>NC_064615.1:23682812-24311250 GCF_023898315.1 Schistocerca nitens | reverse complement strand
AGTTTTCTTGTATGTCCTTTGCCGGAGAGTATCAACACCGATAGCTTCCCCCGAAAGAAGTGTTGTTTCCTCCAAGAATCACAGGCTTTCCCGATTTTAGCAATGTGTCGTTTTGACCTACGCTCCCGAACCTCTGCTTGCCATTTTAGAACGGCTTACTAGCTCCAGATGTTGCATTTGAATGAAGTGATTTTCCACAGAACTTAGCTTAATATTATTTTATTCCGGTTAGCGCCGTTAGGTGTTGATTAGGTATGGATAAATTATCTCATTCGATCCGTACTACATTCAAGACTGTTTTTATTTCGATTTATTGACTTTCTGGAGTTAATGTTCGTCAGTTAGACCGTCAGCGAGAGCGCATCGCTAGCTCCTGCTACTACTAAGGCGAGTACACCGTTTGCTTCTTACATATTTTACAAACAGCAGCGACTTATTTTCAGTTATCTGTGTAATTACTAGTTTATTTTTGTAATTTCTTGCGTGTTCGAGTGCTTACTAGGTAGAACCTTTTATTTCAATAACAGTGTTTTTGTACTTATTTGCTGCGCTTAGCTTTTAAATAGTTTTTCTGGGAAAACCTAGCGTAGTTTTCGCGTCTCGTATTTCAGTGAGTGTTTCTTGATTATCAGAGTAGCTCATCAGAAGATTATCTTGGGAATTTGTCACCGTATAGAGTAGGGTAAACATAGTCATGTGTAGGGACTGTGGTTGTTGTGAGCGGACGCAAGGAGAATTGGCCACTCTTCGGGGACAGGTGGAGGCTTTGTCTGTTAGGCTCATCGAGCTCGAGGCGCAGGCGTCGGCTCGTAGTGGCGTTGGGGCAACTGTGGTGAGACCTATGCCTACTTCGGTGGCCTTGGAATCACATGGAACCCCTGATGTCGCTGCGTCTTCCGGCAGTGAGCATCTTACCGGTCAGCCATCACTCCAGGGTGAATGGCGGACAGTGGTGGGCTCGCGCGTGCCTGGCCGAAAGGCGAAGGTGGGATCTGGCCGCGTGGCGGCTGCCTTACCCCTTTCCAACAGGTACGGGGTGCTTCCTAGTGGTGATGACATCGTTTCCGAGCCACCACAGGATGCCTCGCCTGTTGGGCCAGTGGCCGATTCTCCGGCAAGGTCCCGACAGTCACAGAGGGTGGGCCTATTAGTTATAGGGAGCTCCAACGTTAGGCGGGTTATGGAGCCCCTCAGGAAAATAGCGGGTAGGTGTGCCTGCCGGGGGGTCTCGTCCGTAATGTGGAGGAGGCCCTTCCGGCAGCTATTGAACGCACTGGGTGTGACCGGCTGCAGATAGTAGCACATGTCGGAACGAATGACGCCTGCCGCTTGGGTTCTGAGGCCATCCTTGGTTCCTTCCGGCGGCTGGCTGATTTGGTGAAGACAACCAGCATCGCACGCGGAGTGCAAGCTGAGCTTAATATCTGCAGCATAGTGCCCAGATTCGATCGCGGTCCTCTGGTTTGGAGCCGTGTGGAGGGTCTAAACCAGAGGCTCAGACGACTCTGCGACTATAATGGTTGCAAATTCATCGACCTCCGTTACTGGGTGGAGAACTGTAGGGCCCCCCTAGACAGGTCAGGCGTGCACTACACACCGGAAGCAGCTACTAGGGTAGCAGAGTACGTGTGGCGTGCACACGGGGGTTTTTTAGGTTAGAGGGACCCCCCCTTGGGCGAAACGATAAAATACCTGACGGCTTACCAGAGAGAACATTATCATCGTTGATAAAGAACGTCCGTCCTCAGAGACCAAAAACAGGAAAAGTTAACGTAATATTGGTAAACTGCAGGAGTATCCAGGGCAAGGTTCCTGAATTAGTATCTCTTATTGAAGGAAATAGTGCGCATATAGTATTAGGAACGGAAAGTTGGTTAAAACCGGAAGTGAACAGTAACGAAATCCTAGACACAGAATGGAATATATACCGCAAGGATAGGATAAACGCCAATGGTGGAGGAGTATTTATAGCAGTAAAGAATTCAATAATATCCAGTGAAGTTATTAGCGAATGCGAATGTGAAATAATCTGGGTTAAGTTAAGTATCAAAGGTGGGTCAGATATGATAGTCGGATGCTTCTATAGGCCACCTGCATCAGCAACCGTAGTAGTTGAGCGCCTCAGAGAGAACCTGCAGAACGTCGTGAAGAAGTTTCGTGATCATACTATTGTAATAGGGGGAGACTTCAATCTACCAGGTATAGAATGGGATAGTCACACAATCAGAACTGGAGCCAGGGACAGAGACTCTTGTGACATTATCCTGACTGCCTTGTCCGAGAATTACTTCGAGCAGATAGTTAGAGAACCAACTCGTGAAGCTAACGTTTTAGACCTCATAGCAACAAATAGACCGGAACTTTTCGACTCCGTGAATGTAGAAGAGGGTATCAGTGATCATAAGTCAGTGGTTGCATCAATGACTACAAGTGTAATAAGAAATGCCAAGAAAGGAAGGAAAATATATTTGCTTAACAAGAGTGATAGGGCACAAATCGCAGAATATCTGAGTGACCACCATCAAACGTTCATTTCTGAGGAAGAGGATGTGGAACAAAAATGGAAAAAATTCAGAAACATCGTCCAGTACGCCTTAGATAAGTTCGTACCGACTAAGGTCCAAAGCGAGGGGAAAGATCCACCGTGGTATAACAATCATGTACGAAAGGTACTACGGAAACAAAGAAAGCTTCACCATAGGTTTAAGAGTAGTCGAATCATAGCTGATAAGGAAAAGCTGAACGAAGCGAAAAAGAGCGTAAAGAGAGCAATGAGAGAAGCATTCAACGAATTCGAACATAAAACATTGGCAAACAATCTAAACAAGAACCCTAAAAAGTTTTGGTCATATGTAAAATCGGTAAGCGGATCTAAATCCCCTATTCAGTCACTCGTTGACCACGATGGCACCGAAACAGAGGACGACCGAAGAAAGGCAGAAATACTGAATTCAGTGTTCCGAAACTGTTTCACTGCGGAAAATCGTAACACGGTCCCTGACTTCAGCCGTCGCACGGACGCCTAAATGGAAAATATTGAAATAAACGATATCGGAATTGAAAAACAACTGCTATCACTTAGTAGCGGAAAAGCATCCGGACCAGACGAGATACCCTTAAGATTCTACAGTGATTATGCTAAAGAACTTGCCCCCTTTCTATCAGCAATTTATCGTAGATCTCTGGAAGAACGTAAAGTACCTAGCGACTGGAAGAAAGCACAGGTCGTTCCCATTTTCAAGAAGGGTCATAAATCAGATGCGAATAATTATAGGCCTATTTCACTTACGTCAATCTGTTGTAGAATAATGGAACATGTTTTGTGTTCTCGTATTATGACGTTCTTAGATAATACAAATCTCCTTCATCATAACCAACATGGATTCCGCAAACAGAGATCATGTGAAACCCAGCTCGCCCTATTTGCCCAAGAAATTCACAGTGCCGTAGACACTGGCGAGCAGATTGATGCCGTATTCCTGGACTTCAGGAAGGCATTTGATACGGTTCCGCACTTACGTTTAGTGAAAAAAATACGTGCTTACGGAATATCGGACCAGGTTTGTGATTGGATTCAGGATTTCCTAGAAGAAAGAACACAACATGTCATTCTTAACGGTTCAAAATCTGCAGATGTAGAGGTAATTTCGGGAGTACCGCAAGGAAGCGTGATAGGACCTTTATTGTTTACAATATACATAAATGACTTAGTTGACAACATCGGTAGCTCCGTGAGGCTATTTGCAGATGACACGGTTGTCTACAAGAAAGTAGCAACATCAGAAGACTCGTACGTACTCCAGGAAGACCTGCAGAGGATTAATGAATGGTGCGACAGCTGGCAGCTTTCCCTAAACGTAGATAAATGTAATATAATGCGCATACATAGGGGCAGAAATCCATTCCAGTACGATTATGCCATAGGTGGTAAATCATTGGAAGCGGTAACGACCGTAAAATACTTAGGAGTTACTATCCGGAGCGATCTGAAGTGGAATGATCACATAAAACAAATAGTGGGAAAAGCAGGCGCCAGGTTGAGATTCATAGGAAGAATTCTAAGAAAATGTGACTCATCGACGAAAGAAGTAGCTTACAAAACGCTTGTTCGTCCGATTCTTGAGTATTGCTCATCAGTATGGGACCCTTACCAGGTTGGATTAATAGAAGAGATAGACATGATCCAGCGAAAAGCAGCGCGATTCGTCATGGGGACATTTAGTCAGCGCGAGAGCGTTACGGAGATGCTGAACAAGCTCCAGTGGCGGACACTTCAAGAAAGGCGTTACGCAATACGGAGAGGTTTATTATCGAAATTACGAGAGAGCACATTCCGGGAAGAGATGGGCAACATATTACTACCGCCCACATATATCTCGCGTAATGATCACAACGAAAAGATCCGAGAAATTAGAGCAAATACGGAGACTTACAAGCAGTCGTTCTTCCCACGCACAATTCGTGAATGGAACAGGGAAGGGGGGATCAGATAGTGGTACAATAAGTACCCTCCGCCACACACCGTAAGGTGGCTCGCGGAGTATAGATGTAGATGTAGTAGATGTAAGGAATGCTTTGTTCATACCACAAGCGACTGTGTACCCTTATCAATGGTCGCTCTTTCTATTAATTTCACTCAGTGTTTTATTTGAGTGAGAAGTAGTTCGTTAAATTTACTGAAGTAACGCTTCGCTCTGAATAATTTTCCGCATTTGACCCTATTGTAAGTTTAATCTTGTGAGCAAACCCAAATCAATAGTGTCAGTCAGTGCGCAACCGTTTCTACAAGTTCATTGCCTTGAGTAAATATCCGTATTCAAGTAATAAAATTTGGCAAATCAGCTCGCGCATTTCGGGAGTTTTGAGTTCATACTTCGGGGTACGACTTTTTACACTGCTTCTCGGCTATATATGAATGAGGTCACAAGATTACAAGTCCAAGCATTTTTATTGGTAGAATGTACAGTTTTGCACATATATTGTATGTGGGATTAGTAAGTAATCTGATGCACAAATATCTTCCTTTCAAGTAACTTCCCGTTTTTCTCCTGCCCACACGTTCTGACTATTCCTTTTAAATTCATACTCGAACATAAAGCCGTTGTACGAAAAGGATTACAATTATCATTCATCTTCTAAATTGTTTCATGTACCTAATATGAGTTATTTTTCCACCTGCAATAAATGATCAGTATCACAAGAATCCGTCTCGATCGATGTCATTTTATGTTTCCCCACCTCCAGAAATCATCCCATCCAAAACATTAACCAGACTATTTATTAGGAGCAACGTGTTAGAGAATAACGTACACTAAACGCCTTGTCCATGTACAGTCGAAGTAAATCATAGGCAGTGTTTCCGTTGCAATATTTCTGTAACAGTCTATGTGATTACTCTGCTATTTACAATAAAGTGCCTGGTAGAGGGTTCAATGAACCACCTTCAAGCTGTCTCTCTACCGTTTCCCTCTGAAACGGCATGCGGCAAAACGAGCACTTAAATTTCTCTGTGCTAGCCCTGATTTCTCTTATATTATCGTGATTATCATTTCTCCCTATGTAGGTGAGGGCCAACAGAATGTTTTGGCAATCGGAGGAGATAACTGGTGATTGAAATTTCGTGAGAAGATCCCGTTGCAACGAAAAACGCCTTTGTTTTAATGACTGCCACTCCAATTCACGTACCATGTCTGTGGCACTATCTCCCATATTTCTCGATAATACAAAACTAGCTGTCCTTCTTTGTACTTTTTCGATGTCCTGCGGATCCCACACCGCACAGCAATATTCCAGAATAGGGCGGACAAGCGTGGTGTAAGCAGTCTCTTTAGTAGACCTGTTGCACCTCCTTACAGCTCAGTCTCAATCGCATTACCGTGCACACGCCTGAGGCATGAGCGTTACGAATGTTCTCTGTAGTCCGCTACTGCAAATAATCGACAACAAAGCGAATTCAGGAAGTAGTCACGTTGTACTGACCTTGGCCTAGCCAGATATCGACATTAGGGAAGCAACAGGCATGTTGCAATTAAAAATATATCATTGCCCTATGCAGATGTGGAAATCTCACGTTCCACTCAGAACAAGATGAAGACTCATAAATCTAGAAAGTTTGGAGTTGTTTAGACTGTCCAGTTCAAAAATTGGTTCAAATGGCTCTGAGCACTATGGGACTCAATTGCTGTGTTCATAAGTCCCCTAGAACTTAGAACTACTTAAACCTAACCAACCTAAGGACATCACACACATCCATGCCCGAGGCAGGATTCGAACCTGCGACCGTAGCAGTCGCACGGTTCCGGACTGCGCGCCTAGAACCGCGAGACCACCGCGGCCGGCTGGACTGTCCAGTTATACATCGTGAGTAACTAGTAACCTTTTATACGAGAGAACAAGTGACAGTACCCGAGAACACTAATAATATCAATTTATTTTTAAATGAAGATTATTTCAAAGAGATTCGCCCCATTTCACAACTCTATATCTTCTACCTGAAGAGACAGAGAATGTTTTGGTGAACTTATGCTTCCAAGCTGAAAACTTATTATTGGCGTCAGCTGTAAGTTGTCCGTTCATGTGGTTGCCCGGTCCAGGAAGCTCGTTTGCTTATTCTGTCTTTAGTTCGATACCCACTGTGAGGCGAGTGGAGATGGCGACAATACGACATGAAAAGACTTTTTGCGTTCTACGTTTCAACGCGTGTACTTCATTTACCAATGTAAAGCGTGATTTTCGCAAAGAGAACAGCGGTGCATCTCCTACGGCGTAAGAAATTTACTGGCCTCAAGATCCCCTGATCTCAAGGTCTCTGATTTTTCTGGTCGGCACTGGTGAAATACTGCTTCTACGTGTGTTCGCTTTAACCAGCTTTCGGTGAACTTCGACGCCACATTACAACAGCATTGAAAGCAGTAACTCCAGATATGCTTGCAAAAATCGGAAGGTAATTTTGAAAATAAAAATTTTGTGGTCCTACGCATAAGGTACCCAAGCTTTTAGATGCGTTCCACAGGAGACACTGTTGCATCCGCCTGTAATCAGTTCCTCTGCACACCAGACATGCCGTGCGGGCAGCCATCTTTCCAGGCTCTCGTGAACACCGAGATATTTTCCTCGTATGGGCTGAGCTGTTTACCATGGAGTAATACGTCGCCTCCACATCGCCTGGGGGGGGGGGGGGAGGGGGGGAGGGGCGGAGCATATTCTGAAACGTCAAGGGAGCACCAATTTAGTGCTGGAAGGCAACTTGAGGGATAAAAATTGTACAGGAAGACCAAGCCATGAACACAGTAAACAGGTTCAAAAGGATGTAGGTGGCAGTAGTCACTCGAAGATGAAGAGGCTTGCACAGGGTACAGGAGCGTGGAGAGCTGCATCAAACCAGTCTTCAGACTGAAGACAACAGCAAAAACGCCTACGTTATCTAAAATTGTAACATAACACGTTTTGATATTTCCTATTATTTTACTGTGGAACATGTGATACTGTATGTGACAGTACGCAACAAAACAATTGCTTTCAAGAAGATATGTTGTCTTTACTATCTCAGCATTGGCCAGAATATACAGTTACACAGTTTGAAGTGGAGTGTAAAACTGACACACACCAGGATAAAAAATAAAAATTAAAATAATAAATAAATAAATAAAACTTGGCCTCTCTCGTGAGCACAACTTTCGCAATCTTGGAATTCAACTTTTCGTTTTAGAGAAATTTCCACTTCGCTAAAATGTGACTCAGAATATTTTACACGAATAATCAGATGATATGACGACTGATCCAAGCCATAAATCGATAAAAATTAAAGCCCAATGTGTCTCATGGTACGCGTTGTATAATGAAATCTTTTTTTGAAGCTGAAGGGTTTTCCTGGTGTATTTTTGAGGGTTGATTTCAGGTAAAGCACATGTTCAGTCACATGTAGTTCTGACACAATTTAAAATTTCTCTGAATATTCAAATCATAACTATATAATCGTTATAATAACGCCAGTATTGTTTTGTGAAGGTTTGTCATGTTAAATTCTATAGTCTATAATATAACTACCTATATATTTCGGTGATATTGTAATTTTGAGGCCTATACGTTTGTTTTACATATCGTTTTTCAAGTAAACGTCAGCGACGGATGACAAATCGACTGGTGCGTGCTTTTGCGAATTTTATTATTTCAAGAGGTCATATTAATTTTCCTGACTCCTATTAATACATATGTGGCACATTTATGGTTGAAAATCAGCAGCGGACCAACTCGTACTTTGTCAAAAAAAGTGTATTTTGCGTACTTTTACGTAAAGGTTAAGGACCAGGACAATCATGAGTCCCACTTCGAGTGTCTTAGTGTTGCGAGTTAGTACCCTTGGTTCCAATGAAAATGGGAATCTGGCCAAATGCAGCGCCAAACACTGGAGGGAAAAAAGTACTATTTGATTCAAAGACGGGCCTAAAAAAAGCTTCTGACTTTATAGTGCATGAAACTTGGCATTATGAAACAGTTTATTGAAACCCTACCAAAATTTGGCGAGTCTTCCAAGTATATGGCAAGTAAGTTGCCGTGGCTGCCAGAAATTATGGCGGAATAAGATCGTCTTGGATATCCTTCGAAGAAGTTTCTTAGCGATTGCCAAGGCCTCGTTACAAAAATTATTAACAAAGTGTATAACTTTAAAGTATTTGATGCAGCAGACCTTGAAACTGTATTTTCTGGGACTTCCGCGTCAGATATTGTCTAGAAATTGTAAGTGCTGTGAATGAGGAAGAGGAAGAAAGATATCATCAAAACGTTGAACAAGTGAGACAGCAGTACTAGGGCCGATGGGATGTCAGCATGACAGCTCACTAACTCTGGTTGCTGTACAGGGGACGCAAAGGAGATCAGAGCAGGAGGAAGGTCTGAAGAACATAAGACTTCATTATAATTATAGGAGTGCCTAATTTTATCATGTTTATGTTTTGTATAAATTTTTCGATATTCATCACTAGTCTACTTTGTGGAAAAACATGGTCTGATACAGGGAAACCCTTAGTATATCTAAATTTAGCACCTGAAAAAACTTTTAGAATCACCTAAAATCACTAAGAAAATGAATGTGATGCATAAATTTGTTACCATCTTCCAAAGAAGAATGAAATCAATGCCTGCCGTTAGGTAGCATGCCGCAAAGGCTCTACGGACCACAGTTCGTTTGCTTACAGTCTTTCTTTACTGTTGAATTTTTTTCCCAACTATTCAAGGCCGTACTGTGCATCTTAACATAGTAATGACTCCAGAATGAGATTTTCACTCTGCAGCGGAGTGTGCGCTGATATCAAACTTCCTGGCAGATTAAAACTGTGTGCCGTACCGAGACTCGAACTCGGGACCTTTGCCTTTCGCGGGCAAGTGCTCTACCAACTGAGCTACCCAAGGTAGAAGGCGAGCTACTGGCAGAAGTAAAGGTGTGAGGACGGGGCGTGAGTCGTGCTTAGGTAGAGCACTTGCTCGCGAAAGGCAAAGGCCCCGAGTTCGAGTCTCGGTCCGGCACACTGTTTTAATCTGCCAGGAAGTTTCATAGTAATGACTGGTCCTTGCTAAAACTAAAACCGGAGAATCTGAAAAGTAATTTTTGAAAGAATAGGAGCCGGCCGGTGTGGCCGAGAGGTTCTCGGCGCTTCAGTCTGAAACCGCGCGACCGCTACGTATGCAGGTTCGAATCCTGAATCGGGCATGGATGCGTGTGAGGTCTTTAGGTGAGTTAGGTTTCAAATGGTTCAAATGGCTCTGAGCACTATGGGACTTAACATCTGTGGTCATCAGTCTCCTAGAATTTAGAACTACTTAAACCTAACTAACCTAAGGACATCACACACACACATGCCCGAGGCAGGATTCGAACCTGCGACCGTAGCAGTCGCGCGGTTCCGGACTGCGCGCCTAGAACCGCTAGACCACAGCGGCCGGCTGGTTAGGTTTAAATAGTTCTAAGTTCTAGAGGACTGATGACCTCAGATGTTATGTCCCATAGTCCTCAGAGCCATTTGAACCATTTGAAAGAATAGGAGGAAGACTGAAAGTAAATAAGTTTCTGGATAAATAATGCGAACAGGACCAATTCGTCCGCAGTAGAAGCTCTGTAACGCTCTGCGTCCGGTGACGTCACAACCTGGCCGTTGCGCGGTTACGTGTAAATAGTTCGTATTGCGAAGCTCATTTGAAAATGTCGCCTACGTCATTATAGCCTGTGTTGACGATCCCAGCATTAGAAGGCGAAACGTTAATCATAGAAATATGCTGTAGACCACGGACTTGTACCCACATACCAGGACTACGAATATTAATACTGGCATACACTGCACTCCCGGCCGTGTTGCCGAATGACCAGAACTCGTAGTCGTTACGTCTTTTAAGTAGGTCCCAAATTTACATCATGCAGTTTAGTGCCTTGAGTACCAGTCTTCCCACAAAGTAAAAATCCTTGGCTGTGTGAGGAGTCAAACCCGGGTCCTCCGCTTGGTAACCATATACGCTGACCACTGAGCTACTAAAGCGGACGATGTCATCTATTAATCGCAATTAATACTGCTTTCTAACATTCTGCGTCGTGTCTGTTTGTTCTAAGTCGTGTCTCCCTACCACTTTCGCGCAACGACGCTCTGAGCGTGTTTTTTAGGGAATTGACTAGTTTGAACCTGGGACCTGTTGCTGGTAAGGAGACGCCAGACCACACATAACATGTAGAGTTCATAAGAGTTCAGTGGGACTAGCGATGATATAATCAAATACTTAATGATTTCAGCGTCAGCTCCACTGCACTCCCTGTAAAAGAATCTTAATACTAACTAAATTTAGTGGAAGGGGTTCAAGGCTTTCCTATTTTTAGTTAGCTGGTAAAACAACGTCGAAAAAGCGGTTAAGTTTACCATTGGAAATTTTATTCTACTCACAAAACAATGTTTATTAGTTGCACTATTTATAAAAGGAAATATTTTAATACAGGATGATAAAAACCAACTGCGTTCAACAAAAATGTGAACGAATATTCCCTGAATGGGTTTCCAAGTTCTATAATGGATCGAAGGATGACCTATGCCATATCACATCTATAATCTAGTTTAAGTTTCATAAAAGAGAAAACTATCAAAATGGTCTACAGTGACCCTCAATTATCTTTAATTACTTATTTAACTTGTCGTAAATTACAGTGGCTGATGTGGCTTCTCAATAACTATATAACAGAAAAATCATCGCGTTTCAGATTTTAACTTCTAGTAGCAAATGTGAATACCACGAAGTTTAATTGACGATCGACACTAGTATTACGTAAAAAGGGGATGTAACAGATGAAACTTCTGCAGTTCTGAGTGAAGCCTTATGGCTCTTATGCGGCATCGCGTGCGTTCATTACCTTGTCGGTGGTTAGTCAGCGTCAGGGGGCGGTGGGCGGCGCAGCTCCACACACCTCGCCGTCTCGGATGCAACTCTTCTCTAACTTCTCTTTACTACAATTTACCGAAGCTGGTTTAAGAAAAGCTATCTGGCTGTGTTTTCAACTGACCAATCAGGGTCTCAATGTTAACCTTAAGCTCCGCCTACAAAAATTCTGTCTATACAATGAGAAACGTTATACTTTTCGTGGTGAGGCAATGTTTTTAACGTTTGCAACGTAACAGAGACGCGTATAGTCTCACGCTAAACCTTGCAGCTGGTGTGGCCCTTTTAGTGTTATCCTAAGATCTATACTGTTCTTCTGGAGGGCGGGGGGGGGGGGGGGTGGTCTTGGCGGTCGGCTGGCGGCGTGGGTGTCCATCCCCTATCGTAGGGCTTCCTAGCCTACATGACTCTGCTCTCAGCTTCTGTTCTTGTTCCTCCCCTCGGAACTGCGTCTTTTTCACAGTGGGAAGGTATGACATGCATTTAGGCGTTCTTGTGTTAGTCTGTGGTATTCCATTTGCTCACTCGTTGATCCTATTAGTTTGGTTAATTTAACGTCAGGATTTATTCGCAGCAATGTGACATACTGCCGGATTTGCTATCATGTCAGGTCTTTCATGGAAGGTGTTGGATTTGCCTGACGCCTTACAGCTTAATAATAAAAACTTTCCCTAAGCCAGTGTGGAGCAACTTCATTAGTAACAGCGGCCACGTACGTGAACAGGTGTGGGGAGGAAGAACCTGACGACAATTTCCTCAGCTGGAGGTGGCGTCTCAGAGCACGCCCAGATGAATAGCTGTGCCCCTCGCGAATGGGCCCTAAACGTGGCGACTAGTCGCCCGGCACCGTCGGAATGCGTCAGACGCTCGCATGAGGCGCCGGCGGTGCGCGCGCCATAATGGTTTTACGGGAGTGACGAGTGGGGGGAGATGAGCGTAGCCGGTCTCCCCCGGGAACACGTGCACCGGCACCGCATTAGTAGGGGCCGGGGGCCGGGTGTGTCCCCGTAATGAACGCCGGCCTGCCAGGGCAGGGCTGCGGCTGTCGCGCGCACGGCCGCCCCGCGTGCCTAAATAATGACAGCAATTCCGTCTTGAGCGGTCCGTTGCCCCGCGTTAATTGCCGGCCGCGGGTAGACAATGGTACGGGCGCCGCCACGGTAGCTGGCTGCGCCGGCGAGGTGCAGCGTGCGAGCCGCGAAGCGCGCAGTCAGTCAGTGATCGCCCTTTGTTTCCAGCTGCTTCACCGCCTCCGTCG
This sequence comes from Schistocerca nitens, assembly GCF_023898315.1. Lineage (NCBI taxonomy): Eukaryota > Metazoa > Arthropoda > Insecta > Orthoptera > Acrididae > Schistocerca > Schistocerca nitens. The sequence continues at coordinate 24,298,583 of NC_064615.1, read as the reverse complement.
CACAGAGCCCAGTGGAGCCGGTTTCTGACCCTAAGATTCCAGCTCCACTACCGGTTGGGATCAAACATCATTTTCTTTTGACTGGAGATATAATAAGACCAATAATATTATCTTGGAACTCTTCCATTTGGTTCGTGTTTGCATAAAAAAAACAGTAATATCAGAAAGCAAAACACCTTGTTATTCGTTTATTTCTTTATTATCCCAAACTAGTTTCGGCGACAGACAAATTCAGAAACGCTGGAATATATCAACTCACTTGCAACTTTTGTCAGGCCCACTGCATAGGACAAACAAGCAGAAATTTCCGAACGAGGTACACAGAGCACACGAGAGCTCTAAGTAGTGGCAGCACACATTCAAATTTTGCAGAACATCTAATGAATAAAAACCATAACCACACTAATATCGAAAACGATCTACGCACTCTGAGAAACAGCAACAGTCTATACCGACAACTAACAATACAGGAAACTTACTACATACAAAAGGTCATAGTCAAAGGGAAAAATGTAATAAATGAAAACACAACACTCTGCAACAACACACTCTTTACCGCTCTGAGAGAACTGCCCAAAGACACAGAACAGTAAGCACACACACGCAAAAGAACCACTTCCCCATCACACACAAAGACATAAATAATGAAGAGAAGTCGTCGTAATTCGCGCTCCAGTTTTTCATAGCCTTTCTGGCCACGTGCGATACGCCTCTCGCGACACACGCGAACAGCAAGATAGCGTAATATTCTGGATCAGAAACAAAGTGCAAAAGTTTTGTTTTTCTGTGTAAAAAGCAGCCACATACCATCCAATGAACGTGAGTACACGTATAGCTAAGCAACAGCTCAATACACACCAAAATAACTGCTTTCCACAACACTACCACAACCCCAAGTATATACTGCTGACATACGAAGTTGTTTACTAACAGCCGCTCACATGGTTGCAGATGATATGATGTTCGCTAAGTAAGAAGACGGCAACAGAAAAAAAGAGCACAGAAAATATGTCACAAACAGCGCCAATAGTAGCTTAAACATGGTGCAACATACAATAAATAAGGTAGTATGAAAGTATCAATATAAAACTATATTTCAAACGACGATTTGTAAAAATGTAATAATGTTTTACTGTGTTTGTACAACCATACCATTTTGTGCATGTTTACCTTAAAAAAAACCGCTGATGATGGTGATATTTGTCGCCGAAACTAGTTTCGGATAGTAAAGAAATAAACGAATAACAAGGTGTTTTACATCATGGCGGACTCAATTTCTGATATTACTGTTTTTATAATAAGACCATTTCCATAGGGCCCAGCAGGAAAAATGAAAGGAAAGGCCTCTGCTGCTGCTATTATTTTAGAGTCCCTTCCTGCCTCCCTGCTCAGACAGGTGGTATAGTGAAGAAATTGCGATATCAATCGTCGGCTTCGACCAGTGACCTTGTGAACCAGTGGCGAATATAACTTCAGATCGATGAGCATACTTAAACGAGAGCAATACTTTTACTACATGCAATGTATTCGCAGTTGCGAATACGGACAACCATTACTTGTATAAAGAAATGCCGAGAGTGAAAATTTGTGCTGGACGTGGCCTCGAACCCGGGTATCCCACTTATCGCGAGGCTTCACCCTGCCATTAGGCTATCACTGCACGCTTCACAGTCAGATCCAAACCTCCATGTGTCGTCAGTCATTTTCTACAGCCAGCACTCGTACATCCATTATGTATATTTCCGTACAGGAGCGAGGTTAATATTTTGAACACGGCTGTGCATACAAGGGCTTCAATTGCATTGCTCATGCGCAACCATCTTCAAAATCAAGAAAATTGTACCAGTCCATGTGTCCAAAGCTGCATGTAAATGACACTGAGACGAAGAGTCGCGCGTGGTTGCCGCGCGGTCTCGGGCGCCTTGTCACGGTCTGCTTGGCTCCGCCCGTCGAAGGTTCGATTCGTCCGTCGGGAATGGGTGTGTGTGTCGTCTTTAGTGTCTGTCCGTTTATGTTAGATTAAGTAGTGCGTAAGTTAAGGGACCCATGACCTGAGCAGTTTGGTCCCATAAGACCTTACCACAAATTTCCAACTTTCCTACTAAGATGAAAATCGTAAAAGACAGGTCTACATCTTCTGAACAACCGTCGAAACCTTGGTCAAGGTTTAATAAATCTGTATTTTGCTACTGGTTAGTTGCTATTTCTAATGCATTGGGGAAATGTTAACTGAAACCCGTTTGCCCGGTGTCGGCGGTAAAGTAGAGATTGCGTTGTCTGTGTTCTTCAGAAGTACGATGCAAGTTCGAAGGAACATTCCATCATATTTCTGAACAACACGGCCACTGCAGTACCGTACTTTTCATCACGACGACTTTACATAGTATTCTTACGGATGATAGTGCGCTACCGCATCGAAAAGCACAGGTTCAAAAATGGTTCAAATGGCACTGAGCACTATGGGACTTAATATCGATGGTCATCAGTCCCCTAGAACTTAGAACTACTTAAACCTAACTAACCTAACTAACCTAAGGACATCACACAACACCCAGTCATCACGAGGCAGAGAAAATCCCTGACCCCGCCGGGAATCGAACCCGGGAAGAGCACAGGTGAAGGAGCTCTTGGTACGAGAGGATATTCGGCGAATGGACTGGCCCTCCCGTTCTCCCGACTTAAATCCTATCTAACTCGCTAGGGCTGCGTTGGTCAAACGTATGTCAGACATACACGTGCGCCAATGACTAAGCACCAGGTGTCAACCTCTTCTGTGGAGAAATGGAATTCGTTACCGTACGAACTCTTCACGAATCTTGTCGCTAACATGCGAGCTGTCTGCACAGCATGTGTTGCTACCTGTGCCAATCACACACCCTTTCAAGAGCTGTGTTCTGTGCTTTTTACTGTCAAGGCGACCTTCATCAATAGCGGAAGCTTCAAGGTAATTACTATTTTTGAGTAAAAGTGTCATTTCTGTTCGTCTCATTACGAATTTCTTTCAGTTACCTTCTGTACTATACTCCAGGAATTCTTTGCATGTTTGGTCCATGTCTCATCGAGCTATGTTACTTGGTAATGACACACGACACAGATGTAACTTTCGTCCTCATCTTTTGCGAGTCACTGTATTATCACGCAATAGCAATGGGTGATTTCGTTGATGGCCATTTTCGTGTCATGTTTGTTTCGTGTTTCTTGGCTTGTTACGACGTCACTGGTCAAAGTCGACGGGTGGTACCGAAGACTCTTGTTTATCCGCACACTTCAGACCCTATCCTCGCACATAAACTGGAATCACTTTCGAAGCCAGCCCGCACATGGATCACGGCCAGTGTATGGATCATAGCGCATAATACGCAGCATTTTCATAATTTTCTGTGTGAAAATCACTTTTGAAGCACTTGATTGAGTCAGACCGTCAACGCTTGTTTATACGAATGTCAGTTACAACAAGAGCGAATTGTCTTGAACCTGTGTATTGAATTATATCGTTTGCACTACTCCACATGCACCACCACGTAATTGCCATTTATTGGCTTTGACGTCATATTTCGCCCAGTGCCCCGGTGAGCGATCTAAGCTCCTCCATTTTTCTATATTTTTAAAAATAGATTTTATTTACGTATCTCGCGAGATGCTAACACTCTCTGGGTTTATGCGGAAAGTGCCACCGATCGTGCGCCGGAGAGACAAATGCACCGTTAACGACAGACTTTCGATAAGTACATGCAACTATATGCAACTTAAACACTCAGCTCCGTGAGACTCGTTGAGAACCTGCAAAGCAACATCGAAGTTGACAACATACTAACAGTAAAAAGATTCGAAGTAAGCATTTAGCCGCACGTTATCACGGAGAGCTCAGTACATTTTTATTCGCAAGTCTTGATCGCATTTGGTTGACTTTTAAATGATCACGGTGGGCACAAGATGACCGTTTGTCGTGTTAATTTCGTAACAGAAAACTGATTCCGATGATGGTTTATTAGAGTCGATACGGGCTAAACGTCATATGGGATGAAGAAATTACGTAGTGCTTTGTAACATGTTTAATAATTTTCTTACTGGATCACAGCTGCATTTCTCACTCAACAAACTTGATGGGAAATGACAAAACACGCCTGTGAATTGCATGTAATGCGGTAAAAATATGATTTAGCATGCCTATGAAGATCGAGGGAATGTCTGACACTTTGTCGGCAACTTTCAGTCGGCATTATTTTGTCAAAAATGATATACCCTTCAAAATTATTTACAAACCAATCTAATCAGGCCGTGTTATCAAAAACTGGAGTAGTTTTTCTTCAACAAACAAATCTTAGGAAGTCCAGGTTATTCACAGAAGCGGTTATGTGTTACGGCTGTGTTACGGGGAGGTCAGTGACAGACGCATCAGCCGAGAGACTGTTGAATTCTGTTTTAACCATCACGCTGATATCCAAGAACCACCTGTCATGAGAATCGATATGTAGCATTGATAAGATTGGCGGGAACTGTACTGTTATTGATATGTCGACTCGTTAGTGCTTGTGGGGGTGTGGTGAATGGTTGGCAGTGTGTAGTGATGACGTTTATCTTGTTTAAAAGAATGAATAACATTTTTTACAAGATGAAACATTTTTTGTGGGTGTTGTCTCATTTGTTGATGCTCGCCACGGCTTCTTCATCTGTGCCAACCGTTTTATCTCAAAACGGCAGTTACACACAATGCCCACAATTGTAGCGGAAGACTGACATAAAATTATATACAGTAAGTAATGGTCCTCTACATTTCACTCCATTTCATGATGTCTTTACAGCGTCCCTTCCTTTTTCATGTCCTCCCTGTATTCTTTTCCTTGCCTATTCTGCGGGGAACCTCCTCACTTGTTACTTTATCAGTCCACATAACTTTCAACGTTCTTCTGCCGCACCAAATCTCAAATACTTTGATCTCTTCTTTTTTTTTGTTTACCTATAGTCCATCATTTACTACAAGACAATGTCAAAGCCCTAGCGTATACTCTGAAATTTTTTTCTTCTTTTAAGTCACTTAGCTGATAGCAGTAGATTTCTATTAATCTCTTTGCTATGCTTTCTGCTTCTTGTTTTCGCTTTTTTCCCGTAGGTGTTAAAATAAACATTTATGGAAACATCATGCTTTCGAACCGGCGGCAACAATTAAGTTTCGTGTTTTTTCTAAATTCGGTTGAAATTGCTCCTGTTTGTATAAAATAAAAAGTGCACTTTCACTAATTTTGGAAGAATATGAGGAGCATTTATAGATTGGACTGATGGTCGCAGTGATTATAACCCTCAAAAACAAACGAAGACGGTCTATAGTCTCAGTTACGTGCCAGAATTGTTGGGCAACAATATCTATTCACAGCCTTTCACCAAGAGTGGAGGCAAATTTAACTTTCAGTATGTCTACTGTGCGAAGAAAAAATATTCGTGAAAAAACTATAATACCACAATATGAGTCACTTAGGAATGATATACGAGAAAATGGAACGACATCAAGGCGAAATGTCAACGGGGAACATACGAAGAAATCGAAAAATGAATGCTTGTCAGAATGACTAATTCAACATAAAAAATGTCTAAAGAACCATTTGTAAACTTAAAGTAAAGACATCAACAGAAATTACATTGTTAAACGCAGAGGGAAGGAACTGTCTGATTACTCGGTAGAAGAAGGGGCCTACGTGGAATGCGTAGGTGGTCTAGCAATAGATTTCGGCAGTGCTTTCGAAGACTTGGCGATCAGATAAGGAGGAATATACAACTAGCACTGCTTCGCAATTCACAACACTATTTATGGATTCGGCCACCAAATGAGTATACGAGTTGGCCTGCATAATGTATGTCTCGAGATATGGTACCAGCCTTTCGTAAATATATCATCCACACAATCCTAAAGATAGAAAATGCAGATAACTGTGACAACTATCGCACAGTCTGATTAACACGTCATGTATCCCATGTTGCTGACAACAATAACATAGAGAAGAACGGAAACGAATGGCAAAAAAAAAAACTGAGTATTTGTTACATGGCGGTGACATCGCCTTTAGCAGTTTTGACGTTGTGCTCCTGATAATGGAAGCAAGGCTTAATCATAGGTTCTGCCAACATATGGTGAGAGTTTGACAATGTAAAATAGTGCAATATCTTAACAAATCTCAAGAGAATAGGTGCACGCTTCAGGGGAAGATAGGTAGGCCTAAAAGATTAGAACTGAGAGCAAGAACGAAGTACTGGGATTAGAAAGTGTATAAAACAGGGATGTAGTCTTTCTTCTTGTCATTCAGTTTCTACTTCGAAGAAGCAGTGATGGGAATAAAAGAAAACTTTTTACAGTAGGTTCAAAACGATAATTTTTAATAATGACTTTGCTATCCCCAGTAATACGTGAGGAAGATTTGCAGGGCGTGTTAAATGAAATTATTAGTGTAATCGGCACACATTATGGGCTGAGAGTAAACTGAAAAAGACGAAAGTGATGGGGAGCAGCTAAATAACAGTAGAGGGAAAAGTACCATCAAAAATGCTGATCACGAAGTATGTGAAGTGAAGGAATTCTGCTACCTTCAAAGCAAAATAACATATGACAGACGAAGCCATGAGAGTGTAAAAAGCCGACCGGCACAGGTAAAGAGGTAATTCCTGTCGAAGAAATGTCTGCTACTATCAAAAACAGGCCTAAAATTGAAGAAGAAAGAGCACGTTTGGAATACAGCATTGTGCGACAGTGAATCGTGGATGGTAGGAGAACTGAAACAAAAGAGAATCGAAGCAATTGAGATGTAGTGCTACAGACTGGACTGATAAGGTACTGAATGAATAAATTCTCCACAGAATAGGTGAAGAAACGAAAGTGTGGAAAACACTGACAAGAAGATGACATAGGATGATAGGACGTACGTTAAGCCAGTAACAAACAACCTCCATGATACGTGAGGGCGCTGTAGAGGGTAAGAACCTTAGGGGAAGACAGAAACTGAATATATCCAACAGACAACTCAGGACTGGTATGAGGAGGGTTACACAGGTGAGGAATCTGTGGTGAGACATATCATACGAGGTGTAAGAGTGATGACAAAGAACAGTAACAATAACAAAAACGTCAACACTTAGTGTACTGACTTCCCCGAAGATTAACCACGTACCAGTAGCATGTGGAGGTTCTTACCTGCTGTTTCGTGTTAAGAACTAGCTGTTAAGAACCAGCAGCAGCATGTGCTCACATTGCGTCAGCGGCGCAACTATTTTTATGCAAATAGCTTTGGAGCAGACAAGCAGAGCCGTCGCCTAATGTGAGCTGGGCATTCGCGGACGTGCCCGCGTCTACAGCGACTTCCTTATTAGCAAGGCATAACTTTCACCCATACTTTACGAGACGTTCACGCGTTTTCCCCGACAGCATGAAAGGTCGCGAAGACAATGGCGGCGCAGCTGACGAAGGCACAAAGCACGTGCTGTTTTGCACTGTATCGACTGGCGCAAGTACCCACTAAGCGCACACCAAATACACGCCTTCGCTTAAGGGGCTCCGGAAAGGCTAAAAATCATGAAGAGTTCAATTTTTACTTTTTTGCGTTTTCTGAATCTGCAGACTATTACCTTTTAATAGATATATAATTTATTCAATTCCGAAGACTACAACTATTTTTAAATTTTTTTTTGAAATGTGTTCTACGTGGGCGTGACCCACTGTGGCGCTGTTAAACTGCAGTCAAATGGTGTTATTATTAACGTCCGTGTTCATCAGGTACATTTTAGTGATGTGAAATAAAGTATGTGTTGTGGCTAACCTGTGATGGTTCAATATATATCGCTGGTGTGATTGTCGATTGTTTCATGTTTATTTACTCTGTCGTTATCTCGAAAATATTCGTAATTAATTCTGTTTCTTGAGTCTCTGTTTTGTTGAAGTATAATAATGAGTAAAAGTAAAGTTATTAGAAATCCTCTGAAGGCTTTTAAGAAAAGGAGAAACGTTGGAAAGCCAAAGGTATGTGTTATTACTGTAAACAATAAAGACGATGAAAATCCCCAACATAGCTTGTGTCCCAAAGAAGAAGACAGTTGGTGTAAATATAACAAAGGATTGCTAACTGGTGAAGTGTACACTCATAAGCATAGTCTGCCTCATGCAATAATGGAGGTGATAAAACCTATTTTCAGAGACTTAGCAGCACCTGAACTGTTGAAAAAGTGTATTCACGGAAAAACTCAAAACCCCAATGAAAGTGTAAATAGTGTTATATGGTCGAGAATCCCCAAGACTGTATTTGTTGGAATAGAAACACTTCACTTTGGTGTGTATGATGCTGTTGCGACTTTCAATGATGGCAATATGGGAATGAAGATAGGTTCTAACATGGTACGAGCGATGCTTGCTTTAGACAAGGAACGCCTTCGGGCTGCAGACAGGGCTGTAAAGAGTCTAGAAATACAAGCAAGAGTACACAGGAGGAGGAACAAGAGGAAGCTGGAGGAGGAGTTTGCAGAGGGTGAAGATAATCCATCCTATGGACTTGGAATGCACTAAAAAGTTAATCCAATCTTTGTCGCTCGATTCCCAAAACTTTTATTTTCTCATACTAATTATCTAAGGCTCTTCCAAACATATTTGTTTCAAACTTTCAGTAAATGTTACACAGTACCTTCTGCATAATTTAACACAGCCTTTTTCCAAAAAACTGTATATTTTTGAATATATAAATAAAAATTGCAAAAAAATGTTGTGAATTTTCATTACAATTGAAAAAAAATCATCTTTAATAACTGAACTAAAATTTTGTAAAATCCCTGTGTTGAGTTGTAGCCCATATTCCAATAAATAATCTGTAAAAAGTTCAACTTCCTACCTCAAATACTTTGTGAGGAAAGATGTAATTTATAAGCGTTATTTTAACATTGCAAGTATAGGGCGTTCCGGAGCAACTTAAAGCTAAAACGTCTTGAGCAACTCTGTCAGTTTTACGAAATGTTCTATTTATAGCCCTTACATTCAGTGAGCTCTTAACGAACTCTTCTAACACCCAGATGGGAAAAGACTTCTGAACCCTCAACAACTTCCGACAAATATTCCTCTTCTGCATCTTCACAGAAGACTCACTTACTATTCGCCACCTTCGTACCGGTGGCGCCTTCATACATCACTTTCGACGCCTTGTTGAACCCACCCGTCCCAAGCCCCAAACATATCGGTGTCAACACTGGCTCTGAGCACTATGGGACTTAACAGCTATGGTCATCAGTATGTCAACACTGCATCACCTGCAACGACTGTACTACGTGACCCATCACCTATGAAAATAGTGCCCTAACCCGCAATCCACTCATGTTTGTAATATGTGTAAGCAGTTACTTGTCACATATTTCCATAAGTGTAAGGTGAAACCTCCGACTAAACCGGAATACACTGTCTACTTTCATCCTCACAGCTATATACGTCCAACAGCTACCACAGCAGTTATCTGCATCTACATCCATACTCCGCTAGCCACCTGACGGTGTGTGGCGGAGGGTACGTTGAGTACCTCTATCAGTTCTCCCTTCTATTCCAGTCTCGTATTGTTCGTGGAAAGAAGGATTGTCGGTATGCCTCTGTAAGGGCTCTAATCTCTCTGATTTTATCCTCATGGTCTCTTCGCGAGATACACGTAGGAAGGAGCAATATATTGCTTGACTCCTCGGTTAAGGTATGTTCTCGAAACTCCAACAAAAGCCCGTACCGAGCTACTGAGCGTCTCTCTTGCAGAGTCTTCCACTGGAGTTTATTTGTCATCTCCGTAACGCTTTCGCGATTACTAAATGATCCTTTAAGGAAGCGCGCTGCTCTCCGTTGGATCTTCTATCTCTTCTATCAACCCTATCTGGTACGGATCCCACACTGGTGAGCAGTATTCAAGCAGTGGGCGAACAAGTGTACTGTAACCTACTTCCTTTGTTTTCGGACTGCATTTCTTTAGAATTCTTCCAATGAATCTCAATCTGGCATCTGCTTTAGCGACAATTAATTTTACATGGTCATTCCATTTTAAATGACTCTTAATGCCTAGTCCCAGATAATGGAATTAACTGCTTCCAGTTGCTGACTTGCTATATTGTAGCTAAATGATAAAGAATCTTTCTTTCTATGTATTCGCAGCATATTACACTTGTCTAAATTGAGATTCAGTTGCCATTCCCTGCACCATGCGTCAATTCGTTGCAGATCCTCCTGCATTTCAGTACAATTTTCCATTGTTACAACCTCTCGATATACTACAGCATCATCCGCAAATAGCCTCAGTGAACTTCCGTTGTTATCCACAAGGTCATTTATGTATATTGTGAATAGCAACGGTCCTACGACACTCCCCTGCGGCACACTTGGAATCACTCTTACTTCGCAAGACTTCTCTCCATTGAGAATGACATGTTGTGTTGTGTTATCTAGGAACTCTTCAATCTAATCACAATTGTTCTGATGGTCCATATGCTCTTACTTTGTTCACTAAACGACTGTGGGGAACTGTATCGAACGCCTTGCGGAAGTCAAGAAACACGGCATGTGGTGTCATTGCCAAACACCACACTTGCTAGGTGGTAGCCTTTAAACCGGCCGCGGTCCGTTAGTATACGTCGGACCCGCGTGTCGCCACTATCAGTGATTGCAGACCGAGCGCCGCCACACGGCAGGTCTAGAGAGACTTCCTAGCACTCGCCCCAGTTGTACAGCCGACTTTGCTAGCGATGGTTCACTGACAAATTACGCTCTCATTTGCCGAGACGATAGTTAGCATAGCCTTCAGCTACGTCATTTGTTACGACCTAGCAAGGCGCCATTATCATTTGCTATTTATCTTGTGATGCATGTACCGTCAGACCGATGTTCACCAATTATGGATTAAAGTTAAGTATTCCAGAAGCTACGTACTTTTTTTACTAGACTCAACTCCTTTAACTGTTCCAGACCTCACGCCAGCCTGCGTGAGCTTAAACGCGTGCCTTTCGGCTATCTCATAGTGGCTTGGCTGTCTTGCCAAGTCACAGCACGGCATCTACCTGGGAACCCGTCTCGTGGACGAACAGCACGAGCTGGGTTTGACACGATCGTCTTTTTCGAAACCCATGCTGATTCCTACAGAGTAGATTTCTAGTCTCCAGAAAAGTCATTATATTTGAACACAATACGTGTTCCAAAATTCTACAACTGATCGACGTTAGAGATATAGGCCTATAGTTCTGCACATCTGTTCGACGTCCCTTCTAACTGGGATGACCTGTGCCCTTTTCCAATCTTTGGAACGCTAAGCTCTTCTAACTCTTCTACGGTATACCGCTGCAAGAAGGGGGGGGGGGGGGGGGCAAGTTCGTTCGCGTATTCTGTGTCAAATCGAACTGGTATCCCATCAGGTCCAGCGGACTTTACTCTTTCGAGCGATTTTAGCTGTTTTTCTATCCCTCTGTCTATTTAGATATCTACCATTTTGTCATCTGTGCTACAATCACCGCTGCAAATAGTACATCAACCTCGAAAGGAACACCTTCGGGCCGGCCGAAGTGGCCGTGCGGTTAAAGGCGCTACAGTCTGGAACCGCAAGGCCGCTACGGTCGCTGGTTCGAATCCTGCCTCGGGCATGGATGTTTGTGATGTCCTTAGGTTAGTTAGGTTTAACTAGTTCTACGTTCTAGGGGACTAATGACCTCAGCAGTTGAGTCCCATAGTGCTCAGAGCCATTTGAACCATTTTTTGAACACCTTTGAAGCACTCATTATTACTTAACATCAATGGTAGTGCCCAACTGGGTTCTTGTAAGATCACCAAAATTGAACACAGTTATTGGATGGGTGATCCTCCTGGTACGCCACGTGCTGTTGACAATATTCCCTTTGTCTTTACGGTAGAGAGAGAGAGCAGGAGTGGTGGGAGTTGAAGAAGTCCGTGATCACAGTCTTGGGGCCATTGTTCGCTATTAAAATCCAAACCTCTCCGCAGTGCTTCGTGAAGTGAGGACATGTGACACTGTTGACGGTGGTCCGTGTGTCGGAAAGGGCCGTTAAGCTCGACACGCCTGTCGGCGCTCTCCTTTGTGCTCGTCGTGAGGAGTTGGTTACGTACCAGCACTGGGTTCAACCCTCTGTATTCTCTCACCATCTCCGACACTAAGTCGACAATGTACTACATGCATACTACTACCGCCATCTACGTTCAACATCTACACTTTCACGTACAGCTCTCACACTTCATGAAGGACAGGAAAAATCTTTGCAATTAGCCAAATGAACCTGTCCTTCGCTGTTTCACTCATCTATACCAAACGACTTATTTATTTTATCACATAACGATCTCCAGTCTTTAATGTTACATTCTACCTTCTTTCTAATGTTTTAACCATATATCTACACTCCTAGAAATTGAAATAAGAACACCGTGAATTCATTGTCCCAGGAAGGGGAAACTTTATTGACACATTCCTGGGGTCAGATACATCACATGATCACACTGACAGAACCACAGGCACATAGACACAGGCAACAGAGCATGCACAATGTCGGCACTAGTACAGTGTATATCCACCTTTCGCAGCAATGCAGGCTGCTATTCTCCCATGGAGACGATCGTAGAGATGCTGGATGTAGTCCTGTGGAACGGCTTGCCATGCCATTTCCACCTGGCGCCTCAGTTGGACCAGCGTTCGTGCTGGACGTGCAGACCGCGTGAGACGACGCTTCATCCAGTCCCAAACATGCTCAATGGGGGACAGATCCGGAGATCTTGCTGGCCAGGGTAGTTGACTTACACCTTCTAGAGCACGTTGGGTGGCACGGGATACATGCGGACGTGCATTGTCCTGTTGGAACAGCAAGTTCCCTTGCCGGTCTAGGAATGGTAGAACGATGGGTTCGATGACGGTTTGGATGTACCGTGCACTATTCAGTGTCCCCTCGACGACCACCAGTGGTGTACGGCCAGTGTAGGAGATCGCTCCCCACACCATGATGCCGGGTGTTGGCCCTGTGTGCCTCGGTCGTATGCAGGCCTGATTGTGGCGCTCACCTGCACGGCGCCAAACACGCATACGACCATCATTGGCACCAAGGCAGAAGCGACTCTCATCGCTGAAGACGACACGTCTCCATTCGTCCCTCCATTCACGCCTGTCGCGACACCACTGGAGGCGGGCTGCACGATGTTGGGGCGTGAGCGGAAGACGGCCTAACGGTGTGCGGGACCGTAGCCCAGCTTCATGGAGACGGTTGCGAATGGTCCTCGCCGATACCCCAGGAGCAACAGTGTCCCTAATTTGCTGGGAAGTGGCGGTGCGGTCCCCTACGGCACTGCGTAGGATGCTACGGTCTTGGCGTGCATCCGTGCGTCGCTGCGGTCCGGTCCCAGGTCGACGGGCACGTGCACCTTCCGCCGACCACTGGCGACAACATCGATGTACTGTGGAGACCTCACGCCCCACGTGTTGAGCAATTCGGCGGTACGTCCACCCGGCCTCCCGCATGCCCACTATACGCCCTCGCTCAAAGTCCGTCAACTGCACATACGGTTCACGTCCACGCTGTCGCGGCATGCTACCAGTGTTAAAGACTGCGATGGAGCTCCGTATGCCACGGCAAACTGGCTGACACTGACGGCGGCGGTGCACAAATGCTGCGCAGCTAGCGCCATTCGACGGCCAACACCGCGGTTCCTGGTGTGTCCGCTGTGCCGTGCGTGTGATCATTGCTTGTACAGCCCTCTCGCAGTGTCCGGAGCAAGTATGGTGGGTCTGACACACCGGTGTCAATGTGTTCTTTTTTCCATTTCCAGGAGTGTATTTAGTTCAACAAACTGCTTCATTGTAGAATTAAAGATCATCTAGTACACCCTCATTGTGTACGTATCATACAGGGCTGTACCGGGTCGAAGATGCAAATGGTTGCTACTGGTTAGTGGAAGCCGTCTCGGTGTGCGTCAGCTTGGGCTCGACTCCCACGTATGACGTCCTGGTTTCTTTTCATGGCTTGGGAGACAGGATACACGTTATGGGAATCTGCAGACAAACAACCGCTGAACATAAACAGGACTTCGTTAATCCAGTAAACTTAAAGAATTATTTAGGTGCGGTCCCGCCTCTGGCGTGGTTTAGTGTTATCTAGTAATATCTCCACTCGGTGCGGCCAGGGAGGTAAGTGAAGCAAACCGTTCGCAACACACACCAGCGCTGGCACCCTACGCACCGACAGAGAACCGAGCCTATTCGACATCACCGATTTCGTCTAAATTTGAGGTACATGCAATGCTTGGCTATAAATGAAAGTGACAGAAATGAGAGCTCCAGATAGCCGAGCGCTTAGAACAAATAGCGTTTTTAGTGCGTGCCGTGCGACGCATTAGCCTTTCACGAGTGTCTTAGCGTGAATTCCAAGCACCGTTTAACGCAATGAAAACGATTGTCCCTACGTGGCGACTTTTTTATTTTCCATTTTCACATTACTTGGACTGCAAATAAACCGAGTTAAAGCTCAATTTATTGTATTTGATTTGGTGAAACTCCATGTGCTACAGAACAAATTTCTTCTGTTGACTGATTCGAGGGGAGTAGAAACAAATCCACAAATAAACGACGATATTTTTCCACACGTAGAATAGAAAGATTCTATCGTGCGGTGTGAAAGTGTCGTCATCGCCCCCCTACCCCCCCCCCCCCCCGCCAAAAGCACACTGCTAATGCAAAGCTGGGATGTTCAATTTTATCGTTAGGTAATGAAACTCATCAGAAAGAGAGCGAAGAATGCTAGTTATAGTACACTACTGGCCATTAAAATTGCTACTCCAAGAAGAAATGCAGATCATAAACGGGTATTCATTGGACAAATATATTATACTAGAGCTGACATGTGATTACATTTTCACGCAATTTGGGTGCATAGATCCTGAGAAATCAGTACCCAGAACAACCACCTCTGGCCCTAATGACGGTCTTGAAACGCCTGGGCATTGTGTTAAACACGACTTGGCTGGCGTGTACAGGTACAGCTGTCCGTGCAGCTTCAACACGATACCACAGTTCACCAAGACTAGTGAATGGCGTATTGTGACGAACCAGTTGCTAGGCCACCATTGACCAGACATTTTCAATTGGTGACAGATGTGGAGAATATCCTGGCCAGGGCTGCACTCGAACATTTTCTGTATCCAGAAAGGCCAGTACAGGACTTGCAACATGCGGTCATCCGTTATCCTGCTGAAATGTAGGGTTTCGCAGGGATCGAATGAAGGGTAGAGCCACGGGCCGTGTGACCGAGACGTGTAACCAGTGGCACCCCATACCATCACGCCGGGTGATACGCGAGTATGGCGATGACGAATGCTCTCTTCCAATGTGCGTTCACCGCGATGTCTCCAAACACGGATGCGACCATCATGATGCTGTAAACAGTACTTGGATTAATCCTAAAAAATGACGTTTTGCCGTCATACCCTCATGAGCCCACCGATTCCATATTCTGCTAACAGTCATTGGATCTCGATCAACGCGAGCAGCAATGTCGCGCTACAATAAACCGCAATCGCGATAGGCTACAATCCGACCTTTATCAAAGTCGGAAACGTGATGGTACGCATTTCTCCTCCTTACATGAGGCATCACAACAACATTTCACCAGGAAACTCTCTGCTACGGTTGCAAGTTCGAATCCTGCCTCGGGCATGGATGTGTGTGATGTCCTTAGGTTAGTTAGGTTTAAGTAGTTCTAAGTTCTAGGGGACTGATGACCACAGATGTTAAGTCCCATAGTGCTCAGAGCCAACCAGGCAACTCTGGTCAACTGCTGTTTGTGTATGAGAAATCGGTTGGAAACTTCCCTCATGTCAGCACATTGTAGGTGTCGCCACCGGCGCCAACCTTGGGTGAACTCTCTGAAAAGCTAATGATTTGCATGTTACAGCATCTTCTTCCTGTCGGTTAAATTTCGCGTCTGTAGCACGTCATCTTCGTGGTGTGGCAATTTTAATGGGCAGTAGTGTAATTTTCATGTCTTGCAGGAGGGCGTTTAATAAGAGAGACTACGTCGAGCGTGGCAGTTAACACCGCTGTTTCACCCGATAACGGGGGGGGGCTGCAGGTCCGGCCGTCTTGTAATCATTATCATAGAGTTTGCTGCTTTGCAATACAATACTTCAGATTTCTTTTATAAAGATTAACAGCTTATTTTACTTCAGGTTTAAGGGCAAAAGAATTTTGCAAATTTGTTCATTGTTAAATAAACAGGTTGTGGGAAAAGGAAGTTATGTTGGTGGGTCGTCTCTTCCAGGTTTTCCTTAATTCCAAAGAGTACCACGTGTCAGCATGTCTCCATTCAACTTGGAAATCTGGCTACAAGAGTGAAGCACATATACTTTAATGTAAATTTGGCGAGAAGTTGTTATCTGTTTATATGACAGAAATTCCTTGTTATTTATCAATACACACTTAGCGGGAAAAAGTAACTGACTGGTTTGTAAGAAATCTGTGTAGCCGCAAATAAACAGGTGCTAGTGATTTTTTGGCACATTTTTTCGAAATTACATGTTTGGGTTCTGCCCACCATCAGATGTCCACTTCATAGCAAAAATAACTTTGACAGTTCGTTCCTTACTCGTACACTCACGAGCCAAACGGTGTGACATATAATTTTACCTTGGAAAATGGGAATGTTGGTCGAGATAAGAAGTCGTCCTCCTTTTCGTAGTCCTTCTCAAAACCCAACATTCCAGTTTTCCAAATTTAATTTATACGTCACACCTTTTGGTTCGTGATTTTATAAGGAACGAGCTGTCAAAGTTATTTTGCAATGAAATGGAGATCCGATGACGGGCAGAGCTAGAATAATATCATTTGGAATAAGTGCACCAAAAAACAACTAATTCCTGTTTGTTTGTGACTACTCAGCTTTTCTAAAATCCAATTACATTAATAATAATGGTCGCGAAACTCTACCGGTAGGGTCAGGCCTACGTGTGGAAAAAAGTCATGGGAAGGTATCGGATGTGTTGGTTGACAACCATTAAACCTGTCCAATGCATTTGTTTCCGTATAGTCCTAGCAGAAATGCATTCCTTAAACCCCACATTCCAGTCTGTGGTAAGCTGACCCACACTAGACCGTCCATCGCGCTGTATGGCTCTGACGGCGTGGCTGCTGTCAAAGACTTTTGGTCGTCTAGAGCGACACTTCACACATATACGTACTGATATCGCAATATTAAATATCTTCCCTAAATATTCTGACCTCAGACACCTAAATTCACATGTAATTTCCCATGTTTCTAGCTCCGATTACTATACCACATGTACAGGTTGTTATCTAGCGACGTGCCGCCTTATTCAGAACAAACGGTAACAGATTGCGGAGAAGTTGTGTCAAGACTCTCGCCATTCGTATGTTTAGCTGGAACATTCATGCGTCGCACGCGACACATCTTCAAATGGAAGAAGCCTTCCCGTGACTTTTGATCACTCAGTTAAATAGCAATGGCTGTAAGCAACGTTCACAAACACAACTCACTCCATCTGCAGGCCACGAATGGCCTACCGGGACCATCCGACCGCCGCGTCATCCTCAGAGGAGGATTCTGACAGGAGGGGCGTGGGGTCAGCACACCGCTCTCCCGGTCGTTATGATGGTATTCTTGACCGAAGCCGCTATTATTCGGCCGAGTAGCTCCTCAGTTGGCATCACAAGGCTGAGTGCACCCCGAAAAATAGCATCAGCGCGTGGTGGCCTGGATGGTCACCCGTCCAAGTGCGGACCACGCCCGACAGCCCTTAACTTCGGTGATCTCACGGGAACCGGGGTATCCACTGCGGCAAGGCCGTTGCCCACAATCAGAGCTAGAAAAGAGTAAATGTGCGAGCAGGACCCGTCCTCCGAGGTTTCAGTACAAACTTAATTGTGTATATACTTAGTTCACCTTTTGACTCCACTGACTTAGGAGCTTGAGTTCTTTGCACCTCCACGAGGTCGCAGATTTTAGTATTTGACATAAATTTCAACACGATATCTCTATCCGTGGTTAGAAGGACAGATGGACAACGAAGTGATTCTATAAGGGCTCAGTTTTCATCGACTGAGGTACAGAACCGTAAAGATTACAAAACCTGGACCGGACAGCGGTTGATTACCTAGAATGGCTTTCGTAGCTTCCTTTACTCAATGCACAATGATGTAGTAAGCGTATTTATAGATACAATAATGAAAAAGTGCATACAACATCTATAAACTTAGAAAACGGACTACACCGAAAAAGATTTCAAGGTAGTTACTGGTTTAAGGGTTTGCGAAAGCACCTTGGCGCCGTTCACTGAGGTACTGATCACTGAGGTAGAGCAACTGAATTGATTAATGTCGGCAGAAGTATATAGTGTTGAAAGTTTTCCTTCACTTGAAGGAACAATAATTCACCGACTGTGTCACTAATGGATGGACATTTTGAATGGATCGGACAAGTCCTCAGACTACAATAACAGCATTGTATATATCACAGACTGGTGAGAGGCGGAGGTAACATAGGTTTCCTTGTTAGTTTGTTGAATATTGGAGTGTAGTTATTGACTGTGTTCAGTGCGTGAGACGTCTAACGTGTTATTTTCTGTTCTGTTTGATGATGAACGAAAACAGAGAGGATACCGGCTAATGTCCTGATCCTCTGGGATAACGCCGAATGTTCACTCGTTTGGATGGACGGGTCACCATATACGCTCCAATTATTCTCTTGAAGTTCGCCACCAAAAATATCTTCACTGTTAATTGCCACCTGCACTCTTCTTTCCAGGCTAAATCTTTGCACAGTGTGTCCTTCGATGTCACTGATATTTACACTGTTATCCAAATCTTCACATCTTGCATCCCTATCAAGGTTATCGATACTAATTCTAAACTTGAAACTTCCTGGCAGATTAAAACTGTGTGCCCGACCGAGACTCGAACTCGGGACCTTTGCCTTTCGCGGGCAAGTGCTCTACCACTGAGCTACCGAAGCACGACTCACGACCGGTACTCACAGCTTTGCTTCTGCCAGTACCTCGTCTCCTGCCTTCCAAACTATACAGAAGCTCTTCTGCGAAGAGGTAGGAGACGAGGTACTGGCAGAAGTAAAGCTGTGAGTACCGGTCGTGAGTCGTGCTTCGGTAGCTCAGTGGTAGAGCACTTGCCCGCGAAAGGCAAAGGTCCCGAGTTCGAGTCTCGGTCGGGCACACAGTTTTAATCTGCCAGGAAGTTTCATATCAGCGCACACTCCGCTGCAGAGTGAAAATCTCATTCTGGAAACATCCCCCAGGCTGTGGCTAAGCCATGTCTCTGCAATATCCTTTCTTTCAGGAGTGCTAGTTCTGCAAGGTTCGCAGAAGAGCTTCTGTAAAGTTTGGAAGGTAGGAGACGAGGTACTGGCAGAAGTAAAGCTGTGAGTACCGCTCGTGAGTCGTGCTTCGGTAGCTCAGTGGTAGAGCACTTGCCCGCGAAAGGCAAAGGTCCCGAGTTCGAGTCTCGGTCGGGCACACAGTTTTAATCTACCAGGAAGTTTCATATCAGCGCACACTCCGCTGCAGAGTGAAAATCTCATTCTGGAAACATCCCCCAGGCTGTGGCTAAGCCATGTCTCTGCAATATCCTTTCTTTCAGGAGTGCTAGTTCTGCAAGGTTCGCAGAAGAGCTTCTGTAAAGTTTGGAAGGTAGGAGACGAGGTACTGGCAGAAGTAAAGCTGTGAGTACCGCTCGTGAGTCGTGCTTCGGTAGCTCAGTGGTAGAGCACTTGCCCGCGAAAGGCAAAGGTCCCGAGTTCGAGTCTCGGTCGGGCACACAGTTTTAATCTGCCAGGAAGTTTCATATCAGCGCACACTCCGCTGCGGAGTGAAAATCTCATTCTGGAAACATCCCCCAGGCTGTGGCTAAGCCATGTCTCTGCAATATCCTTTCTTTCAGGAGTGCTAGTTCTGCAAGGTTCGCAGAAGAGCTTCTGTAAAGTTTGGAAGGTAGGAGACGAGGTACTGGCAGAAGTAAAGCTGTGAGTACCGCTCGTGAGTCGTGCTTCGGTAGCTCAGTGGTAGAGCACTTGCCCGCGAAAGGCAAAGGTCCCGAGTTCGAGTCTCGGTCGGGCACACAGTTTTAATCTGCCAGGAAGTTTCATATCAGCGCACACTCCGCTGCAGAGTGAAAATCTCATTCTGGAAACATCCCCCAGGCTGTGGCTAAGCCATGTCTCTGCAATATCCTTTCTTTCAGGAATGCTAGTTCTGCAAGGTTCGCAGAAGAGCTTCTGTAAAGTTTGGAAGGTAGGAGACGAGGTACTGGCAGAAGTAAAGCTGTGAGTACCGCTCGTGAGTCGTGCTTCGGTAGCTCAGTGGTAGAGCACTTGCCCGCGAAAGGCAAAGGTCCCGAGTTCGAGTCTCGGTCGGGCACACAGTTTTAATCTGCCAGGAAGTTTCATATCAGCGCACACTCCGCTGTAGAGTGAAAATCTCATTCTGGAATTCTAAACTTGTTTAGTTATTGTCTAGTTACGTCATTGTTCGACTTTGACTCTAGGAATGGGGAAAGGACAGAGGAGGGGCAGAGGGGAGGGGAATTATGAAAGGTATTGGCCACACAGTGATTGGATTGGATTGCTTGGGGGAAGAGATCAAATAGCGAGGTCATCGGTCTCATCGGATGAGGGAAGGACGGGGAAGGAAGTTGGTCGTGCCCTTTCAAAGGAACCATCCCGGCATTTGCCTGGACCGATTTAGGGAAATCACGGAAAACCTAAATCAGGATGGCCGGACGCGGGATTGAACCGTCGTCCTCCCGAATGCGAGTCCAGGGTGCTAACCACTGCGCCACTTCGCTCGGTCCACACAGTGATAAAAGAATGTTCACGTAATGTACGAACTGGAATTCTTATTTCCTGACGAATGCAAGCGTACTACAACTTAATTACTTCTACTGAACTCCATCTGATGTCGTTCTCTTCCTAATTATTTCACATGACAGTGCTTCACGAACAAATTTACTGTATATGCTATAAGGAACATCCATAAAAAGTAAGAATTTAACTGTCCTTTTCATAGGCTGTAAATGTAGACGTAATTACCTCGGATTAAATTTTAGAGGACCGTAACACATTGTTTCATGTTTGCTGGAGATGAAGGGAAGCTTGATGGGGGTTTTTGTAGGTAAAAGTCATTTTTCCATGTTTGACTGTTAAAATTTTTACATTAATGTAGCTGTATTTCGTCATTCACTTAGGTGTTATCAAGTAGTTCAAAAACAAAGTAAAAATCTTTAAATATTGCTTTGAAAAAAAATTACTGCACCCATGCACAAGAAGATTAATGGTTTCAAGTTACATTTTATACGGACTTGTAAATTTTTACTATGTTAGAAACTGTTTACAAATAACTTCCATCTCTTTGATTTGATTCCGTAATGGGGAACAGTATAAAGTAATCGCGGTAGAAATCGTATTTTAAAACATAGCGAGGGATTAGATGTGAAAAAGAAACATTTGTTATGTCTCTCATTCTAACGGACCTAATTGAACGCTTGTTCCTTGTAACATAACAGGGATATTTTTTTACGATACATTTTCAACGATTTTATGGCAATAGTACATCTTCTTTCACTCTCATATACGGGGAAAGAATATTAATTGCTACCTCGAAAGTTGTTGAGAAAAAGAGGATTCACAGCACGAAGATCGGATTTCTATTACTGTTTGAATTTAAAGTCCTGCGTGAACTTAACTCTTTAGCAAAACGATTTTATTAGCGGAGCGTACGTATCCCAATCTTCTTGGAAATTAACCAAGATCCAGAGGGCTTTAGGGAGTAAATGACGTCGACTTGCGGAGGGAGCGCCACCTTATAGCTCCTAATCCCTTTTGTCAGAACTACGAGCTTCGCTAATAAGTCCTTACGGTGTTTCCGCGGTAGTGCGGAGCTTTAAAGTCATTGTGACTTAATTAAGTATTATATTACAGGGGCGGGTCCTAACAAGGTAATTAGGATGGCAGGAGGCGCAATCAGGCGAGAGAATCGATACCCGCGGCCGGCCGAACACAATAGCCGTGCTTGTTCCCGCGGCGATATTGCACGAGTTGGCTGCTGCCCGCCTCATTAGGCCGTCCTAGCCACCCACCGCTGGCTGCGCCTGCCTCGGTTTGTACCCGCGCCTGCTCAAAGGGGAGCCGGCAACCCGCGCGACACACGCATACTGGCCGCACTGCACGGACACTTGGCTGCGGCGTCTCCCAAATGGATCCTGTTATCCGTTTAACTGGGCCCAGTGGTTTACGTTACAGCCAACAGCATTAGTATTTCCATCGACACACGTCTATTAACCCCCTACAGTAGGCGTGAACCACACAAATCGATATATTAAAAACATTCGATGAACAGTATCGATGCACCAAGCTAAACCAATGTATTGTTTACGCTTCCTGCATCGACATTGCTTTTATTCGATGCGTCGACTATATGCTCCTCCGTCCTTATTTGTTATGTTATTTTAAACCGTTTTCATCAAATGAGAGTACGCGACTGACGCACACAGGCTTTCGTTCATTACGTGAATCGGAACGTAGTCATCACCTTAACTGAATAAGGTACGGTCAAAGAAAATGTGATGGCTGTTGTCGCCTATAATACAATCAACACGTCTGAAGTAGTAGAAATAGCGTTCGTTCCATAGAAACACGTCCGTATTTCGTGCATACTTTGAATTTAATGTTGTGGATGACGATGTCCTGGTATGAGCAGAGAGCCAAAACATTATTTCTGAAGAAAACAAAACAGCAATAGCCAGTTGCTTAAAACAATGAATTGATTTAAAAAATGACGAAATGCACAAAAATTTGAAGAAAATAAATACCCACCACTGTAATTTTATTAATTATTTTCTTGGACTACCAGTTTCGGTAAAACTCATTGGCACCATCTTACTCATGTAACTAGATAAGCCATTTAAACCTCCACACTATTATAGCGCAAACATTTACATGAGTTATGCAGCTACTTGTTTAGGGGCCTGAAGATGGCGTCAATTAGGCACCGAAACTGGCAGTCCAATAAAATAAGTAATAAAATTATAGGTGTCGGTATTTATTTTCTTCAAGACGTTGGCCAGCTGCTGACCTATTCCAGCTATACAAAATGGAACTACAGAAAATATACAGTTTCCACAGCCGAGGTAAAATTAATATGAATTGTTAAAAGGTGCCCACTGTTTCCTAACGATTGAAAACGTCTACGTATTAGTAAATTGTTCTTCGGTGGGACGTTATTTTTGCCGTGCACCATAGACTTCCTCGTAGTGCGAGCTTCCTACGTGAACAAAACAATGCTTATCATTGTCTAATTTCCCCTGAATGCCAAGTCGCCTTAAATTCCAGAAACTTCCGATCAACCGATCAGGGATTGAGCTTTACTAAATGCTTCCTAGAATCCTTCTCTTACAGATGCTTGAGGTTAATGCGCACAGAAGATGGGACGTGAACTAATTCGATTTTGATTCGACATTTATTCACAAAACAGTCAGGCCTTAAAGTAACTGAGCCAAATCCCAATGTAACCATGCCACCCCTCGTAGTTGAGAGATAGAGGCACAAGAAGAAGAAGAAGAAGAAGAACTGAAATTTCTTTTGTAACTGCATCCAAACGCCGCAATACTTGAACGGCTGATGACGCAATTTCTGATATACTTACATTTGGACGTGCGTTAGTATGACGAAAACGAATATAATTTACTATGCTCCACATGAATAAAAAACAATTCTCCCAGTGGACACACCGAAGGGCGGCAATCAATCCATCTTTCATATAATTTTATTTTATAAAGTTCTGAAGTATCTTTCTTTGCCTGCGTTTTCTAAAAATTTACCGCGCCAGGGAGTAATATCATGCTGTGAATTGAATTGATTGTGTTTTTTTTTCATGTTAATTTCATGTGATATTCAGCCCACCATTTACCTTTCACAGTCTTCCTAAACGTGGATGACTGCTAGGCAGTATTAATATGGGTGCAGTTGGCAATGCTTGCCGCTTTGGTTAATTCAGGAGCACTTTCTTGGTTTAATTCTGTAGCACAGACCTGGGGACGGACGTCGAGTCTAATTTTCTAAGCTGGCTTGAGGACCCTGCTTTGCGGGAAGTTATAGGAGGGCGTGCTCAAAAGCTGTGCCTCCGAATTTTTGATGTGAAAACCTTTAAAGCTTATTAAATACAACAACCGTTACTAACAGCTCTTATTTTTCATGTCTACATATTTGCAGCCCTGTGCCACTACAGCGTTTCAAATTGTAGTGTATATCATGGTGGTATGTAACATAACTAAGTCGGTGCGTGAGAAACAGTTTGCTGTGAGTTTCGAATTCTAAAAATTCGTTCACACATGGAGCCCTCTATCCTTCAGTATGACAATTCCATACGCCTCACGAGACTTCTGACATCTGCAACAACTGACGCCTTGGATTCACTGCCATCCTTCATCCTCCATACAGTCCCCCTTCAACCTCCATACAGTCCCGAATGACCCCATCCAATTTTCATCTCCATCCTAAAAGAACACCTTCGAGGACTTCACACTAATAGTGATGAAGTACTTCAGGCAGAGGTAAGTCTGTGGCTCCGTCAACGAAGTCAAACACTCTACAGAGACGGTGTCAACGAAGTGGTCTCTCGTTGGGAGAAATGTGTTTGTCAGGAGGGTAATTATGTTGAGAAATGTATATGCAGACGTGAAGAATAAAGATGTAGAACGTTGATAACGTTCGTTTTTTTTAAGAAAAAGAAAAACTTTGAGAGTTTTCACGTACGAAATTCGGAGATATCACTTTCCAGCATGCCCGCGTGAATCTCTGGGATTTCTTAGCTTGCTGCTTTACGATAGGTTCTTTGAGGGACACTTTCCTTCAAATTTTAGACGTTGAACCGAGAGAAAATTCTGAGCGAGGGAGACAATTGTTTCTCCTCTCTTCCGACTGGAGTAGACGCCACTTACCACTGAAAAATCTGTCTTGTCGATTCGGTCAGTTCGCCATCTCCAATTTTTTTCGGCGTCCGTGCTCGGAGGAAAAGCAGATTGGATTTTGTATAGGGTTAGTCAGTCGCTGTTCTGAAGTCGGTTGAGTATGCCCTTTCTGTCACAATACCTTCATCCCAGGATGAAAAATGTGTCCCTCAACTTTGTCCGTATAGTGATTTTCAACTGAAAGCGTGCGGACTTTTTCTAAATGTCTGCAAGTCGTGTAACTGAGGCGGGACTTCGGTATCAGACCGGTGTTCACCTAGTAGGATGTCGGAAACCTTAGGAAAGAGTCGGTTTAAGGACTTCGTGTATCGTGTTTTTTGTGTGTTTGTGTACGCAGTGTGTGCTTTTCGTATATATTAAAGTGTAATGGGAATCTGCTGATATGTGAACGTTCTGTAAGCGTCTGAGGTGCCAGCGCATGATTTTGGAAAGGCCTTCTTATCAATCTAAAGATTTTGCAAGTAAAACAACATACACTCCTGGAAATGGAAAAAAGAACACATTGACACCGGTGTGTCAGACCCACCATACTTGCTCCGGACACTGCGAGAGGGCTGTACAAGCAATGATCACACGCACGGCACAGCGGACACACCAGGAACCGCGGTGTTGGCCGTCGAATGGCGCTAGCTGCGCAGCATTTGTGCACCGCCGCCGTCAGTGTCAGCCAGTTTGCCGTGGCATACGGAGCTCCATCGCAGTCTTTAACACTGGTAGCATGCCACGACAGCGTGGACGTGAACCTTATGTGCAGTTGACGGACTTTGAGCGAGGGCGTATAGTGGGCATGCGGGAGGCCGGGTGGACGTACCGCCGAATTGCTCAACACGTGGGGCGTGAGGTCTCCACAGTACATCGATGTTGTCGCCAGTGGTCGGCGGAAGGTGCACGTGCCCGTCGACCTGGGACCGGACCGCAGCGACGCACGGATGCACGCCAAGACCGTAGGATCCTACGCAGTGCCGTAGGGGACCGCACCGCCACTTCCCAGCAAATTAGGGACACTGTTGCTCCTGGGGTATCGGCGAGGACCATTCGCAACCGTCTCCATGAAGCTGGGCTACGGTCCCGCACACCGTTAGGCCGTCTTCCGCTCACGCCCCAACATCGTGCAGCCCGCCTCCAGTGGTGTCGCGACAGGCGTGAATGGAGGGACGAATGGAGACGTGTCGTCTTCAGCGATGAGAGTCGCTTCTGCCTTGGTGCCAATGATGGTCGTATGCGTGTTTGGCGCCGTGCAGGTGAGCGCCACAATCAGGACTGCATACGACCGAGGCACACAGGGCCAACACCCGGCATCATGGTGTGGGGAGCGATCTCCTACACTGGCCGTACACCACTGGTGATCGTCGAGGGGACACTGAATAGTGCACGGTACATCGAAACCGTCATCGAACCCATCGTTCTACCATTCCTAGACCGGCAAGGAAACTTGCTGTTCCAACAGGACAATGCACGTCCGCATGTATCCCGTGCCACCCAACGTGCTCTAGAAGGTGTAAGTCAACTACCCTGGCCAGCAAGATCTCCGGATCTGTCCCCCATTGAGCATGTTTGGGACTGGATGAAGCGTCGTCTCACGCGGTCTGCACGTCCAGCACGAACGCTGGTCCAACTGAGGCGCCAGGTGGAAATGGCATGGCAAGCCGTTCCACAGGACTACATCCAGCATCTCTACGATCGTCTCCATGGGAGAATAGCAGCCTGCATTGCTGCGAAAGGTGGATATACACTGTACTAGTGCCGACATTGTGCATGCTCTGTTGCCTGTGTCTATGTGCCTGTGGTTCTGTCAGTGTGATCATGTGATGTATCTGACCCCAGGAATGTGTCAATAAAGTTTCCCCTTCCTGGGACAATGAATTCACGGTGTTCTTATTTCAATTTCCAGGAGTTTAGTTATAAGCTTGGAATCTCAGCCAATTTTAATAACATAGTAAAATCTTAAAGTAATATAAATGTAAATATTAATTCATTTATTGATGGGGATTGTTTAACACATGTGCAAAATGCAAGCTTGCTAAAGACGTCCCACACCTTAAAAAGTGTTTCTACAAACTGATTTATCGAATGGCTTTTTGCATCAACATTTTCGTTCGTTTAGAACAGTACCAGAAATTTTAAATTTTCTAAAGATTTGAACTCAACGTGTTTTCATGCGTTGTAAATGAAAAACATCTTGTTTTTCGCTGTAACTTGGAATTATTTGGCGAGAAACGAATTATATGTCATTGTTACCTGGGAGACTGCCAACAGCTCAATTTGAAAGAATTTCTGTCGCGCCCAGACACTATCAGTTTTCTCCATGAAGTGTGAGAACTGTATCTTAAAGTGTATCTGCAGAATGTCAGTGAGTGTAATCTGTAATCAGCAGTGTGGTATTCGTTGCATCGTGTGTGATGGGGATAGAAAGGTGAAGATCGAACCAAAAACATGCACACAGCCTACTCCTCTCGAATAGTACCAAAATTTTACGTCCCCTTCCAGCGGGATAATCATCGAGGAAAGTCACACGCCCTTACTCCATGAGACACCTCACTGCAGTTTGAATTCACGATTAGTGCAACGTCTGGTGATCGGGGACATTAACCTGCCGATTTCACTCCCGTTGCCGCCCAAATACAGACGGAATAACTGCTGCTCACCATTAGTACTCGAAATGGTCGAATATCTTCAGGTGGCCGAATTATGCTAAAGTCATGACACGAATGGTCTCCTTGTCTTATGTAATGTTTATGGATTGGTCTTTACCATTACTTACGACAACCAGGCCAATCGTGTCATGAATTTGGCACAGCTCGGCAACGTGAAGGTGTTCAACGAACGAAACTGGTCGCAGCTCAATAAATCGGTAATAATGCAGCTTAGTTGATTTTTTTAATCATTAACATTATTTTATGAAATTCATTCGCGACTGCTGAATCTTTCTCACGTTTGCTGTATTAGGTATGAAGATACTATCTATTGGTAACACATGAAAATTTTAATATGTTTGTCTCCTTGAAACCCTGTGGCGGGAATCCAAGTAAAGTTGCGAGCGATGGGGTCGTAGGCAGTATCACTTACGGAAGTTTCTATCGCTCCCGGAAGTGTGCTCTCATAGTCTAACTGATTAAGTCATCAGCTCCTGAAAAGTATGACATCCGGGTACCAGTTCCTGTATGTCACGAATTTTTATGTGACATCTATATATCTTCATACGTAATGCAATGGCGAGTAAAATTCGTAAATTTGCTACAGCTGCAAGTTTGTCACCAGTGTCTGTTTCTTCATCTGTGCTGTTGAACATGATCAAGATTATTGAGCCATTAACTTGTCGAAGCTCTTTTTAATTGCGAGAGCTCAGAAACGAACTAGAAAATAAAAGGGTCTGGAAGGCACAACATTTGTGTGTCTTGCCGACACCGTCTCAACGACGGAGGACATGGAAGGCTGCCATAATCGGCGTGTACTTTTAGTAGAATTTTCAGTAAATCACGAGGACAACGGACATAGAAAATCAATACAACTCGACGAGGATGAACGATTCACATCATCCCTCTCATATCACAAACACTACATCAACAACTGCTCAACTTCGGCTGAAAGTTGGTCATGATCAACATATGGATGACATGTCGGTTTATCCAAATTTGCATCTACACTCCGTAAGCGGAGGGTACATCTGGTACTAATAATTTTTTTCCCTGTCCCTGTTCCATTAGCGAATGGAGCATGGGAAAACTGATTGCTTGTAAACCTTTGTATTAGCTATAATTTTCCCCATTTCCTCGTTACGGTCATTTAGTGAAATGTTTGTGGAAGGGAATAACACATCGTCGACTCTTTCTGGAATGTACTCTCTCGGAATTTCAGTCCAAAACCTCTCCATAGTGCACAATGCCTTTTCTGTAGCGTTAACTTGTTTAAGATTTCCGTAACGCTCTTAAGCTGACTACACGTTCCTGTGACGAAAGTAAAACACTACGGAGGAATACTAAGTAAGCGATTCCACCCTAAAATACTACCCCTTCACCAGGATTTTAAATGATCGTAATCGAGTACTAATGGTAAGGATTAATTGGACTTTATTTCGTTTCCTACGTGAGCTCAGTACAGGAAGGAAGAAAAGTTATTCTGGTGGAAATTGAACCAAGATCTGTTATAACAGAGTAAAGGAGCATGATAATGAAAAATACAGACAGTCGCGACTGTAAAATACGAAAGCAATTTAAACCAACAGCTTAATTGAGCTTCACTTCATCAAGAAATCTGTTTAGCAATCCGGCAAGAAAATCATTCCCTAGCCAAGAAACCAGTCATGTACTAACCGGCTTTCTGTTGAACTACAATGTCAACAAACTGCTCGACACTAACGAATAGTAATTGTTTTAATGTGTAATAATAGGCTGATCCATTCACTACGCCACCGAACAGGGGAACATTACCAATCAGTTTGACTCGGGTAGTCCCTGCAACTTTGCTATTACCAAACTGTTATTTAAACTAAAGGGAAAACTAGTTATTTTCATTGACTGAGACTCTTTGAATTCCACAGATCATGGGCTATATATGGGAATATCCGTTGTTCCTCAGTTTAGTTACTGCATACTTTCAGTGCAAAAATCATTCAGGATTGATTAACTAAGCTTCGTATAAACTATCACTAGCATTTTACTGACACGCTGACCAAAGCATAGGGGTACCCCATAATATTCAGGTTTCTAATTTGCCTTTTGACCAAAAGTTTCAACATTAAAGAATGGCAACTATCAGACATAAATATGGAAACACGAAAGTACTATTACAATCCTGTTACACAGACAGAAATTTTGTAGATCTTTAAACTGTTATAGCCTAGGCTTTGTTACTGTAGTCAACGTTTTTTAAGAAATTTTATGTACTCTTAAATGATTTCTGCAATTCTTACAAGCTATCACTTCATACAGAAATTTCAACTAAATAATCTCCAACTACGCTTTCAACTTACGAAAAAGTATCACGTGGAGGACTTCACACAGTAGACTACTTGCAAAACCGAAAACTACTGCTTCATGAAACTTAACACTTTTTACAGTTATTGCAGTTATCCAGTTCGATGCTTTGTTTTAACTCTCAGAATAGCCCGACCAGATTAGTAACTCAGGATAAGCGAAGATCGTGACACACCGTTGGGGACTAAACACTTATAATGTGAAAGATTTAGCGAAAACTAGTCCATGCGGGTATATAAAGAAAACTCAACTGTACTCTACCTTAAACTGGATGCGGAGGTGATCTTCTATTTATTGAAGAATGTCGCATCATGCAGTCATGTCGCTTGAAATGATACGAGCCGGCAGAGCGGTTCTAAGCGCTTCAGTCTGGAGCCGCGCGACCGCTACGGTCGCAGGTTCGAATCCTGCCTCGGGCTTGGATGTGTGTGATGTCCTTAGGATAGGTTTAAGTAGTTCTAAGTTCTAGGGGACTAATGACCTCAGATGTTAAGTCCCATAGTGCTCAGAGCCATTTGAACCTTTTGAAGTGATACGCTCTGAATATTTCTTTTTGGCGTGGGAAGTGTAAATCTCACAACAGTCCAATAAATGTTCTGACAGAACGGCAAATTATTCCACCGTTCCAGAGATTCTTGCGCCACTATGCACTCGGGAATTTTACTCTTCGAAGGTAGCCACAAACTTGTTGCCTCACAAATACTTTGCGCGCTAACCCACTCGTATACACCTGCTACATTAACGCCTAAAGCTTTTCGTCACAGAGCAACTTCCGTGTACCATTCCTATTCCATAGAATAATACTATGGTCACTAAAAATGGACCAGTTATAATCTTTACAATTTACGACATACGGAACGCAAAATGACATAAATCTGAAAAATACATTTAGCGCATATTTCCAGATAACTTGAACTTACAGAATAAGAAACAAATATGTACATGACCTCAAATCAAAGACGTTAATGACAACAGATGTTATACAATCGGTAGTGAACGTAAGTGCTACAAAAAATGTTCAAATGTGTGGGAAATCTTATGGGATTTAACTGCTAAGGTCATCGGTCCCAAAGCTTACACACTACTTAACCTAAATTATCCTAAGGACAAACAGACTCACCCATGATCGGAGAAGGACTCGAACCTCCGCCGGGACCAGCCGCACAGTCCATGACTGCAGCGCCTCAGACCGCTCGGCTAATGCCGCGCGGCGTAAGTGCTACAAAACGTACCGATCTTCGTTAGATCTTGTCTACCTCTTCAAGTAATCCAACCTGGTAAGTGTACAACACTGATGTGAAACATTAAGAATCGGTCGAACAGTAATTTTGAAGGCCACTACTATCGTGGATAAAATGGCTCTGAGCACTATGGGAGTCAACTGCTGAGGTCATTAGTCCCCTAGAACTTAGAACTAGTTAAACCTAACCAACCTAAAGACATCACAAACATCCATGCCCGAGGCAGGATTCGAACCTGCGACCGTAGCGGTCTCGCGGTTCCAGACTGCAGCGCCTTTAACCGCACGGCCACTTCGGCCGGCCTTTCGTGGATAAATTACATGAATTTCGGCCTCCATCTGTTTCTCTTTCAGTTTCATTTTATGTGCTGTTTCCACTTTCGGTCACTCTGGGTTGTCGGTCGTATGTGGTTCCGACCGTTCCTGTTTCCAATTAACTGTTACCAATGGTGTAATAGTGTTCTGAAGGCCGTACGCTACATTGTATGCTCCTTTAAATATTTCCAAAATATCGAGGTGCTTTGGGTAGCCTTTGTTTATAAAAGTGTAAGTAATTCGTATGAACTCAGGAAAATCTTGAGTGTTAAGGCAACGGCAGCTCTGTGGACTCCCGAAAGATGGCTCTGTCATCCGCGGCAGGTGTGTCTGTCTCCCGGAACTTTCTCTTCTCTCTCTCTCTCTCTCTCTCTCTCTCTCTCTCTCTCTCTGCGCTTTTCCTCCTCCTCCCTCCACCTTTCTGCCGCAACACGCCTACGCCTACGTCGGAGGATCCCGCGCAGAAAAGCCGGCGTTAATGTTTTATTTCCCGCAAGACGGGCGCCGCCGTTGTAACGTCACGTCGGTTTCGGCAACTCCGAGGAGGGTGGCTGGTGTAGACAGAGGGAGGAGAGCGAGCCGAGCCGCCAGGTGGAAGGGGATTAAAGCGAAAATTGCTTTGTGAGGAGGCGCCGAAGCCTCCTGCGGTAACGGCGGCATTAATTTCATTCAGGGTAGGCGACGAGACACGACACGGCAGAGCGGGGCGTGCGACGGCTGCGGTGGACTTCGCCTGCCAGCCGTTCATCTGTCGCAGCAGCGGGCCGCCACACGACCAGACAAGACAAGACAAGACAAGACAAGACAAGACACCGTGAATTAATAACTATCGCCTGCGGGGCGCATCATCTTTCCATTTCGTAGACACAGCCGTTCGCTACCCAGGACTAGGCGACCGGACTGATTTAAGGGGCGACCAAACAGTCAACTGTAGGAAAAGATATTCATCAGAAGAATTCTAACGAAAACCTCACTCTGCCAGTTCTTGAATATTGCTTGTCAGTCAAGGACTCTAAATCACAGAAAATATCCATAGAACAGCAGCATGTTCCGTCATAGATTCATATAGCAAGAACGAGAGATTATGCTCTAAAAATGGTTCAAATGCCTCTAAGCAGTATGGGACAACATCTGAGGTCATCAGTCCTCTAGACGTAGAACTATTTAAACCTAACGAACATAAGAACATCACACACATCCATGCCCGAGGCGACCGCAGCTGCTGCGCGGTTCCGGACTGCAGCGCCTAGAACCGCTCGGTCACAACCGCCGGCTAGAGATTATGCAAGAATATATGTACAACAGTATCAACATACATAGTTTCTGACGATGCCCTAACAAAGGCGAAAAGCATGTGGAAAAACGAATATTGCTTTTATTCACTGGTGTAAAGGCGGTGGCAATCTAAAAATCATTAATACGCAGTGCGCATCAACCAGGAATAGAAAAGGGATAACAGTCCAGCAGCTTACGATGGAAATATCTTGTGGAAATTGGATGGCCCGTCAGTTGTACTTGGCTATTTAGTCACAGTGTCCTGCAGCCTTAAGCTGATAAATAGCATAACTCTACACTACTGGCCATTAAAATTGCTACACCAAGAAGAAATGCAGATGATAAACGAGTATTCATTGGACAAATACATTTTACTAGAACTGACATGTGATTACATTTTCACGCAATTTTGGTGCATAGATCCTGAGAAATCAGTACCCAGAACAACCACCTCTGGCAGTAATAACGGCATTGATACACCTGGGCATTGAGTCAAACAGAGCTTGGATGGCGTGTACAGGTACAGCTGCCCATGCAGCTTCAACACGATACCACAGTTCATCAAGAGTAGCGACTGTCGTACGTCACGAGCCAGTTGCTCGGCCACCATTGACCAGACTTTTTCAATTGGTGAGAGATCTGGAGAATGTGGTGGCCAGGGCAGCAGTCAAACATTTCCTATATCCAGAAAGGCCCGTACAGGACTTGCAACATGCGTTCGTACATTATCCTGCTGAAATGTAGGGTTTCGCAGGGATCGAATGAAGGGTAGAGCCACGGATCGTAGCACATCTGAAATGTTACGTCCACTGTTCAAAGTGCCGTAAATGCGAACAAGAGGTGACCGAGACGTGAAACCAATGGTACCCCGTACCATCACGCCGGGTGATACGCCAGTATGGCGAAGACGAATACACGAGTCCAATGTGCGTTCACCGCGATGTCACCTAACACAGATGCGACCATCATGATGCTGTAAACAGAATCTGGATTCATCCGAAAAAATGACGTTTTGCCATTCGTGCACCCAGGTTCGTCGTTGAGTACACAATCGCAGGCGCTTTTGTTTGTGATTCTGTGTCAAGGGTAAATGCAACCATGGTCTCTGAGCTGATAGTCCATGCTGCTGCAAAGGTCGTCGAACTGTTCGTGCAGATGGTTGTTGTCTTGAAAACGTCCCCATCTGTTGACTCAGGGGTCGAGACGTGGCTGCACGATCCGTTACAGCCATGCGGATAAGATGCCTGCCATCTCGACTGCTAGTGATACGAGGCCGTTGGGATCCAGCACGGCGTTCCGTATTACCCTCCTCAACCAACAAATTCCATATTCTGCTGACAGTTATTGGATCTCCACCAACGCGTGCAGCTATGTCGTGATACGATAAACCGCAATCGCGATAGGCTACAATCCTACATTTATCAAAGTCGTGATGGTAAGCATTTCTCCTCCTTACACAAGGCATCACAACAACGCTTCACCAGGTAACGCCGGTCAACTGCTGTTTGTGTATGAAAAGTCGGTTGGAAACTTTCCTCATGTCAGCATGTTGTAGGTGTCGCCACCGGCGCGAACCTTGTGTGAATGCTCTGAAAAGCTAATCATTTGCATATCACAACATCTTCTTCCTGTCGGTTAAATTTCGCGTCTGCAGCACGTCATCATCGTTGTGTAGCAATTTTAATGGCCAGTGGTGTACATAGTTCCTGACGATGCCCTAAAAAACTAAGGCGAAAAGCGTGTGGAAAAGCGAATGTTGCTTTTATCCACCGGTATACAGACGGTGGCGATCTAAAAATCATTAATGCGCAGTGCGCATTAATTAGGAATAGAAAAGGAATGATAGCCCAGCAGCTTACTGTGGAAAGCTCCTGTGAAAGTTGGATGGCCCGTAAATTCTATTTGGTTATGTACTCACAGTGTCCTGCAGCTTTAAGCTGACAAATGGCATTTTTGTATATGCGAGGGTTGTCCATAAACTATGCACCGCATTTTTTTCTTCGACAGTTCTTTGCTGAACACACACGAAAGAATCGTGTTTTATCTACACACCCTATTTTTCCACGTAATGTTCATCCCGTTCTATGGTCTTCCTCCAGCTCGAAACGAGTACTTGCATGCCCTGTCGGTACCAATCCTTGCCCTGGTGGCGGAGCCAATGCTTTACTGTGTGAACTTCCTTTGCTGACTGACAGGTACAGCACCAACTGCCGAGTGGTAATGCGTCTGTCCTCGCGAATGACATCAGCTCGCGGCAACGTGTCAGGTGTCACAACCGTGGAAGGTCTCCCCGACCACTGCAAATCGTGGAGCTCCACCGAACCGCCTCCTGATGACCTCACCCTCCTAGCCCAGTGACTAACTGTACTTCTGTCGACAGCAGATGCTCCATAGACTTTGCACAAGCGTTTGTGAATATTCCCCACAGTTTCTTTCTCTGCAGTGAGAAATTCAATGAGGGCACGTTGCTTGTAACGTACATCACCCTACTGACGCCATTTTGAAAATGTCCTGCAGCTACGCTATCTGTCGGATGTGACAGAAACTTGGCACGCTCACTCAGGAGCTTCGAATAATACATACGTAACACGATAAAGGATAACAGCCAAAAACAGTTGCAGGATAAAAATTTATTAAAATTTCTTGGCCAAGGTTTCGGTACATATAAATATACCTTCATCAGAAGTAAAAAATCCTGAACAGGAAGACACTTTCATTAGAAAAGCCATAGCATCGGAAGTGAGAAACAAAAGCTTAAATAACAGTGAAATTACCAAAGTAATACAGGCACAAAATCTTTAGTTACTTACTGAAATTACATCATGTAATGGAGATTAATAAAACAATTGTGCCAAAGGCGTCGTCAATAATTGAGACATCTTGTCCATTAGTACAACATGACAAAGGGCACAGGGTCAAAGCGAACAGTTTAGCACCATTACTTCGCCTGTGAACTATCGAGACAAGAGTGTGAAAGCACTAGGGCAGATGTTTTCGCCGAAAGAGGGCACTTGTATGTGCCAGACACTCACGCATATTAAAATCCATGAATACATACATAAGCGCATCAAAAATTATTAAAAGTTGTGTTAATTCAAACTTTCTGTCATAATAAATTTTCCTGTCTTGTTGGGATTTTACGTATTTTTGATGTTTGTTGGTTGTGATTTTCGATGTGTATGTGTGGTTAATTGACTAGTATGTTTTTATTCACAACGACAGATAGTTTCGTTTTATTATAACATTTTGGTTGTTTTCGCTAGTATGTATTTCACCGCCTACGTTACGCAAGATTCTCGCGCATTACACTAGTGCCCTCTCTCGTTAGATGTTACATAGCGCAAGCTTTATCTGTTTGACACTAGGACACAGGTAAATTTGGTTCTATAATTTATATTTTACATAAATGTTTTTAAATGGCCTGATACGTTTTATTTATTATGACAGAAAGATTGAATTAACACAACTTTTAATAATTTTTGATGCGCTTATGTATGTATTCATGGATTTTAATATGCGTAAGTGTCTGGCACATACAAGTGCCCTCTCTCGGCGAAAACATCTGCCCTAGTGCTTTCACACTCTTGTCTCGATAGTTCACAGGCGAAGTAATGGTGCTGAACTGTTCGCTTTGACCCTGTGCCCTTTGTCATGTTGTACTAATGGACAAGATGTCTCAATTATTGACGACGCCTTTGGCACAATTGTTTTATTAATCTCCATTACATGATGTAATTTCAGTAAGTAACTAAAGATTTTGTGCCTGTATTACTTTGGTAATTTCACTGTTATTTAAGCTTTTGTTTCTCACTTCCGATGCTATGGCTTTTCTAATGAAAGTGTCTTCCTGTTCAGGATTTTTTACTTCTGATGAAGGTATATTTATATGTACCGAAACCTTGGTCAAGAAATTTTAATAAATTTTTATCCTGCAAATGTTTTTGGCTGTCATCCTTTATCGTGAAGAATTTCAACAGTTGCTGTTGCAGCCATGTTTAAAATCTTGACATACGTAACAATTCGCATTTGTAGCATTGTTTTCGGCTCAGAAAAAAAATGCTGTGCATTGGCTGGCTCTGAGCACTATGGGACTCAACTGCTGCGGTTATCAGTCCCCTAGAACTTAGAACTACTTAAACCTAACTAACCTAAGGACATCACACACATCCATGCCCGAGGCAGGATTCGAACCTGCGACCGTAGCAGTCCCACGGTTCCGGACTGCGCGCCTAGAACCGCGAGACCACCGCGGCCGGCTGCTGTGCATTACTTTCTGGGCAACCCTCGTACATAGACCAGGCTGACTTTTTTATATTTTACTGACCGGACCAGTATCGGGCTACATAAAAGTCTTCAGCGGTCGTACTGTTTATGATTGTGCCCTCAGAGACTCTTTGCAGAGTTTTGGAAATTCTATTTCAGTTTCTAACG
Organism: Schistocerca nitens; assembly: GCF_023898315.1. Lineage (NCBI taxonomy): Eukaryota > Metazoa > Arthropoda > Insecta > Orthoptera > Acrididae > Schistocerca > Schistocerca nitens. The sequence goes on along the minus strand of NC_064615.1, from coordinate 24,261,336 downwards.
AGTTTTCAGTACGTTATGCTTGTGTTATAGATGAGGCAGCGCGTTTCACACTATGTAACAAAACGAGAACGTGCTGGGAAACAACTAAAAATTAAAGTAAAATGTCCAAAAAACTCCACAAAAGCTTATATCAGGTTACAATAAAAAATTATATGAACGTTGAAGGTGACTTTTTACCGTGATACCTGGGTAGTGAACGATAAAAGAACAATAAAATAAGCAGTGCATATACTTCACAAATATGTCATTCATGTATTTGATTAGCTTGAGTGAAAGCAAAGCTCCAGTCTCGAGACACTTTTCGGCCAAAATTTTAATTTGTCAAGGGGTTTCAGGATGTTTAGTTTACAGCAAAAACGACTACTTAATCATGACGACAACAACAAAATATGCCATACATATGTGCCTCAGTTTTGGCTGTTAATTCCGTAGCGAGACTACACCTGTGTGGTTCTGGAGTATAGTAGATGGCGATACATCAGCAACCTATTGTACACCACAACACATGTTTTGTCCTAATAATATTTTGTAACAGTGGTAACGCATTTTTCTTAGTGTGAGTTTATTGGCTTATTTCGATGTTTGGTGATCCATGTTTTTATGTCATAGTTATTTATCTTCTTGTATTATACAAAAAGAAAGGTGACTATCGTTTTCAATCAATGACTTTTCGCAAAGTTCAGTGTTAAGGAAAATAGTGTTAAGACCCATGCCCTGTAATCAGTCTTAATCAATTAATAACCACAGACCAAATTGCGAATTGTGGCTGTTCTTTTATTATGTCAGAAAATTAACAATATTTCAGTGATAGGTAGGACAGAGTTTCATTAAACGCCACGGACTACCACGTATGTGCACCACCATGGAAACCGCGCTCTCTGTCCTCACCAGAACCATGCAAGGAACTCTTGCCTACTCCGCTAGCTACTGATGTCGCTATATCGACCACCAGACAACATTCTACAGTATGGTCAAAATAAAAATGGCCTGGAAATATTTGTAAGACAGGCGCGGAATTAACCCTTGATAATGGTGGTGGTAAGTTACTATTGGACCAGACTGCTGAGGTCATCGGTCCCCAGCCTTACACACTACTGAATCTAACTTAAACTGACTTATGCTATGGACAGCACATGCACCCATGTCCGAGGGAAGACTCGAACCTCCGACGAGGGGGGGGAGTAGGGCGAACCGTGGCTGTTGGTGTAATCCTTTATAGCGTTCAGGACATGCTCCCGAGTCATCATTCGTTTAGTCTCCTTTACTGCTTGTCAGCATTTGGCTACCTCTATTCAAAGTTGGTCGGTATTTGAACCCAGTCTTGCTGTTCCTGATAGCAGAGCAGCACTCGTAAGTCTAGCAGCGAACAGGCTTTCTTCCAAGTGAAGAATGAGGAATGGATGCTTTAGTTCCCATTGTAATTCTACTTGTATAAAGAATGAAGGAAGATAAGCATTTAACCTTTCAGTTGATGACGTCGTAGTTACAGCTGGTATGCACATCAATGCGCAGAAAATCTGTCGTAAGATTAAAAGAATGATCATCCCAGTGATTTACGTAAATCTTGGACAGCTTTAATACCCACTCACCCTCAGAGAGGGATGTTAGTAACATGACCAGTCCTTCACATCCATTGCCCCAAAAGATACATGATCTATCGTTCTCAGTTATGAAACTTGTATGGGTTTGTAAGTCCGTCTGAGGTATCCTCCGAAACAAAATTTGACACAGCAATCTCCACAAGTATCATCACTAAGGGGTTTATTATCTTCTAGCTCCAATACGGCGGAGGTATGATGGGCAAAGTGTGGTTTGTTGTGTGGGAACTGCATCGGCCTGTCAAATCAACCTGTTTTGCAGGGCAGCCTACATAACAGAGGAAGAAACTGTTTTCCAGATCGTAATATGTAGGGTGCCATGCATGATAGGTGTGTTGCGATGGAGTAGTACCGACTTGCTTTATTGAACCGTATTACATGCGACAGAAGAATGCTGAAGATTAGATGGGGTCATCACAACACTAATGAAGAGGTGCTGAATAGAATTGGGAAGACAAGGAATTTGTGGCACAAGTTGAACAGAAAGAAGGGATTAGTCGATATGACACATTCTGAGATGTCAAGGAATCACCAATTCAGTACTGGAGGAAAGTGGGGTGGTAAAAATCGTATAGGGAGCCCAAGAGATGAATACAGTAATCAGCTTCAGAAAGATGTAGGTTGAACTATTTAATTAGAGATGAAGAGGCTTGCACAAGATAGAGTAACATGGAAAACTGCATCAGAACTGTCTTCGGACTGAAGACCACAGCAACAATATTGTAGGCTGATTGAGATTTTCACTCTGCAGCGGAGTGTGCGCTGATATGAAACTTCCTGGCAGATTAAAACTGTGTGCCAGACCGAGACTCGAACTCGGGACCTTTGCCTTTCGCGGGCTAGTGTTCTACCATCTGAGCTACCCAAGCACAACTCACGCCCCGTCCTCACAGCTTTACTTACTCTAGTAAGTTATGCAATGTTTCGTAGGAGAGCTCTTGTGAAGTTTGGAAAGTAGGAGACGAGGTACTGGCAGAAATAAAGCTGTGAGGACGGGGCGTGAGTCGTGCTTGGGTAGCTCAGATGGTAGAGTACTTGCCCGCGAAAGGCAAAGGTCCCGAGTTCGAGTATCGGTCCGGCACACAGTTTTAATCTGCCAGGAAGTTTAACATTGTGTGCTATTCAAGCCGATAAGTAGGTTGAGATGGATAGAGGAGTGGATGGCCAGAGAGAGAGCAAAGAGATAATGACAGCTCGGAAGGAATGGGAGATGCTTGAGGCAGGTGAAAGGTGTAAAAGTGAAAAAGAAGGAAGGGGAGCTGGAAAGAGAGATTGGGAGGAGGACATGGTCGGGGGGGGGGGGGGGGGGAGATAGAGGTGGAAGATATGGTCAGAGAGAGAGGGTGCAGGAAATAGTCAGAGGGGCATGAGGAGATGAAGAGACAGAGAGAGTACGGAAGAGGAGGCAGACGTGGGAGGATGAGGTGGAAAGACAGGGGGAGGAAGAGGCAGACATAGAGAGGAGGAGCATTATATATAATATCTATATATATAATATCTATATATATAATATATATAATATAATATATAATATAATATAATGTAATATAATATAATATATAATAAAGGAGAAAATATAAAAATGCAGTAAATGGAGCAGGCAAAAGGGAATACAAACGTCTCAAAAATGAGATCGACAGAAAGTGCAAAATGGCTAAGCAGGGATGGCTAGAGGACAAATGTAAGGATGTAGAGGCTTGTCTCACTAGGGGTAAGATAGATACTGCCTACAGGAAAATTAAAGAGACCTTTGGAGAGAAGAGAACCACTTGTATGAATATCAAGAGCTCAGATGGCAACCAAATTCTAAGCAAAGAAGGGAAGGCAGAAAGGTGGAAGGAGTATATAGAGGGTTTATACAAGGGCGATGTACTTGAGGACAGTATTATGGAAATGGAAGAGGATGTAGATGAAGATGAAATGGGAGATAAGATACTGCGTGCAGAGTTTGACAGAGCACTGAAAGACCTGAGTCGAAACAAGGCCCCGGGAGTAGACAACATTCCATTAGAACTACTGATGGCCTTGGGAGAGCCAGTCATGACAAAACTCTACCATCTGGTGAGCAAGATGTATGAGACAGGCGAAATACCCACAGACTTCAAGAAGAATATAATAATTCCAATACCAAAGAAAGCAGGTGTTGACAGATGTGAAAATTACCGAACTATCAGTTTAATAAGTCACAGCTGCAAAATACTAACGCATATTCTTTACAGACGAATGGAAAAACTGGTAGAAGCGGACCTCGGGGAAGATCAGTTTGGATTCCGTAGAAATGTTGGAACACGTGAGGCAATACTAACCTTACGACTTATCTTAGAAGAAAGATTAAGAAAAGGCAAACCTACGTTTCAAGCATTTGTAGACTTAGAGAAAGCTTTTGACAACGTTAACTGGAATACTCTCTTTCAAATTCTGAAGGTGGCAGGGGTAAAATACAGGGAGCGAAAGGCTATTTACAATTTGTACAGAAACCAGATGGCAGTTATAAGAGTCGAGGGGCATGAAAGGGAAGCAGTGGTTGGGAAAGGAGTGAGACAGGGTTGTAGCCTCTCCCCGATGTTATTCAATCTGTATATTGAGCGAGCAGTAAAGGAAACAAAAGAAAAATTCGGAGTAGGTATTAAAATTCATGGAGAAGAAATAAAAACCTTGAGGTTCGCCGATGACATTGTAATTCTGTCAGAGACAGCAAAGGACTTGGAAGAGCAGTTGAACGGAATGGACAGTGTCTTGAAAGGAGGATATAAGATGAACATCAACAAAAGCAAAACGAGGATAATGGAATGTAGTCAAATTAAATCGGGTGATGCTGAGGGGATTAGATTAGGAAATGAGACACTTAAAAAGTAGTAAAGGAGTTTTGCCATTTAGGGAGTAAAATAACTGATGATGGTCGAAGTAGAGAGGATATAAAATGTAGACTGGCAATGGCAAGGAAATCGTTTCTGAAGAAGAGAAATTTGTTAACATCGAGTATAGATTTAAGTGTCAGGAAGTCGTTTCTGAAAGTATTTGTATGGAGTGTAGCCATGTATGGAAGTGAAACATGGACGATAACCAGTTTGGACAAGAAGAGAATAGAAGCTTTCGAAATGTGGTGGTACAGAAGAATGCTGAAGATAAGGTGGGTAGATCACGTAACTAATGAGGAGGTATTGAATAGGATTGGGGAGAAGAGAAGTTTGTGGCACAACTTGACTAGAAGAAGGGATCGGTTGGTAGGACATGTTTTGAGGCATCAAGGGATCACAAATTTAGCACTGGAGGGCAGCGTGGAGGGTAAAAATCGTAGAGGGAGACCAAGAGATCAATACACTAAGCAGATTCTGAAGGATGTAAGTTGCAGTAGGTACTGGGAGATGAAGAAGCTTGCACAGGATAGAGTAGCATGGAGAGCTGCATCAAACCAGTCTCAGGACTGAAGACCACAAAACAACAACAAACATATAATACTTAGCCCAAGATTCGCCACGGAATCCGTTCGACATTATATATAATGTCGAACTGATTCCGTGGCGAATCTTGGACTAAGTATGGTTTTTATCTATTGGGTTGCAAAGACTAGACTCTAGATACGTCGTGTAATTTCACTGCCGTTTTCCGCTACTGTGTAATTTCTTCGTTGAACTCCGTCGCCACTAAGAGTTGGAAGCGCGGTGCAGACTGTGCGTTCGCCAGCCATCCCCCAGATAAGGGGAAACTGTGGCGGCGGCCGTTCAAAGTTGCCTTAAAGTAATCCCGGCGCGAGGCAGAACTTTGAATGCGGCGTAATTCGCCTGTCTGTATCATGGCCACTTCTTCTCGCATTTCGCCCGCGGGCCGCCGTAATTCCGCTAATAGCTCCGCCCGGCGCAGCAAGGCGCACGGCGCTTCTTCCGCACGGTGCTTCGCGCTGCGGCTGCCAGGGGAGATCGCATCGCTCACTTGCTTCTAAGAAGTACTGGCAATACCTGTCTTCCTGCTCTTCTGTACAACTTCTGTGTGTGTGTGTAAAAAAGGGACGTAATAATCACTAGTCATACAGTGGTGTACAAAAGTTAAGGACAAAAGTAACTTTCAAGTAATGTGTTACTATCCAGTAACGTAAGTCGATGAAACTTGGGCCATCCATAAGAAGAACTGCTACAGCATATACTTGACGATGTATTGTAGGATCTTAGAATACATTTTGCCATGAAACGTAATGAGGTATCTTGAACAGAATGACCTCCTCCATGCCAACCAGTATGAATTCCGAAAACATCGATCATGTGAAACCCAACTAGCATTTTTCCAACATGACATACCGAAAGCTTCGGGTCAGGGCAGTCAGGTAGATGCACTATTTCTTCATTTTCGAAAAAATTTGACTCAGTACAACACCTACGGTTATTGTCAAAATTAATACCATATGTGGGTTACTAAGTGAAATTTTCGACTGGATTAAGTTTACCGTTTATTAATGGCGACAGTCGTATCACAAGCCACACTTAATGGAGCTAACTTAGTAAATTTTTGTTAAATAAATGATGAGGGCAGAATTACGCTAGAGAATACGTAGAAGTACTAGACAGTACGATGTTGGATAGCAAATTTTGTAGGGTGCCAAAGTCAGGCAGTCGGTACTTACGCAAGATTCAGCCGAGATATCTTTTAAGCGTATTGTCATATCGCTGGCTTAGTTGTGGAGTATCTTTGCGGGCAGCCGTGTCTGAGAGTCGAACGCGGGACGCGGTACTGTTATATTGTGTAGTGTGTAGCTCTGCATGTGAGAGGCTTTTTTATTATTCAGGTTGAAGTGTTGCTACAAGTGCTGTTACAGTAAAGTGATTGAATATGGAAGTGATTCAGAGGAAAGTGCGTCAAGAAGTAATTTAAAAATGAGCAGTGCCACCTATAACGTATTTATGTTTCCTCTCGTTGCGTGTCGCACAGCATCGATTGTCCGCGCCGTGTTCGGTCTCCTAGAATGAACTGATGTGAATCAGTAGAAATTAGTTACCATAAAAGAGTGCAGTCAAGTGCCAGTGTCTTGTAGCGAGCGTGAGGACGTGCGTTCGGTCATCGCGTTCCGCATTTATGAACAATCGGCCACGCCGCGACGGTTACGCGCACGCTAGAACAAGTGAGAACTGAGAACTGAAAAATTAACTCTACGAACAGTTTTATATCATTACTAGCGTCAAGGTGGACTATTACCAGACATCTGTATGTTTGATGAGCGTAAGAACTTTCGTGCGATCATTCGGCTTCCGCATCATGAACAATCACCCGCGTCGTGTCGGTTACGCGTACGCTCGTCTGAGTGATATTGTAAGCAGATAAACATCAAGACTGTTAATTGGGATAAACATTTACGATTTAGAGTGCAAACAGTGCAACCTGTGGTTTCCATACCGTCTCAGAATATAGATGTTCATACTAGACATAGGAGAGTGTTGTGTTTTTAACGTTGAGTGGCTCCACTACAGCCGCTTACATATTTCGATAGATAATTTCAGGCAAGCCAGCAGCAGTGTGGAGCAGAACAGTACGACCGCCGCGGGATTACCAGGTACGTGGTGTGGACAGGGCGCACGGTCAAGCAACGGTCCGAAACGAAGTCAGTTTAAGGTACCCCCCACTCATTCGTAATCCCGGGCATGTTACAATCTATGTAGGCTATAATCTTAATGCTTTCCATTTCCGAGTTGATTTGACATAGGAAGTGTCTTACCGAGTAGCTAGAGATGTTTATTTACATTGACATCGCCGTGATAGCATCTAAATTTTTCGTTTATTAATTGCAAAAATCCTATCACAAGCCACAATTACTTAGTTTACCGCATGACAGCGCTGTAGACTCCGAGGGACGTCATAACAGCCGTAACAGGAACAGTTAGGGGACACTAAATGTCTATTGAAGAGGTTAATTCAGGGACAAAGTAACCTCGATTTGCCCCCTTCAGTGAGAGGGACATCTTGCTGAGGTATTTACACTCACAAGAGGTGAGAAAATAGTTAAGTTAAATTACAACGACTATAGTTCAATTCTTTTATTTTGGCGGCTCGCGCATGCCCGCCCAGACGCGGAAGATTGCTGCATTGCCAGTTGCACACGACGCACGCGCCAAGAGAAGCAGCGCCATAGTATAGCATAGTTCGCAAGCTTACGTTTAGGGGGGAATGCGCAGTTTATGAAGTAAAGCCACCACGGCCGCATTAACCCTTTCGCTGCTACAGAGACGTGCTCCCCGCATTCCGCGCTGTGCGCGATTTTGTCACTGCACTGCTCCCCTGTGCTGACACCTGTTGTTCCGACTGCTTTGACACTCTTATCATTCGATTCCACAAAAACTATTTGGCCCAAAAATTAGATTTTTACACATCTTGACTGATACCTTCCCCCCATAAATGACTTAATTTTGTTTCGATGTTCAACGCAGTTATTATGCAGCATTAAATATAGTAAACCATTGCACGAAATTTTGAAGAGTTTGCAGAGGTAAAAGTCCATAGAGTATACTTTCTGTCTGGTCGATTGTACCCATGGTCTAGGGGAGGTCAGTCGGCTCGCAGCCGTGCTAGCGTGCGGAGCTGCTCCGCGCGCCGTCCGACGCTCCGCTCTCGGCGGTGTTTACTTCCGCGTCGCGGTGTTTGTGTCTATCGAGTCCAGTACTACCGTACACCATGGCGCACTCGTACCGCCGTGCAACGATCAAAGTAACGTTTCAGGCCGAACATCCAAGACCCAGAGCATTCGAAGTCGAACAGTTCATACGTGAGGATCTACGTTTGAACCCCCAGGACGTAATAGGCATACATTTTTCCATCACTGGAAGTGTTGTCTACATCAAGATGTCGACGGAGGAAATTTGCAATGACATAATTCACCGTCATGCTACCGGACTGAAATTTAAACACTCTGATGGACATATGGGTGCTGTGACAGTCGCCCATGCTGGATTCGGCCTCCGGACATTGCGGGTGTTTGAGCTCCCGTTCGAGGTGCCTCAGGATGTGGTCATTGCCGCTTTCCAACCATATGGCACCGTCTTGGGTCACGTCGTGGAGAAGTGGCAAACATTTACCACCTACCCCGTATTAAATGGCGTCCGGCAAATAAAAATTGAGCTGACGAAACATGTCCCATCGTACCTGCTGATTGGCGGTGTGAGGGCCATCGTCATGTATGATGGACAGCCACGAACGTGCGCAGGATGTGGCCAGGAGGGACATGTACGTTCCGAATGCTTACACCGCCGTTTAATACAGACGCCGTTACGTGAAGAGACCCAGGCTTCGACGGTCACGTCCTTACCCATCACCTACGCCAAAGTTGCATAGGACCCCGTCGTACCAATCTCGATTGCGTCAGCAGCTTCGTCAACGCCACCCGCCGCAGCACAACGCGCCGAGGACACAAGCACGGCGTCGCCTCCAGTGCTCGCTTCAGGACCGTCCGGTTTGCAGACCGAAACCGATGTTCGTGTAGGAACCATTGACGTCGACCTCGGTGTCGTGCCGACGTCTGCCTTTGTCCAGACGGGTTCGGCATCAGACGACGGGCGACCACATTCTGATTCAGAAGGCCACATCAGGAAACAGCGGTCGCCTCGCAAACACAGGAAACGACGACGAACGCCTTCCGATGACGCCCTTTCTCAGACGGCCCCAGGAGATGTCGACCTGATGTCAGACGGTGATCTCCCACATTGCGTCCAGTCACGCGATGCAGCAGCAACAGGCGCCCCTCCTGTGACGCCTACTCTCCCAGCCAGGGACGTGTCCTCGCCGTTGTCAACGAATGATGCCGGCGGTCCCCCTGCCACTCATGTTGCGGAATCCACAACACCCGTTCCGGAAGTACGTGACCGTCACATGTCCACGTCGTCAGCTTCCTGGGCCGATGACGTTGAAGAAGAAGCGGAACAGACTGCCAGCGTGTCTGCACAGGAGTCCACCTCGGCGACACTGGGGCTGGCGCCCCGCCAGTAATTATCACCACTGTGGGACCACCGGCGGGTCTCCACCTGCCGGCTACTTCTACCGCACGTTCTGCAAATACTGAGGATGGCCGCACACAGCAATATCGTATCGCCACGATGAATCTTGCCACCATTCGTGCCCCCCATAAACTGGCCATGTTCAGAGACACTCTATACTCTGCGGATGTGGATATAGCACTCTTACAAGAGGTGTTTGTGGCTGACTTCCTAGTTCCCACCGGATACAACGCCCATGTTTCCCCCGCATCCGATACCGGTAGCGGCGTCGCCATCCTGCTACGCGACGGACTCCCTGCAGAGGACGTCATCTACCTCCCCACTGCGCGAGGTATGGCCCTCACACTGTTCGGCGTGCGTATTATTAATATCTACGCTCCGTCCGGCACTGGCCGCCGTCATGACCGACAAACTTTTTTTGCCGAAAGCGTCACGCCCCTCTTCACCGGTCCGCAGGACGATTTGGTACTCGGTGGGGATTTTAACTCGACACAAGAGCCCGCGGACCAACTCCCGCGACATTCCCCTTGTGCATCTCTCTCAGTGGTCATCGACCGTCTCCGACTTGTTGACACATGGAAAAAGCTCCACGGAATTCAACCGGGCTATACATTCTACACCTCTCACTCGTCAAGCCGCCTAGATCGCATCTACGTTACCCGCTCCCTTGCTGATGGCACACGTCATGCGGAAGTCTGGCCCTTGGCCTTTTCAGACCATGATGCGTACCTCTGTGACGTCACTCTCGCCCGACAGCAAGTGTGGCATAGTCGTGGTCTGTGGAAACTCAATGTCGCTCACCTGACCTCCTCAGACTGTCGCCGTATGGTCGAAGACGCGTGGGCACGCTGCCACCATCGTCGAGAAGCCTATGACTCCACCTTATCATGGTGGCTCTCCTGTGCAAAGCCGACCCTCAGGAAGACTCTGATGAGTTATGGGAAGGAATTAAAGGCGTGGCAAACTAATACCCTACACTTCTACTACACCATTCTACGTGACTGTACGACGATGCCTTTCTCGCCAGCCCGGCAGTCGATGGTCCGTCGCACGAAGGCGCAGATCTCCTTGATCATGCGGCGTAACTTGGAAGGCACTGTAGTCCGCTCTCGAGCTTCTAATCGAATCCCTCAAGAACGTCCGTCGATGTACCACCTCCTTCAGGAAAGACAACGACGACGACGAGCTCTGATCCAAGTCCTCACTGATGTGGAAGGGCGCCGGCACGACACCCAACAAAGCATCGGTCGTGCTCTCCATGCTCATTTTGCCGGGCTATACGCAGCCGTACCGCATTCTGCAGCCCTGATCACAGAAGTCGCTCAGCTTACTACGAACACTCTTCCAGAGGATGCAGTGCATGACCTCCAAGACGACGTAACCACCGATGAAGTGGTAGACGCTATCAAGGCGGGTTCCGATAACAGATCTCCAGGACCTGACGGTATCCCCATCGAATTTTATAAAAGTTTTCGCTATTTGTTGGCTTCCACGTGGACGGCAATCGCACAAGAGCTGATGTCACCGATGACAGTGGTCCCGAGCGCCTTTCTAGAAGGAATTATTATCCCCGTACATAAACCGCGCGGGTTATCGAGGGTCCAGGACTATCGACCAATTACTTTGCTCAACAGCGACATGAAAATATTCACGCGGCTACTGGCATCGCGACTCAAGAAGGTCGCACGTTACGTCACATCCTGCGACCAGACTTCCCTAGGAGGCGACAACAACCTCCGTACGGCCCTTTGCCGTTACAGAGACATGATAGCATTAGCGCATCATCAGCGTCTCCCTGGCGCCTTGGCTTCCCTGGACTTTAGCCAGGCTTTCGACCGTGTTGACCACTTCTATTTACGGACAGTTCTTCAGCATATGGGTTTTCCTGGCGGTATTGTAACGGTGATTATGCGCCTGTTGAGTAGTGCAACCTCTAAAATCATGTACAACGGTCGTCTTACACCGTCCCTGGTCATCGCACGATCTGTACGACAAGGATGCCCTCTTTCCACGATTTTGTATGCTTTCGCCTTGGAACCCCTGCTCCAGGGCATGCGCCAACGTTTGGAAGGCATGGCTGTGCAAGGCCACCATTTTTGTTGTACAGCCTACGCAGACGACATAGTACTATATCTGCGCAGTGAAGATGAAGTACGAGCAGCACTGACATGGGTGGCGACTTACGGCGAAGCGTCGGGGAGCTGCCTCAACGTGTCAAAATCCAAGGTCCTGCTCATTGGTGAGGGCTTGCCGGAGAGATGCGCTGCCCCCCTTAGTGTCGCCGCCACCATACGGTGTCTTGGACTTGATTTCACAGCAGACCTGCGCCGCTCAGCGACAATCAATGGTAGACGCTTGCTGCAGACAATCAGAGCAAATCTCGCAGATCACCGGCTACGAGCTCTCGACGTTATCCAACGCGCGCAATACGTGAACGTGTATCATGCTTCCCGTATACCACACGTGGCTCAAGTACTACCAGTCCCAAATCTCCTGGCGCGACGACTGTTGATGGCTTTCGGCTCCTTCGTCAGCTCGGGGATGTTATTCAAGGTGCAGTATGAATCCCTTGCACTGCCACGAGATCGTTTCGGGGTGGGACTCATCCACGTGCCGACTCGTGTCAAGGCACTATACGTCAGCTCCCAACTAAAACTTTGGCATCGTTGCCCGCAGAGCCTTACTAGCCTCCTGCTTCACAACTTTGCACCGGCCTCCTTGTCCGCCCCAGTACTGGTATCGACCATTCCAACCCCCTTTTATTACATCCAACGATTTTTCCTGGAGTTCAGTTATATCTACCGGTCCTTACCACTTACACGTTTGTACCACACGAAAACAGTCTCCGAATTGTTACAACAGTGCCGCCCGTCCAACCCCATCGATCATAAGTATCCACAGTACGTGTGGCGACACATATGGAAGGCGATCCACGCGCGTTTTCTCGAATCAGACATTCAATCAGCGTGGTACATCACCGTGAATGGCAAACAAGTTAACCGAGATCGTCTGCACCGCATCCATCTCGCCGATTCATCCCTCTGCACCCACTGTGAAGTGGATGACACGGATGTCCACCGGTTCCACTGTGGCACAGCGCTAGACGTCTGGACACTTGCGCGGCGAATTTTGGCGTTTCTTACTCGCCAGACACCGGCTCAGATCGACGTCCACATGCTTTTGTACCCCGATAAGACTTTCTACCCCTCCGCCAAAACTAACTCTGTGAATTGGATCTGTGGCCACACGATCCGCTATCTTTTTACTTCTGGCGACAAATCTACGCTAGGATATTGGACTTATCTCAACGAACGACACTGCGTCCTGATTCGCAACCCACGCTATAAACAATATTTTTCCAATTTCTTACGGAGCACTTTCGATGAGCCACCTAGTAGCTGGAACGTCCAAGCCCTGAGAAGCTGAAAACTGTATAAACCGAACCGAACTGAATAGATCTGCTACCCAGAACCCACGCCTACGCCATGAGAAGACACGTTTGGACGAGCTGGCATGCTGTAGGCGGATACACTTCAAGAGCTCCTGTAAGAACTGGACTTTTAACTACCAAAACGTCTTCGGTCCCGGGTTCGATCCCCGCCACTGCCTAAATTTTGATAAATAATCAGCATTGCCGGCCGAAGACTTCCGGCATAAGAAGTCAGCCTCATTCTGCCAACGGCTTTGTCAAAGAGGGCGGAGGAGCGGATAGAGGTTCACGGCACTCTCTTGTCCCAGGGGTGGGAAATGGCTCCTAAAGGCGGAAGAATCAGCATTGATCAACGACATGAGGATGCAGAAGGCAATGGAAACCACTGCATTAAAGACACGTAACGTGTATCCACAGGACATGTGGCCTGTATTTGAAGAAGTGTCATGATGATCTCTCCATTGGCAAAAGATTCCGGAATAGTCCCCCATTCGGATCTCCGGGAGGGGACTACCACGGGGGAGGTTACCATGAGAAAAAGATTGAATAATTAACGAAAGGATAACGTTCTACGAGTCGAGGCGTCGAATGTCAGAAGCTTGAACGTGGTAGGGAAACTAGAAAATCTGAAAAGGGAAATGCAAAGGCTCAATCTCGATATAGTAGGGGTCAGTGAAGTGAAGTGGAAGGAAGACAATGATTTCTGGTCAGATGAGTATCGGGTAATATCAACAGCAGCAGAAAATGGTATGACAGGTGTAGGATTCGTTATGAATAGGAAGGTAGGGCAGAGGGTGTGTTACTGCGAACAGTTCAGTGACTGGGTTGTTCTAATCAGAATCGACAGCAGACCAACACCGACAACGATAGTTCAGGTGTACATGCCGACGTCGCAAGCTGAAGATGAACAGATAGACAAAGTGTATGAGGATATTGAAAGGGTAATGCAGTATATAAGGGGGGCGGAAATCTAATAGTCATGGGCGACTGGAATGCATTTGTAGGGAAAGGAGTAGAAGAAAAGGTTACAGGAGAATATGGGCTTGGGACAAGGAATGAAAGAGGAGAAAGACTAATTGAGTTCTGTAACAAGTTTCAGCAAGTAATAGCGAATACCCTCTTCAAGAATCACAACAGGAGGAGGTATACTTGGAAAACGACAGGAGATACGGGAAGATTTCAATTAAATTACATCATGGTCAGACAGAGATTCCGAAATCAGATACTGGCTTGTAAGGCGTACCTAGGAGCAGATATAGACTCAGATCACAATATAGTAGTGATGAAGAGTAGGCTGAAGTTCAAGACATTAGTCAGGAAGAATCAATCCGCAAAGAAGTGGGATACGGAAGTACTAAGGAATGACGAGATACGTTTGAAGTTCTCTAACGCTATAGATACAGCAATAGTGAATAGCGCAGTAGGCAGTACAGTTGAAGAGGAATGGACATCTCTAAAAAGGGCCATCAAAGAAGTTGGGAAGGAAAACATAGGTACAAAGAAGGTAGCTGCGAAGAAACCATGGCTAACAGAAGAAATACTTCAGTTGACTGATGAAAGGAGGAAGTACAAACATGTTCCGAGAAAATCAGGAATACAGAAATACAAGTCGCTGAGGAATGAAATAAATAGGAAGTGCAGGGAAGCTAAGACGAAATGGCTGCAGGAAAAATATGAAGACATCGAAAAAGATATGATTGTCGGAAGGACAGACTCAGCATACAGGAAAGTCAAAACAACCTTTGGTGACATTAAAAGCAATGGTGTTAACATTAAGAGTGCAACGCGAATTCCACTGTTAAATGCAGAGGAGAGAGCAGATAGGTGGAAAGAATACATTGAAACCCTCTATGAGGGTGAAGATTTGTCTGATGTGATAGAAGAAGAGACAGGAGTCGATTTAGAAGAGATAGGGGATCCAGCATTAGAATCGGAATTTAAAAGAGCTTTGGAGGACTTGCGGTCAAATAAGGCAGAAGGGATAGATAACATTCCATCAGAATTTCTAAAATCATTGGGGGAAGTGGCAACAAAACGACTATTCACGTTGGTGTGTAGGATATATGAGTCTGGCTACATACCATCTGACTTTCGGAAAAGCATCATCCACACAATTCCGAAGACGGCAAGAGCTGACAAGTGCGAGAATTATCGCACAATCAGCTTAACAGCTCATGCATCGAAGCTGCTTACAAGAATAATGGAAAAGAAAATTGAGAATGCGCTAGGTGACGATCAGTTTGGCTTTAGGAAAAGTAAAGGGACGAGAGAGGCAATTCTGACGTTACGGCTAATAATGGAAGCAAGGCTAAAGAAAAATCAAGACACTTTCATAGGATTTGTCGACCTGGAAAAAGCGTTCGACAATATAAAATGGTGCAAGCTGTTCGAGATTCTGAAAAAAGTAGGGGTAAGCTATAGGGAGAACCAAGAGGGAATAATAAGAGTGGACGATCAAGAACGAAGTGCTCGTATTAAGAAGGGTGTAAGACAAGGCTGTAGCCTTTCGTCGTCGTCCCCCCCCCCCCCCCCCCCCCCGCCCACCGCCACTGATAGTGCTCCTACCTACAGTCTGAGTGGTTATTGCACTCTGACTTGTTTACTTTTTTATTTGCAAAGTTTTCAAGTACATGGTGGATGCATAGTGTTACCTTCCATTAAGGCTAGACTTGTGGGGTAGATAAGTTAATGATCAAATTTTGGGTGTATGAGATATGAGCAAGTGTTTGTGCTCCTGCTCCGTAAGACCTACTGCAGCGGTGGTTTCTGTTACTAGTTTGTAATTTCATTCAGATTTCTCCACAATTGCGTGTGGCAGTTATAGCCGGTGCAACTGTTCTGAGCCGATTGAGCCAATGTATGACAGGTGTCTGACAACTGGCCGCAGGCAATCGATTTTGTCCAGTGGAGTTTCGGTTTTAATCCTCATTTGTTCGCAGACCGGTAGGAAGTGGAGTGCTTGGGATAAATCGTTGATCTGGGCCCATCTCGGGCACCAAGTACTGTCCTTAAACAACTCTTCTGGATCGTCTGTAGAAGCTTTATATTCTTCGTGCTGGTGAAGCCCCACCTTAAGCACCCACAGAGTAATGTGGCTAGGACTGCTGCCTTATATACTCTCAGCTTTGTATTTATGCTCATTTCCACCCTGACAAGTAGGGGGTACAGTTGACGCAATAGATGCAATAACTCAACCCTCTTAAACGGGATGTGAAGTCCGAAAACTAATTTGCCGTCCACAGCTACCGTCAGATATTGACTTCATTGGTGCAGGCTAATTGTTTTTTTTCTTGTCTCGCAACTCGGGACGTCGGCGAATGAAACCTGATCACTATGGCTAATTTGAATTACACTACTGGCCATTAAAATTGCTACACCACGAAGATGACGTGCTACAGACGCGAAATTTAACCGACAGGAAGAAGATGCTGTGATATGCCATGTCTCGATACCTGAGTCAGCAGATGGGGACGTTTGCAAGACAACAACCATCTGAACGAACAGTTCGACGACGTTTGCAGCAGCATGGACAATCAGCTCGGAGACCATGGCTGCGGTTAGCCTTGACACTGCATCACAGACAGGAGCGCCTGCGATGGTGTACTCAACGACGAACCTGGGTGCACCAATGGCAAAACGTCATTTCTTCGGATGAATCCAGGTTCTGTTTACAGCATCATGATGGTCGCTTCCCTGTTTGCTGACATCGCGGTGAACGCACATTGGAAGCGTGTATTCGTCATCGCCATACTGGCGTATCACCCGCCGTGATGGTATGGGGTGCCATTGGTTACACGTCTCGGTCACCTCTTGTTCGCATTCACGGCTCTATCCTTCATTCGATCCCTGCGAAACCCTACATTTCAGCAGGATAATGCACGACCGCGTGTTGCAGGTCCTGCATGGGCCTTTCTGGATACAGAAAATGTTCGACTGCTGCCCTGGGCAGCACATTCTCCAGATATCTCACCAACTGAAAACGTCTGGTCAATGGTGACCGAGCAACTGGCTCGTCACAATACGCCAGTCACTACTCTTGATGAACTGTGGTATCGTGTTGAAGCTACATGGGCAGGTGTACCTGTACACGCCATCGAAGCTCTATCTGACTCAATGCCCAGGCGTATCGAGGCCGTTATTACGGCCAGAGATGGTTGTTCTGGGTACTGATTTCTCAGGATTTATGCACCCAAATTGCGTGAAAATGTAATCGCATGTCAGTTCTAGTATAATATATTTGTCCAATGAATACCCGTTTATCATCTGTCTTTCGCCTTGGTGTAGCAATTTTAATGGCCAGTAATGTATTCTAATTTGAATTATTGCTGCCCACTATTTCGTTAAAGTAAGTTGATTTGTAATCTCCCTATGGCACCAGTGATTTGTGTACCGCACGTCATTTGTGTGGTTTCGTCTGCACACGGTCACGTCGAGTATATGATCTGGTCACTTTAATGTGGCTGGGCCGTGTTATAACCATACACGTGTGTCTTTATCATAACCGCCAGTTCCGCTGAATAGTAGCAATATAGCGTCAGAATATAGCTCAAGCGAATTGTCCCAAGTTCCGCTTGTCTAGATGTCCTCCCCCACGGTGCCTGAACTAGTAAGCGGAGTTGGGGCGGCGAAATGGGCGAGCTACAGAAACAAAGGAATAAAAGAGCCACCCCGAGTGGCCTTCTTGGAAACAAAAATTACTCTTCTCCAGTAATTAGTTGCGCGGCTGGTGGTGCGAGGAGTGACAGCAAGCGCTTAATAAGAGCGGCAGCGCGTGTCGCGTAATGCAGTAGCAGCAGCAGCAGCAGCCCAGCAGGGCAGGGGTGGTGTAGGTGGTGGGGGTGGAGGGTGGGAGTGCTGAGCGTGTGCTGTGGTCTCTCTGCCAGGCCGCGCCACCCCACGCGTTGTAATTAAGACGGCGCGGCGGGATGTGCTGGAGGCAGAGGCAGAGGCGACGCGGCTCGTGTGGGCCTTTATGAAGAAGCCGTTCCGCCCAAGTGCTACACACGTACAGCGCGTGACCTTTGGCGCGAGTTCCTTGTGAAAGGGGGTGCGAAATGTCTGCGCAGCTGACGCTGTCCCAGTTCCCGTGTATAAAGAAACGAAAGCGCGTCAGCCGAGATGTCTTCCCCAGGCGGCAGTTACGCGGAACTCTTACCCGACATTCTGTTTTTACGTAAACGTGCATATTGTCGTTGTAGTCTTCAGTCCGAAAACGGGTTTGTTGCATCTCTGAACGCCAGTCTATTCTGAGCTAGTCTATTCTGTGCTCTTCATTATTGTATAGCATCTGAAACCTACATCCATTTTAAACTACTTCCTGTGCTGAAGCCTTTGGCTCCCCTCTAGAAGTTCCCTCCCCCCTCCCCACCCCCTATCCGAACAAACTTCCTTCCGCTGCCAAACAACAATTTTAAAAAAAAAAGTTCAAATGTTTGTGAAATCTTATGAGACTTAACTGCTAAGGTCATAAGTCCCTAAGCTTACACACTACTTAACCTAAATTATCCTAAGGACAAACACACACACACACCCGTGCCCGAGGGAGGACTCGAACCTCCGCCGGGACCAGCCGCACAGTCTACATCTACATCTACATACATACTCCGCAATCCACCATACAGTGCGTGGCGGAGGGTAACTCGTACCACAACTAGCATCTTCTCTCCCTGTTCCACTCCCAAACAGAACGAGGGAAAAATGACTGCCTATGTACGAGCCCTAATCTCTCTTATCTTATCTTTGTGGTCTTTCCGTGAAATATAAGTTGGCGGCACTAAAATTGTACTGCAGTCAGCCTCAAATGCTGGTTCTCTAAATTTCGTCAGTAGCTACTCACTCCCTTCCACTAGAGACTCAGACCCGAGTTCCTGAAGCATTTCCGTAACACTCGCGTGATGATCAAACCTACCAGTAACAGACCTAGCAGCCCGCCTCTGAATTGCTTCTATGTCCTCCCTCAATCCGACCTGATAGGGATCCCAAACGCTCGAGCAGTACTCAAGAATAGGTCGTATTAGTGTTTCATAAACGGTTTCCTTTACAGATCAACAACATCCTCCCAAAATTCTACCAACGAACCGAAGACGACTATCCACCTTCCCCACAACTGCCGTTACATGCTTGTCCCACTTCATATCGCTCTGCAGTGTTAAGCCCAAATATTTAATCGACGTGACTGTGTCAAGCGCTACACTACTAATGTAGTATTCGAACATTACGGGATTCTTTTTGGTATTCATCTGCATTAATTTACATTTTCCTATATTTAGAGTTAGCTGCCATTCTTTACACCAATCACAAATCCTGTCCAAGTCATCTTGTATCCTCCAACAGTTACTCAACGACGACACCTTCCCGTAAACCACAGCATCATCAGCAAACAGCTGCGCACTGCTATCCACCCTATCCAAAAGGTCATTTATGTAGATAGAAAACAACAGCGGACCTACCACACTTCCCTGGGGCACTCCAGATGATACCCTCACGTCCGATGAACACTCACCATCGAGGACAACGTACTGGGTTCTATTACTTAAGAAGCCTTCGAGCCACTCACATGTTTGGGAACCAATCCCATAAGCTGGTACCTGAGTTAGGAGTCTGCAGTGGGGCACCGAGTCAAACGCTTTCCAGAAGTCAAGGAATCCGTCTGATACCCTTCATCCATGGTTCGCAAGATATCATGTGAAAAAAGGGCGAGTTGCGTTTCGCAGGAGCGATGCTTTCTAAAGCCGTGCTGATGCATGGACAGCAACTTCTCTGTCTCAAGGAAATTCATTATATTCGAACTGTGCTGTTC
Source organism: Schistocerca nitens (assembly GCF_023898315.1). Taxonomy (NCBI): domain Eukaryota; kingdom Metazoa; phylum Arthropoda; class Insecta; order Orthoptera; family Acrididae; genus Schistocerca; species Schistocerca nitens. Next base: position 24,241,539 of record NC_064615.1, on the reverse strand, counting down.
ATCATTATATAGCATCTGAAACCTATATCCATTTTGAACTGCTTCCTGTACTGAAGCCTTTGGCTCCCCTCTAAAAGTGTCGCCCCTCCCCCCGGTCTCCCTTCCGCACAGCCGGCCGCGGTGGTCTAGCGGTTCTAGGCGCTCAGTCCGGAACCGCGGGACTGCTACGGTCGCAAGTTCGAATCCTGCCTCGGGCATGGATGTGTGTGATGTCCTTAGGTTAGTTAGGTTTAAGTAGTTCTAAGTTCTAGGGGACTGATGACCTCAGATGTTAAGTCCCATAGTGCTCAGAGCCATTTGAACCTTCCGCATAAACTTCCTTCCGCTGCCAAACAACAATTCATTCGTGTCCCACAATGTGTCCTATCAACCGATACCTTCTTTTAGTCAACCTCTGCCACAAATTTCTTTTCGTCAGTTCGATTCTGTCTCCTTATTAATTATTGTACCTATTCACCTAGTTTTCAACATACTTCTGTAACACCAGATTTCAAAAGCTTCTGTTCACTTCTTATCTGAAATGCTTATCCTCCACGTTTCACTTTCACTATAAAGTTACACTCCATACAAATAACTTCAGAAAATACTTACTTAAATCTATATTCGCCCACCCGGTTAGCCGTGCGGTCTAACGCACGGCTTTCCGGATTGGGAAGGAGCGCACGAGCCCGCCCAGCGGACTTGTGTCAAGGTCCGGTGAGCCGGCCGGTTTGTGGATGGTTTTTGGGCGGGTTTCCATCTGCCTTGGCGAATGCGGGCTGGTTCCCCTCATTTCGCCTCAGCTATACTATGTCAGCGATTGCTGCGCAAACAAGTTCTCCACGGTTCTAGGCGCTACAGTCTGGAACCGCGCGACCGCTACGGTCGCAGGTTCGAACCCTCCCTCGCTCATGGATGTGTGTGATGGCCTTAGGTTAGTTAGGTTTAAGTAGTTGTAAGTTCTAGGGGACTGATGACCTGAGACGTTAAGTCCCATAGTGCTCAGGGCCATTTCTGAACCAATACTCTACCACGCAAACACACTCGTCTGGTATGACACATACCCTGGAGGGAGGGGGGGGGGGGGGGGGCACTGACAGAGTGGTTCGATGTGGGGTGGTGGAGGGGTGAAGTGAACTGCGGTAGTCGTCGTGGGGTTGTGGACCACTGCTGCTGCGGCGGGGACGGAGCCTCTCCGTCGTTTCTAGGCCCCCGGTTAACATACTATACAATAAATCTATATTTCATGTTCTCAAATTCCTCTTTTTCACAAACAGTGTCCTTGATATTGTCAGTCTGCATCATCAGTTATTATGCTACACGAATATTAAATCTGATCGGCTACTCTCACTTTCTCATTCCCTAACCTAATTCTACCACTTTCCCCTATTCTAATACATTGGTTTACTTTCGTTTTCTCATCTTATAACCTATTTTCAAGATGCAGTCTACTGCGTTCAACTGCATTTGCAGGTACAAGGCCATCTCTGACAAAGTTACGAATACAATTTCATCAGCCACATCCAAAGTTTTTGTTTCTTCCGCCGGGATTTCCATTCCGTTTCCTAATTTCTTCTTTGTTTCCCTCACTACTTGCTCAGTGTACAAACTGTATTGCATTAGGAAGTAGCAGAACTACCGTCACCCCTTGTTGTTTTCCCTCCTTATACAGGGTGCGTCATGAAAAAGTCACATGCTTGGGGAGTGATATTATTAATTACTCTGAGCAAAACCTTCGTGAGGATATATGCATTATTCCGGATGTTTCCGAAACAAAAATCATTTAATGTACACTATTATTTATTATCTGTATCATTCAAACACTGTCATTGTTTACAGCGAACCATAGTAGTGAGGAGGAAGTTGAGACGAGCAATTTGATACGAGATACTTGTGATCTATCAAGTAGGGAAACTATCTCCGATTGGCCTACAAAAACTACCTAAGCTGCAACGCATGCGGGCGCGCTAGATTTTCAGTATTATAGCGGTCTCTTCGCGCAAACTATTAGTCCTAGAGCAAAAAATGAATATGACTGTACTTGTGGGAAGTTTAATGTAATCTAATTTTTTACTGTCACTTTTTTCCCTGGAGGGTCAGGTTTTTGAGTTATTCAAGAAAGATGTAAAAAAGTTACATTAAATGTGTTCTATCCCGGAAACATTTGGTAAAGGGCTTATATCCGTATGAAGATTTTTATCCACAGTCACTAATACTATGACATATCAAAGGATGTTTTCTCTCTAAGAGAGAGAGAGAGAGAGAGAGAGAGAGAGAGAGAGAGAGAGAGGAGAGAGAGAGAGAGAGAAGCAGCAAATGGAGAAATAAAGAAGTGGATAAAAGATTGGGTCTGGAGCGGAGTGTTCAGTAGTTTAATAAGCGATAGTAAGTGAAGGTAAACCGTGGACACCCTCTTTAACAGGATGATACAGCTATGTGAGACAGGAGTTTTGTGTATGCTCCTCTACAAAAACGAAAGGCACATCACTCCATAGTAAAATTAGAAGCTAGCAGGCAATGTTCAACAACATCCGGCATTGTAATTATAGTTTTTCAACATTCGGTGCTTCAGTCACCTTTCACACATGCTACTATGTAAGTTATGTACAGAACCTCTGCTTCTGGCATGTTAAATAAGTTATTCGGTTCGTAGATCAGTGAAGATACAGCCATATTTACAACAATAGAAGTAGAAATGATCTGCATTAATCTCATTAACATTAGTTAGAAATTCTTTACTTTTTTGATTTTATGAAATGCGTCATAAACTGAGAAACCAAAATTTGAAACACGCTGAAAAAAGTTGCTTGGGGAAAATTAGTTATATTCCATACAAGAATTTTTGTTTATGTATTCGACTCTTACGTAGCACGGAAACGAAAACTTACTTATTAATTACAGAGTGCCGCAATCAGTCGTCCTTTTTTTAGATTTCATTACGCAAATCCAGATTTCGGCTAGTAGCTAGCCGTTCTTAGTGCACTATTTTCTATTCTCAGTGCATGTAAGTCCCTGTTGTTCGGGCGTCAGTCACAGTTCTTTGAATACAGTATTCAAAGAACTGTGACTGTCGCTGGTTCCACCGCATCCACCTCCATCCTTACACATTCATTCCTCAGGTGTCCCAAGCGGGTCGTTCTCATGCAGCGCCGTAACCAATCCATTTCGACAGTCTCAGTTTTCCACTTCCCTACTCGTTCAGTGTCTAACACTTGAATCCCTGTGTGACAATATCTTCAACCTCAGCACGTAGCACTACTTTTTTTGTTGGTCTGGATATGTGACGACTGGAAAAGATGTCATTTATTGATCTAACACCCACCCTCGGTCGACTTTATGTGAGCGATATGCCCACTTCACACTGTCCAGTCTTGTCCATTAGTGAACCCAGATACTTGAACAATTCCACATTTCGTACCTAGTTAAACTCAAAATCCAAATTCTCATCTTTCCCACTTCCAGCAACAAGATATTCTATTTTATCCTCATATTCACCTTGATTGTTAGTTCCCATCGTTTATAACTATTAATTAACTTTCTCATTTGACACATGGCATCATTCTTACCCAGAACCATCAGAGCTTGAACGCTGGCGAACTATAATGGATGTGATTTTTCATGCAATACTGCCACACACAAACTTTTTCCCTGTTTATTCCAGCAATCAAGAACAGCTTCTAAATATAACTTAAATATATTTGGTGACATAGAACATACTTATCTTAAACCTTTGCTTGTATTAAAATTTTCTGATACCTTACAACCAACCTTCACAACCGCCTCGCACTGGTGGTGCATCCGTTTCACCAACTCTGTTAATGTCCCATCCACTCCAACATTTTCGATGGTGTCCAGTAACCTCCTTGGCACAGAATCATATGCCTTTTCTAAATCTACAAGCGCCAAACGGAAATTTTGGTTTTTGCGATCATTTTCTGACACATCTGGCTGACACAAAAGATGCTACCAATACTGCTTTGCTCAGCAGTAAAATCCAACTGTTGCTGCGACACAAGAAACTGTGCTACCTTTCCCAGTCTGTTCTGTACTATACTACGGAACAACCTACTCACTAAGCCATTATACTTGTTCCCCTATAATTAGTCGGATCTCTCCTGCACCGTTTCTTATATATGGTGGCAAAATGTATAGCTTCCATTCTTGGAGTGATTCATCACCATGAACCACTTTATGATAGCTACTAGTGCTGCTACTACTTTAGTTACTCCATACTTCAATAATACTACACCTCCAATACTAATACTATACCTCCAGGAAAAGCTGCCTTTCCATTTTTGATTTCTGGACGGTGTACATTGTCAGCCACTGCTTACACAAGATAAATCTCTACTTCATTCTGTTCTTCTCGACACTCTTCCCTATCATCTGTAGGAAAATCTTTAAAATGTGTCTTGTACTCAAAAATGGCAGTCATTCAGCTCCTCTTCCAATTTTAGCAGGAGCTGTCACTTGATGTCCTGTTGTGTCCAACAGAAAGTTCTACGTCGGCACATTTCTTCTCCCACTTGAGTTCATATAACAGTTTTTTTTACTATTCTCTCAGTTGTGTCCTAGTGATCCCTGCCTTCCAGCCTCTTAGAGCTTAAACGTTTCTCGTAAGCAGTCTTCTTCTCTTCAGTCCTTTCTCTTACGGCATAATCATCCACTCAGGTACACGCCCCCCCCCCCTTCCTCCTCCTCTTCCAAGAGCCTCCTCAGTAACTCCCAGTATACATGATTTTAAATCCTCATGCAGTGATGTTACACTTGCGCTCTTATCCAGTCTGAGTTTCTGCTCAGTTCGTCTCTGGCCAGTTAACACCTACGACGTATGATGTTAGAGTTTAAGCACAGCCGATGAACTGCAGCACCTTCAACAAGCATCGTATTTTTCCATATTGGTGAGTTTTTTTTTTTTGCCCAGAACAACGCGTCCCCAGAGGGCCACCCCTCTGTTCCCCCAACTCTTTTTGATCCCGAACGCCCGCGGCCTGTACTGCGATCCCCAAAAGGCGCCCAGTCATCTAGTTCGACGGAGGGATAAAAGAGTTCCCCCGGTCCCGGGAGACTGCACACACCTCCTCGACTGCCGCTGCATAATTCTGACGCCCGTTTACAGGCGTTCGGGATATTGCGAGGGTGCGGCCCTGCGGCCTCCGTTCAACATTTGATCTCTGCCGTGCGGCGCGGCACCCCTCACTCTCTATTCGGTCTCCCTGCGGGATTGCGTGTTCCCTGGCAGATTTGCATTTCATTTATGTCTGTCAGACCGGTGCAGGGGCACCGAGTAGAGCGTGCTATTGAAAGGTATTAACTCGGCTTTTTTTCCCGGAAAATGGGAGATTAGATTACGCCAGCCTCTTAAATTAATTACACTCCACACCCTTTCTTTTACAGGTCAGAGGTGAAATTTTGCTTCAGTTGGTGCTTTTATGGTGACAAAGAGCAAGGCGTTAGTAGAAGAGATGATTTAAAGTTTCCATCCTTTTACACTCTAAGGAATGAATAACGACACACCACGAAGGAACTATCCGATCGGGAGGGAAATCAGTAAATGTGCGGGAAATTTCAGAAAAATTGGATGATTTGTTCAAGAGAGAGAGCTTCACAAACTGAGCAAGTCAGTAACATATTGGTCTACCTCTGTCCCTTAGGCAAGCATTGGCGTTGGTGTACCACTGCTATCTTCCCTGGTCATTGGGCTCAGTTAGACGCAGGACTCAGCGCTCAAGGCACTTTGACTCTACGAGGTTCCAGGCCCAAGTCGTGCTGGAGACGTGCTGGAGACGACACGGACACGGTGACTGTCGCCCGCCATACGGGTCGACAACCAGGAGAAATGGTCTGGGTTTCCATTTGTTTGCATAGGAGGACCCCTTGCACCACAGCGGTACGCTGACGATATTCTGCGCCTTGTTTTGTTGCCCTTCATGGCAAGCCATCTGGGCTTACATTTCACCAAGATGATTCACGCCCGAACACGGCGAGAGTTTCTGCTGTTTGTCTTTGTGCTTGCCAAATCCTGGTTTGGCCAGCAAGGTTGCCAGATTTCTCCCCAATTGAGAACGTCTGGAGCATTAGGGACAGTGTCGTCCAACCAGCTTTTGGATTTTGAAGATCTAACGTTCCAATTCGACAGAATTTGGCGTGACATCCCGCAAGCGAATAGCCAGCACCTCTGTCAACCAGTACCAGCCCGAATACCTGCGTACAAAAAAATGGTTCCAATCGCTCTGAGCACTAAGGGACTTAACTTCTGAGGTCATCAGTCCGCTAGAACTTAGAACTACTTAAACCTAACTAACCTAAGGACGTCACACACATCCATGCCCGAGGCAGGATTCGAACGTGCGACCGTAGCGGTCGCGCGGTTCCAGACTGTAGCGCCTAGAACCGTTTCTTTACTCTCTTGAAACCGACAGTCCACATTGACTTCGTATCTTTGGTGTGGGTACGAGAAACGCCTATCGTACTTACAACTAAACTTGCTAATCATATAATTTGCGATATAGGAAAATATACTCTTGGAGATACAGTTCTATCACACTTAGGAATGGGGTACGGAGGGGGAGGGGTAGCACGTAAAAAGAGAGCTTAATATGGAGTGACTGGAGCAATTTCCACTTACCTTGGTCGTAACAGGAAAGAATGAGCATAAAGAACTACTAATGATGTTTTCGAAAACAGTAGGACTGATTTTCACAGTCTTGAGAGAAGCTGTTCTCTTGTTTTTTCCCATTACCTTCCCTCAGTGTCTTTTCTGAATACTGTACCACAACACAAACATTTGACTCGCTCTTCTATTGTTCTGATCTCAATTTTATACGTAGAAATTCATATTACCGTCTTTCAATACTGTCGACGAGATCCACTCCAAAAATCAAAACAGTCACAGGACTGTTTTGACGGCGAAGGAAGTCACCCGCATGTGTTACCTAACCCAGCATGGAAACATTAATGTCAGTCAGATGTGACTGACAGGACGTACTATAAAAGGACAATACTTGCAATTATTTAGTCCACACCTAGACGGAATCGCTTACATTACAAAATTCGCGCAGTGCACTTATACTGAAAGAATTATATTAAATAGCTTGAAGTTACAGTAAAAAAAGGAAAAACCCCTTTACACGAGCATTATGACATGCAACGGTTCTAGTGTTTAACGGTTGCTAAAATACTGCTTAATGACAGTTTTTACTTCTCCGTATGTATTCACGGGTCCCCTAGTGTTCCCAGGACATCTTCTCCTGTCACTCATCTAAAGTCCTTTTGCTATCATGTCCTCTTCTGACCCATCCTCTTCAGTAACACTAAAGTGTTAACAGAATCGCTTCTGTTAATCAGTGGGTGGCTTCTGTTGCTACTGCTGTTCTTATGCTGATATTCATGTAGTACAAACATTTCTTCAAAGCTTTCTGGTTTTGTCTCTGTTAATACTCATTACACCTCGTAAAAACGTACGTTTCTCACATTTGATCTGTCAACAATCACATTTCTTTCGGGTTTACTTTCAAAGATTTTTCTGTCAATTTTGGCTATATTTTACATCTATGGGTTCTTCAATGTTTAATGTAGCGAAATCTCTTTGATTCATAACACTCCATAAATTCTTTGATTAGGGTGAAGAACCAAAATACACTATGCGATCCAAAGTATCCGGACACCTGGTTGAAAATGACTTACAAGTTCGTGGCGCCCTCCATCGGTAACGCTGGAATTCAGTGTGGTGCTGGCCCACCCTTAGCCTTGTTGACAGCTTCCACTCTCGCAGGCACACGTTCATTCAGGTGTTGGAAGGTTTCTTGGGCAATGGCAGGCCATTCTTCACGGAGTGCTGCACTGAGGAGAGCTATCAATGTCGGTCGGTGAGGCGTGGCATGAAGTCGGTGTTCCAAAATATCCCAAAGGTGTTCTATAGGATTCAGATCAGGACTCTGTGCAGGCCAGTCCATTTGTTATTGTCGTATAACCACTCCCTCACAGACCGTGCACTATGAACAGGCGCTCGACCCTGTTGAAAGATGTAATCGCCATTTCCTAAGTGCTCTTCTACTTCAATGTAGGCCTGTGCTGTGATAGTGCCAGACAAATCATGACCACACCATAACACCACTGCCTACTCACGCTGGCTGATGACGTTCACCGGGCATTCGGCACACCCACACCCTGCCATCGGATCACCACGCTGTGTAACTTGATTCGTCACTCTACACAACGTTTTTCCGCTGTTCAATCGTCAAATGTTTACGCTCCTCACACCAAGCGAGGCATCGTTTGGCATTTACTGGCGTGATGTGTGGTTTATGAACAGCCACTCGACCATGAAATCCAAGTGTTCTCAACTCCCGCCTAACTGTCATAGTACTTGCAGTGGACCCTGATGCAGTTTGCAATTCCTGTGTGACGGTCTGGATCGATGTCTGCCTATTACACATTACGACCCTCTTCAGCTGTCGGCGGTCTCTGTCAGTCAACAGACGAGGTAGGTGTGAACGCTTTTGTGCTGTACGTGTCCCTTCACGTTTCCACTTCACTATCACGTCGGAAACAGTGGACCTAGGGATGTTTAGGAGTGTGGAAATCTCGCGTACAGACGTATGACACAAGTGACACCCAAGCACCTGACCACGTTCGAAGTCCGTGAGTTCCACAGAGCGCCCCATTCTGCCCTCTCACGATGTTTAGACAACTGAGGTCGCTGTTACGGAGTACCTGGCAGTACGTGCCAGCAAAATGCATCGGATATGAAAAACGTATGTTTTTGAGGGTGTCCTGATATTTTTGATCATTTAGTGTATCATAATTTTCTTCTGAATTTGATGGCGCACCCAGTTACGATCCACAAGATCCATGTTCTGGTTGAATGTGCCCTTCTTTATGAAACATAGAAGTGATACTTAAATTTACATCTTCTTCAACACTGACCATGTAATGAATTTGCTGTGTTGTTGGATGAGCTGAGCTTATCATTTCCTGTTCACTGTCCAGAATATGTAGCTGTAAGACGTTTATCTCCCTACCTAAAGGTAAAGTCCGTTCACTCAATTCTCGTGCATGTGTAACCCTGACTCAAGATTATAAAGGAAAAGTGTCTTACATAAAGTGACACAACCGCAGAGAAAAGTTCCCGTATTTTTCCCAGTGTCTCTCTGTTGGCCAAGCTCTCAGTGGCTTTGCACGGACTCGGTTTACGTTACAATGTTTTGGCACGTAGTTACTGCATCATTAGAAGTACTTTCTGTGAGTCTCACAGGGAACCGTCTCTATCAGTGGGACATCTTCCAACGCTATATGTGGCACAGGAAACCCCGAGATAGCAAGGACATCTCCAGAACTCATCACTGTATACACCCAAGCAACGCACAGTTACACGCTGCCACTTAGAAGTAGAGATGCACAGCTTAGAAGGGAACCTTCCCATCGCACCCCCCTCAGATTCAGTTATAAGTTGGCACATTCGATAGGCCTTCAAAAACTAAACACAGATCAATCGAGAAAACAGGAAGAAGTTTTGTGGAACTATGAAAAAAATAAGCAAAATATACAAACTGAGTAGTCCATGTGCAACATAGGCAACATCAAGGACAGTGTGAGCTCAGAAGCGTCGTCGTCTCGTGGTTAGCGTGAGCAGCTGCGGAATGAGAGGTCCTTGGTTCAAGTCTTCGCTCGGGTGAAAAGTTTACTTTCTTTATTTTCGCAAAGTCATGATCCGTCCGTACGTTCATTGACGTCCCTTTTCACTGTAATAAGTTTAGTGTCTGTGTTTTGCGACCACACCGCAAAACCGTGCGATTAGTAGACGAAAGGACGTGCCTCTCCAATGGGAACCGAAAACATTTGATCGTAAGGTCATAGGTCAACCGATTCCTCCACAGGAAAACACGTCTGATATATTCTATACGACACTGGTGACGGCATGTGCGTCACATGACAGGAATATGTTGTCGACTCACCTAACTTCTACACTTGGCGAATGGGTAAAAAGATTCTTCTACCTTGCCCGATTTAAGTTTTCTTGTGGATGTGATAATCACTGCCAAAAAACGTGATGAAAACATAAGCGTTTGTCACATAAACTGAAAATAAACTTTTCACCCAAAGGAAGGCTTCAACCAAGGACCTCTCGTTCTGCAGCAGCTCATGCTAATCAAGCGACCACGGCACCCCTGAACTTGCTATTTTCCTTGTTGTTGCCTATCTTGCGCATGGACTACTCAGGTTGTATATTTTGCTTATTTTTTCATAGTTCCACACAACTTCTTCCTGTTTTCTCGATTGATCTGTGTTCAGTTTTTCTAGGCCTATCCACTGTGCCAACTTATAAGTAAATTTGAGGGGGGTGCGATGGGGAGGTTCCCTTGTTAGAAGCGTCTCATGACACTTGGGGAAATTTACAGTGTTTCCTTCGTTTCACATTTCTCACTGTTTTCCCAAGACTTCATTGTTTTTACTAAATCTGAATGCTGGGCGATAGAGCATTTATCAAGGACAAGCATGTAGCATTTTTAAATCACACACAAGGGGAAAGAACAGTGATACTACGTGCTTAAATATGTTTTACCAATGAATCGTACTCAAATGCCATTACACTTAGTCATCCTTATTACTTATATTTATTTCCATTTCCCAAAAGACGATGATACTTTAAAAATTAGCCAGGTATAGATACTACAAAACAATCTGAAGGCACAAAAATCAACCTGATGTAAGTTTTTAGTGGTTTTTGGGTTATTAATCAAGATAGCCACATTCATGGCAATTTGTATCGCCATTCCTGTCTAAAACTGAACAATTGCTCTCACATAGAATTTTAATGAAGACAGAATTAAAAACGATTGCAGCGGTATTGAATTAAAATTTGATTGAACTACATAAAATTAGTGATAGGATCACAAGTAACATGACCCGTTTGGAGAGGAGGCTCTCTTCTTCACGTAAAATGTACAAGAATCACAAAAAATGTCAGTACTTGATGAAAGTAAAAAACGGTAGAGCCGTCAGACTTACGAGTCGGCATATACTTAACAATCCCTTCACATTCTACTGGGACTGTTGAACCCACATACTTGTTTCGTTCTGTACGTTGACTATTGGAGTAGCATTGGGGAAATTAATATTCCTTAAATGTGGAGTAATACTGAGTAGCCAAAGTTATTCGAAATTACTTTAGTACTTAGAGAACTCAATACGCTTCACCACAGTCTCCAACTCAGCTCGGGAACACACAAAATACAATTAGTGGATCTTTAAGGTTCATAATTAATAAATTACTGATTAAATTAAGTGCTTCACGTAACTGTATTTTACAAACTTTGTGTAATAAAGTTATCTTTCCTTGAGTGTGTCACTTTGGAGGTAATACTGCAACGTGTGGAAACGCACTGCTTCTGGTTACGAAGAAAATCGTAGGCTGTATAGAAAAGAACTCGATAGATTCTACTAGTTTTTACAAAAAGCCTTCATAGAGCTGTTAGGGCTCCCATCACGTTCATTTTTACTGAATTGTGGAATGCCGTCGCCAGACCTTACTGTGGAGAGGAAGAATCAAAGCAATGTCTACTGATAACTTAAGGCACAAGAATGGATTGGTGGTTCGTCTTAGGAACAGTAGTTACTCTCGTAGGACGTACACCAACATATTTACAGAAGATTTAAGGGTTGATACAATGCAGGCTCTCACGGGCGATATTTACACTGTCGCTGGTTTCTGTTTTATGTGTGTCACAAAGTGGTCTGACGCATGTTTCAGTGTATAGTGTTTCGTCTCCTGATACTCATGCTGTAAAGATGTAGTTTTAAAATCTACTTCGGTAGAGCCTCTGATGACGATTCCAGTATGAGGAATGAAACGTTAGACTCTGATATATGCCTTAGTCCACGACTTAAGACTCATAAAATAGATAGCACCATAGCTGCACATATTTTTGCATTTCATTTGAGTAGTGAACTGATGACAATGCTAGAAAATACTTAATAATGCTGTCAAATAAATCATTCATGTAATTACTTGAATGAATTATGTGAGATTACTTAATTCTGTGTGATTCCCTTCGTTCGTACTCTAACTGTTGGGCAACTGAAAACTGGACTTTACATGAAGCTTTAAACGGAAAATACCCTGTTCTGCAGCTCTTGAAGTATTTCGAGACCTGCCTGATACAATGCCATGTACTGAAAAGAAGAGTGAGGGACAAAAACTATAGAAGACCCAGGGTTGAATATAGCATTCAGGTCCAGATGGATGTAGGTTGCAGTGTTTATGTAGAGCTGAAGATACTTCCGTACGTGTGTGGGCTGGGATGTTGACTAGAGGTAGGTTAACTGACCCTGTTGATCTGATATGAGTAATTGCTGCCCTTCAGAATAAATAACAAGGAATTCCTTATCTACGAAATTAAATAAGAATCGCAATTAACTCAGTTTATTACAATGAAAATGCATGATAAATCATCTGACATACATTGACAAAGTTAGACTAATACCTTGGCTAGTCTGATTAAAGGATCTGAATTCTGACTCTAATAAACAAATATCATATATCAGTATGAAACAATTATATTTGCAAATTTCTACCGTGACTGCCAAAACGTTAGTATTAAACGGCAGATAGAGCTTTACAAGGGTCTGTGGCCAGAGCTGAAAGCACATCGAACCTAAAATCAGTAAGCAAGTCTTCATAGTTAAGCTTGAAACCATTGAAACACATTAAAAATGATTTGACTATCCCTATGGTTCTCATCGCTTTCACGGCTAGATCTCAGTATGTTAATCTGCAGGTGGTCACTGAAGTGGCTGAAAAATCAGTCATTTGTTTTTGTACTAACAAATTTCGCCTGCAGCTAAGTTAAAACTCACTTCCCTGAAGAGGCACCTGACTGCAAACATGCTCGGCTAATGAGATGCAGAAAAGTAGTCTGGCAGATAAGTGATATTCTACTGACTGCTTTCTAAAGGGATGACCTAGTTTTCGCGTTTTTTATCCTACCGGATACGTTCGCTGTATGTCCCACATCGATTTCTGAGGTTATTTCACGCAGTGTTTCTTGTCTTTTAGCAGTGACAACTCTACGTAAAGCTGCTGCTTTCGGTCGATAAGTGAAGGCCGTCAGTACTGCTTTGTCCGTTGTGAGAGGTAACGCCATAAATTTGGTATTCTCGGCACAATCTTAACACTGTGCATCTCGGGAGACTGAATTCCCCAAGTATTTCCTAAATGAAATGTCCCAAACGTCTAGCTCCAACCACCGCTCCGCTTTGAAAGTCAGTTAATTCCTGTAGAGCGACTGCAACCGCGTCGGAAAACGTTTTGCATTAGTCATATTCCGATCGAGATGGTCCCAAAGATTCCCGACTGGATGTAAAAGCCGGGAAGCTGGTGGCCAGGGGGCTACAGAAAACTCATCTTGCTGCTGTCCGCCACCTTAGGTGAGTAATCAACGGGTCTGACTGCTATGCAGTGAACCCGGTTTCGATTCCCGGTCGGGTCGGAGATTTTCTCCGTTCGGAGACTGGATGTTGTGTTGCCCTCATTTCATTTCATCACCATCGGAACGCAAATCGCCCAGTGTGGCTTCAACTGAAAAGACATGCAACTCGGTGGCCAAACTTCACCCTGCAACTCCTTGTCATCAGTGCCATACGATCATTTCATCCCATCGTAATGCTCTTCGAATCACGTACGTACACTGTGAGTTGTGTGACACGTTAAATTGTCTTGCTAGTAGATTCCATCGTGCTGAGGAAAAAGAAACTGCATGTAGGAGTGGATTTGGTCCTCAATGGTAGACACATATCTGTGTTGATCCATCGTGCCTTAATGAATGACGATATCGTCCAGGAAATGCCATGAAAACATTCCCTAAATCGTAAATATCCCTCCTCCTGCCTGGACCCTGTGCGGGGTGTTCGCTTTCAGGCGGTTCACGCCATACATACCAACGGCCAGCGGTCCGGTGGAGCGTACAAACTGATTGATTCATCTGAAGAGGCCAACTTCGTCACTCAGTCAACGTCCCGTTCCAGTACTTCGTCCCCGACGAACAGCAGTCAGCATGGGTGCCTGTTTTGGAGGCTCATAAGGAGCAATGTTCGCTGAACGGGCGTTGAGGAGACGCTGTTGACAGCCAATTGTTGTCCGGTTAAGGGGCTCCGGAAAGGCTCAAAATCATGAAAAGTTCAATTTTTACTTTTTTGCGTTTTCTGAATCTGCAGACTATTACCTTTTAATAGATATATAATTTATTCAATTCCGAAGACTACAACTATTTTTAAAGTTTTTTTTGAAATGTGTTCTACATGGGCGTGACCCAATGTGGCGCTGTTAAACTGCTGTCAAATGGTGTTATTATTAACGTCCGTGTTCATCAGGTACATTTTAGTGATGTGAGATAAAGTATGTGTTGTGGCTAACCTGTGATGGTTCAATATATATCGCTGGTGTGATTGTCGATTGTTTCATGTTTATTTACTCTGTCGTTATCTCGAAAATATTCGTAATTAATTCTGTTTCTTGAGTCTCTGTTTGGTTGAAGTATAATAATGAGTAAAAGTAAAGTTATTAGAAATCCTCTGAAGGCTTTTAAGAAAAAGAGAAATGTTGGAAAGCCAAAGGTATGTGTTATTACTGTAAACAATAAAGACGATGAAAATCTCCAACATAGCTTGTGTCTCAAAGAAGAAGACAGTTGGTGTAAATATAACAAAGGATTGCTAACTGGTGAAGTGTACACTCATAAGCATAGTCTGCCTCATGCAATAATGGAGGTGATAAAACCTATTTTCAGAGACTTAGCAGCACCTCAACTGTTGAAAAAGTGTATTCACAGAAAAACTCAAAGCCCCAATGAAAGTGTAAATAGTGTTATATGGTCGAGAATCCCCAAGACTGTATTTGTTGGAATAGAAACACTTCACTTTGGTGTGTATGATGCTGTTGCGACTTTCAATGATGGCAACATTGTAAGGTGCAAGGTATTTAGAAATATGGGAATGAAGATAGGTTCTAACATGGTACGAGCGATGCTTGCTTTAGACAAGGAACGCCTTCGGGCTGCAGACAGGGCTGTAAAGAGTCTAGAAATACAAGCAAGAGTAAACAGGAGGAGGAACAAGAGGAAGCTGGAGGAGTAGTTTACAGAGGATGAAGATAATCCATCCTATGGACCTGGAATGCACTAAAAAGTTAATCCAATCTTTGTCGCTCGATTCCCAAAACTTTTATTTTCTCATACTAATTACATGTTTTCTAAGGATCTTCCAAACATATTTGTTTCAAACTTTCAGTAAATGTTACACAGTACCTTCTGCATAATTTAACACAGCCTTTTTCCAAAAAACTGTATATTTTTGAATATATAAATAAAAAATTGCAAAAAAATGTTGTGAATTTTCATTACAATTGAAAAAAAATCATCTTTAATAACTGAACTAAAATTTTGTAAAATCCCTGTGTAAAGTTGTAGCCTATATTCCAATAAATAATCTGTAAAAAGTTCAACTTCCTACCTCAAATACTTTGTGAGGAAAGATGTAATTTATAAGCGTTATTTTAACATTGCAAGTATAGGGCGTTCCGGAGCCCCTTTATGGGTGACGCTACAGATCAGTTTGCATAAAGACGAATTTATTTACGAAAATACGAAGTACAGTCACCAACAAACTTTACATATTCACATACTCCTTTACCTTTAACCCAAATGAATACAGACTCATTTACAGATATTTTTCTCTTATTACGAGTATACAAAGACAATGCAGAAGGCGACATATAAGCTGATTTACCAAAGTCTTATTTGCAAGTTCTGCCATATGGTAGGTACGATAGGCGATAATGTCTCTATCAACGAAACTTTCAAGTCCAGGTACGTTAGGAACTCCCGTACCTCCACGTACAATGGCTACAGTGAGCCAACCATTACCATGATCGAAAGTATCATTAATGTCAATACTAAAATTAAGTCTACAGCCACAGAACACACAAGGTCTGTCGACAAGTGCAGCAGCCGCAACACTCTTAACTGGTATGCGGTCCTTCTTGTCTCCAGATGTTGTGGCGAACTCGATGTTCTCGATCGTTTTATAAACTGTCTGTTTAGAACGGCGACGAATTCTCCTGTAACGCATGTTGGCGGCGTTCAATGCAGTTGCCTGTGCAGCAGCAGCAGCAGCGCGAATGAGCCTCTGCGCGGCTCTCGAACGCTTATATAGTATATGCAGTGCCAGCGGAACGTTATCCCGTACGCGCACACTGGGTTGTTCTAGAGTGTGCGCGTCCGCTGGCGCGCCGCCAAGATTGCGTAAGCCACACGCGACTGCGGGAGGTACGCATCTCCACAGCACTCCTTCACATTTGTCATCTGTGTCCTTGAGTGCACCAAAGCTGCCTCCGTGCTGGTTTTGGATAGGGCCATTTTGCCATGCACGCGAACAGTGTACAAGCTTCGTCAGTTTGGAAAAATCGATTCGTTTCCGCGTTGCGACAGTGGCCCCTCTCTCACTGCAAGTGCTGCCACCTGCTACCTGTGAGTGGTTATTCCACGTTGACACCGAACTTAGGCGATGGCAGCATGATTGTGACGACCACGTATGTTACTCTATTCACTTTTAATGACCTATTGGTGCGGGCGGCGAGAATCTGTTGCACCCTTCTTCTACATCTACATCTACATTTATACTCCGCAAGCCACCCAACGGTGTGTGGCGGAGGGTACTTCACGTGCCACTGTCATTACCTCCCTTTCCTGTTCCAGTCCCGTATGGTTCGCGGGAAGAACGACTGCTGGAATGCCTCCGTGCGCGCTCGAACCTCTCTAATTTTACATTCGTGATCTCCACGGGAGGTATATGTAGGGGGAAGCAATATATTCGATATCTCATCCAGAAACGCACCCTCTCGAAACCTGGACAGCAAGCTACACCGCGATGCAGAGCGCCTCTCTTGCAGAGTCTGCCACTTGAATTTGCTAAACATCTCCGTAACGCTACCACGCTTACCAAATAACCCTGTGACGATACGCGCCGCTCTTCCTTGGATCTTCTCAATCTCCTCCGTCAACCCGACCTGGTACGGATCCCACACTGATGAGCAATACTCAAGTATAGGTCGAACGAGTGTTTTGTAAGCCAACGCCTTTGTTGATGGACTACATTTTCTAAGGACTCTCCCTATGAATCTCAACCTGGCACCCGCCTAACCAACAATTAATTTTATATGATCATTCCACTTCAAATCGTTCCGTAAGCATACTCCCAGATATTTTACAGAAGTAACTGCTACCAGTGTTTGTTCCGCTATCATATAACCATACAATGAAGAATCCTTCTTTCTATGTATTCGCAATACTTTACATTTGTCTACGTTAAGGGTCAGTTGCCACTCCCTGCACCAAGTGCCTATCCACTGCAGACCTTCCTGCATTTCGCTGCAATTTTCTAATGCTGCAATTTCTCTGTATACTACAGCATCATCCGCGAAAAGCCGCATGGAACTTCCGACACTATCTACTTGGTCACTTATATATATTGTGAAAAGCAATGGTCCCATCACACTCCCCTGTGGCACGCCAGAGGTTACTTTAGCGTCTGTAGATGTCTCTCCATTGACAACAACATGCTGTGTTCTACAATTTTGGTAAACATTTTTGGAATACAGTGATCAATAGATTATTATATTTTGACTAAAGTTCAGTCTTGATCACACCATTTATGTTTCAATGATATATAAATGAAACATAAATGGTGTGATCAAGACTGAACTTTAGTCAAAATATAATGCTGTGTTCTGTTTGCTAAAAACTGTTCAATCCACCCACACAGCTGGTCTCATATTCCGTAGGCTGTTACTTTGTTTATCAGGCGACAGTGCAGAACTGTATCGAACGCCTTCCGGAAGTCAAGGAAAATGGCTGTACCTGGGAGCCTGTATCTAATATTTTCTGGGTCTCATGAACAATTAAAGCGAGTTGGGTCTCACACGATCGCTGTTTCCGGAATCCATGTTGACTCCTACGGAGTAGATTCTGGGTTTCCAGAAATGACATGACACGCGAGCAAAAAAACATGTTCTAATATTCTGCAACAGATCGATGTCAGAGATATAGGCCTATACGTTTGCGCATCTGCTCGACGACCCTTCTTGATAACTGGAACTACCTGTGCTCTTTTCCAATCATTTGGAACCTTCCGTTCTTCTAGAGACTTGCGGTACACGGCTGTTACAAGGGGGGCAAGTTCTTTTGCGTACTCTGTGTAGAATCGAATTGCTATCCCGTCAGGTCCAGTGGACTTTCCTCTGTTGAGTGATTACAGTTGCTTTTCTATTCCCTGGACACTTATTTCGATGTCAGCCATTTTTTCGTTCGTCCGAGGATTTAGAGAAGGAACTGCAATGCGGTCTTAGTCTGTGAAACAGCTTTGGAGAAAGGTGTTTAGTATTACAGCTTTACGAGTGTCACCCTCTGTTTCAACGCCATTATCATTACAGAGTGTATGCTGTTTCGATCCACTTACTGATTTAACGTAAGACCAGGGCCACAGTTGCGCACGCTCAAGGTACGCGGCGGTCAGCGACCGTGTGAACATCTTTTTGCAGTGTTGGGAACGCAGCGCCAGAAAATGTTCTCGGAACTTGACGGCGAGGCTGAGATTACTATCGACGGGAAAAAGAGGAAGGAAAGCAATCCTCCGGTGGCCGGCAGCAAACAGAGAGGCAGCGGAAGACCCCCTGGGGAATGGGAAGTGGATGGTGGGGGTGGGGGTGGGGGTGTTGCCCCCAGTTGGGCAGCGCAGCAGACAGGCGCCGGATGAGGCGGGGGCTGCGATATTGGCAGGCGGTGGTGATTGTTGGCGCGGCGGCGGTCAATGCGCCGTTGATTGCGCCCTGGGCGGCCCCAATCACTTGCAGCTACTGTACTCAGCGTGGGCGCAGCCGCAAACCGCCGGACACGACGCATAACGGAGGGGTCGCCGCTGCCGCTGATTACCGGTGGCGAAGGGTCGCTGCCTGTCCGCGTCACGGAGCTCGATATGAGCAGAATGGAGCGCGAACGTGGCCGGTTAGGGCCGCTCGCCGTCGCCATTCGGCCTAATCGCTCAGGTGTCCTTTTGCGCAACATTAATAATGCGAGTTTCAGCAGACGAGAACAATGCTACTTATGCGAAATTACCTTCCCCCTGTAATATTTAAGCCTCTCTTTCTTAGAAGACAGATTAAAGAAAGGCAAACCTTTAGACTTAGAGAAAGCTTTTGGCAATGTTGACTCGGATACTGAATGTTCAAATGTGTGTGAAATCTTATGGGACTTAACTGCTAAGGTCATCAGTCCCTAAGCTTACACACTACTTAACCTAAATTATCCTAAGGACAAACACACACATCCATGCCCGAGGGAGACATCGAACCTCCGCCGGAATCAGCGGAACAGTCCTTGACTGCAGCGCCTAGACCGCTCGGCTAATCCCACGCGGATGACTCGATTACTCTCTTTCAAATTCTGAAGGTGGCAGGGGTAAAATACAGGGAGCGAAAGGCTGTTTACAATTTGTACAGAAACCAGATGGCAGTTATAAGAGTAGAGGGGCATGAAAGGGAAGCAGTGGTTGGGAAGGGAGTGAGACAGGGCTAAGCCTATCCCCCATCTTATTGTCTCTGAGCACTATGGCACTCAACATCTGAGGTCATCAGTCCCCTAGAACTTCGAACTCCTTAAACCTAACTAACCTAAGGACATCACACACATCAACGCGCGAGGCAGGATTCGAACCTGCGACCGTAGCAGTCGCGCGGTGCCAGACTGAAGCGCCTAGAACCACCCGGCTACCGCGGCCGGCTCCCGATGTTATTCAAGCTGTACATTGAGCAAGCAGTAAAGGAAACAAAAGAAAAATTCGGAGTAGGAATTAAAATCAATGGAGAAGAAATAAAAGCTTTGAGGTTCGCCGATGACAAAGGACCTGGAAGAGCAGCTGAACGGAATGGACAGTGTCTTGAAAGGAGGATATAAGATGAACATCAACAAAAGCAAAACGAGGATAATTGAATGTAGTCAAATTAAATCGGGTGATGCTGAGCTAATTAGTTTAGGAAATGAGAAACTTAGAGTATTAAATGAGTTTTGCTATTTGGTGAGTAAAATAAATGATGATGGACGATGTAGAGGGGATATAAAATGTAGCGTGGCTATGGCAAGAAAAGTTTTTCTGTAAAAGAGAAATTTGTTAACATCGAGTATTGATTTAAGTGTCAGGAAGCCGTTTCTGAAAGTATTTGTGTGGAGTATAGCCATGTATGGAAGTGAAACATGGACGATAAATAGTCTGGACAAGAAGAGAATTGAAGCTTTCGAAATGTGGTGCTACAGAAGAATGCTGAAGATAAGATGGGTAGACCACATAACTAACAAGGAGGTATTGAATATAAACGGGGAGAAAAGAAATTTGTGGCACAACTTGACTAGAAGAATCGGTTGGTAGCACATGTTCTGAGGCATCAAGGGATCGCCATTTTAGTATTGGAGGGCAGCGTGGAGGGTAAAAATCGTAGATTGAGACCAAGAGATAAATACACTAAGCAGATTCAGAAGAACGTGGGTTGCAGTAGGTACTGGGATATGAAGAAGCTTGCACAGAATAGACTAGTATGCAGAGCTGCATCAAACCAGTCTCTGGACTGAAGACTACAACAACAACAACTAGCCTGTTTGGTCGCATTACTACATAATCTTACATTTCTGGATATGTAACAAATCAGTTGTTGGTCTCGCCCGTCGGCTGATGGTCGTAACAGTTGGGAACACCAGCGGCAGATTTCTAATTTCCAGGGGATGAACAATATTCTTCAGGAGATAATGAGATGGCCTACCCTTAACCCAGACAAATGGTAGTGATCTGGACATATCCCGCTCTTTTCAGAGGTGAGTGATTTTCACAGGATGGCCGATGTTTCCTAGCAGTGCTTCGAAAAGGAACTTACGGGGTAGTTGGTAGGAAAGAGAATTTTTTGGCAAATGCAAAGGGCAATAAAAAAAATGTCCTTTCGAGCCCACATTGACCCCCTGTCTACATGTCGGTGCTTATGTACCCGAATAAGAAAAAAATGGTTCAAATGGCTCTGAGCACTAATGGGACTTAACTTGTAAGGTCATCAGTTCCCTACAACTTAGAACTACTGAAACCTAACTAACCTAAGGACATCACACACATCCATGCCCGAGAGAGAATTCGAACCTGCGACCGTAGCGGTCGCGCGGTTCCAGACTGTAGCACCTAGAACCGCTCGGCCACACCCTCCGGCCCCGAATAAGAGTCGCGCTGGGTTGGATACACTGAAGTGACGAATGTGGTGGGATATCGACATACCCACATACAGATGCAGGTAGTCTTGCGTATAAAAGGGCAGTGCGTAGGAAGAGCTGTTATGGATCCTCAACCGAGAACCCTGGAGCAGCTGGCCACAGCACTGGAGCCCATGGCTCCAGATCCCTCACGGTACCTTCCAGAACCTCGCTGACTCTCTTCCTGCAATTCTCGCAGTGATCCGCTCCGAAAAATGTGATTATTGAGTATTTTGATAGGCAGTCACATTAATGTAACTGGACTGTGTACGCCATAACAAATAGGCATGAGGTCACTATCACAGTGAAAAATGGTTCAAATGGCTCTGAGCACTATGGGACTCAACATCTTAGGTCATAAGTCCCCTAGAACTTAGAACTACTTAAACCTAACTAACCTAAGGACACCACACACACCCATGCCCGAGGCAGGATTCGAACCTGCGACCGTAGCAGTCCCGCGGTTCCCACTATCACAGTGAACTTGAAATATAGCAACAATACTGAACATTAGACTGCACTTGAGCTGACGATGTTCACGTGTCTACCTTCACAGTTATGCCTCGTATTGTGGGTCGTACTCGGCTCCTATAAAGAGAGGTGGCGCAGTGGTCTTTACACTGGACGCTAATTAGGGTGGAAGGCGATTCAAATCAACACCCGGCCATCCAGATTTAGGTTTTCCGTGATTTCCATAAATCACTTCAGGATAGTTCCTCTGAAACAGCACAGCAGATTTTCATCCCCATCTTTGACACTTTCCGGGCGTGCTCTGTCTGTAATGACCTCGATATCGACGAGACGTTAAACGCTTATCTTCCTTCCTTCCTACTCGGCTCAGACCCACCGGAACACAAGGAATTGTTGCGCATAACCAAACACCCAGCCTTGTTGGTCAGCGTATTAAATTGTCTCGAGCAATTAAACTATACGCTAAGGAGCTACACTGTTTCACAGTGAATGACGTATTATTTTGAGTCTTCAAGATTAATGACTGAGTACATTTACTCCGAGTGAACATCCAAGACATGTTTTGACTTTTTAATTACTAATACTGGATTGTACAAAACATCTTATTATAGTAATTTCCTGGCAGATTAAAACTGTGAGCCGGACGGAGACTCCAACTCGGGACCTTTGCTCAGATGGTAGAGCACTTGCCCGGGAAAGGCTGAGTTCCCGAGTTCGAGTCTCGGTCCGGCACGCAGTTTTAATCTGCCAGGAAGTTTCATATCAGCGCACACTCCGCTGCAGAGTGGTAATCTCGTTCTCTTATTATAGTGTATAGATAGCTCCACTTTCAGTCGTTCTTCGCAGTCATCTTAAAGGCATATAATCAGGTATCAATCGTAATTCGCCGTCAATCTTAAGCCATTAGTGGTTATCACAGCCAGTCGTCAATACCCTAAATCGTCACTTGCCACAAAAGTAAGTCGAGGTATGTTTTAATGAATCGACGAGCTACAGCGGTAACGACTGTGTCCCCTGAAGCTAAGTAGGAAGCGCGGTTGAACTGGTTGCCTATGCGAAGAAACTGTAGCGATCTTGACATTCTCATGGAAAGCTTTACACCTTAGTGAGATCGACAGTGAGGCACGAATATTTCTGGGCCATGTTAATTTTAATGTAACACCTTTCAAACTGTGATCACCGAGACATCGGTGACCGTTAGGTGCTCCTTGTTTTGAAGTAGGTTACTAACAGGCACGCCAGGAACCTCACAAATTTGGAGAGTTTTCTCACAACTGGCTTATAGGATCGCTGTTTACGATGGCAAAAGAAAATACGGCCTATCCTAAAAGTCTGCTGTTACCTTGCCGGGACCTAATTTTCAAATGGGAGCCATCTGCGTCACGCAGCCTCACTTTTGCCGCTGTCCGCTGCAGTCAACACGTAGTCTCTGTGTTGTGAGTATCCTTCGCACAGGAAGTGGTGGGCGCCATATCGGTGAATTTCTGTTTCTAAGGCTTCACGTGCTTAAAAGAGTAATGAGAACTTTTTCAAAAAATGGTTCAAACGGCTCTGAGTACTATGGGACTTAACATCTGAGGTCATCAGTCCCCTAGAACTTAGAACTACTTAAACCTAACTAACCTAAGGACATAAGAAACATCTATGCCCGAGGCAGGATTCGAACCTGCGACCGTAGCGGTCGACCGATTCAAGACTGAAGCGTCTAGAACTGCTCGGCCACGCCGGCCGGCTCTGAGAGTCTTTTAAATTGATGTATATCATTTACTATTCGCGAGAAGTAAATGATCCGAGTGATTCAGGCGGTCGGAAAACTATTTCCGGCTTCCGTCTGCATACCATGGCGAGATTTAGCGGACAGCAGGCTACATCAGCCGCCATAATGCTCCAATGTTGCTTCTCATTGCTAGTATTTTTCTCTCTCGCTCGTCTCACCCTGTGGTGGCTTCCTTGGCATTATTTTGTAACGTTTATTTCTAACTGATACCTGATGACATGTGAAACCTGATATTCAACGCCAGTCGCCAGTGTACACTTTCCTACCTATTCCAGTGCTTAAAATTCGTTTCCCTTGTTTTTATGTGAATTTTAAATTCAGAATACGATACCGTTAATAAATAAAATTTCGTACCCTCCCTTTTTTCCTGTGCACCTACATCCCCGTGATGAGATTTGATTAATCGGTTGAAATTATACAATGTCAGAGACTTTACTGGTCTCATACAAATATGATTTCACGCATACAGACTGAAGTGGCGAGCGAAATTTTGTACCAAGGCCGAGTATCGAAAACGGGTGTAAGGAGGAATTTAAAGTAAACTATGGCGGCAGTGAGAAATTGGATTGAGGAGGGAGTCGAGCCAGGGTAATATGTGTAGTTGTCTGAAAAACTGTGCCAAGGTGGCTTAGTGGCTAACGCACCTGCCTAGCCAACAGGCGTCCTGGGTTCGATTCCCGGCCTTTGCACAGATTTTCATTCGCCGCTTCAGTCTATACACAGAAAACACTGCGGCATCTCCTTCTTTGTGTTCCACATATTAGAGGGAATGATAGCCAGTGACGTGTTCCGCGACAAATTGATACCTCTATTTGGCAGAACAGAATACGAGTTCGGTTAGTGTGTATATATATATTACTGTTTAGTGAGTTCAGATGGGCGTTGACTATAGTAGTTATGAAGAGACGACATTGCACAACATAGACTATAGTGGACAGCTGCGTCAAACCATCCCTCAGACTGAAGTCAACAACAACAGCGTGTGAGGTTTGGCAGGTGCTGCGAGTTGTCTTTATGCCCCTCTTTCCTCTCTTACTTTGACTACTAATGTTCCGCGCTTCTCACTGGTAGTGCATGTACAAAATGGCTTTCGAAATGGCAAATGGACGGCGCCTCGTAGTTTACAAAATTATTATAAGGTGCCACGGACAGACAACTGCTTAATAACTCAAGCCGCATTCAGATGGTCAGCAAACAAATCTGTGACAAATAAATAATGCTTTATTACACTTTACACATTAAAATTGCAACACAAAGAAGAAATTCAGATGATAAACGGGTATTCATTGGACAAATACAATATACTAGAACTGACATGTGATTACATTTTCACGCAATTTGGGTGCATAGATCCTGAGAAATCATTACCCAGAACAACCACCTCTGGCCGTAATAACGGCCTTGATACGCCTGGGCATTGAGTCAAACAGAGCTTGGATGGCGTGTACAGGTACAGCTGCCCATGCAGCTTCAACACGATACCACAGTTCAAGAGTAGTGACTGGCGTATTGTGACGAACCAGTTGCTCGGCCACCATTGACCAGACGTTTGCAAGTGGTGAGAGATCTGGAGTATGTGCTAGCCAGGGCAGCAGTCGAAGATTTTCTGTATCCAGAAAGGCCCGTACAGGACTTGCAATATGCGGTCGTGCATTAAACTGCTGAAATGTAGGGTTTCGCAGGGATCGAATGAAGGGTAGAGCTACGGGTCGTAACAGATCTGAAATTTAACGTCCAATGTTCAAAGTGACGTCAATGCGAACAAGAGGTAACCAATGGCGCCCCATACCATCACGCCGGGTGATACGCCAGCATGGCGATGACGAATACACGCTTCCAATGTGCGTTCACCGCATGTCGCCAAACACAGATGCGACCATCATGATGCTGTAAACAGAACCTGGATTCATCGGAATAAATGACGTTTTGCCATTCGTACACCCAGGTTCGTCGTAGGCGCTCCTGTCTGTAATGCAGCGTGAAGGGTAACCGCAGCCATGGTCTCAGAGCTGATAGTCCATGCTGCTGCAAAAGTCTTCGAACTATTTGTGCATATGGTTATTGTCATACAAACGGCCCCATGTGTTGACTCAGGGATCGAGACGTGGCTGCACGATCTGTTACAGCCATGCGGATGAGATGCCTGTCATCTCGATACGATAAACCGCAATCACGATAGGCTACAATCCAAAGTCGGAAACGTGATGGTACGCATTTCTCCTCCTTACACGAGGCACAACAACAATGTTTCACCAGGCAACGCCGGTCAACTGCTGTTTGTGTATGGGAAATCGGTTGGAAACTTTCCTCATGTCAGCACGTTGTAGGTGTCGCCACCGGCGCCAACCTTGGGTGAATGCTTTGAAAAGCTAATCATTTGCATATCACACCATCGTCTTCCTGCCGGTTAAATTTCGCGTCTGTAGCGCGTCATCTTCGTGGTGTGGCAATTTTAATGGCCAGTAGTGTACTTTGTGTTGAACGACCTTATGTGCCACCTTGTGGTGATGAGGTCATGGATCATGGTGCCCAGTTTTCCGACGGCCTGGTTGTGTGACTTACTTTACTTATCCAATCAAATGAAACTATATGGTTCGATAGACCTTTTTAAGTCTGAAACATCTGTATATTGGCAGACTGAATCGACGAAATAAAATTTGCACCAAGCCCGGTATTCGAACACAGGTCTTTTGTTCACTTGGCAGCTGCACTAACCACAACGTCACGACGGCGCAGTGGCTTTGCGAAACCGCAGGGACTACTCCAGCCCGTCTTCCTCCCCCACCTAAGTTCCCATTCACGCCTCGACCCACTCGCCTGGATCCCCCGTTTCGCTCGATGCTGAGGTGCTGCTTCAGGACTGTAGGAGCGCCATTGCACTATTTTTGAGTATAGGGCAATACAGAATAGGCTGAAGTGTGAATGGGTTCAAATGGTTCATATGGCTCTGAGCACTATGGGACTTAACATCTATGCTCATCAGTCCCCTAGAACTTAGAAGTACTTAAACCTAACTAACCTAAGGACAACACACAACACCCAGTCATCACGAGGCAGAGAAAATCCCTGACCCCGCTGGGAATCGAACCCGGGAACCCGGGCGTGGGAAGCGAGAACGCTACCGCACGACCACGAGCTGCGGACAAGTGTGAATGGGAATTCGGACTGAGGAGGGAGGCGTCGTAAGGTAGTCCGCACAGTTATGTAAACCCACTGTACCAGGGTGGTGTAGTTGTGAACGGGTCTGCCCGCTAATGAAGAGATCTGTATCCGAATCGAAGCCTTAGTACAAATTCTCATTTGTCGCTTATTGCCGTGTTGGTAGAAGAGCCAACACCGTATTGCTAGAGGAGGCCGAAATGCACGCGTTTAATTACACGCAGACTGGCGTGAGGTCTGGAACAGGTCAGAGAAATGAGAAGTTAGAAAAACGGACGCAGTTGCTGTAATACTTAACTTAAATCCATAATTGTAGAACATCGCTCTTGATGATACAAAAGTATATATAACTGGTAATGGCGCCTTGCTAGGTCGTAGCAAATGACGTAGCTGAAGGCTATGCTAACTATCGTCTCGGCAAATGAGTGCGTAGTTTGTCAGTGTCGCATCGCTAGCAAAGTCGGCTGTACAACTGGGGCGAGTGCTAGGAAGTCTCTCTAGACCTGCCGTGTGGTGGCGCTCGGTCTGCAATCACTGACAGTGGCGACACACGGGTCCGACGTATACTAATGGACCGCGGCCGATTTAAAGGCTACCACCTAGCAAGTGTGGTGTCTGGCGGTGACACCACACTTATTTCTCTAAGAAGCTCTAGTTTTCACGGAGGTAGGGTGAAATGAAATGTCGTGTGACGAGGGCCTCCCGTCGGGTAGACCTTTCGCCTGGTGCAAGTCTTTCGATTTGACGCCACGTCGGCGACTTGCGCGTCGATGGGGATGAAATGATGATGATTGGGACAACACAACACCCAGTCCCTGAGCGGAGAAAATTCCGACCCAGCCGGGAATCGAACCCGGGCTCCTTGGATTGACAGTCTGTCGCGCTGACCACTCAGATACCGGGGGCGGACGGAGGTAGGGTATTCAGGCCACTTGACCGGAGTTTCACCCCAAGGGGCAATGAGAGTTTGAGTACATGGGGTGGATATGTGTATAGGTTGTCTTAGTCAAGGCTACTGCTCCTAATCTCTAAATAGTAGCGGAGAGACATGAACGGGACAGTTTCATGACCTTGTGCGAGCGTCAACGTTGTGTTCATGAGTAGTATACCAAGTCCTTTTGTCGTCAATTTTCAGCACTGTGCTACTGAGTTAGCCATCGGATGGTACTGAAGCCTTTTGATCTTACCAATCCATACCATTTTTGCTCTTTTCTCCTGACCCTTCTCTTCCTGTTTGATACAAGTCTTGAGACTTGAAGGGCATAAATGCAATGGAATATCTGAGACCAGTGCAGACAAGCAATCTCAGTAAAATGGAATTGACACTTACTTCACCCAAAGAAATAGAATCCATTATAAAGTCCTTGAAATCAAAGCAGTCTAGCGCTTATAATAACATATCAACGAAGTTAATAAAAGAGTGTTCATGTGGACTTAGTCATAGCTCAAGTTATTTGTGTAATCAATCACCTGTCACAGGAACATTTCCGGACTGGATTAAATATGCTGAAGTTATACTTCTCCACAAGAAACAGGACAAAGAAATGCCATCAAATTGCCGACCGATCTCACTTTTGCAGGTTTTTCAAAAATCTTTGAAAAGGTTATGTTCAAGCGTCTACTTAAGCACGTTAGTGAAAATAACATACTTTCAAAGTCACAGTTTGGGTTTCTTAAGGGTTCTGATATTGAGAAAGTTATTTACACTTACAGCGAAAATGTCCTTTATTCATTGGACAACAAATTAGAGGCAACTAGCATATTCTGTGACCTGTCAAAGGCGTTTGACTGTGTGAATCACAGCATTCTTTTAAGTACATTAAAATATTATGGCGTCACTGGTAGTGCTGCAAAATGGTTTCAGTCATATCTTACTAATATAAAACAAAGGGTGTCATTATGTAACACTTCAGCAGTAGTCAATCAGACATCATCTGACTGGGAAGAAATTACATGTGGTGTTCCCCAAGATTCCATACTAGGTCCACTACTGTTTCTTGTGTATATTAATGACCTGTCATCTCTCCGTGGCTCGTGGTCTTGCGGTAGCGTTCTCGCTTCCCACGCACGGGGTCTCGCGTTCGATTCCCTGCGGGGTCAGGGATATTCTCTGCCTCGAGATGACTGGGTGTTGTGTGTCTTTCATCATCATTTCATCCTCATTCACTCGCAAGTCGCCGTAGTGGCGTTAATGAACTTGTGGAGCGGCGGCGACCGCAAGACACAACGGCAAACTTCACAGCAAATTTACTTATATTTCTTCTGAAAATGGGTGAAGATTAATGTCGCATTTAAACGGCAGCAATATACCGTTTATGCATGAAAGTTTGCAAAACGAGGTGGAAATCTTTAAAATGTCTCTCAAAACTATAAAACTGTGATACCCCACATGACGACAATGATAGACATATTGATTGAAATCTGTGACAGGAACAGCGCTCGAAAGCAAACAGGTATTTTATTTCAGATGATGACTAGTTTAAAATTTATAAACCATTTGTAAAAATAAGTGAGCAATATATGACAGCGAAATAAATAATGCTCTGATTTACGCATTAGTGATGTCTAGGGCGCTTCTTAATCACGCTGTTTCGTTAATAATTTGTTAAGTCAGACTACTGTTTTATTTCTTCTCATTAAATCACGCATTCAGCTCATCACATTGAGGTAGAACTCCCAATATATCTTACAGTAATGTTGACGTAAATTTAATATTATCCATTGTTCATATGTAGGGCAGAGATCATAATACTTTATCAGTAATATATGGTAACGTTCAAGACACTTCAACACTACTTCCCACAATACATCAGCACGTTTCTAGAGATAATGCTCCCACCATTAAGCTGCCGATACTCAGCGGGAGTTTTCAAAACGATTACGAGAACGCATACAGGAACAGTCATGCCACATAACGTATCGTTTACAGACGGCGCTCGCTGTTACAAAGTCCAACTCTAGTTTTACTGCCGAATGGTAAAACGTTAGTTTTATCGGTGCTCAATAATTAGTATCAGAAATTTAAATTAGAAAAGCCCACGCGTTATTCTTAAAAGCAAAGATGGCTTCCCACAATCGGCAGTATTTCCAGGGCACAGCTGCGTCCAGGAGTACCGTCACTGTAGTTTCGCGAGCGTAGATTTGCAGTTTAACAGGAAACATACTTCATCTACGGTCGCTGTATTTGCAAGATGTACGAAGGTTGAATGAAAAGTAATGCCTTCACCTTCGTTAGTTGGGTTTGGATGGGAATATTTTAATAAATCAAACGCAGAAATAATCCTTAGAATGAGATCTTTAATTACCAATATTCACTTTTGCAGATAATCGGATACACTTCTGCCAACGATGAACAAGTTTTCTGAAGCCGTCACGGAAGAAGTCGACACTGTTCCCGCAAGCACAGTCTCACAGTTCTCTCAACGTCTTCACCAGAAGCACAGTGATGTTCCCGCAGATGGTCTTTCATTATCGGGAGCTTGTGGAAGTCAGACGGTGCTAAATCTGAAGTGTTTGGAGCAGGGGGTACGGTGGTGAGATTCAGTGTCTGAAGTTCTGCTGTGGTGGCACGTGATGTGTGTGGTTTGGCATTATCATGCTGCAGGAAAACATTTCCCTTTTCCTCTCGCCCCCTTGTTAGCCGTCGTTTCAGAGTTCGCAGCGTTGTGATGTAACGCTCTGAATTTATTGTTGTTCCACGATCAAAGAAATCAACACGGATAACACCATCTGCATCCCAGAACACTGTGGCTGTGAATTTTCCAGCTGAGGGCTGCGTCTTGAATTTCTTTTTCTGGGGCGAATCTTTTGCCGATATTCCACAGACCGACGTTTCTTCGGGTCGTAATGGTGTACCCACGTTTCGTCTCCCGTCACAATTGAATGGAGAAAGGCGTCACCATCAGTAACGGGTGAGGAGTTCCTGGCAAATTTCAAGTCTGTGCGCTTTCATTTCAGGAGTCAGGATCCGGGGTTCCCCCGATTGTGCTTGCACTTTCTCTCTGAGTGATACGACAATCGTCCTCAATCAGTCTGTCAACATTTTGCTTGTGAAACTCGGTGGTTGCTGTCACAGGATGTCCAACGCGTTTGTCACGCAGGTCAGATGTTCCCGCCTCAAAATCTTTAAATTTACTCGCTCAACGACGCACAGTAATCACATCAACACAATCACCATAAACTGCATTCATTCTCTGATGATCTCCTTTGGGGTGACACCTTCTTCTGTCAAGAATTCAATGACTGCACGTTGCTTAAATCGTATTGACCGACCGTGTGCGCAGGGTTCCATACTTTACGCTTTAACAGCACGACCGTTCAATGCTAAGGCTTCCCGCCAACTGAAGCTGCAGAGAAGAGGCTACGGAACAAGCCAGTACCTGCCGCATACCAATGATGCCAACTGTTGAAGAGTTACGAAGGTGGAGGCATTACTTTTCAGTCAACCCTCGTATAATGTTACAGTTTAATTCGATGTTCAGCTTGGCTGGAGAACTAATATGCTCTATCTCTGTCCAGCGAGAGTTAACTGGGTAAAATAACACCTGAGCGGCCCCACAGGAAGCCTGCTGCACAGTGTTCAGCCAATCGCGAACAGCCCCGTATTTCCAAGGCGCACTTAGGCGACGGCCTCTCTCGTACCTCGGAGCTGACCCCTCCACAGCTGCGCCGCGGGGTGAAGGACGGGCGCGCAGTGAGAGGTGAACGGCGGCTGCAAGGAGGAGAAAGTGCTTCCACTGTGCTCTCCATACCTGCTGTCGTTCTTATTCGCTGCATCACAAGAAGCACCGGGAAGCTTTCCATATCCATGTTTTCACTTGTTTGCTTTATCAGCTTTCGAGGTTGGTTTCTCTTTCAGAGATCATTGGTAGTCAGAACTACCTGCTATTCGTAGTAATATAATAAGTTTGTTTCAGGGTTATCTTCAATAAACTAATCCTGCGAAGCTCAATGTCACATCACCGCCCTTCTTAATTTTGGAACCTATTTATGACAGATTGTTAAAGCAATTGATGTATTGCTTATAGAGAGTGTGGGACTCTTCAGTATATCTCAGTCGATGCACGAGGTAACACTACCTTCATTCTGATAACTATTTTCAGTTAAAAGCCAATATTTTAGTTACTATTAATTAATTAATACTTCGACAAAGATATATCGGTAGCTCTTGTTATACTTTGCCTACACAAACTCCATTTTCAGTTTCCTAACCCTCTGCTCGGAAGGAAACGTTTGTTACACATCATCTTATGTTTCAGTAAGTTTATGTTTCAGTAAGTTTTCAACCGTAACACTCCTCTTTCTCCTCGCTTGAATGAACATATTATAAACACGATTTTCATGCGAACAGAACGAGAAATTTCTGAAGGGTTCCCAGTATCATTTGGATGGACTGAATTAGCTAGAAGTGGTCGTTAGCACAGCTTAAAATTACATGACACTTAACTTTATTCATAACACATAACGGCGATGTTGTTTGGCTCCAGGAGATTTATGTTAGAAGCGACTAGAACAAGAACTGCATACTCGGGCAGGAGTAGTAATTGCGGAGATACCCCCGACACGCTATCGAAGTGTGTGGCAAGAGGGCGCTTTGATAGCGACAGATGTGTGTATATTTTGAAGATCGTACTGTACTGTTACTAGTTGCGTGAAGATGCACAAGCTTACGTTTAGGATCAAGGCAGAAAAAAAGTTTCGGAACAATATGTTGTGAAAACAGTTTCTTTGACACGCGAGCAGTCTCTTTCTTTTATGCTGACAGATTTACCTCACATCTGCAGTGAAATCTCGCTTATAGGATACACCTTCGTACAGGCTTCCCACTCTCCTTCAGAAAGAATTCTCTCCTTGGGATGACTAGATTTTGCTGAAATGTTTGTAAAAGTACAGTGATACTCAACATTAGGGGCTCTCAGACAGATATAGTTTATTTAACCGTACTACAATGTTACGGGAATATATTTCAAACACAACTGACTGTCACACTGCCTGTTAACGGTGTTTTTTATTGGCTTTGTGAGGTATGACGTAGAAACAACTAACTTTGCACGAGTCGCAAATTCGTACCTCATTGTGCTACGTGACGTATTTTTGTGGCGTCCTTCCGAACTTTCGGAGCAATATCAAGCACGTTAGGTATTCTGAATGCGTACTCCAACCAAATAGAAGAGTGCCACCTACATCTCATGCAAATCGCATCTCATGTTATTTTCGAGAGGGCATTATGATTGCTGCAACACGGGATGGTTATGTCTAATACAGAAGAACGGTCCCTGCAGAAATCAAAAGTAAAACTCATCACAGTAAGCATTGTGGCACGAAGGCCCTATGTCGTGTGTTCGACATGAAAACCTATTGTCCATCGTATGTGTTGCGCTGGTGCATAATTTCGTAGCGTTTTTGTTTTGCATGTTGGTATTCCGATTGTTATGGGTTATTTATCGAGTGTCTGTCTTTTGTGTTCATTGTTGCTACCTGAGTTTACGTATTGTCCCATTTTGTCATATGGAAATAGTGAGTGGAGCTGCAGTGGAGTTCAGTAGGGGGTTGACAGCAGCGGAGGCAGCCAGAATCATTTGCGTCGTGTATGGGGACAATGACACTGGACAGAGCACAGCAAGAAAATTGTTTTCCCAACAACAACAAAAAAGTTCAAATGTGTGTGAAATCTTATGGGACTTAACTGCTAAGGTCATCAGTCCCTAAGCCTACACACAACTTAACCTGAATTATCTTAAGGACAGACGCACACACCCATGCCCGAGGGAGGACTCGAACCTCCGAGATCAGCGGCACAGTCCATGACTGCAGCGCCTTAGACCGCTCGACTAATCCCACGTGGCTGACTCGAATACTCTCTTTCAAATTCTGAAGGTGGCAGGGGTAAAATACAGGGAGCGAAAGGCTGTTTACAATTTGTACAGAAACCAGCTGGCACTTATAGTAGAGGGGCACGAAAGGGAAGCAGTGGTTGGGAAGGGAGTGGGACACGGTTGTAGCCTATCCCCGATGTTATTCAATCTGTACATTGAGCAAGCAGTAAAGGAAACAAAAGAAAAATTAGGAGTAGGAATTAAAATTCATGGAGAAGAAATAAAAAGTTTCAGGTTCGCCGATGACATTGTAATTCTGTCAGAGGTAGCAAAGGAGTTGGAAGAGCAGTTGAACGGAATGGAAAGTGTCTTGAAAGGAGGATATAATATGAACATCAACAAAAGCAAAACGAGGATAATGGAATGTAGTCAAATTAAGTCGGGTGATGCTGAGGGAATTAGATTAGGAAATTAGACACTGAAAGTAGTAAAAGAGTTTTGCTATTTGGGGGGCAAAATAACTGATCATAGTCGAAGTAGAGAGGTTATAAAATGTAGACTGGCAATGGCAAGAAAAGCGTTTCTGAAAAAAAGAAATTTGTTAACATCGAGTATAGACCTAAGTGTCAGTCTTTTCTGACAGTATTTGTGTAGAGAGTAGCCAAGTATGGAAGTGAAACATGGACGATAAATATTTTGGACAAGAAGAGAATAGAAGCTTTCGAAATGTGGTGCTACAGAAGAATGCTGAAGATAAGATGGCTAGGTCACATAGCTAACGAGGAGGTATTGAATAGAATTGGGGAGAAGAGAAATTTGTGGCACAACGTGACTAGAAGAAGGGGTTGGTAGGACATGTCCTGAGGCATCAAGGGATCACCAATTTAGTATTGGAGGGCAGCGTGGAGGGTAAAAATCGTAGAGGGAGACCAAGAGATGAATACACTAAGCAGATTCAGAAGAATGTGGGTTGCAGTAGGTACTGGGACATGAAGAAGCTTGCACAGAACAGACTAGCATACAGAGATGCATCAAACCAGTCTCTGGACTGAAGACCACAACAACAATTACTAAATAATCATAGCTTGGTGCCTTTCTGTTTCTGAATATGCAACATATCAGTTGTTGGACTCGCCCGTCGGCTGGTGGTCGTAACAGTTGTGAACACAAGCGGCAGATTTCCAATTTCCAGGGGATGAAGAATATTCTCCAGGAGATATTGGGATAGCCTTCCCTTAACATAGCCAAATGGTAGTGACCTGCTCCCAACCCGCTTTTTCAAAGGTGAGTGGTTTTCACAGGATCGCCGATAATTCCTAGCACTGCCTTGAAAAGAAACTTATGGGGTGGTTGGTTGGTTGACTGCAGCGCCTGAGACCACTCGGCTAAACCCGCGCGGCTAATTTTCTCATTCTAAGGCAGATCGCTTCGACATTGGTGACTCTCCACTCTCATCAAGACCTTCGGTCCTGATCCTTTTATCGCATTAATCCGCGATATTCAATGTCAGTGTACTTGAGAACTATCAAATGTGATGAACTGTGATTATTCCTGGCGGAGGTTCGAGTCATCCCTCGGGCATGGATGTGTGTGTTTGTCCTTATGATAAGCTTAGGGACTGATGACCTTAGCAGTGAAGTCCCATAAGATTTCGCACACATTTGAACATTTTTGTGTTCATTCCCACCCTGCAACATTTGCATGCAATGAGGAAGGCTGGAAAATCGGGCGTATGGGTACCACATGCTTTAAGTCAAAATCACAAAAATCAGCAGGTGGCCATATGTGCATCTCTGCTTGCTCGTCATCAACTGGCTAGTTCAAAAAATGGTTCAAATGGCTCTGAGCACTAAGGGACTTAACTTCTAAGGTCATCAGTCCCCTAGAACTTAGAACTACTTAAACCTAACCTAAGGACATCACACACATTCATGCCCGAGACAGGATACGAACCTGCGACCGTTGCGGTCGCGCGGTTCCAGACTGTAGCGCCTAGAACCGCTCGGCCACCCCGGCCGGCAACTGGCTAGTGAGCGGCACCGACCGTTCCTAGTCTGTATAATTACTGGTGAAGAGCAATGCTGTTTTCATGCTAACATAAGGAAAAGAAAGGAATGGTTGAGCCCAGACAAAGCAGCAACTCCCCGTACAACGACCTGAGCACGTGGGACAATGAAGGTGCGGTGTGCGTCGAACTGCTTCCCCGAGGTTTAACCGTCGCCGCTGGCATTTATTCTCATCAACTGAGATATCTTGCAGACGCAGTCCAAGAACACGGACCAAAAAGATTGAAGTGATGCTACTCCACGACTGGACTGATGACCTCCGCAGTTAAGTCCCATAGTGCTAAGAGCCATTTGAACTATTTGAACCACTATAACAACATGTATCGTTTTGCTAGACTGGGTTGAGAAGTCATTCCGCACCCACCTTATTCAAATGGTCTAGCGCCCTCAGGTTTTCACCTTTGCGCCGACTATCGAACAACCTTCAAGGAAATTCCTTTCTGGCTGAAAGTACCCTCCAAACATGGGTCGCCTCAAGACCATGTGATTGCTACAGTCGCGGATTCGAAAAGTTACCACAGCATTGGCAGACTGTTGTAAACAGTGAAGGAGATTATGTTATTGACGACTAAAGTCTCTATTATTAGTATCTGATGCACCAACATAGCTCGTGAGAATCACCTATAGCTGCCAACTGCCGCTGGAGAGCGCTGCCGATGCATACACTCAAGTCGCGGTACACACAAAGTGTTTACAAACTGGACCGTTCCCGAGCGTCCAGTATCATGCTGGAGAGAGCATCTGTACCTTGCACGCTCAGTGGCGTGTCCTGTTCCCTGGTAGCTTAAGGGTAAATGTAAACATAATGGCAGAGGAACAATCATAAAGTTGTTGTAGGTCGTGAAAGAGCAAATGAGGAAAGATAAGTCCTCACCATATATCCCAGTAAGGCTTGGGATGATAAACAAGAGAAGAAACGGAAAGCCAGAGAGAAAGGAAATAATTTTGACAGTTGTCTGGTTTATACTGCTGGTAACGGCTGTGTACCCACAAGAAAATATAAAGTAGACGTGGCAAGATAATGGGGGAAAGAAGGCAGTAAAGTGGCGGCGGGGTGTTATTTGGGGTGCGTTGACTGTCTGTGTTTACCCTGGATGATGGATCGGGGCGGCTGGCCGCGATAAGGTTCGGTGCGTGGGCGACGTGTGGGCGGCGGTGCCTGCGGCTGGCGGTGCTGGGGTCGTAATTGGGCGGCGAAGCGTGGCCGGCGGCTGAAATATAGACGGGCGCACCCCTATTGGCTGCCGGCGAACCCGACCCCGAAAAAACCTGATAAGGGAATTAGCGGATAATACGTGACTGATAGCTTTCCGCGCCGCCAGCGGCAGGTAGCGTGGCCAGAGAGGCTTTCTCCACGCCGGCGTGGCACGCACGAGGAAACGCCATCAAGCACGTTGCTCATACGTAGCTGCATTTTTAATGTGCGTACATACGTACATAAATAACGACTAAGAGTTAATTTTATTCTCTCATTAAAAGAAGACGTTTACGGCAGGTGTTTACGTCTCTTATTCTTCTGTCCCCTGCTTGAGATATTTTCGTAGATGAAACGCGGTAACTGCGTAGAAACTTCAAGGCGCTCTGGATATTATGACCTTTTCTTTATCCATATTTTGCAGCTTCAAACGTGACTATTCAATACACTGGAGGTATGAATTAAAACACGCCTTCAGTCATCAGGTGTAATCTGTCTTGGGGGGGGGGGGGGGGGAGAGTAAAACGTCAAACGGGACGACTTGGAGCAGGAGAGACACCACAGGAATTTTTAATCTCAACTGTCTATACTTTTAAAAATAAATTCATAAACGTTTGTCAGAATTACCAGAAAGGATTCAGGAGTTTACACTTATAGTGGTGGAAGTTCAAAAATATAAGAAAATAATTTACTTTTTTACATTCGTATTTCACCTTTTTTTTCACTTACCATTGGCTGCATTTGTTGCTATAGGTACACTTTTCTTCATACGTAAGCGAGATTCTTTGATGAATTTTGCACAGCATACAAACCATACTTACAGGTGTATGAAACTCTATAACTTTCAAAATCTATTAAAAACTGTGGTAAAAATTGCGATAATTAACTATAAAATTTGATTTTTTTTCTAAACATGAAGTTTAAAATGTAACAGCACATTCATTTTTTTCATAAATTAAATAATTTCTAGAGTTTCATACACCTGTAAGTATGGTTTGTATTCTGTGCAAAATTCATCGAAGAATCTCTCTTAAATTATGAAGAAACGTGTACCTATAGCAACAAACGCAACCAACAGAGGTGAAAAAAATGATGAACTTTCACATGTAAAAAAAAAATTATTTTGTTATTTTTTTGAACTTCCACTGCTATGGTTGTGAATCCTGAATCCTTCCTGGTCATGCTGACAAAGTTGTATGAATTTATTCGTAAAAGTATGTTGTTGTTGTTGTTGTGGTCTTCAGTCCTGAGACTGGTTTGATGCAGCTCTCCATGCTACTCTATCCTACGCAAGCTTCTTCATCTCCCAGTACCTACTGCAACCTACATCCTTCTGAATATGCTTGGTGTATTCATCTCTTGGTCTCCCTCTACGATTTTTACCCTCCACGCTGCCCTTCAATACTAAATTGGTGATCCCTTGATGCCTCAGAACATGTCCTACCAACCGATCCCTTCTTCTAGTCAAGTTGTGCCACAAACTTCTCTTCTCTCTTTTCCTATTCAACACTTCCTCATTAGTTATGTGATCTACCCATCTAATCTTCAGCATTCTTCTGTAGCACCACATTTCGAAAGCTTCTATTCTTTTCTTGTCCGTAAAAGTATACACAGTGGAAATTAAAATGTCCTGTGGTGTCTCTCCTGCTCCAAGACTGCCCGTTTGACGTCCTACCCCCCTTAATACACGTTTTATTTCCTCTCTTGAATGAGGTGAAATGCATATTCCTGTCACGAAAAGGTTTAATGTTAGGTTATGAATTTCGTAAGTCGAACACGAAAAATATGTGCGAAACTGTGGAAAAGATAAACTGTGGCCACTTACCACATAATCCAAGAAAATCTTTTTTAACGTTTTATCGCGAGCAAACATTCGTTTCTCCGTTGTTTTCATACACGTCACTTCATTCAAGAGCCACATTTGCTCACTTCACAGACGTTTCCGTACATGGTGTTGTCAAAGATGAATTTATTCGTAGTGCTAAAGATATAACTATGGAACAATTGACTTTAAAATAGGTCTTTAAAACTGCTGAAATAACTAAGGCCTGCGAAATCTATTTGTTCATTTAAAATAGATTCTGGTTTTTAATAAAACACGAAAAGTTGTGACTGAAGGCGTTTTTCAATTCATACCTCCAGTATTATGACATGTTTTTACAGGGCATCATCATTCGCCACGTGAAACGAGAATGCCTATGATTGTCCCTGACAAAATCATTATCACAGATAGCATAGTGTAATGCATTTTGTAAAATTCTGAGGGATAATATCATTATTGATTACCAGTACTAGTTCCTTTCGTTCCTGATTTGTGGGCATAGTCTGACTCTGTGTTTCATTTAATCTAACTTGCTCTTTCTTACTATCAAAATTATAATGGCGTTAAAAATTTAAACACATCGGTTCGATGGTCCACGACAATCCCAAAGCGTTCAACGTCACCAGTACGGTTTCCGCATGGAATCGAGCCTGATTCGACAGTAACACTTATTTAATAGCTCGTTATGGGCTGCTTTCGGCTTTCTAGGCCGTCCTCAGATACCTTAATACTAAACTGACAGTGAATACAACACCAGCGAGAGTTCACACCTGTACAAAGATTCATACATATTTGAGCGGTGACCCCTTTCTTTCCCCATTCTCTGTTTCGTGTAAGGGTATGCACCAGCAACGTCATGACGAGTCTGTCTGACATGTCTGACATAACGCCACCACTCAAATATAAGCATTTTTATAATGTGTGCGACGACTCCTTGACGGTTGTTCCAAAGTCTTACGGGAATTAATAATTAGTGAGTAGGGGATTAATGAACGATGGACGCTGCGTTGTAGCGTGCGATAAGTCGGACATTTGAGTCAGTTAGGGACCGTGTCCAGATGGCCGAAGCGGCTGAGGCAACCGCTCATGAGAAGCGGTAAATCCGGGTTGACGTCCCAGTCCAGCATAGATTTTCAACTTTCGCCCGTGCATCTGTACGTCACGAATTCCCAATAATCCCTTTTCCTTTCCTTCCCCATTCCGTTTTATAACTACGCATCGATACAAAAACACAAGCATAATGAAATCCACAAGAAACGTTCTGAACAAATAAATCTTATATTGCTGTATATTAAAAGATAAAAATTATAGGAATGTATGGGTTAGAAACGTTCTACAAGTGCGTTGTGGCGCAGACTGCTATGTTATTAGAAAAAAAACGGCGAATGTGATGAACAGGCCGAAAAAAAGAGGAGGAGTGGGGGCAGCAGGGGGGGAGGAAGAGCGTACGGTATGTGGTGTGGAACAGTTATAAAAAGCATGTCACCTAACCGTGAGAAAAAATTAACTCACTGTGCTTCTTTAGTGTCGGTTCCTCTATGGAAAATATCACGTGGAATCTTTCTTTTTCAGTCTTAAAATTCTTTCATGTTCAGTTTAGTAGTTATAGCCCTACCTCACCTGCATATAATTTGCCACATAGATTGCAGAAAGTCCTGTATATTCCACTCTCTTATGAAAGTTGAATGTCATCTTTATTACTGAACAGAATAAAAAATTAACGCCAATCAAAGAACCCCGACTTTAATGAGAAGGTTGTTATTGCTCACTATTGTTTGAAACACAATGCTAATGACACCTACTTATCTTGCTTACCGTATAGATAGATCTATATACTCATGAGCAAATGAACTGTTACACTGTCCACGTCGTATAATGAACATAAACGGATGAGGTAACTGTACAGACGCACGTCTAAATTAAGCTGACAGTGCATATCAAAATATTCTTTAGAGTAATGAAGGCAAGTGTATCCAATCTAACTAATTTTGCCGATGTATATGAGATAATGAATTTTTCAGGCATTTGGTGATAAGTCTCACTGAAGAAGCTGAAGCCTTATCAAATAAGATATACGTGATTTTTTTTTTTCTTTTTGGTTGTACACTTGTCAATAGTAGTTTACACTTCCTTCGACTTTAACGAATTTTCTGTTCTTAACTGGTTGTACTCGCATTTTTGTTTGCGTTACAGATCTCAAACTGACGTCATTAATTTATTTCTTTTGATGTGATAAGACTACCGACAATATATTGCTTAAGTACTGCATGCAGAACATGCAAAGCCCACATCACATACATTTTCTGTGATAGTATCCAAACCATTATATAAAGTACTAACGAAAACGTTTCAAATACAATTTCTAACACATTACGCTATATGTTGTAACGGCTGTTTGATGGAAAATGATGATGAAAGCCACAATTAAATCGAGTCTGACAGAATGTTGTTGTAACGTACTGTAGTTTAGCTCTGTTTTAGTGCATAAATAATGAGAAATATAGATTATGATCACTTTTTCACGTCACATCACTACTCATTTCTCGGCGCACCATTTAACTCTGAAGGGAAATACACATAGAAAGAGAGAAGTGATCTTCTGGATAGACACAGACATTGATGTTTTTTTCGTTTTTATTTTTTAAAAAAGAAAGAAGGTCCTTCACTAGTGACATGATTTATGCTGCAACTCAACCGGAATTTCAACGCATTCAGTTTCTGCAGAAAGGTGAAGGCTGAAGCCAGATGTTTACGTAGAGGAACAGTGAAAGGCCAATATCGTAATTATGTTTTCCAAAGTCGATACTTAAACCGACATTTGTCCACAGCCATTAAAATCCTGCAGAAAGATAGTAGAATGAAATCTTGCAGAATAATTGCAGCTCGGAATTAAAAAGACTTCTCAGCCACTGTGTGAATCTGAATGACTATGGAGTGACGTGCAACTAATGTGAAAAAGTAAGAAAGAACGTGGAACGTCGCACTTGTAAAGTTTCGTGTGAACGATCCCAGATATATCTCTTCGTTACTAGCAAATTGCATGACTACGTTATGTGAGGAGTCGAACCCAAATGTCAATAAGATATCTTACTTAAAAATAATATTCTTTACACCAGCATAAATTGAATTTTCTCATTTTGAGAGTACTGAAGGAGCAATCTGTTTTACTTGCTGAAAAACATTCAACACCCTAGATCGCATAACATATTTCTTTAAATAAGACAACCAGTTACGACAGACTATGCTGTCACCTTGAGGTCTTAAAAATCTTTTTGTTACGAAACATCTTCATTTTACGTTGAACAACACGCCGAACTGTCAAGTGGATAAACACCTTGGCGTGACGTTCAACGTAAAATAAACACGTTCCACAATAAAAAAAGTTTTTAAGACCTGAAGATGGCGGCAAAGTCTGTCGGAACCGGTCGTCTTAAATAAAGAAATATTTTATGCAATCTAGGTTGTTGGATGTTTTCAAGAACCAGCATAATACTTAAATATTTAACTATGCCACATTAAATAACAATATTTTCTATTTCTGCAAGAAAATATGTCATTCTGAATCTTCATTCCGTGAAGCAACTTGAAGCCCTTCCACCTTAAAGAACAATATCCCACTACAATCTCATTGCTCTTTCCTCTACTCACACCTCGATCGTTCCTTTTCAAAGAGGTTGTATCAACATACAAGGTTTCCAAAAAAAGACTACAAGTTTCAAAGAACAAAACATGTTACTGGACTCGCCTTCACAACGGGTATTACTAAGTATCCACGGCTGTACGACTTGTTTGTAAAAAATAGTGACATACATTAACCTTGAAACTTCCTGGCAAATTAAAACTGAGTGCCGGACCGAGACTCGAACTCGGGACCTTTGCCTTTCGCGGGCAAGTGCTCTAGGAAGGTAGGAGACGAGGTACAGCGGAATTACAGCTGTGAGGAAGGGGTGTGAGTCGTGCTCGGGTAGCTCAGTCGGTAGAGCACTTGCCCGCGAAAGGCAAAGGTCCGGAGTTCGAGTCTCGGTCCGGCACACAGTTTTAAGTTGCCAGGAAGTTTCATATCAGCGCACACTCCGCTGTAGAGTGAAAATTTCATTCTAGATGCATTAACCTTCGTCGTAAATCAGTGTACCTATTAGTGAAAGCCGTTTCAAAATACCTTTCCTAACACCATACTTACTGTCACATAAAAGATCTGCGATTTTATTTTCTACTCTGTGTGTTATTCTGTTCAGCAGCTTGCATGTCTGAAATGTAAAGCTGATTGTGCTATAGCTGTCACAGTTCTGTGCTCCTTCAGCTTTCAGAATGGTTAGAAAGCAGCCCCTGAGGTTTACATCAGATAACCGGTGCACGGATCACGCCGCTTGGTTCCTGCCACTGCTCCTGCCCTCCATCAGACTAGGCATCCACGTGGGACATTGTTTTCCGGTAGCACTGGGATCTGCCTCTGAGTCTTGCCACCTGCTGCGAAAGTCCGCCGGCGCTCGTTTTTTGGGGCCATTTCCGCTGACCTGGCGCTGACTCAGTCGGACTCGTTTCTGCAGCCGGGCCTCTTCCCTCCTCTCTTCCAGTCAGCATCGCCGGGTAGTTTATCACGAATGCCGACGTCGTTTGTTACCGCGGAAGGGT
The DNA here is from genome assembly GCF_023898315.1 of Schistocerca nitens. Lineage (NCBI taxonomy): Eukaryota > Metazoa > Arthropoda > Insecta > Orthoptera > Acrididae > Schistocerca > Schistocerca nitens. The sequence goes on along the minus strand of NC_064615.1, from coordinate 24,198,291 downwards.
TCAGAATGTTTCCTGCTAGCCGGCAAGTCGCAGGCAGCATCATTACAAAAATGAATTATTTCAAATGAGAATTCAAAGGTGACGTATATAATTACTGGATCTTATTTTTATTAGTGGCGTTCTTCTTCCTCTTCTACCTCTAATTCTACTTCTTTTGGATAGCTAACCGTACAGTGAGTGAGGATGACCTACTCTTCGTACCGTTCTCCTTCAGTCTTATCGTATGTGCTTCCTGAATGTTTGCAGCGAAAAATTCTCTTTTTTCGATCTGCATCTCCTACACTCATAGAATTAGTGTTTTTCTACCGTTCAGTTTCTTCCCCTTAAGTGCACCGAGCATGAATTTAGAAACTTCAATCTTGCAACACCCAGAACACACTTTCCTTACACGGCATCCTCCAGGTCACGGAATAAGGCCCTAGTATGGATACAGCATCACTTTTTCGCATCAGAAAAGTACATGGACCAACACCTATTAACGAAAGTACGATAATAAGGAGTATCAAACGAAACTTGTCCCTGTATTTAGCATTTCTTGGTACGGAGGAGGCACCATGATGATACCTTGGATGGGTAGTCATGGAAATATGTAATATTAATTTGAAGGGTGAAACTTCCTGGCAGATTAAAACTGTGCACCGGACCGTCCTTCACAGTGATCACTTTACATGCGGCACAGTTCACGCCCTATACATGCCCTTGCCAGATCTGGTAACAACATTAAAATGATAAACACCGATACACTACGATAGTCGTTGTACCTGTCACAGAGAATTGCTACTCCAATCGTTTACATTACCGCCGATGTACAAAGTAAGACTGTCAACCCGCCAGGCCTTCTGGGTGCTCCACTCTTCTTTATCAAGAAGTGTATTTGCATATAACGTTTTGTGTAACTGAAATAGAATGATCACGTAGGCTCGATCGTAGGTAAAGCAGGGAGCAGGTTCATTTTTGGGATGCAGGTGCAATACATACAAAGTCGATTGCTTACTCGTGCTAGTCATCGTATAATATTGGCCAAATGTGTGACACAGTGACAGAGTAACAGGCGATTCTGAATGCATACAAAAGTGACAGCACGAATAATCACAGGTTAGCATTTTTTTTTCACTGAAGAAGCATCAAGGTAATGCTGACGTACTACAATGGCAGATGCCTGAAGCTAAGCGACAATTATTCTGCAAGAATGAACTTAAAGATCTTAAGAACCATTGTTGTGTAGGTCCATAAGGGACCGCGAAGACGAGATTAGACTGGTTATAGTCTCTGCACAGCTGTATTTCAAGTGGCATTCTTCCAGTGTACCTAACCTAGGTGGGGTGAGAAGAAACCATAATTTCTTTCACAATAGGAAGTACCCTCTGTCATGCATTTCAGATTGGTTTTGTGGGACATGGAGGAAGATGTAGCCTAGATCTGCATCTACCCTTATTATATCTGCTCTTTTTCAAGTTTTAGGGAGCTGTGGCCCATAATTTCAGACGTTTACATGTAATTGAAATACTTGTTATCTAGAAATCAGACTATATAACAACGTAGGGAAGGAAAGAAATGATTTTTTTTTAATTTCCCTATATGATTTCTACCAGGCACTTAAATGTGATTTGCAGAGTATCCATGTAGATGTAGAGGTAGATGATTTCTTGCTAGTTTACAACTTTTACATGGATGAAGATTCATCTTATATATGTGCTAAGCTGCATCGTTCTCATGACGCTGGAAATGACACATTTCATACATAGTTATCTCATTGACAACAATTTTTTTTTTCGATCTAGATCGTGACTCAAGAGGGAAATTTTGAAACTAGTAAGGTACAAAATTTGATAGGAAGGGCATCCATACCTGAGTTTCGTAGTAAAATCAGATAATTATCCACTTCAGCTGTGAATAGTTGATGGTCTATGGTAAAGCACATGTAGTGTAGACTGCATGTGTTTCTCATCGACATGGACGAAAGCTTGGTTATCAGCGCAGGTTAGAGTCCCTGGACTGTGTAATGAGACAACATCCTTGTGCATCGAATTTCTGTTATTCAAAATAAATCTACACTCTTTATATGTTATTCCTTTATTTGGCATGGGATTAAAGTTTTAAATAAAAATTATTTGAGTGTTTTTTTATTGTTTAGAATACATCAGAATTTGTAGTGTTATTGAAATAGCTATTGGAAATCACCATTGTGAACTGAAAAATACCAACCTATTACTGTATAGCTAGTATACTGTCTACCAACAAAGCTGTATGCAACTGCAAGAGTACAGAGGTATAGCTAGGAAGCATGTCAATGCTTCTTGTACGCATTGGAGTTCGTCAGAAAAACAGAAGGACTATAGAATCCACTCAGCACTGAAGGGCGCTTCTGCAACTTAATATGCACGAGACTTGTCATATGTGCCACACCTTCGCAGCAGACTTCCTATAAACCATACGCCACAGATTGGCAGCAGCTATATTCGCTTCTCATTCGGTTGGAACTCAGTATATCATACTGTGCTTTTCACTGAGTTTACTCGTAAACATTTCGAAACAGTAAACCTACTAGTCTCACTGTACATGGAATACTACTGAATTGTCGATCACGGGTCCAATCAGTGACTGTATAGCTGTGCTACTGTCGTACCGCAACGATTCTATTACTGAGCTGTTATTATTTTTGTGTGTCGAAGATACATCTGCAGTCACAAATATAAAAGTACTTAATGTCTGCTATGCGCAAAATTTAAATTCTATAGCAAATTCATTACAATACTACAAGTTATTTACTTGCGTTTGGCACTCTTATTACTTTAATTCTCCTTAATTCATAATCTTATCCCGCAGTATCTCAAGGATGAACAACGTTAATGTTTCCAGATCTCGGAAAACGGCGTGCTGCATGTCAGATGAACTCTTGTCAGCACCTTTGAGTTATCTCCTTAAATCTTGCGATTTCTTTACTTCTCCGTAAATTATTAATAGCGGCGGTAATGAAATACTGCCTGCTTCCTAAGTTTTCGGACACTCAGCTCAAAATATTGCTGCGCAGTTGCCTCGTCTTACATAAAATATGCAGCTACTCACCATGGAGAGCTTTTAGATAAGCCTTCCCCGCCGTTATCAGTTGCCGAGCACCAGGATTGAATTTGTCGAGAATATTCTGAAACAGAAAGGAAGAGGTTAGTATCAAACGCTGCACATAAATTAGTGAGACAGATGCTTTATTTTATTAGTATATAAGCGCTACATAATTACTGAACAGATTACCAAATAATAACTTTAAAAATTTTTGGCTGAAAGACATGCCCGTACCTACAACATAACAGATTATCTTCCATTTCTTTTCTTTTTTGAAATAGGAATGGAACTGATACGCAGTCACAACAGAATAGAGCCCGACGTAGAGGATCACAACTTTAAATTATACAGTTATTCTGGCAATTACGGGAGGGATATTTCCGAAAACTACATCAAAATTCTGTATGGAGAATAAATCATCATTGTAGTACTAAAGGCAAACGTGTGATTGTCAGTGCGATTTGTTGTAAGGTGCCATTAAAATCAGCTCACAATATATATGGTCATATACTCTACGAGAACGTATTCATGCAGTTCAAGCAGGCTCAACCATACTATCTAAGCGTACAGCAACACCCGGGTCGTCAACACATTTCCAGAAATCACTGAAAGTTAAGTGTCTCATTTATACGCGAGTTATTTACAGCCAATTCTGTTTCGCATCTTAACCTGCATAGTTTACTGTCTTCCCAATGCCTCTGTTGCAGATTCCTGGGGTCCATAGCTTCCTTCACGGCTGTCATTCATCTTCTAAGTGGTCGACCTCGTTTTCTTTTTCCCTCTGGAATTCACTTCGATACATTCTTCGGACATCTACTATAAGCCATTTATTCTAAAAGCCATACCACAGTAACATCTACATTTATATGACTACACTGCAATTCATACTTAAGTGCCTGGCAGATTTTTCTTCGAATCTCCTTCAGAATATTTCTCTACCATTCCACTCTCTAGCAGCGGATGGAAAAAATGGATGCTTAAATTCTTCTGTACGGTCTCTGATTCCTCATATTTTATTATCATGATCATTTCTCCCTATGTAGATGAGCCACATTAGAAATGTTTTCACATTCGGAGGAGAAAGTTGGTGACTGAAATTTCGTGAAAAGATTCGTCGCAAATAAAAATGCCTTTGTTTTAATGATTGCCATCCCAACTCACATTTCATTTCCGTGACATTCTCTTCCCTATTCAGCAATAACAGAAAACAGACTGCCCTTCTTTGAACTTTTCCCGATGTCCTCCATCAATCCTATCTAGTATATTCCAGCAGACGGCGAAAAGTCCTAGTGTAAGCAGCCTCTTACCTGACTTGTCGCATTTTCTAAAAACGGAGCCTTTGGTTTGCCTTCCTCATAAGATTATCTGTGTTGTCGTTCTAGCTTAAGTTGTTCGTAAATGTAATTCCTAGGTTTCACAAGCTACGACATAGTCACGTATACGAACAGTGATCCAATACTGTCAAATGTTTTTTATTCCAGTCTTTGTTCACAGTATCAATTCTTTTGACGACGACCGGTTCAGTCCGTGATGACCATCCTCAGATCCTTCTACATCATGTCCTATGGCCATTATGGCCTTATCACTTTTATCACTTCAGGACATGGTGTAGAAAAGATCTGAGGATGGTCAACACGGATTGAAACCGGTCATCGTCAAAAGAATTGATATTATTATCAAAGACTGGAATAAAAAACATTTAATTCCTAGGCATTTAAGCGACAGGACAGCCTCTAAATTTATGTTATGTATCACGTAATCGAAAATTATCGGATTCCTTTTTTTTTACTCCTGTGAATCACCACACACTTTTCATTACTGAGAAACGATTGGCACTTTTCGCGCCATTTAGATACCGTGTCTCAGTAATTTTGCAATTGGTTTTGATCTTTTGATGTCTTTACTAGACGGAATATGACAGTATAATCAGAAAATAATCTAAGAGGGCTGTTCATACCACCTCCTAAATCGTTTACGTAGATTAGGAACAGCAGCCTGCAACACTTCCTTGGGTAACGCTGGATAGTCCTTATGGTTTACAGCACTACGTACTGTGACCTCTCCGAGAGGAAATCTTTCAGAGAAGAAACTTCTGCCTTTCAATATCATAGATGCAGTACCAAGATCTAAGATGAAAATTATTTTATTTCAGTTATTTTATTGTTATTCCACTGGAAACTTGTAAAGTTGTGACACAATCATGGAACATGCAACAAGTCACTTTATTAAGGTGATGATATTATTTAAAACTAACAGTGATTCAAAATATTGAATGACAAGAATAAAAACATAGTTCGCCAAAAGTTTGCAAGCCAGAAACTTACCAAAACGGCGCCACACATCCACCGTTACACTAAGATGATATACCGTGAAAGAAATCATCAGTGAAATTCACTGATAGAGCCTACATGCATGAGAAATTTGATAAAAAGTATAACTATGGCACGAACTAAAATCACAATGCAAAAAAAAATCTGTCACTAGTACTCTCGTCTTCTTGAGGATGAAGATGATAAGGTGGCGATCTGCGGCAAAGCCCTTCGTGACTTACACTAAGGTTGAAAGGGAATGTGGAGGGCCTCGATGGTAGTGAAAACAGGAAGGAAATAAGTAGATAAACAGGGCGATACGGCTGAGGGGTTTCTCAGAAGACCCGCATTCGATATTTTACAATTGATAAATCCTCTTCTTGAAGTGGAGAAGCACCTGCGGAACTGCGTGACATAGAGAAGCTAGAAAAAATTTTAGTGTGTGAATGAAATCGATTCCAAATGTCAGATATGACAGACATATAAATATTAACATAATGAATTGATAATATCGTGTCAAACTATATATTATACAACGCATAAAAACTGAGCATTTAGATCAAACTTCCACTGTATTTTCTGACGAGTTCAGTAGTTACGACTGCTGAAGAGTATCTTTGTAAGTTCTTGGAAACGTCGGCTGTTATTCTACGAATTTAAGCCTTCCACCAGCACACGTCCGGGCGAGTTTGCTCTTCCATCGCTCGCAGCCTCTGATACGGGCGCGACACATACACGACACCATGGGACATTAAATTCACATGATTCAATTCACATGACCTCGCTGCTTATGACTCTGGCTGACCGGTGCGTCTTCTTGATCAGCTCCACTCAGAGCTCCATCCCCAGAGATTCGATGAGCTGTCACACAGAAGACTGCAGTGAGGAAATTTCATCGACCTAGCATTGTGCTACTAAACATTACTACGTGTCAGTCGACATTACTTGTTTCTATCAAGAACTTTACTGCTTCCGTATATAACTCAGCACCACAGAAGATCCTACAGCTATAAAAAGTTATGTAGGTCTCTTTAATTAAGTGTACATATTGTAAATATACTTACTAATGCGCTGCCTTTTTACAGCTGTTCGATTGTCTTCGATCACCATCTCAACTACTGACTAACTAATATCAGTGTTGTGTAGCAGTATGATGCAAAATTCATGAAATTAAAGGCATTTTATCAGAAATATGTGCGGTCTGCGAAATGCTAAATGGGTCACTGAGGTAAAAGTCATTGACTAGCTTCAAGCTGACTTTATCATGCGCGTACTACCCATTTCGGACACTGCCATCACTAGATATCCAGGAACACGAAAGTTACATGTTGTATAGTAAGGATCATAAACAGATTCAGCTCCTTCGTGACTTCATGTCGTAGGTATTACAGAAACATCTTTAGCACACTTACTTAATGTAATATATATCGCGCATCAAAAACTGGACATTTGGACCAAACTTCCACTGCCTTTTCTGACGAGTTCAGTTCTATTTTACATGGAAGCGAAAATTGTCAATGAAATGCAGGTCTAAATTTTGATTTCAGATCATAAAGCTATCATTCATTTCTCTAAGATTAATTCTTATTACGAATCCATACATTTTACAAAATTGAATGCATGTATGGGTGTCTGTTCCACATCTCCGCCTAAACAACTAGACCGACTTCAAGCAAAGTTGGTACACAAATCCCTTACTAACAGGCAACAACCGCTGTAGGAGTAAGAACCACATACTTATCATAGTTCAGGAATATGACGTCATTAACAAAGAGATTCGCGAAAAACTGCCGCATTATGTATGTCGTTTAACTTTATTAGTTATTTGCTACCTAACGTATATGCAACACATATTGCAAACAGCACTCACGTCTGACGCTGAATGTACCTCCAAAATTATCTCACTGTATGACACATAGATCAGGAGATGTGAAGTCATCAATACTGAGATGCGTAAAAAACTGCAGATTTAAGCATGCCGTTTGAATTTATTACTTCTTTTTTAGTAACTGTACACACAGCATATTTCGCAGACAATATCCATATATGGCGCCAAATGTACCTACACAAATATATCATTATACTATACATAGTTCGATTGCTACGACGTCATAAACATTAAGGTGCGTGAAAAAATGCTGCATTATGCATGAAACTTTAAGATACAGGATGTATGAAAAAATCATCTTACTTAAAGAAATTATAAGTATTACGTTATTTGAAATATATGCGAGAACAACGTAGTGTTGCAAAGAGCAAACTCTCGAGTTTCACATATTTCGGTCAATAGCAGACTTATTATTTGGGAACAGATCTTTACTCTATTGCAAACATCATCAAAATCAGAAGAGCTTTTATTCTTGAGAGAATGTATGACCCTCTTATTTTCAGAAGCAGAAGTTGGTGGTACATTGGTATGAAATAATTTTATGAGAGTTACTTCTCCAGCATATTGTTGTAATCTTTCTCTTGAACTGTTCGTCCGTATGCTTTCTATTACGTTTAAGAAATCATTATTAAATACATTTGCTATCTGTGCCTTGTCATTTACAACCCTTCCATTCACGTCAATAGTAATGTTATCGTCTTATGAGGTTGGTTTCCCTGTCTCTTGCTTCATTGTATTCCATATTGCCTTAAGTCTGTTGTCAGACGTACTGATTTCTGACTTTATGTGCAAGTTTATTGATTTTTTTAATAACCTATCTTACTAATTTTGAGTAGTTTTTGTAGTGCGCAAGAACTGCAGGGTCTCTGCTTGCTCTTTCCAAAAGATACATTTCCCTTTTCCTTTCACAAGATACTTTAACCCCATTCGTGATCCACGGTTTTTTACATGGCTGTTTAATGTCCCTTCTGATTAGCTTATGCGGAAAGCTATTTTCAAATACTGTTGTGAATTTATCATGGAATGGATTAAATTTTATTTTGGCATTTGGTTCTTTATACATTTCATCCCAGGTTGTTTCATGTAAACTACTGTTAAAAACATTTGCCTTGTAGTCATCAATGACTTCCACTGAAGTGTATCCACTCTGTAAGGCACTATGTCAATTATTGTGACAAGCAGTGCATCATGACCAGAGAGAGCATTTGTTACTGTGTAAACAGTTGTTTTCTCGTTTAGTGGCTCATCAAAGAAAACATTTTCAATTGTGGACCTACTGTCTTTATCCACCCGTGTTGGAAAGCTAACTACTGAGAGCAAATTGTAGGATCCAAATAAGGTTTCCAGATCATTTTTCTTATCAGAATCCTTTAGAAAATCCACACTGAAGTCACTACAGACTATTAACTGCTTCGTGAAGTCTGACAGGCAGCACAGTAAGGAATCCAGTTTCGTCATAAATAATCCAAAATTTCCTAGTGGGGATCTATATACTGTTACAATTAAAAGTGAACTGTTTTCCAGCAGTAATGTACAAACATACTCTTCTTTGTGCTGACCACTACAAAATAATTTTTTATTTTCGTTTTTTATTGGAAACTGAGAAAATTAACACCCAGGCCATGCCGAATTTGTCAGCTAGTTACTCTACGAAATTTGAGTAAGTACCAAAGATACAGAAACAGAGGGAGAAGTAGTATTATGTGCATCGCCTCAACGGTTCTATGGGTATTCTGGAGCTCTACAACAAAACTAAGAAGTTACGAGGCGTATACTTTGGGTTACAAATAATAAACGTGGTCACCTGTTGTGAAAGAAAAGAAGAAACAGGAATAACAATAACAGTGCACAAACCGCTATTTTCATATGGTGTGGAAATCCCTGTACGAGCACCAAGCGTGCACAAACAAGCGCACAGAGCGCTCTAGACGGTAAACACAACGCAACAGATTTTTAAACGTTTATTTTGCCATACCTCTCCAGGGGAAACGTGTTTGGAGAGCAAACGCGGCAGCGCGCCGCCGGAAGCAGATTCTGGCGAAGCACCTGCGCGTCTGAGCAGATGCCGGCCGCCGTCTTTGTCAGATCTGGTTGCCGGGGAGAGTAAACAAGACGCTGGCGGCGCGCTAAGACTTCTTTTGACGGCCGCCCTGCTCCCGCGGGGCTCTTCTTGTAAATTGCGCCGCCAGGACACACTCGCCGCCTTGTGAGCAACGCGAGAGGTTGACACGCGCGCGCGCCAAAGGGAAGGGACGTGCGCGCTCTTCGCAGCCGGCGTCTCCGTCGCACTTCTAGAGACCCGTTCGCAGAAGCGCTTGATGTTCCGAGAGCAAGAGGTGGGTGCTCACAGTCCGTGTCTAGGTTGTTATAACATGGTAGCCGCGAAACATACGTCAACCGTCCGTAATCTACAGAGTGGTCCATTGATCAGTAATCCGAGATCCACAGCGTCAATTGTATGCCAAGAATACCAAATTTCAGGCATAACATCTCACCAAGGACGACGCGGTGACCGAATGCCATCACTTACCGTTCGAGAGCAGCGGCGTTTGCATAGAGTTGTCGTTACTAAAGTGCGCGTCATTTATGTTGGCGGCCGAGTTTAGGTTCGTTCTGCGTATCTGACGTCACAAAACACAGTCAGCCAATGAACAGAGGACGACGTTGCCAGATCTCGACTGCAGTGCAGAGCATGGACGAGTGTCTTCAGTTTTAGAAACGTTCAGTCATAAATAAAGTAATAGAACAAAAGCAATGTCATGATAGCAGACTTTCTTTTATACTGCTTTTTCGCAATAAAGAACAGCAGTAATTGTTTATTTCCTTTTGTACTTCGACGAAGCGTGAGTAAATCATAGTTATACCAACAGTGTTTGTCAGTATTTTGCGTGACGTGTTAGAGTCCTCATGGCATGCTGTAGGTGGACGAGCCGCAATAGCGTAACGGTTAAGGTGTTTGGCTTCTATGTGAAAGGTTATGATTTCAAACGTTGTGCAGTGCTTAATATTTTCATTATTTAAAAACAATATCGAAGTGCCTTACTTCACGAATTATATTCGTTTGAATGCAATTTTTTGAAATTTCTAGTGCTTTGTCTCTTCATTAACCCTTTCGCTGCTGCAGACACTTGCTCCCCGCATTCCGCCCTGTGGGCGATTTTGTCATCACTGTACTGCTCGCCTGTGCAGACACATGGTGTTCCCACTGCTTTGACACGCTTATCATTTGATTTCACAAAAACTATTTGGTCCAAAAATTTGATTTTTACACGTCTTCTTGACTGATACCTTCCCCCCATAAATGACTTAATTTTGTTTCGATGTTCAACGCAGTTATTATGCAGCATTAAATGTAGTAAACCATTGCACGAAATTTTGAAGTGTTTGCAGAGGTAGAAGTCCATAGCGTATACTTTCCGTATGGTCGATTTTAGTTGCCACAATGTTGAGAATGAAATGTGGACAAGATACCTAAATTTCATATAAAATTTGCTGTATAACAATATCTCATTTAATTTAAGTACCACTTAGGTGTCGTATGTAATACTGAGAAATATTCCGTCTTTCGCGACTGTAATAAAAGTTTTATTTACACCGGACGCGTTTGGCTTTATTTTAAAGCACTTCAATCAATGAAAGGTATGGCACATACACAATGGTACTCATGTTCTCTTTCTTGTTTTTGTTCCACAGTCGCAGTTTTACCAATGGTACTGAAATATATTCCTCTTCTGCAACTGTAATAACCGACTTATTTAGACCAGACGCGTTTTTCTCTTTTGAAGCATCTTCAGTGGACAGTATTTTGTCTCCTCCATTGCCAAGTCACCTTTCGTAGTTTTGTGCTGCTGTAACACAATATTCAACGGTTTTGTTGGCTGATCAGTGTTTTAGCAAATAAATGATGTTTGTGTGTGCCACACACAAAAATTATATTTGACATAGCTCAGAGCACTTCACTGATAGACGGTATATTCAAGTCCTAATGTTTTTGTAAGTCCACAGTTTTGTTTAATGTATTTTGTCTACTTCCTTTTGATTGATTGAAGTGCTTTAAAATAAAGCTAAACGTGCTCAGTGTAAATAAAACTTTTGTTACAGTCGCGAAAGACGGAGTATTTCTCAATATTACATACGACACCTATTTGGTACTTAAATGTGATATTGTTATACAGTAAATTTTATATGAAATTTACGTATCTTGTCCACATTTCATTCTCAACATTCTGGCAACTAAAATCGACCATACGGAAAGTATACTCTATGGACTTTTACCTCTGCAAACTCTTCAAAATTTCGTGCAATGGTTTACTATACTTAATGCTGCATAATAACTGCGTTGAACATCGAAACAAAATAAAGTCATTTATGGGGGGAAGGTATCAGTCAAAAAGATGTGTAAAAATCTAACTTTTGAGCCAAATAATTTTTGTGGAATCGAATGATAAGAGTGTCAAAGCAGTCGGAACACGATGTGTCTGCACAGGCGAGCAGTGCAGTGACAAAATCGCGCACAGCGCGGAATACAGGGAGCACGTCTTTGTAGCAGCGAAAGGGTTAATGCGGCAGTGGTGGCTTTACTGCGCGCTCCCCCTAAACGTAAGCTTGCGAACTATGCTATACTATGGCGCTGCTTCTCTTGGCGCGTGCGTCGTGTGCAACTGGCAACGCAGCAATCTCCCGCGTCTGGGCGGGCATGCGCGAGCCGCCAAGATAAAAGAATTGAACTATAACAGACAAGCAACACTGCGTGAAATAACCGCAGAAATGAATGTAGGACGTAAGACGAGCATATTACTTAGGACAGTGCAGTGAAATTTGGCGTTAATGGGCTACGACAGCTGACGGCCGATGCGAGTGTCTTGGCTAACAGAGCGTCACCTACTGCGCCTCTCCTGGAGTCGTGACCATGTCGAGTGGATCCTAGACGACTGGAAAACCGTGGCCTGGTCACATGAATGTCGATTTCATTTGGTAGGAGCTGGCAGCAGGGTTCAAGTGCGGCGCAAACCCCAAGAAGCCATGGACTCGGGTTGTCAGGAAGTCACTGTGCAAACTGGTGATGGCTTCATAATTGTGTGGGCAGTGTATACGCGGAAAGGACTGGGTCCTCTGGGCGAATTGAACCAACTAGTGACTGGAAATGGCTATGTTCGGCCAGTTGGAGACCATTTGCAGTCATTCATAGACAACAGTGGAATTTTTATGCATTACAATGCGCCACGTCACCCGGTTACAATTGTTCGCGATTGGTTTGAAGAACATAATGGACGACAATTCGAGAGAATCATCTGGCCACCCGTTGAACATTTATGGGTGATCATCGAGACTTCAGTTCGTGCAGAAAATCCTGCACCGGTGACACTTCCGCAATTGACTATAGAGGCAGTATGGCTCAGTATTTCAGCAGGGCCTTCCAACGTCTTACTGAGTCCATACCAAGTCGAGCTGCAGCGTTACGCCGGGTAAAAGGGGGTCCTACACGATATTTGTCACCGTAGTGTATAGGAGACAGTAGTATGGGATGTGTCAGAGCACAAAGTGCAGAAACATACACGACCAGTAAGAAGTGAACAATGAACACCAGCAAAAAAGCAGCTACACCAAAGAGTAATGGCCACTTAACACAATTTCATACACCGTAAGAGATGTTTGTGCAAAATCTGCAGCTGTGTCATTCATTGTTTATACAGGGTGGTCCATTGATCGTGACCAGGCCAAATATCTCACGAAATAAGCGTCAAACGAAAAAACTACAAAGAACGAAACACGTCTAGCTTGAAGGGGGAAACCCGATGGCGCTATGGTCGGCCCGCTAGATGGCGCTGCCATAGGTCAAACGGTTATCAACTGCGTTTTTTTAAATAGGAACCCCCATTTTTATTACATATTCTTGTAGTACGTAAAGATATATGAATGTTTTAGTTGGGCCTCTTTTTTCGCTCTGTGAGCATCACGAAGAAGGTTACTGTTAAGGCTACAAGGCATACGTTACGAGAAGATCAAACAACACTTTGCTTCCTTCCACAAACATCTTGTGAAATGATCACGATGGAAAGTTAGAGAACTTGGAAATCATTCTCTGTTCCCATGCGCCATTCCTGATCTGAACGGAAAATGAGATAAATCACAGTCGTTCCGATGTAAGCACCATATAACATCAGAATGTGGCTTGTCGACCACAGATATAGAAGTTTTCTCACGAAACGAATAATCTGCCATTATTGCAGAGAACACTTATCAGGTTCTCTACGTCCCATAAGTTTCAAGAACCAAACTAGGTCGCATGTACCGTACTGGAGAAATTCTGCGCGGATATTATTATCAATGGCAAGTAAATTGCGAAATTAAATGAACACAATCGGCTAGTTCTCTTGTTTTATTCTTGTCCGCGTCTATATAAAGAACAAAGATAATCAAATAACTTGCTGAACGTCATATCTGGCCTGTTGTACATGGATCTACTACATATTAACCAGCCTACAGTGGAATAAAGATACACACATTTGACATAATGACTGTTGACTTTCGTCTCCAGTTCTCGGCCGACGTTCGTAAAGTGGCATCAGAAAAATCACTAAACAAACGTTTGCCTTAGATTCCAAGAGGAAAGCTAAGAAAGCAAGTGGTCATGAAAGCCTCAACAACTTTGTAGATACACATTTATTTGCAACCCGAGAAATTTCTCGCCTTATACATTAAATATCGATTAATCAAAGTGGAATAATTCCTATGCTAGCGAACATTTACACTGAAAAAGAAGCTGTACTTGCGACATAATTTGCATCCATTTCTGCGAAAAATTACGCACAGATCTAATTTACTGTTAGAAAGTTTAAATTAAAGAAAATTATACGCTAAATTGGTCTGTGCTTCGCGTAACGACCTCGTTAAATGATGAGATCCGTTACAGAAAATAGGCTAGCATGTAGGACAAGGTTGTTTGCGTTCAGAAGGGGCGCACCATTTCACTGATATGTCCGATACAGAATATTCCAGTGGCTGAAATTTGCATATTTATGAGAAAAATATGTAAAAGAAGGATTTCTCTATGTAGATAAACAACTTTTAACTGTGACAATTATCGAAACATCTGACTGGAGCTACGGACTAGAGATAAACGCAGATTTCCGGCTTCACTAAATGGAGAAAGTTATTCGTACAAGTCTACAGACGCTAAGCGAATTAAAGAACATTTTCACGTCTGTTTTCATTTACTTTGAGGAGGACTATGGCAAAATACGTCCTCATAAAGATGTGTCTGGTATACATTATCCAACTAAAAACGCTCATAAAATTAGATTATTTCGATTATCTGAATACGTCAATGCTCTTATTTTCTTTATAGAGATGTAACTAAACATATTCTCGTAAGGTGAGAGTACTACTTCCAATTTGTATTTCAGGACCACTATTATCAATCCTATGTTTGCGGTCTAGTGATTATCACAATCACTGGTACGGTACGAAGCTACTACATACAAACAAAAGATATTGCACCTCAGAAACAACACAGTCGCTACAACCATAGTGAATGAATGCGTCGTGGATTGGTGGTGTATCTGTACGTGCGCGCGATCATGTGTGTATTTCTTCGTCATTTTCCGTTAAGCCTGGAGAAAAATCAGCCAAACTTGGGAAACATATGGCTTACTATCTGGAAAAGCTATTCTCGGTAATGGCCCTTATTAAGACTGTTATATAAGAATGGCAATCTGTACAACCGATCCGATTTCGCCAGTGAACGTTTGTATAATACGATGCATTATTTGGCTTCTGCACCGCACACCGCTAGGAGCAGGGAAGGAAGGATAGTGTTGAACGTCCGTCGACACTAGACATCTCAGGAATGTGTTGACATGCAGTATTTGATGGGGCAGACTCCAGCTACACGTTGCAAAAACTAAGTTGCAAATATCTGCCAAAACACCAGAGAAAATGCCCCCTGACAACTCTCAGGACATAGATCTTGTATACTCTTCATCCATTCACCATATCTGTTTCCAACCTCACTTTATAGTTTTTAGGGTGCATGTGGACTAAGATTATCAACTTCATGCCTCTTAATAATTGTAATGACAATGATTTCCTTATGGAAAATTTCTTATATTACCAGAAGAAATACCTCGTGCCTTGTTAATTGTGTTTCAGCAATTGCAGTAGAAGAGGTAGAACAAACTGGTTTATGTAAAAACGGATTCATTGTTATTTACCAACCGCGCTGATGGTTTCGTAAAAGCCTTCTCGATTCACTCCTGTTGATGGGTCACGATCCCTTTGTCAGGAACTTAAGACTGATTTGCAGAGCATGTAGACGTAGATGACGTAGATCGGCGGCGCCTCCGTTCACTGTCAAGTTTCATTCTCTTTTAAATAATTAAACACTTAAGCTAAGTGCTGCTATTATTATGATTCACTCTTTTTCTTTTCTTACTTTTTTTTTTTTTTCATCGGTCTACTGACTGGTTTGATGCGGCCCGCCACGAATTCCTTTCCTGTGCTAACCTCTTCATCTCAGAGCAGCACTTGCAACCTACGTCCTCAATTATTTGCTTGACGTATTCCAATCTCTGTCTTCGTCTACAGTTTTTGCGCTCTGCAGCTCCCTCTAGTACCATGGAAGTCATTCCCTCATGTCTTAGCAGATGTCCTATCATCCTGTCCCTTCTCCTTATCAGTGTTTTCCACGTATTCCTTTCCTCTCCGATTCTGCGTAGAACCTCCTCATTCCTTACCTTATCAGTCCACCTAATTTTCAACGTTCGTCTATAGCACCACATCTCAAATGCTTCGATTCTCTTCTGTTCCGGTTTTCCCACAGTCCATGTTTCACTACCATACAATGCTGTACTCCAGACGTACATCCTCAGAAATTTCTTCCTCAAACTAAGGCCGGTACTTGATATTAGTAGACTTCTCTTGGCCAGAAATGCCTTTTTTGCCATAGCGAGTGTGCTTTTGATGTCCTCCTTGCTCCGTCCGTCATTGGTTATTTTACTGCCTAGGTAGCAGAATTCCTTAACTTCATTGACTTCGTGACCATCAATCCTGATGTTAAGTTTCTCGCTGTTCTCATTTCTACTACTTCTCATTACCTTCGTCTTTCTCCGATTTACTCTAAAACCATACTGTGTACTCATTAGACTGTTCATTCCGTTCAGCAGATCATTTAATTCTTCTTCACATTCACTCAGGATAGCAATGTCATCAGCGAATCGTATCATTGATATCCTTTCACCTTGTATTTCAATTCCACTCCTGAACCTTTCTTTTATTTCCATCATTGCTTCCTCGATGTACAGATTGAAGAGTAGGGGCGAAAGGCTACAGCCTTGTCTTACACCCTTCTTAATACGAGCACTTCGTTCTTGATCGTCCACTCTTATTATTTCCTATTGGTTGTTGTACATATTGTATATGACCCGTCTCTCCCTATAGCTTACCCCTACTTTTTTCAGAATCTCGAACAGCTTGCACCATTTTATATTGTCAAACGCTTTTTCCAGGTCGACAAATCCTATGAAAGTGTCCTGATTTTTCTTTAGCCTTGCTTCCATTATTAGCCGTAACGTCAGAATTGTCTCTCTCGTCCCTTTACTTTTCCTAAAGACAAACTGGTCGTCACCTAGCGCATTCTCAATTTTCTTTCCCATTGTTCTGTATATTATTCTTGTAAGCAGCTTCGATGCATGAGCTGTTAAGCTGATTGTGCGATAATTCTCGCATTTGTCAGCTCTTGCCGCCTTCGGAATTGTGTGGATGATGCTTTTCCCAAAGTCAGATGGTATGTCGCCAGACTCATATATTCTACACACCAACGTGAATAGTCGTTTTGTTGCCACTTCCCCCAATGATTTTAGAAATTCTGATGGAATGTTATCTATCCTTTCTGCCTTATTTGACCGTAAGTCCTCCAAAGCTCTTTTAAATTCCGATTCTAATACTGGATCCCCTATCTCTTCTAAATCGACTCCTGTTTCTTCTTCTATCACAACAGACAAATCTTCACCCTAATAGAGGCTTTCAATGTATTCTTTCCACCTATCTGCTCTCTCCTCTGCATTTAACAGAGGAATTCGCGTTGCACTCTTAATGTTACCACAGTTGCTTTTATCATTCACATTTGGCATAAAATACTTCAATATATTAATAGGTTTTCACATATTTGAAGAAAGGTTTGGTGTGTAATTTGTCGACGATAGCCGGCCGGCGTGGCCGAGCGGTTCTAAGCGCTACAGTCTGGAACCGCGCGACCGCTACGGTCGCAGGTTCGAATCCTGCCTCGGGCATGGATGTGTGTGATGTCCTTAGGTTAGTTAGGTTTAAATAGTTCTAAGTTCTAGGGGACTGACGACCTCAGATGTTAAGTCCCACAGTGCTCGGAGCCATTTGAGCCATTTTTTTGAACTGTGATACATCTGAGACGAGTATAGTCCCGGAGAAAACATTTAGAGCAGAATGAAGACTACGAGGACACACAGCACAGTGGGATGTCGTCGCAGTCTATCGAATGGGGCCTGCGGCAGTTGTCCGCCGTGACGTAGTTGTTCTCGCAGAGTAACCCCAGCAGCAGGGGCGGCGGTCAGCGCCGTGTTTCTCTGCAGAAAGTGGAAGAGAAGTGGGTGCCCGACGCCAGGTCGGCAGCACGTGGCGCCCGCGGCTCGGGGCCGAGACGAGCGCGGAATGCCGAGCCGTCTGCAGGCCGTATTCCGGACACGCGCGCGCCCGCCGCCGTGGGGCGGAGGAGGTGGAGCCGCGGGGGTGTGAAACGAGCCGGCCGCCGCCGCCGCGCTTCATTAGCAGCTCGCCGCGCGCGCCGTCCCCGGGCTCCGTACCGCGTGTCTTTCCGTTATCGCTTAACGTCCCGTAAACAATGAAATCGCCCCGAGCGCAACACGTCCGCTCGGTTTTCACGAAGTCTGCCGCGGAAGCTGTTGTAGACGTCACACTCCACTACTTACAACACAATAGTCCAAATTAACCGTGAGCGGTACATATACGGGTACGGTCATTTGGCAAGCTGCTTTATTTTTTAAAATATTTTAGTTAAGACAATCCTTTTTTAATTTGCTGTTTTTTATCCACATGACGACTTAGCACGACGTCCGTCTTGAAATGAACCCGTTTCATAACAAGAAGAACTTTTGAGACCTGAAGAGGCAGCAAATTCTGTCGAAACCATTGTTTTAAATAAAGAAACATTTACATGCTCTTGGCTTTAGAATGTTATTAGTATTGTGAGTGATGGTTTGCACGTGTGTGGGCTTCTGCATAATAAAGGAGGTGCAGTATCTCAAAACAATAAAAAGTCGGCTGCAGGACAAGAGGTTCAGTACAACATCTACATCTATATCCACACTCTGCAAGCCACCTGACGGTGTGTGGTGGAGGGTACCTTGTGTACCTCTATCGGTTCTTCCTTCTATTCCAGTCTCGTATTGTTCGTGGAAAGAAGGATTGTCGGTATGCTTCTGTGTGGGCTGTAATCTCTCTGATTTCATCTTCATGGTCTCTTCGCGAGATATACGTAGGAGGGAGCAATATACTGCTTGACTCTTCGGCGAAGGTATGTTCTCGAAACTTCAACAAAAGCCCGTGCCGAGCTACTGAGCGTCTCTCCTGCAGAGTCTTTCACTGGAGTTTATCTGTCATTTCCGACCCGCTTTCGCAATTACTAAATGATTCTCTAACGAAGCGCGCTGCTCTGCGTTGGATCTTCTCTATCTCTTCAATCAACCCTATCTGGCACGGATCCCACACTGCTGAGCAGTATTCAAGCAGTGGGCGAACAAGCGTACTGTAATCTACTTCCTTTGTTTTCGGATTGCATTTCCTTGGGATTCTCACATAAATATCGTATAAAAGACATACGTAAGCATTTCCACTTAACAATGAGTATAAATTGCCGAAACGCTTCGTGATAGGCGTAAAAAAATATGACAGGTGAAGCATTTCATTATACAGGGTCGTCCATTGATCGTGACCGGGCCAAATATCTCACGAAATAAGCGTCAAAGGAAAAAACTACAAAGGCGAAACTTGTCTAGCTTGAAGGGGGAAACCAGATGACGCTATGGTTGGCCCGCTGGCGCTGCCATAGGTCAAACGTATATCAGCTGCGTTTTTTTAAATAGGAACCCCCATTGTTTATTACATATTCGTGTAGTACGTAAAGAAATATGAATGTTTTAGTTGGACCACTTTTTTCACTTGTGATAGATGGCGCTGTAATAGTCACAAACATATGGTTCACAAATTTCGACGAACAGTTGGTAACAGGTAGGTTTTATAAATTGAAATACAGAACGTAGGTACATTTGAACATTTTATTTCGGTTTTTCCAATGCGATATATGTACCATTGTGAACTTATCATTTCTGAGAAAACATGCTGTTACAGCGTGATTACCTGTAAATACCACATTAACACAATAAATGCTCAAAATAACGTCTGTCAACCTCAATGCATTTGACAATACGTGTAACGACATTCCTCTCAACAACGAGCAGTTCGCCTTCCGTAATATTCGCACATGCATTGACAATGCACTGACGCATGCTATCAAGTGTTGTCGGTGGATCACGATACCAAATATCCTTCAACTATTCCCACGGAAAGAAATCCGGGGACGTCAGACCCGGTGAACGTGTGGGCCATGCTCCGACGACCAATCCACCAGTCATGAAATATGCTATTCAGTACCGCTTCAACCGCACGGGAGCTATGTGCCGGCCATCCATCATGTTGGAAGTACATCGCCATTCTGTCATGCAGTGAAACATCTTGTAGTAACATCGGTAGAACATTACGCAGGTCTAGGCGCGCAGTCCGGAACCGTGCGACTGCTGCGGTCGCAGGTTCGAATCCTGCCTCGGGCATGGATGTGTGTGATGTCCTTAGGTTAGTTAGGTTTAAGTAGTTCTAAGTTCTAGGGGACTTATGACCACAGCAGTTGAGTCCCATAGTGCTCAGAGCCAGCCATTACGCAGGAAATCAGCATACATTGCACCATTTACATTGCCATCGATAAAACGGGACCCAATTGTCCTTCCTCCCATAATGCCGCACCATACATTAACCCGCCAAGGTCGCTGATGTTCCACTTGTCGCAGCCATCGTGGATTTTCCGTTGCCCAATTGTGCTTATTATGCCGGTTTACGTTACCGCTGTTGGTGAATGACGCTTCGTCGCTAAATAGAACGCGTGCAAAAAATCTGTCGTCGTCCCGTAATTTCTCTTGTGCCCAGTGGTAGAACTGTACACGACGTTCAAAGTTGTCGCCATGCAATTCGTGGCGCATATAAATATGGTACGGGTGCAATCCATGCTGATGTAGAGATGTTGAGATTCCCGATTTTCGTGATATTTGTTTGCTATTGATGCGCGGATTGTCCGCGACAGCAGCTAAAACACCTACTTGGGCATCATCATTTGTTGCAGATCGTGGTTGACGTTTCACATGTGGCTGAACACTTCCTGTTTGCTTAAATAACGTAACTATCCGGCGAACGGTCCGGACGCTTGGATGATGTCGTACAGGATACCGAGCAGCATACATAGCACACGCCCGTTGGGCATTTTGATCATAATAGCCATACATCAACACGATATCGACCTTTTCCGCAGTTGGTAAACGGTCCATCTTAACACGGGTAACGTATCACGAAACAAATACCATCCGCACTGGCGGAATGTTGCATGATTCCACGTACTTATACGTTTGTGACTATTAGAGTACCATCTATCACAAAGCGAAAAAATTGGTCCAACTAATTTATATTTCTTTACGTACTACACGAATATGTAATAAAAATGGGGTTTCCTATTTAAAAAAAACGCAGTTGATATCCGTTTGACGTATGGCAGCGCCATCTAGCGGGCCAACCACAGCGCCATATGGTTTTCGCCTTCAAGCTAGTCGAGTTTCGTTCGTTGTAGTTTTGTCGTTTGATGCTTATTTCGTAAGATATTTGGCCCGGTCACTATCAATGGACCGCCCTGTACAAACAATGAATGACACAGCTGCAGAGTCTGCACAAACATCTCTTACGGTGTATGAAATTGTTTGTGTTAAGAATGGGCATTACTCTTTGGTGTAGCTGCTTTTTTGATGACGTTCATTGTTCACTTCTTACTGGTCGTGTATGTTTCTGTACTTAGTCCTCTGACACATCCCATATTAGTGTCTCCTACACACTACGGTGACAAATGTCGTGTAGGACCTCCTTTTACCCGGCGTAACGCAGCAGCTCCACGTGGCATGGACTCGACAACTCGTTGGAAACCCCTGTAAAAATACTGAGCCGTGCTGCACCTATAGCCGTACATAATTGCGATAGTGTTACAGGTGCAGGATTTTGTGCACGAACTAATTTTCGTCCATTATGTCCTTCAAACCAATCGCGAACAACTGTAACCCGCTGACGTGGAGCACTGTTCATGTTATTCAAACCATTAGGAAACGATTATAACCCGGTGACTTGGCGCATTGTAATGCATAAAAATTCCATTGTTGTTTATGAATGACTGAAAATGGTCTCCAAGTAGCCGAACACAACCATTTCCAGTCACCAATCGGTTCAATTCGACCAGAGGACCCAGTCTTTCCACGTAAACACAGCCCACGCCATTATGAAGCCATCACCAGTTTGCACAGTGACTTCCTGACAAACCGAGTCCATGGCTTCTTGGGGTCTGCGGCGCACTTGAACCCTGCCGTCAGCTCTTACCAAATGAAATCGGCATTCACGTGACCAGGCCACGGTTTTCCAGTTGTCTAGGATCCACTCGACATGGTCTCGAGTCCAGGAGAGACGCAGTAGGTGACGCTCTGTTAGCACAGACACTCGCATCGGTCGTCAGCTGCCATAGCCCACTAACGCCAAATTTCGCTGCACTGTCCTAAGGGGTATGTTCGTCATACGTCCTACAATCACTTCTGCGGTTATTTCACGCAGTATTGCTTGTCTGTTAGTACTGATAACTCCACGCAAAGGCCTTCGGTCACTGCATTGTCCACGGTGAGATGTAATGCCTGAAATTTGGTATTCTTGGCACACTCTTGACACTGTGGATGTCGGATTACTGAATTCCCTAACGATTTACGAAGTGGAATATCCCACTCGTCTAGCTTCGGCTGCCATTTCGAATTCAAAGTTCTTAATTCCCACCGTGCAACCATGATCACTTCAGAAACGTTTTCACATAAATCACCTGAATACAAATCACAGCTCTGTCAATGTACTGCCCTTTTACAACTTGTGTATCGATACTACCGCCATGTGTGTAATACATATCGCTGTCCCATGACTTCTCGGTGTATCTACGATTCGGTATGTGTCGTTTTGAGGTTGTGCTGGCACAGGACGAGGTCAGTGTTTCTATGGAGTGTTAACAACGATGAAATGGAGTCATAATGCTACACAGGAGAAATGTAACACTTCGAATTCAGCTCTAGTATGGATCAGTGTTCGCCAAACTACACCCCGCAGCTGCATTTCCCCAAATCAAGTCTTCGAGTATTCCGCAGTTCTCAACTGTACTTTTTACTAGTATACATCTAGCAACTAACAATCGGATTCAAATACATCAGCTGACGTTAAGGCCTTTTTGAGGGTGTTATTTTCGTGCACAGTAACATAACAACATTTTTTAACGAGACAGCAATTAGATTAAGCTTATCATTTACAATGCCTTAGAGCCCGTTACTGTTTACTGAATGTAAATACATAAAACTGCAACCAGTGGTTTTGATGAAATAATTATTTATTCATTCCATGATCCGTTTTTCGAACATTTTCAGTCTCATCTTCAGATTGTTTTCCAGAAGTTACGTAGGTATTTCAGTCTTAATGCTGGGTGCTGGCTTTATGACAAGAAAAGGGAACACACTTTAATGCATCACCATGAGTATTCTTTATCTGTCGATTTGGATCCAAAATCTGGGTTTTTACTTACTGCGAGAGATGGGTGGTTTCTGTTGTTAGTATCTATCTGTCTGCTTCCACTGTTATGGCCAGTTGGTACCACATCACACATTTTTAGACAATAAGTATGCATAGACACTGTGCTAAAGAAACTTTGCCAGCTTCGAGCATTTGCTGTACGGCTGTTTACTTGTTACAAGGATCTTGACACAAAGATACGACATAGGCCTGCTTTGCTCATGGATATTATTTTATTTGTTTCTGTTTGCTGTATTGAAGCCGATATATGGACAAACACTTTAATTAAAACTGGCGTTGTCATGAAAGCCCAAAGTAAAATAAGTAAAGAAGGAATTTAATAAATACCTTCAAGAACAAATTTCTAGCGATCTGGTGTCTTACTTCTATTTGTATATTAATGTATAATACAGTAAATTTACGGGCAAATACTCTTATCAAGGTCCGCAGCTTGTGGTCTCGTGGTAGCGTTCTCACTTCCCGCGCACAGGACCCCGGGTGCGATACCTGGCGGGTTCAGAGATTTTCCCTGCCTCGAGATGACTGGGTGTTGTTGTGTCGTCTTCATCATCATCATTCATTTCCATTACGGTCGGAGGAAGGCAACGGCAAACCACCTCCGCTAGGACCTTGCCTAGTAAGCGGTGCATGTCTCCCGCATCGCCCCTTACGCTCCTCGGAATATGAGACCTCATTATCATCACTTTAATCAAGATCGGGATTAACATGGATGCCAGGAACAAAATAATCTGTAATGAACTGCAGTTGTTTGTATGACTATGAACTTCATATTTAAATTTAATGAACTGTTGACTTGTTTCTGTTCTTCTGTTTATTTGAAAGAAAGGTAACACGCATAAAAGTACTGCTTTATGTTAACAGTAGAAGGCTTGACATTCAGATACAGTACTGGATTTATTCTATGGTAGTATATTTGCGTTGACACCAGTGTAGTTAGGATGTAAAGAGGTTGAGGGGAGGGGGGGGAGGGGGGGAGGGGGACAGCAGGATTGCACCATGTGAGAGGTGGAACGTTTAATTGTTCGTCTTCGAGCACTGACAATTCACGGGCGTGTGGGACTCCATCAGCTGCTGTAGTACAAATTTTGAAACGCAAATAATTTGATTTCTTCTATGTGCGTTACACAGACGATCTTCTACATACACGGCATGTATTTGTAGCAGGGAATATGAAATTACATTAAGGCTACTATAAATAACAAAATCAGTAGAATAAATATGACGTTGAAACTTTTAATAAACAGCTGTGATCGTGTATCATATTGCATAACGTATTTTAAAAAAGTGCAAGTAAATGTTATTAATCAATCAGTTATCTTCTCGCAAAGAAGACACGAAATTTCCTGTGGCAGTTGAAGTTTCATAACTCAGGGGTCGCTGAGGGTGGCATCAGTCAGAAACAGAGAACAGTCGGCAAGAAGAAATCCGAATAGTGTCGACTTTTAACAATCATAACTTGGAAGCCGGCAGCCACTTACCGCGCACTTGCTATAGCTAGTCTGTTGGCGCTAATAACTTACTGACATATGTAGTTTACGGAGGAATAATGACGTACATATGCGGTCCGCGATTGATGATGATGATGATGATGTTTGGTTTGTGGGGCGCTGAATTGCGCGGTCATTAGCTCCGTACAAAGTCCCAATTTTTATCCAGTCCAATATTTACTCAGTCCAATCTAGTGACTGTCACGTATGATGATTATGAGGATCAATTGGTGAGGACATCACAGACGCCCAGTCCCTGGGCAGAGAAAATCCCCAACCCGGCCAGGAATCGAACCAGGGTCCCGTGGCCAGCGGTCTGAGGTGACGCACCACAGTGTCAGTATTGGGTCTGGTGTAAACATTGGCGGGTGTCACATTTGCCGAAAGGTATTCTCAACACAGCTTACAGAGTGCTGGGGGCATACACGATATTGCGAATATTGGTGTCTTAAAACGGCCCACTTCAGTGTGTTAATTGCTTTTCCTTTGCTTCTTACAGTCTTCCCACAAACATGTCACATAATATACTACGTGATGTTTTCTGCACTGTCTAACTGCATCAAAAGTGGACAACACCTGTCAGTATAGACTAAATGTTTTGCATCTACGTGCCCACACTTCAACACCCGGCCTGCTGCCAGGGGAAAATAAACAAATGGTTCCAATGGCTCTACGCACTATGGGACTTAACATCTGAGGACCTCAGTCTCCTAGACGTAGAACTACGTAAACCTAACTAACCTAAGGACATCACACACATCCATGCCCGAGGCAGGATTCGAACCTGCGACCGTATCAGCAGCGCGGTTCCGGACTCAAGTGCCTAGAAGGGCTCGGTCACAGCGGCCGGCGAAAAATAAACATTAATGGCTTGCCCTTGCCACATGTACTTGGAGGTACTCGCAAATTTAAGAACATATTGCTCATAATAACAGTAGCTATAAATATTAGTTTGCAAACGAAGTAAATACTGATGTAATGTTAAGTACAGTGTCCTCAGACAGCAATAACACTTGCATTTACAGCATAACACCATGTACATACAGTGTTGAGAATAACATCTATTGGACACAAAATGTCCACTGACGCCTCTCAGCGACACTAGACGTGGCTTATGCAGTGTGCGTTGTCTATAGTCCAGTCGTTTGCTCTATAAAAATTTGACAGGCCCAGAAAAATTAAAATTCGCTTCTAAAACCCTTTTCTCCGCTTAGACCATTCTTAAGGACTTCTTGCTGAAAATCACTCTATTCATTCACTGAGGTAGGTAGTGCGCAGCACATTTCATTAGTATACTGTCCTAGTTCGGTGAAATCTCTTCGCCCAGGTCCAGCGAGTACTAAAAGCCGCCTAGAATCGCCGGGAAGCGCCACTGAACAATTTGTCTCTAAAAAGAGTTGTTCTCCACGATGCGATGTATCAACCGTAGACGGATGATGAAAAAACTTACACCTAGTCCTTACTAAACACAACAGACCTTTCGTTTCCTTCGGCATATTGAGGCATAGCGTCTTACATTGTGCCTACTGAAACAGTGAACAGACGTGTAGTATGAGTCACGTGCAGGACAGGTGGCGTCAAATGCCCGAGGGTATGTACTGTATTTCCTATGCGAATAGGTCACAATAGCTAACGGACGCTCTTTGAGATGCAGTCAAACTACGGACGTTTTTATTTTGCAGTTCAAAATGTTCAAATGTTTAAATGTGTGTGAAATCTTATGGGAGTTAACTGCTAAGGTCATCAGTCCCTAAGCTTACACACTACTTAACCTAAATTATCCTAAGGACAAACAGACACACCTATGCCCGAGGGAGGACTCCAACCTCCGCCGGGACCAGCAGCACAGTCCATGGCTGCAGCGCCCAAGACCGCTCGGCTAATCCCGCGCGGCAAAATCGTATTTTGCAGTTCGGTTTGTTTAATTTTCTAACTGTTTATTAATTACTATTATAATTGTGCTTAGTTATGAGAGTGAATGAAGGTGTGAATATGAAATAATGTTTTTTCTGTAAAGTTTTTATACTATGCATTGAAGTAACTGGTCTCGTGAGGAATGTTCGAGCATGACGTGTGTGCTAGTCGTTCATGCCGGGGAATTTGTTATAAACTATTTCGTAAGTTTACGGTACAGGGGAAGTGAGATTATGATTTCGGTAAAGCAGTTTTGTTAGGAGGGAATTAATTTCATGCTTGTGCGTTTTCAAATTTTATTCGTGTTTCTTTGCTGGTCTGATTCAGTGGCAAATTTTGGTTGATTCTGTATACATGGGTGGAATTGAGGAGGTTTGATGCTGCTTTCAGACTGGCTGTGTTGTTCCTCTGCCAATCAGAAATTAGCATCACAAGCGGCGACATCGTCGCGAAAAAAACAGTGACCCGTATATGTAATAAGTTTCCTTTAATTTACGTCTATGGTCACAAACTTTTTTTTGTTAATAGATTACCGGTTTCGGTCTTTAATGACCATCATCAGATCTGCAGAAAAAATGGGAAAAGCATAGATACACTCGCAAACTGTATACAGCTTAAGAACAATACATAGACCATAATGAAAAATGGTACTGACAAAATTTACATTTGTGCGCTTTAAATATGAAGAGGTATACCCGTTTCATAAAAACAAAGTCGCAATGCACTGTAGCCACAGTGGCAATGTCAAATGTTAAATGCGGAAGCAACTAGACTGCTGAACTGGCAAAATGGCTTTGTGCCCAATACCTGCTTTACTTTATTTAGCAACGTTTTACTCTAATCCCTTTTTTTTCCTTTATTGATTTTCAATTCCCCCCACAGGGGTCGGGCTGGCAGCAGCTTAGTACGCTACTCTACAGCCTACAGACTTTCATTTTAAAAACGGAAGAAGAAAAGAAATAAGAAAAACAGGCGATAAAATGGGGATGTCAAGTGTAAAATGGCGGAAAAATGCGGAAAGTTGAAACAGAAAGCAAAAAGGGGGTGGCAACGTTAATAAAAGACACAGGAATCAGGCAAGTAACATAGTACAACACACAATTAAAGAAACAACACGGCGACAGTCTGGTTTCTGTTCGCAAGAGATAAAAGGCACACCCAGCGACAGTATGATACACACAATTAAAGAAACAACACGGCGACAGTCTGGTTTCTGTTCGCAAGAGATAAAAGGCACACCCAGCGACAGTATGATGGCCGTTCGCAACACTTCCCAGAAAACACAACACGGAACACTCACTGTAAAACACGCACTGGAGAACACTGTAGTAGAACACTGCGCGAAAGTGGCGGCACAAGGATGCCACTCCCGAGCCAAAGGCAGAGGAGGAGGAGGAGGAGGAGCGGGGGGGGGGGGAAAGGGCCTGAAGGAGGGGGAAGAACAAGGAGGGAGGAAGGAAAAAAACGAAAAAGGGGGGGCGCGGAAAACCGTCTAATCACTTTTTTTTTTTCTTTATTGAATTTCAATTCCCCCCCGAAGGGGGCGGGCTGGCAGCAGCTGACTACGCCGCTCTGCAGCCTACAGAATTTGTGTTAAAAAGAGGAAGATAATAAAAAATAACAGGTGGCGATAAATCGGTGACTTAAAGGTAAAATGGCAGAAAATTCTAGAACTTAAAACATAAAACACATGGGTGATGATGCTAAGATAATACACAAGAAGCAGAAAAATAACAGACAGACAGTTAAAAAAGCACGGCGACAGTCTGGTTTCTGTTCGCAAGATATAAAATGCACACCCAGCGACAGCATGATTTCTGTTCGCAACACTGTGGAAAGACGCACAACACTGAACACTCACTTAAACACGGCACGAAAAAGTTGGCACAAATATGACATACCACAGCCGAGAGCAGGTGGGGGGGGAAACTGGACAGATGATGGAGAGAAAAAAAAAAGGGGGGGAGGAGAGGAAAAGTGAAGGGTGGGAGGGGGGAAAGAAGCCAATGGAGAAGACCCATAAGAGGGGTGGGGGGTGCTGAGCAGACGTGCCAGGGAGTGGGGAAGGCAGAGGAGGGGAATGCAAAAGGACTCGGGGGGGTGGGGGAGGAGAAGGGACACAGGGGGAGGTTGGGCGGGGAGAAAACACAGGATGGAAGGGGGGAGGAAGAGGGAGCCCAGGGAAAGGTCGGAGGAAAGGAGGGGGGTGAGGATCAGAGTTGATAGGAAGGATAAATGGAGGGAGAGAGGGCATCATCCGGGAGGGGGAGTTGACGGAAGCCACCTTGGGAAAGTGGGAAAGGAGACGGAGGGTGTAGAGATGGAGGGTAGGGGGGACACAACGGTGAAGATGTGGCAGGGGGCGGGGATGGGAGAGGAGAGGAGCAACCAGGGAGTGAGGGGGTTCAAGACGGCGGAAGGTGTAGAGGATGCGGATATGTTCGAGGAATAGGAGCAGATGGGGGAAAGGAATGAGATCATAGAGGATCCGCGTGGGGGACGGGAGGCGGATATGGAAGGCGAGGCGGAGTGCATGACGCTCAAGGATCTGGAGGGACCGATAGAATTTGGGGGGGGGGGCAGATATCCAGGCAGGACTGGCATAACAGAGGATGGGACGGATTAAGGATTTGTAGGTGTGGAGGATGGTAGAGGGGTGCAACCCCCATGTCCGGCCAGAGAGGAGTTTGAGGAGTCGGAGGCGGTTGTGGGCTTTGGATTGGATGGAGCGGAGATGAGGTATCCAGGTGAGGTGACGGTCAATGGTGAGGCCAAGGTAGGTGAGGGTGGGGGTGAGGCGGACAGGACGTGCGCAGACAGTAAGGGAGAAATCCAGGAGCCGGAAGGAGCGAGTGGTACGACCTACGATGATTGCCTGGGTCTTGGAAGGATTGAGTTTCAGGAGCCATTGGTTACACCATGCAGCAAATGGTCAAGGTGATTCTGGAGAAGGCGTTGGGACCGTTGGAGGGTAGGAGCGAGGGCGAGGAATGCGGTGTCATCAGCATATTGCAAG
Source organism: Schistocerca nitens (assembly GCF_023898315.1). Classification (NCBI taxonomy): domain Eukaryota; kingdom Metazoa; phylum Arthropoda; class Insecta; order Orthoptera; family Acrididae; genus Schistocerca; species Schistocerca nitens. Next base: position 24,168,651 of record NC_064615.1, on the reverse strand, counting down.
AGGTGTACTGGAGGGAGGGGTTGGGGCATATCGGCCGTGTACAGGAGGTAGAGGAGAGGGGAGAGGACAGAGCCCTGGGGCACACCGGCAGAGGGGTAGAAGGTGTGGGAATTGGCATGATGGATGGTAACATAGGAAGGGCGGTGGGAGAGGAAGGAGGCCACCAGACGGATGTAGCTGATAGGAAGGGCGTAGGTTTGGAGTTTAAACAGGAGACCGGGATGCCAGACACGGTCGTAGGCCTTTTCGAGGTCAAGTGAGACAAAAATGGCGGAGCGACGGGAGTTAAGCTGGAGGGTCTAATCACTGCACGCCTCTGTTATATATAGTGTGTTGATAAGTTCACCTAGTATTGGCTGCATCGCATATTTACTTCGTTTTCTTACGTTTTATGCTTGACTCTAGTATGTTCTTGTTCCTTCTCTGTTCATTTCATAGACTGCATTTATCAGATACTGTGGATCATCCACTGTTACGGAATTTGATCATTCTTTTCTTGCAACGGAGTGCCGCAGTGTATGAGGAGCCCTCTGCCGGTCACGTTCCTCCAACCACTTCCCACCTGTGCTGAATTCTGGCGTTAGCGCTGACAGAGGGCGCTGATTATGTGCAGCACTAAGTTATCTTTCATTTTTGGCTCCTTTAGCGATTTGTTTTATAGTTGTTTAATATTACCCGGTGCACGATCAACTGTGTTTAATAGTTATGTCATTATCTAGAATATTGGCACCTGAGCACAAGTCAACCACTGCTTCTTAACTCTTTCTCTTTTTAACAATATTACTTTTGTCGTGTTGTTCTTTTTATTGCTTTTTATTACTGTAACGGCTTCTATACGTTATAAGCTTATTACAGACTTCAACTATTGTATCCCCCTTTATTTTCGCTGTTTCAATTAATTATTGAAAACTAGTGTATGCCTACATTGGCGACATCTGGTGAACTTACAACACAAACGTCTTGTGGCTACTGTACAGCAGCTTGTTTTACACAGTAGTACTACTGACAACATGACTCGCGCATGTGATGTTATTTATGTGTTTTGACAATGCTGGTGCTGATTCCGCATTTAATATTTGACGATACCACTATGGCTGCAGTACATTAGGACTTTGTTTTTATGAAACAGGTATGCCTCTTGATATTTAAGGCGCACAAATATAAATTTTGTCAGTACCACTTTTCATTATGGTCTATGTATTGTTCTTATGCTGTATACAGTTTGCGAGTGTATTTATGTTTTTCCCATTTTTTTTTGCAGATCTGATGATGGTCATTAAAGACCGAAACCAGTAATCTGTTAACAAAAAGTTTGTGACCATAGACGTAAATTAAAGGAAACTTAGAAATTAGCATATTCACACGTATTTTGGGAACTAGAAGCTTTTTTCTGTAGAGAGATGAATAGATGCGGGGCTTGGATCTGATAGTGATAAGATCGACTGATTTGTGCTCCGATGAAAATTATTAATATCGTGATAGTTCAGCACTGATATGTTTGATAAGTGCAGTAAAGTGTGGAAAAGAGTTTGATTTAATGTACGGTGTGAAATTCAGAACTTCTGGTGACATTTTAAATAACTAAATTCCACGTGGCACGTTTCCTACTCGCGAACGTGAACATTTTGTTATGTCAGAATGATTGACGAGCTTTTCTGAAAGAAACCATCCGTTAGTAAACTTTCGTCGAAGGGTAATTAATAACTATCATAATGTGGCCAAGGTTCTGAACGATGTGTGCGCGTGAACTTTTCAGACTTTGTACGACTTTGAGTAAGGCCTGGTAGTAGCTGTTGTACGCAAGCTTACCATAGTAGAATGAAATGTTACGTACATAAATACTTCCATTTAGCGACAAAACAAATTTTAGTGCGATTTGTGGTTACGAGGTGTACAGCAGTTTCTTCGACAGTTTCTTCCCGGCTGAGAACTGTATTTCATAACTTTAAGCACGCTTGTGTGTGAGAAGTGATTAACCACAAGGTGAGTGGAACTTTACACGCAGAAGCGACAAATCGTGCCGACACAAAGTGACAGTGCACAGAAAAAAAATGATTCAAATGGCTCTGAGCACTATGGGACTTAACATCTAAGGTCATCACTCCCCTAGAACATAGAACTACTTAAACTTAACTAACCTAAGGACATCACACATCCATGCCCGAGGCAGGATTCGAACCTGTGACCGTAGTGGTGATGCGGTTCCAGACTGAAGCGCCTAGAACCGCTCGGCCACCACGGCCGGCTGACAGTGCACAGATGTGTTTAACATTCTTTGTATGAACCGAAATGTTGAAACAAGTATGGTGATGATAAATGGAATGATCCTTTTTCTTATCGACATCCGAATGCTCTTCTTCTAAAGATGAGCAAGTGGTGTATAGCTTATTAATATCAGCTGTTACTTGTTTCCACACTGAAAGTCACGAGTTCGTAGTCGGCCGCTATGGTCGAGCGGTTCTAGGCGCTTCAGGCGGAACCGCGCTGCAGCTATGGTCACAGGTTCGAAACCTGCCTCGGGCATGGATATGTGCGATGTCCTTAGGTTGGTTAGGTTTAAGTAGTTCTAAGTCTAGGGGACTGATGACCTCAGATGTTAAGTGCCATAGTGCTCAGAGCCATTTGAACCATTTTTGAACGAGTTCGGATACATATTTGAAATATGTTTTCATGAGTACCTTCTGATACGCTAGAAGTTATCATATAGTTTAGTTACAATAATCGTAGTTGACCCTGCATTCATTTCGTATCAAACAGGATGAAGAATAAATACGTTTTATATTTTTTGCGTACACCTGTCTCTTGACACATATAATGTGGGCTCCTGGTTTTAGACGCCTGCTTGGCAGGGGTTTAGACACTAACTGCAGACTTGCAGTTAAATTGCAGGATATTTCTTGAATGATTTTGCGATACGTTAAAAACGGTCAGTTAGTTTCGATTTATGTTAATCCGGATGGGCATCAGTGTTTAAATTCCTTCTGCCCCTTTCTCAAATTATGTTAGCTGCCAGTTTTTAGTATCTAGTTTGCTCTTACATTAGTAGACGCACTTTCCGCCGTATGACCATTGACTTACTATTAAATTTGGACTAGAAAAGGGAGAAGCTAGTAGTTTTCTGACTTCTTACATACTTTAATCGCCTGGCGTGCTTACGACGTCTTCCTGTTTCAAGACTGCGCAAAGGAGGGATGCTGCAAATACAGTTTGGGCACAAGAAGATGTTAAACGCTCTAAACAATCTGCTTTATTCAGGGTGGGAAAAATTTGATAACCTATCACGTTATATGTTGAAATGGATGCATTCTTGACTAATCATGGAGAATTCCTAGGAGATGGAAATGGGGTGAAGGTCTGAATACTTGTAAGTCAATTTACATCAAAACGGGAATTTATTACGATAATCCAAATACCCAAAAGAGCATTAACGAACCAGTCTTACAAGAAAAGTGGTCGCTTAATATGTGTAATGATGGGGCTCTGCTAAAACGCAGCAGGACTCTGTCAGCCTTGCACAGTGGTAACACCCGTTGCCGTGAGACCGCCGACGTTAAGCGCTGTCGGACTGGGCTAGCACTTGGATGGGTGACCATGCGGACTGCCATAAGGGGAGAATAATTTGGGATTTCATACACGTAATCAAACGACCGTAGAGGTTCTAAGAACGTTAGGACCTTATCCCAAAACGATGAATCCCATAGAGACCAAAACAAGTTGTGTGAACCACGAGGGGAGTTGAATAATTAATGCAACAATTTTTTTTCTGATAGCTGTTTGATTTTATTTGGGATTCCATCACACCACATTACTCCCCATTCCTTTAGCTACAAAACCCTATTTTCTTAATGCAACAGCCTTACGCCACCTTACTGGGAAGGCCAGTATGCGCGCGTGGTGCCATTCTGTAGGACGACGTCGGAGCCCACGTCTTCCTGCATCAACAACCTCCCCATCACGCACGTACGCCTTTCTGCAGAGTGCACTGAGCCAGAGAGATGAAAGTCGGTCTTCTGTCAGGTGGCGATGAAACCAGCGGGCACTCGCTTTGGAGTGCTCCAACTTGTGGACGAGTGTGTCAGCTCTACCAACAGAGACGGCCAGTTGTGTAACGAGATGTTTGATTTGGATTGGTCGATCACCTCTGATGAGAGAGTCCACACGTTCCAACACTGTAGGAGTCACAGCTGTGTGCGACCGGCCGGCACTTGGGAGATCTGACAGGTTTACGCGGACTTGTTACGATGATGACAAACGCCTCGCCAAACGACTCACCGTGCTTTTGTTCACTGCCATGTCTCCATAGACCTCCTGCAGGCGCCTATGAATAACTGCGACGCTCTGGCTTTCCGTGAAAAGGAACTGAATGACAGTTCTCTGCTTGGAACGTACATACATTATGACTCCATTGTGGAGGATACATACAGAACCGCCATCTGTCGGAACTTCATGAAACTATAGCGGCCTAAGCGGGAATGTTAAACAACCAATTCTGCCTATTTTATACTGAAACAGGCCCCTATAAAAAATGTGTTGCATTACTCATTGAACGCCTTTAGTTGACTGGGTAGGAATTTTTCATTAGACCTTTCATTTTAAACTGGGTTTCCGCCACACAAACAGGGGACTCACTCTACACGAAATACTTTTATTCATTGATACTGCCTGTCACCACGACATACTCTACTGGCCATTAAAATTGCTACACCAAGAAGAAATGCAGATGATAAACGGGTATTCATTGGACAAATATATTATACAAGAACTGACATGTGATTACATTTTCACGTAATTTGGGTGCAAAGATCCTGAGAAATCAGTACCCAGAACAACCACCTCTGGCCGAAATAACGGCCTTGATACGCCTGGGCATTGAGTCAATCAGAGCTTGGACGGCTGTACAGGTACAGCTGCCCATGCAGCTTCAACACGATACCACAGTTCATCACGAGTAGTGACTGGCGTATTGTGACGAGCCAGTTGCTCGGCCACCATTGACCAGACGCTTTCAGTTGGTGAGAGATCTGGAGAATGTGCTGGCCAGGGCAGCAGTCGAGCATTTTCTGTATCCAGAAAGGCCCGAACAGGAGCTGAAACATGCGGTCGTGCATTATCCTGCTAAAATGTAGAGTTTCGCAGGGATCGAATGAAGGGTAGAGCCACGCGTCGTAACCCATCTGAAATGTAACACCCACTTCTCAAAGTGCCGTCAATACGAACAAGAGGTGACCGAGACGTGTAACCAATGGCACCCCATACCATCATGCCGGGTGATATGCCAGTATGGCGATGACGAATACACGTTTCCAATGTGCGTTCACCGCGATGTCGCCAAACGCGGATGCGACCATCATGATGCTGTAAACAGAACCTGGATTCATCCGAAAAAATGACGTTTTGCCATTCGTGCACCCAGGTTCGTCGTTGAGAACACCATCGCAGGCGCTCCTGTCTGTGATGCAGCGTCAAGGGTAACCGCAGCCATGGTCTCCGAGCTGATAGTCCATACTGCTGCAAACGTCGTCGAACTGTTCGAGCAGATGATTGTTGTCTTGCAAACGTGCCCATCTCTTGACTCAGGGATCGAGACGTAGCTGCACGATCCGTTACAGCCATGCGGATAAGAAGCCTGTCATCTCGACTGCTAGTGATATGAGGCCGTTGGAATCCAGCACGGCGTTAAGTATTACCCTCCTGAACCCACCGATTCCACATTCTGCGAACAGTCATTGAATCGCAACCAACGCGAGCAGCAATGTCGCGATACGATAAACCGAAATCTCGATAGGCTAGAATCCGACCTCTATAAAAGTCGGAAACGTAATGGTACGCATTTCCCCTCCCTACGCGAGGCATCACAACAACGTTTCACCAGGCAACTGCTGTTTGTGTATGAGATCGTTTGGAAACTTTCCTCATGCCAGCACGTTGTAGGTGTCACCACCTGCGCCAACTTTGTGTGAATGCTCTGAAAAGCTAATCAAATGGCTCTGAGCACTATGGGACTTAACATCTTAGGTCATCAGTCCCCTAAAAGCTAATCATTTGCATATCACAGCATCTTCTTTCTGTCGGTTAAATTTCGCGTATCTAGTACCAGTGGTCTAGGGGTAGCGTCTTTGATTCATAATCAAAACGTCTTCGGTCCCGGGTTCGATCCCCGCCACTGCCTAAATTTTGATAAATAATCAGCATTGGCGGCCGAAGACTTCCGGCATAAGAAGTCAGCCTCATTCTGCCAACGGCCTTGTCGAAGAGGGCGGAGGAGCGGATAGAGGTTCAGGGCACTCTCGTGTCCTAGGGGTGGGAAATTGCCCCTAAAGGCGGAAGAATCAGCAATGATCAACGACATGAGGGTGCAGACGGCAATGGAAACCACTGCATTAAAGACACGTAACGTGTATCCACAGGATATGTGGCCTGTAATTGAAGAAGTGTCATGATGATCTCTCCATTGGCAAAAGATTCCGGAATAGTCCCCCATTCGGATATCCGGGAGGGGACTGCCAAGGGGGAGGTTACCATGAGAAAAACATTGAATAATCAACGAAAGGATAACGTTCTACGGGTCGGGGCGTGGAATGTCAGAAGCTTTAACTTGGTAGGGAAACTAGAAAATCTGAAAAGGGAAATGCTAAGGCTCAATCTAGATATAGTTGGGGTCAGTGAAGTGAAGTGGAAAGAAGACAAGGATTTCTGGTCAGATCAGTATCGGGTAATATCAACAGCAGCAGGAAATGGTATAACAGGTGTAGGATTCGTTATGAATAGGAAGGTAGGGCAGAGGGTGTGTTACTGTGAACAGTTCAGTGACCGGGTTGTTCTAATCAGAATCGACAGCAGACCAACACCGACAACGATAGTTCAGGTATACATGCCGACGTCGCATGCTGAAGATGAACAGATAGAGAAAGTGTATGAGGATATTGAAAGGGTAATGCAGTATGTAAAGGGGGACGAAAATCTAATAGTCATGGGCGCCTGGAGTGCAGTTGTAGGGGAAGGAGAAGAAGAAAAGGTTAGAGGAGAATATGGGCTTGGGACAAGGAATGAAAGAGGAGAAAGACTAATTGAGTTCTGTAACAAGTTTCAGCTAGTAATAGCGAATACCCTGTTCAAGAATCACAAGAGGAGGAGGTATACTTGGAAAAGGCCGGGAGATACGGGAAGATTTCAATTAGATTACATCATGGTCAGACAGAGATTCCGAAATCAGATACTGGATTGTAAGGCGTACCCAGGAGCAGATATAGACTCAGATCACAATATAGTAGTGATGAAGAGTAGGCTGACGTTCAAGACATTAGTCAGGAAGAATCAATACGCAAAGAAGTGGGATACGGAAGTACTAAGGAATGACGAGATACGTTTGAAGTTCTCTAACGCTATAGATACAGCAATAAGGAATAGCGCAGTAGGCAGTACAGTTGAAGAGGAATGGACATCTCTAAAAAGGGCCATCACAGAAGTTGGGAAGGAAAACATAGGTACAAAGAAGGTAGCTGCGAAGAAACCATGGCTAACAGAAGAAATACTTCAGTTGATTCATGAAAGGAGGAAGTACAAACATGTTCCGGGAAAATCAGGAATACAGAAATACAAGTCGCTGAGGAATGAAATAAATAGGAAGTGCAGGGAAGCTAAGACGAAATGGCTGCAGGAAAAATGTGAAGACATCGAAAAATATATGATTGTCGGAAGGACAGACTCAGCATACAGGAAAGTCAAAACAGCCTTTGGTGACATTAAAAGCAACGGTGGTAACATTAAGAGTGCAACGGGAATCCCACTGTTAAATGAAGAGGAGAGAGCAGATAGGTGGAAAGAATACATTGAAAGCCTCTATGAGGGTGAAGATTTGTCTGATGTGATAGAAGAAGAAACAGGAGTCGATTTAGAAGAGATAGGGGATGCAGTATTAGAATCGGAATTTAAAAGAGCTTTGGAGGACATACGGTCAAATAAGGCAGAAGGGATAGATAACATTCCATCAGAATTTCTAAAATCATTGGGGGAAGTGGCAACAAAACGACTATTCACGTTGGTGTGTAGAATATATGAGTCTGGCGACATACCATCTGACTTTCGGAAAAGCACCATCCACACAATTCCGAAGACGGCAAGAGCTGACAAGTGCGAGAATTATCACACAATCAGCTTAACAGCTCATGCATCGAAGCTGATTACAAGAATAATATACAGAAGAATGGAAAAGAAAATTGAGAATGCGCTAGGTGACGATCAGTTTGGCTTTAGGAAAAGTAAAGGGACGAGAGAGGCAATTCTGACGTTACGGCTAATAATGGAAACAAGGCTAAAGAAAAATCAAGACACTTTCACAGGATTTGTCGACCTGGAAAAAGCGTTCGACAGTATAAAATGGTGCAAGCTGTTCGAGATTCTGAAAAAAGTAGGGGTAAGCTATAGGGAGAGACGGGTCATATACAATATGTACAACAACCAAGAGGGAATAATAAGAGTGGACTGTCAAGAACGAAGTGCTCCTATTAAGAAGGGTGTAAGACAAGGCTGTAGCCTTTCGCCCCTACTCTTCAATCTGTACATCGAGGAAGCAATGATGGAAATAAAAGAAAGGTTCAGGAGTGGAATTAAAATACAAGGTGAAAGGATATCAATGATACGATTCGCTGATGGCATTGCTATCTTGAGTGAAAGTGAAGAAGAATTAAATGATCTGCTGAACGGAATGAACAGTCTAATGAGTACACAGTATGGTTTGAGAGTAAATCGGAGAAAGACGAAGGTAATGAGAAGTAGTAGAAATGAGAACAGCGAGAAACTTAACATCAGGATTGATGGTCACGAAGTCAATGAAGTTAAGGAATTCTGCTACCTAGGCAGTAAAATAACCAATCACGGACGGAGCAAGGAGGACTTCAAAAGCACACTCGCTATGGCAAAAAAGGCATTTCTGGCCAAGAGAAGTCTACTAATATCAAATACCGGCCTTAATTTGAGGAAGAAATTTCTGAGGATGTACGTCTGGAGTACAGCATTGTATGGTAGTGAAACATGGACTGTGGGAAAACCGGAACAGAAGAGAATCGAAGCATTTGAGATGTGGTGCTATAGACGAATGTTGAAAATTAGGTGGACTGATGAGGTAAGGAATGAGGAGGTTCTACGCAGAATCGGAGAGTAAAGGAATATGTGGAAAACACTGATAAGGAGAAGGGACAGGATGATAAGACACCTGCTAAGACATGAGGGAATGACTTCCATGGTACTAGAGGGAGCTGTAGAGGGCAAAAACTGTAGAGGAAGACAGAAATTGGAATACGCCAAGCAAATAATTGAGGACGTAGGTTGCAAGTGATACTCTGAGATGAAGAGGTTAGCAGAGGAAAGGAATTCGTGGCGGGCCGCATCAAACCAGTCAGCAGACTGATGGGAAAAAAAATAAAAATAAAAATTACGTCATCTTTGTGGCGTAGCAAGTTTAATGGCCAGTAGTGTACTTACTTTCATCACTCTTGGCGATCGTCTGACGCGGAGATTGAAGCACAAAGCGTGGGAAACGATTACATAATCAGCAATAAAATGACTAATGGGAACAAATACGAAAACTATGGGCAGATCGATGAAGGCGATTATCCATATAAACATTTATGAATTTTACCCAATATGGGTATGACACTGAACTTTCATCTTTCAAAATCACGAACTCACTTACGTCCCGAAATTTCGATTTAAAATACTTGATATAACGAAATATGACGTTCTTGAATGGAGAGACATTAATTCTTAGAGGCACACAAATAGATTCAAGTTACGAATCACAAATCCTGAAGACACGTGGCTGTATTCCGTCACAGCAAATGTATCGTTAAGTTCGTTCATTTAGCAGTAAATGCGTCGGAACTAAATCGCGAATAAAATCACGGATATACCCGACCGCGTAATTTAATTAACTGTATGATTCTCTAACAAAAATAACTGTTAAGTCCGACTAACAGAAATGAAATCACGCAAGTCCATGTTCCGGAGACCGAAAGCGTATTCGCAGATCGGCGGCGAATCATCGAGTAACTTACAAAAGCGATATCTAATGGCAGTTGTCGCGAGGGCTTGTTCTTTTTCTTCCGACGATGTGGGGTAGGACTCCAAGCCAATTGCACGGACGAAAAGATCAGAATCTATAAATAACTACTTTGTCAGACATCTTTGGAGAAGCTCTAAAAAGTTTGGTGCTCTACAAGATAGAAAAGAAACGCTCTGCCCCACCACTGACATATTTAAAAACGCAGTCACTCGTAAATTCACACTTACTGATACCATTTAGGTGAGGGTGGAAACAGGTTACTGGTTATCAAAATTAATAAAACCCTTTTCAAAGATTTTATCATGCAACACAGAAGACGTCTGTGCAAACAGTAATCGTAACAACAAGGGAAAATGGGTCGCGAATAAAGAAAGAGGGCTAACGTAGAAGCCTTTCAACGTTTCGTTAACAACGTTAAAAGTTTTATATCAATGTACCAGAACGCCTTTAAAAAGTATATTAAAAAATACTTAGTTCAATATTTCGGTCGATACAAGGGTTAAAAGTATTATCCATGCAACACAATTACGTTGCCTGTCATCATTTGCCAAAAATCTCCATTCGAATCTTAAACCTCTTACGCAATTCATTCTCGATATTCGTATTCTTTACCGACGCTATACATTCTCAAGAGGGTGTCGACCATTCCCAGTCTACAACTTCGTAACTGCATAACATAGCACACTTTAGCATCAATAAACTATTACGTATGATGGCTCATTCACTGTTTATTGCTGCTGTCATAAAACGATATCAGAGTTTAATTGTCCTGCAGTTGCTATATACAGGATATGTCTCACACTGGCTTTCAGAGAACGTTGTTCAGTTTAAGAGATATTACATTAAGGTAAGAGCACCTCATCGTTTGTTTATTTATTTACTACATACATTACACACTTTACGCTGGCTGTTCAGTTTATTTAAGCGATATTACTTTGTAGCACTAACGCGTCGTATGTGTTGATTTACAGGGTGTTTCAAAAATGACCGGTATATTTGAAACGGCAATACAAACTAAACGAGCAGCGATAGAAATACACCGTTTGTTGCAATATGCTTGGGACAACAGTACATTTTCAGGCAGACAAACTTTCGAAATTACAGTAGTTACAATTGTCAACAACAGATGGCGCTGCGGTCTGGGAAACTCTATAGTACGATATTTTCCACACCTGGTCTTTCAAGTGTCCCCACAGAAAGAAGTCACAGGGGTTCATGTCTGGCGAATAGGGAGGCCAATCCACGCCGCCTCCTGTATGTTTCGGATAGCCCAAAGCAATCACACGATCATCGAAAGATTCATTCAGGAAATTAAAGACGTCGGCCGTGCGATGTGGCCGGGCACCATCTTGCATAAACCACGAGGTGTTCGCAGTGTCGTCTAAGGCAGTTTGTACCGCCACAAATTCACGAAGAATGTCCAGATAGCGTGATGCAGTAATCGTTTCGGATCTGAAAAATGGGCCAATGATTCCTTTGGAAGAAATGGCGGCCCAGACCAGTACTTTTTGAGGATGCAGGGACGATGGGACTGCAACATGGGGCTTTTCGGTTCCCCATATGCGCCAGTTCTGTTTATTGACGAAGCCGTCCAGGTAAAAATAAGCTTCGTCAGTAAACCAAATGCTGCCCACATGCATATCGCCGTCATCAATCCTGTGCACTATATCGTTAGCGAATGTCTCTCGTGCAGCAATGGTAGCGGCGCTGAGGGGTTGCCGCGTTTGAATTTTGTATGGATAGAGGTGTAAACTCTGGCGCATGAGACGATACGTGGACGTTGGCGTCATTTGGACCGCAGCTGCAACACGGCGAACGGAAACCCGAGGCCGCTGTTGGATCACCTGCTGCACTAGCTGCGCGTTGCCCTCTGTGGTTGCCGTACGCGGTCGCCCTACCTTTCCAGCACTTTCATCCGTCACGTTCCCAGTCCGTTGAAATTTTGCAAACAGATCCTTTATTGTATCGCTTTTCGGTCCTTTGGTTACATTAAACCTCCGTTGAAAACTTCATCTTGTTGCAACAACACTGTTCTAGGCGGTGGAATTCCAACACCAGAAAAATCCTCTGTTCTAAGGAATAAACCATGTTGTCCACAGCACACTTGCACGTTGTGAACAGCACACGCTTACAGCAGAAAGACGACGTACAGAATGGCGCACCCACAGACTGCGTTGTCTTCTATATCTTCCACATCACTTGCAGCGCCATCTGTTGTTGAAAATTGTAATTACTGTAATTTCGAAAGTTTGTCCGCCTGAAAATGTACTGTTGTCCCAAGCATATTGCAACAAACGGTGTATTTCTATCGCTGCTCGTTTAGTTTTCTATTGCCGTTTCAAATATACCGGTCATTTTTGAAACACCCTGTATTTAGACACATTGGTAGGGGTAGGTTTCTAGTATGTTATATGAACGAGCTGTCCTTTTGAGTACCCAGAGGAAAGGGAGCGAATGAGATGAAGGGCAGAGGCACAGAAGATGAAGAAGAAGAAGAAGACAATACGAGAAGACAGCGGAGGGGTTGGAGAGGTGGGGATAGAGTAATCACAAACTTCAGTTCTTCAACGGCAAAAATTGTAGCTTAGTTTGCTTCCCCCCGTATCCATAAGACCGATATCGTAAGCGTTCGCAACTCTCTCTTTGCTCTGTCAATTTGCAGCCTTTCTCTCATTCAGCGAGCGAGGCTGTTAGAATACTAATTTATGGGTGGGCCAAAACGGTGAAGTAAGGCCGAGTACTCGCCACGAGAGGGAGTGCTGCAGTAGCAGTTTCGTTTCTTCTGCCCCGCCGGTGTGCAATCGCGAGAATCCATGCGTGATCGGAGCTTCCCTCGGTAATAAAAGCAAGCGAGCGGCCTTCTGCATCGCTAAACGTCAGACGGGCTCATTAATATTTCATAAACCCAGTCGCTAGAGCAGGCAAACAAGGAGGAAGATCCTGGCCGCGGACCAACGGTTCGCGAGGTGCAGTTAACATTCTTCGGCGTAGGAAGACAATAGGAGTCCACTGCTGTGCGTTCGGGACAGTTAGCTAATGCGAAGGCGATTGGCGGGATGCCTATATGCCAGGCGCCCTCTAGCAGCTGTTGCACGTTTTCCCTCAAATAGTACTACGATCTGAATGATTTCTAAAGGGTATTTCAGATCGCTATTTGGAAATATTTCTCTGCGTAAAATGATATATTTTCTTCTCGAAGTGTGATAGTTGGGTCTTAAGTACCGTATTGGCCCAAATATAAGCCGCACTAGAAATAATCTTCACCCTTAATTCTCAAGAGGTACTAACGAGGAAAACGCAATGGAGAAAAATTTCGCATTAGGTCACGGCTAATCACACTCTTTATGTAATTATGTAGGTAAATTACACATAGATGCCACCTATCTACTCATTGTCTTCTCCGATCTCATTGTTAGTGCTTTCGTCACTTTCCTCCAAAGTCCGCAGTTCTTACCAAAATCTAGTGCATTTGAGATGAAGGGCTCCTTGTTTTGAAAGACAAATACTTCACATAAGAGATAAGTGAAAGGAAAAAAAATACATTAACTGGGCCTAATTCAGAAATTCGTTGATGATCCTCTTTCGGCGTTGCGAATCGTTGGTAAAGTTTATGTTTTACCTTTTAGTCAGAGGAAAGCTGTACCTTTCCTGTCGTGCAAAGAAACTGTTCAGTACCCACAACAATAGTCATTACCCAAATGAAAAATTCGAACATCGGCGAGGCTTACTTTGCCTCTCTCTCTCTCTCTCTCTCTCTCTCTCTCTCTCTCTCACACACACACTCACACACACACACACACACACACACACACACGGTTTAATTCCAAAACGCTACAGACATTTTTACTCCATTTCGAAATGGTGAACGAGTTCTACAGTTCAGGGCATCTATGACACGCAAATACACCGATAGTTGTAAAGTCGCGCAGATTAACTCACACCCTAATTTTTCGTAGTCGAATTTTTGGGAAAAATTCCGTCCTATATTCAGCCCAATATAGGATATCTGTTGAACGTAGCTGACTGTGATGTGTACATGTATAGTTTTAATGTTGTGTTCCTACGTACTGGTATATACTCCGCAAGTCATTATATTCTGTAAGGCGTGGAGCACATTGTAGCGCTTTTGTTGTCGTAGTAAATAGTTGAGCGTGTTCAGCCCTCTGAAGCCATGGAGGAAACTGTCACTCTTCGTGACGAGATTAATAAAGGGAAAAGCTGGAGAACGACTGGTGAAAATGTACTTCCAGCTCGGCAACTCCTTCCTGTAATTTCACAAATAATTAGCCGGCCACAGTGGCCGAGCGGTTCTAGGTGCTTGAGTCAGGAACCGCGCAACCGCTACGGTCGCAGGTTCGAATCCTGCCTCGGGCACGGATGTGTGTAATAGGTTAGTTAGGTTTATGTAGTTCTAGGGGACTGATGACCTCAGATGTTAAGTCCCAGAGTGTTAAAATCCATTTGAACCATTTTTTCACAAATAATTCACAGATATCCTGTAAAGCTACCTGTCACATTCAGCTTAGCATCGGATCCCGTTAACGCAAAACTGATGTATCAGTTGCATTGAGCTTAAAATTACTGACGGAGGAGCTACAGACGTAACTGAGACATTGCAAACTGAATTAATATTTGTACATTGTTAACCGTTAAAATGTTATAAATGAGACATCCTTCACAATGTGCGAATGGAGAAGGATCCACGCTTCCGGACTACAAGTGGCTCCAACAACCTATCCACCGAAAATTGATACGTGAATTACAGAAATAAATAATTGTGAGAGAGCGACCACCCTTTGCAGAAGAATACACGTAGTAGTTGGAGGGAACCAATTAAGAAAATAACACACATAACCAATGAGTCATGAGATTTAGACAAGGAAACGAGACGTCGAACGTGTCAGCGCATGCCTTACCATGGATGCATCATAGCGTAGCCGATGGATAGCGCTTAGGTCCGGAACGAATACGTGTTACCGCCGCCATCCTCGTCATATCGAGCTTATTGGAGAACTAGCTGACAAACACGGTTTAGCCCGGATATTAATTTTGCCAATTTTCTATTAAAAACTAAAACAAAAAATGAACTGTGTTTGTTTCGTAATACTGAAAAAAATTCATTTCCATATATTCGTGAAACCATCTTTGAAATTATGAAACAGTTTCTGTGAGCTGGTTGCACCTGCTTCGCGTCTGTACAATGAGGTTTTGTACACGTCTCTATGGCAACCCCTACTCATAGCTCTGAAGAGGGCTACCGTTTACGCTTACAGCCTTTTGCATTCGCAGTTGAAAGATGTCAAAAGCTCTGCTAGATGTCAGGGATTTCCTTGAATCAATTGTAGGACTGTCTTAGCAGTAAAGAATAATGTATTAAAACTTTATGAACGATGTAGCATTTTTCACGTACCTCAGTGTTTATGACTTGTTATCGCTTAAACCGTTTCGTACAATGATATATTTCAGCAGATTCATTCAGCGACATATGTGGATACTGTTACAAAATTTATTGCGAATAGACTTCGTGTAAAAGAAGTAATAAATTTAAACGTCGTGCACAATTCGGCACTTTTCACGAAAGTGTTTCTGACGTCATATCTCATGGTACGATGTTACACTTTTGTTGGTGTACTTAGCGGCATATGTGGATAATGCATGCGAAATGTATTGTGAGTACAGGTAGTAGCACAGAACTAGTACATTTAAACATCATGCATGATGCGGTTGTTTTTCATGCTTCTCCTTGTTCATGGCGTCATGTCTGCCGATCCATTACAGATAGGTGTTCCTCACCCCCACAGCGATTGTTGCCTGACAGTAAAAAAATGGTTCAAATGGCTCTGAGCACTATGGGACCCAACTGCTGAGGTCATTAGTCCCCTAGAACTTAGAACTAGTTAAACCTAACTAACCTAAGGACATC
The DNA here is from genome assembly GCF_023898315.1 of Schistocerca nitens. NCBI lineage: Eukaryota > Metazoa > Arthropoda > Insecta > Orthoptera > Acrididae > Schistocerca > Schistocerca nitens. The sequence continues at coordinate 24,152,668 of NC_064615.1, read as the reverse complement.
ACAAACATCCATGCCCGAGGCAGGATTCGAACCTGCGACCGTAGCGGTCTTGCGGTTCCAGACTGCAGCGCCTTTAACCGCACGGCCACTTCGGCCGGCGCCTGACAGTAAAGGATATGTATAATAGTCTGGTTGAAATAGGTCCAGCAGTCGTTTAACACAAGAAGTGGAAGAAACGCACACACACACATACATACATACACCCGGGCACACACAAACACATTTACACAAACAAACTGGTATAGGCATGTGTATTCGATTATAGAGATATGTAAACAGGCACATTACGGCGCTGCGGCCGGCAACAAGACAACAAGTGTCTGGCGCAGTTGTTCAATCGGTTACTGCTGCTACAATGGCAGGTAATCAAGGTTTAAGAGAGTTTGAACGTGGTGTCATAGTCGGCGCACGAGCGATGGGACACAGCATTCCCGAGCTAGTGATGAGGTGGGGATTTTCGCGTACGACCATTTAACGGGTGTACCGTGAATATCAAGGATCCGGTAAAACATCAAACCCCCGACATCGCTGCGGCCGGAAAGAGATCCTGCATGAAAGGGATCAACGACGGCAGAAGGGCATCGTTCAACGTGACAGAAGTGCAACCCTTTAGCAAATTGCTGCAAATTTCAATGCAGGGCCGCCGGCCGGGGTGGCAGAGCGGTTCTAGGCGCTACAGTCTGGAACCGCGATACCGCTACGGTCGCAGGTTCGAATCCTGCCTCGGGCATGGATGTGTGTGATGTCCTTATGTTAGTTAGGTTTAAGTTGTTCTAAGTTCTAGGGGACTGATGACCTCCGAAGTTAAGTCCCATAGCGCTCAGAGCCAATGCTGGGCCATCAACAAGTGATCAGCGTGGGAACCATTCAGCGAAACGTCATAGATATGGGCTGTCGTAGCCGGAGGTCTACACGTGTATCCTTGATGACTGCACGACAGAAAGCTTTACGCCACAGCCAACAAAGCTGTAAGTAAATCGTGTTTGAGTATCTACAGGGAAGCCCAAAATGTAAATAAATTTCATTTCATACCACTGACGATGTTTTAAATGACTGAAACGCTACACCTATGGTGAAGTAAATACCCATTTTTAGTAGTTGCAAAGACGGATTCCAAAGAAGTTTAATAGCCTGTTTTATCAGTGTAACAGGGTAAAGAGGGAGACGTACGCGGTGATGCCTCTGTGCATTTCGGGACGAACATGATACCATGTCACATTTTTGTGTGAGAGCCAATGGGTGTTTGGACCCGCCAAGTGGCACCTGCGAGAGACGGGGCTGGCATTCCTGCACACAATGGCGAACGGCGCGTAGAGCGAGGTCGGCACCGCCCACGGAGCGAAAGGTCACAACCAGCCGACAGCCTCGCACCGTCGGTACGGAACACCCAGCGTCGCACCGCCACCACCTGTGCATGGCAGTGCACGGTCTGCCGGCCCATACACCTCGTCAGAATCGGCAGAATCAGGCGAGACACATCGTCCAACCAGTAAACTCCGAAGAAGATCCGAATCTCTCTCTGCGCTCCTCCCCCATGAATTCACCATAGGCTGTAAAATATTCCTGCATCTCAAAAGCTCAGATAAACCTCCGAGATCTTCGTCAGATGTTCATTGGCGTGGTGGCAACAAGTTAGACGCTTAAAGGTACCGCTCTGTACCATTGTCTCTTCATCGGAGGGTTCGTGGCTTCGCGCGATGTCTCCGTGGGCCGGAACCCTTGCGCTCTTGGAGACCGAGACTAATTATGCCAAGTATTGTTCCAAGGCTTTCCGCAGATTAAAACTGTGTGCTGCACCAAGACTCGAACCTGGGACATTTGTCTTTGCCTTTCGCGAGCTATCCAAGTACGTAATTCTTTCACGAAAGAAGATGAAGTAAATATTCCGGAATTCTAAACCAGAACAGCTGTTAGCATGAGTGACATAAAAGAAGATATGTCAGGTGTTGCGAAACAACTCAAATCACTTAAGAAGAGCAAGTCTTCCGGTCCAGACGGTATACCACTCAGGTTCCTTTCAGAGTATGCAGACACAATAACGCCTTTCTTAGCAATCACATACAACCGCTCACTTGACGAAAGGTCTGTTCGTAAAGATTCGAAAGTAGCACAGGCCACACCAATATTCAACAAATGAAATAGGAGTAACCCATTGAATCACAGACTCATATCACTGACCTCACTTTTCAGTAGGATTTTGGAGCATGTACTGTACTCGAACATTATGAATCACTTCGAAGAAAATGGCTTATTGATACATAACCAACACGGATTCAGAAAATACCGTTGTTTTGAAACACAGCTAGCTCTTTATTCCCATGAAGTAATGAGTGCTGTCGACAAGGGATCTCAGATGGATTCCATGTTTCGAGATTTCCAGAAGGCTTTTGATACCGTTCCTCACAAACGACTATTAATCAAATTGCGTGCTTATGGAGTATCGTCTCAGTTGTGTGACTGGATTCGTGATTTCCTCTCACAGAGGTCATAGTTCGTAGTGATAGACGGTAAATCATCGAGTAGAACAGAAGTGATATCCCGCGTTCCGCAAGGTCGTGTCATAGGCCCTCTGCTGTTCCTGATTTACATAAATGATCTAGGTGATAATCTGGGCAGCCCCCTTAGACTGTTTGCAGATGATGCTGTAATTTACAGTCTAGTAAAATGATCAGATGATCAATTCCAATTACAAAATGGTCTAGAGAGAATTTCTGTATGGTGCGAAAAGTGGCAATTGGCACTAAACAAAGAAAAGTGCGAGGTCATCCACATGGGTACTATAAGAAATACGATAAATTTTGGGTATGCGATAAATCGCACAAATCTAAGGGCTGTCAATTCTACTAAATACCTAGGAATTACAATTACGAGAAACTTAAATTGAAAGGGCCCCATAGATGATATTGTGGGAAAGGCGAAACAAAGACTGTGCTCTGTTGGCAGAACACTTAGAAGATGCGACAAACCCACTAAAGAAAGAGCCTAGATTACACTTGTCCGTCCTCTGCTGGAATATTGCTGCGCGATGTGGGATCCTTACCAGGTAGGATTGATGGAGGACATCGAAAAAGTGCAAAGAACGTCAGCTCATTTCGTGTTATCGCGCAATAGGGGTGAGAGTGTCACTGATATGATACGCGAGTTGGGGTGGCAGTCACTGAAACAAAGGCGGTTTTCTTTGCGGCGAGATCTATTTACGAAATGTCAATCACCAACTTTCTCTTCCGAATGCGAAAATACTTTGTTGACACCCATATACGTAGGTAGAAATGATCATCATAGTAAAATAAGGGAAATCAGAGCTCGAACGGAAAGATTTGTGTGTTCCTTTTTCCCACGCGCCATTCGAGAGTGGAATGGTAGAGAAGTAGTGTGAAAATGGTTCGATGAACCTTCTGCCAGGCATTAAAGTGTGAATTGTAGAGTAACCATGCAGATGTAGATGTAGAATCACGAACTACCCTCACAGCTTTATTTCCACCACTACCTCACCTCCTACCTTCTTATTTATAAATGTTGTTCAGCAGTCAAAGATGAATTTACATGATTGCGTTACTAGGGGTCATCAGCTTTGTTTTGTCCCCCGATACACCAGTAAATTGGTCAGCATACCAAAACGATTAATGCAGACTTGGCACACTGCTCAAGCGGATCACGCTGATCGTCGTACAACGAAAACATTTTATTTTACTGCTGAGGCTTGGCTCACATAAATGGTACCACGCGTGCTTTAGGCTTGTTGTCGGATGTTCTGAGTGCGTTACCATGTAACTCGTTAACGCAGGTCTCTCTTGGTCTGCACAACTGTCTTGTTACTAAGTAACAAATTCAAAACATGTAATGATAAGAAGGTGAAATCAGTCTTGACACTATTTATGTGACTCAAAATTGAGTAACTGAATAAACGATTTCAGTGATTACTATCCTGTAGCCAACTATTCAGAAAGATTTCTAGATCCGAGCACTGGAATGGAAACCTACACCGGTAGGTGAATGATTCGCCCCAAGCAGGTTCCTTGCAACTTTCTCCTGCGTTCTCCGTAACTACAAAAGGAGGTAATAGTCCAAAGACAGTAGGTAAAAGGTAACACCAAAAAACACCCAACTTCAATTTTTCACGGACACAAATGTAATTTACTGGCTTCGATAAAACCTCGCTAAGTCTGGCCCGTTTATTAAACGCCGCTTAACTACTTAATAGCGACACAATCTGTCCGCCGAGATCGCGCACACTTTCTACAAACATTCTGCGTCTAATACTGGGATTTATGAGTTTTTGCTTTTTTACAAAAAATAATAATAATGGCTCTGAGCACTATGGGACTTAACTTCTAAGGTCATCAGTCCCCTAGAACTTAGAACTACTTAACCCTAACTAACCTAAGGACATCACACACATCCATGCCCGAGGCAGGATTCGAACCTGTGACCGTAGCGGTCACGCGGTTCCAGACTGAAGCGCCTAGAACCGCACGGCCACACCGGCCGGCTTGCTTTTTTACAGGCTTTCTTCTCAGTTCTTTTTCCTTTCCACTCAAGATCATAAACTAACTACATATAAATTTTAATCATCTTTGCCACAGGGACACACAGCACCCGTCCTACCTGCTGTTGTGACACAAATCAGTTTGAAGATTAAAACATGGAGACATTTACATTTATTGTGGTATCATCAACACAAATATAAATCTCAGGTCTGATTGGACTGAACATAGACAGAACTCAGTAACTAGGCAAGAAGGTTGGGTGGGCTGGGGAGAGCAATTAGCACTCTTAGTTTCATGTCACCACCTAAGGCTCAGTTTTGCATGAAGGTACGTGCAGCAGGTGCAAAGTCGACGCAATGTTTTTACCTTCCCTCATTCTTTGTGTGCCGATTCATTGAAAGCCGGCAGCTTCCATCATCCATTTTCCATTATTTATTACCGATGACCTGCAAGTCTTGACCCATCGTTTCTTTCTTGACTATCGGCGTCCAATGCAGTGCTTAAGTGCAGTCTGCCCCTGAAGACTGGCTTTTCCGAAAATAGTTTGACATTGTACGGCACTGCAGGATGTTAACGACAATACAAGCATACGGAGTAGGTTCCCAGATAAGGGAGTCGTTCGAAGGCTTAACTAATGGAACACAATACGTTGTCGACAACGGCCAGTGTTGATCAGAGATAAGGGTATCGTATTCTCCGTATACATAAATGGTCTGGTCGACAGAGTGAGCAGTTGTTTATACACTCCTGGAAATGGAAAAAAGAACACATTGACACCGGTGTGTCAGACCCACCATACTTGCTCCGGACACTGCGAGAGGGCTGTACAAGCAATGATCACACGCACGGCACAGCGGACACACCAGGACCCGCGGTGTTGGCCGTCGAATGGCGCTAGCTGCGCAGCATTTGTGCACCGCCGCCGTCAGTGTCAGCCAGTTTGCCGTGGCATACGGAGCTCCATCGCAGTCTTTAACACTGGTAGCATGCCGCGACAGCGTGGACGTGAACCGTATGTGCAGTTGACGGACTTTGAGCGAGGGCGTATAGTGGGCATGCGGGAGGCCGGGTGGACGTACCGCCGAATTGCTCAACACGTGGGGCGTGAGGTCTCCACAGTACATCGATGTTGTCGCCAGTGGTCGGCGGAAGGTGCACGTGCCCGTCGACCTGGGACCGGACCGCAGCGACGCACGGATGCACGCCAAGACCGTAGGATCCTACGCAGTGCCGTAGGGGACCGCACCGCCACTTCCCAGCAAATTAGGGACACTGTTGCTCCTGAGATATCGGCGAGGACCATTCGCAACCGTCTCCATGAAGCTGGGCTACGGTCCCGCACACCGTTAGGCCGTCTTCCGCTCACGCCCCAACATCGTGCAGTCCGCCTCCAGTGGTGTCGCGACAGGCGTGAATGGAGGGACGAATGGAGACGTGTCGTCTTCAGCGATGAGAGTCGCTTCTGCCTTGGTGCCAATGATGGTCGTATGCGTGTTTGGCGCCGTGCAGGTGAGCGCCACAATCAGGACTGCATACGACCGAGGCACACAGGGCCAACACCCGGCATCATGGTGTGGGGAGCGATCTCCTACACTGGCCGTACACCACTGGTGATCGTCTGGGGGACACTGAATAGTGCACGGTACATCCAAACCGTCATCGAACCCATCGTTCTACCATTCCTAGACCGGCAAGGGAACTTGCTGTTCCAACAGGACAATGCACGTCCGCATGTATCCCGTGCCACCCAACGTGCTCTAGAAGGTGTAAGTCAACTACCCTGGCCAGCAAGATATCCGGATCTGTCCCCCATTGAGCATGTTTGGGACTGGATGAAGCGTCGTCTCACGCGGTCTGCACGTCCAGCACGAACGCTGGTCCAACTGAGGCGCCAGGTGGAAATGGCATGGCAAGCCGTTCCACAGGACTACATCCAGCATCTCTACGATCGTCTCCATGGGAGAATGGCAGCCTGCATTGCTGCGAAAGGTGGATATACACTGTACTAGTGCCGACATTGTGCATGCTCTGTTGCCTGTGTCTATGTGCCTGTGGTTCTGTCAGTGTGATCATGTGATGTATCTGACCCCAGGAATGTGTCAATAAAGTTTCCCCTTCCTGGGACAATGAATTCACGGTGTTCTTATTTCAATTTCCAGGAGTGTATGTAGATGTAGATATTGTCTGGAATAATTGTCATGCAGAAGCGGAATTAGTGTGGTGGAGGTTGACACCAGACAAGGATGTGCAACAGGATGCTTAAAGATCCAAGTACATGACTGCAAGGGAGACCATTCCACATTAAATGGAAAACGAATATGTCGTGCAGTGATGATAACCATTAGAATGGAAGTAGGATTCAAAGAGAAAGTCAACAGTTGGTTTGTGTTCTTCCCAAATTCACTGTCTTATTTTTATTCTAATATTCTCTGTGCCGCTCATTTTTGGAACACAACGTAAGACCAGCTTAGAGACCGAAGTGATGAGACTTTCTGGTTGACCTGACCACCATTTTGCAGGACAATGCTCAAGCACGTACAGTGAAAGCTGTTATTGATTTGTTTGAAAGGTGGGGCTGTTACGAGCAATACCAACTACTTCACTCCGCAGACTTAAACACTCGTGACGTCAAGTCGATTTCTAAACTGACGGAAACACTTCACGCCATTCGCTTCAGAACTGCTACAAATTCGTCGGGCAGTAGAACGCGCCGCTCGAACTGTCAACACAACTGGCACTGCTAAGATTATCCTACAACATCCACTTCGCTGGCAACGGGTTATACACAATGCTGGTGACTACTCTGAGGGTCAGTACAACTTTGAAACACGTATCTATTCGCTACGGTCGCAGATTCGAATCCTGCCTCGGGCTTGGATGTGTGTGATATCCTTTGGTTAGTTAGGTTTAGGTAGTTCTACGTTCTAGGGGACTGATGACCTTAGATGTTAAGCCCCATAGTGCTCAGAGCCATATGAACCATTTTGAACGTATCTATTTTTTATAAATAGTTGCCAGTATTAAAGTTCTAACCCTCGTAGTTTAGTTGCCTGAATTATTTTATCAACGCGCTGTTAGAGACAAGAATATCCAACAGGAAATATTACGCTGGGGTAATTGCGATCGTCTTCCACAAATCACATGAAGATCTTCGCCATCAGCAGTAGTTTATCTGCGTTGGCAGCAGTCACAGTTCCTTGGGGCGTTACTGAGTTCTTAATTAGAAATGGATTGTTTCACAGGGAAGAGACAGTGGACCTCTTCTTGTGAGGATCTCGTGAGCTTTCGCAGCGCAGCATTAAATTACTACGGCTCTGCCGCGAACCTGGAGTCCTCCGCTGCTTTGAGGGTACTCGGTAGAGCCATAATGTCCGGGAATAATCTCTCCGATATCGGAAAAGTATAACTCAGAAGCTAAGCGCCTTCTGGATTAACGTCCGTCGTAATTCCAGTCCAAGAGTCACCGGCGTGCCCGCGAAAGTACCGCTGAAGTGATGTGTAATTACAGAAATGACGAACAGAGTTCTCGGATCTGAGGAAAATTTTCTGGAGATCTTCCCTTTCAAATCGAGGAGAAGAAGCAATAAATGTTAATAAGTTGAGTTTAAATCTCTCCTCGCACTCTGTCTATTACAAGCGCCTTCTGTGGTATTGAGCGAGCTCTTCCGTGGAACATTCTCGTTCAATAAAGAATTCGAAGAATTCTCAAGATGGCCGACGTCTCATTTTGCGAGGTGCTTCAGAGTGGCGCAGTCTACCTACAAATATTTGACTTCAGAATAAATTCTTAGTGTCGTTGGCTCTGAGGATGGATAATAAAATTAAAAAAAGAGTCGACGACGAAGTCCATAAACCGGCACAGTCCTAGTTACATCTGGTATAAAATATCGAGTGATTTTCTGAAGAACAACACTAGACTAAGTAAAAAGTATTCATTTTTATACCACTCATAGAGACTTTTGCTTATAGACCTGATCTCATGAGACAAAATTTTATGCGGAGGGTATAGAAACAACGATGACAACGTTTAATGTGTTGGGAGGACAGAAATCGTATCATTTTGAAAGAGGGAAGCTATAACCGAAAAAGCGATACCTAATTTCGCAACACTGCTTGGCCCTCATGGACTTGAGGTGGTGGATATGTTGGACATGAAAGCTAAAATCCACAAGTTTCGAGAACGACCTTTCATGTTGATACATTTCACGATGTCGTTATACGTCTGCCAGTACTCTTTTACTGTCTTGTTATTTTTACTGTGGCAGGGTATGACGTACGCTAGAAATTCCATTTATAGTGAACGTACGTTAGTAAATAATAATCTGTCAGGAAAAATTTGTGAAAAGATACATGCGGAAACCAAGTGTGTGGCATCTTAAAAGAAAATTATTGTCCGTAAGGGTTTGATCGCGTTTATATTGTATAGGTGAAATGTTTGCTATGCGCGAATACGTCGTTTGTGATGTGCTTTGCTTGAGTTGTAGTATTAGTATGCTAGCTTTCCCGAAGTGCTTTCTAAAAATTGCTTTTCCAAATCAACAGTTGGTGCATTAATTTTTCTACGAAAATTGCCTCTGCTTTGTAATTGATTTTGTTTTTCGAAATCGCTTGTAGGATATCTCGAATATTTTATCTCCTTAAAAAAGTGTGTTGGAAAAATCGATCCACGTACATGCAGCGAGACGGTTGCTATACTCCATATGATGTCTACAAATCAGCGGTTGCGTGGACTGAATAATTCATCTGACTGTCGCACTACGGCTCACAACGTTCCAGTATGTGTGACAGAACTTAATAATTCATTCGGTGACCTACTTTAGTATGCCAGATAGCTACGTGCTTGACAAGAGTATACGAAAAGCAACGAAAAGCATAATGGTATTCCCATTTTGTGCTAAAGGTTTTCCTGTCAACTCCATTGTACTGTTCAGTTTTTGCCATTTCGTTGCAAAGATGTTACTCAGTGTATGTTTCTACTCCACTCTAGATGTGTTACTTCTCTTCCAATGTTGTCTGCTAACATTTAACTTCTTTGGTGATAATACTCCGTAAATGTCTGAAGAAGGCCTTGTAAGCCAAAAACCGGTTAGCAATCAAAGTAATATTGTAGAACAAAAGCAAACTGGTGCTTTTCATTTATTCTCATATCAGGTCCTGAAATGAACCTGTAGAAACTGTAACAAGTAATCTGAGTTCAGATTTTGAACATTTTTGGGTATTATACCGTATCCTTATGAGCATACCCATACAACTATAAATTCAACGTCAGCACCGATACTTTTACCGTCTTTGCAGACATCCCTAGCCACAATGACACGATCTAACAGCAAGAAGAATTTTATTTAAACCACATATATCTACATCTACATACTTACTTCGCTAGCCACCATATGGTCCGTGATGGAGGACAAAATAAACAATTGTACCACAAGTAGTCATTCCCTTTCGTGTCTCTCTTTCTTAGTGAGGGAAAAAACGACTCTCTACAATCCTTCATACAAAGCGTAATTTCTCTTGTCTTCGTGATGCTTGAGCGAAATGTACGTTGTCGGCAGCAATAGATTCGTTATGCAGTCAGTCGTAAATGCCAGTACTCTGAATTCTCTCACTAGCGTTTCTTCCCTCCAGAGATTCGCGTTTGAGTTCACGCAATATTTCCATAAAACTCGCGTGATGATCTAACCTGCCGCTAACACATGCAGCAGCATCAGTTTGAATTTCTTCGGTGTTTTCCTTCACTCTGAGCTGCTGGGAATCCCAAACACTACAACAGTACTCAAGAATGGGTCACACAAGTGTTCTGTAAACGGTCTTCTGTACAGGTCAGCTACACTCCCGGAGAATTCTCCCAGTTAACCATAGAGCATTCGACTTCACTATTACTGTCCGTACATGTTCGTACGATTCCGTATCACTTTGCAGCGTTACACTCATATACACTCCTGGAAATTGAAATAAGAACACCGTGAATTCATTGTCCCAGGAAGGGGAAACTTTATTGACACATTCCTGGGGTCAGATACATCACATGATCACACTGACAGAACCACAGGCACATAGACACAGGCAACAGAGCATGCACAATGTCGGCACTAGTACAGTGTATATCCACCTTTCGCAGCAATGCAGGCTGCTATTCTCCCATGGAGACGATCGTAGAGATGCTGGATGTAGTCCTGTGGAACGGCTTGCCATGCCGTTTCCACCTGGCGCCTCAGTTGGACCAGCGTTCGTGCTGGACGTGCAGACCGCGTGAGACGACGCTTCATCCAGTCCCAAACATGCTCAATGGGGGACAGATCCGGAGATCTTGCTGGCCAGGGTAGTTGACTTACACCTTCTAGAGCACGTTGGGTGGCACGGGATACATGCGGACGTGCATTGTCCTGTTGGAACAGCAAGTTCCCTTGCCGGTCTAGGAATGGTAGAACGATGGGTTCGATGACGGTTTGGATGTACCGTGCACTATTCAGTGTCCCCTCGACGATCACCAGTGGTGTACGGCCAGTGTAGGAGATCGCTCCCCACACCATGATGCCGGGTGTTGGCCCTGTGTGCCTCGGTCGTATGCAGTCCTGATTATGGCGCTCACCTGCACGGCGCCAAACACGCATACGACCTTCATTGGCACCAAGGCAGAAGCGACTCTCATCGCTGAAGACGACACGTCTCCATTCGTCCCTCCATTCACGCCTGTCGCGACACCACTAGAGGCGGGCTGCACGATGTTGGGGCGTGAGCGGAAGACAGCCTAACGGTGTGCGGGACCGTAGCCCAGCTTCATGGAGACGGTTGCGAATGGTCCTCGCCGATACCCCAGGAGCAACAGTGTCCCTAATTTGCTGGGACGTGGCGGTGCGGTCCCCTACGGCACTGCGTAGGATCCTACGGTCTTGGCGTGCATCCGTGCGTCGCTGCGGTCCGGTCCCAGGTCGACGGGCACGTGCACCTTCCGCCGACCACTGGCGACAACATCGATGTACTGTGGAGACCTCACGCCCCACGTGTTGAGCAATTCGGCGGTACGTCCACCCGGCCTCCCGCATGCCCACTATACGCCCTCGCTCAAAGTCCGTCAACTGCACATACGGTTCACGTCCACGCTGTCGCGGCATGCTACCAGTGTTAAAGACTGCGATGGAGCTCCGTATGCCACGGCAAACTGGCTGACACTGACGGCGGCGGTGCACAAATGCTGCGCAGCTAGCGCCATTCGACGGCCAACACCGCGGTTCCTGGTGTGTCCGCTGTGCCGTGCGTGTGATCATTGCTTGTACAGCCCTCTCGCAGTGTCCGGAGCAAGTATGGTGGGTCTGACACACCGGTGTCAATGTGTTCTTTTTTCCATTTCCAGGAGTGTATTTTATCGACGCGTCTGTGTCAAGAAGAACATTACTGGTACTGTATTCGAACATCACGGGGTTGGTTTTCCTACTCATCTGCATTACCTTACATTTTTCCACATTTATGGGAACTTGCTACCCAAGTCTATGACATCGTGTAACATCGTGCGGTCACTCAACCACGATACTTCCTCGTGCACCTGATCTAACAAATAGTTTTTCTATATAGGGAACAAGAGGGGTGCTATCACACTTAACTGGCGATACCCTTGTCTCTCAAGAGCACTCGCCATCGAGGACTTACTAATCTCCATTACTTGATGTCTTCGACCGACTGATATATTGGAGAACATACTCCTTTCCGAAAATTTAAGACTACAGAATCTGCCTACTGCCCTTCATCCATTGTTCGCAGGATATCATGTGAGTAAATGGGAAGCTGAGTACCGCACGAGCTAAGCTTTTTCAATACACTGTTCTGTGCACAGAAGCTTTTCTGGAAAAATGGGAAATTTGTGGTAAGGTCTTATGGGACCAAACCGCTGAGGTCATCGGCCCCTAACCTTAAGCGCTACTTAATTTAACTTAAACTAACTTACGCTAAGGACAAAATACACACCCATGCCCGAGAGAAGCTTTTCTGTCTCAAGGAAATTTACTATATTTGAACTTTGAATTTGCTCAAGAATTCTGCAGCAAACCGACGTTAAGGATACTGGTGTGTAAATACTGCGGATCCGTTCTTTTACCTTTCTTATTATTGGCTTCAGTAGCGCTTCTTCTAGTCGCTTGGAACTTTGCGTAGGGCGAGATATTCGTGATAAATGTAAACTAAGGAAAAAACGTAACTGAGATTGCATACCGACCTCGCGACTTATTCATCAACTTTCCCAGTTTCTTCTGAAGACCAGGGATGCTAATTTTTTCCTATGTTCCCAATAAAGTAGTCTGCACGACAATTACACCAAAGTATATCTGTACGATTCTCCTGCGTTGATGATTTTTCTAAACGCAGAATTTCAAACTTCAGCACCCCATATGCCGTCTTCTACTGCCACATATTCATCGACGTGTGATTGAATAGAAGCCTTCGACCCGATTATAATTTTCTCTGTTCGTCGGCAAGATCTTTCGCTAAGGTTTGACGATGGAAGTTGTATCCTCCGCGAATTGTTCTTCTTGTATAAGCACAAACTTCTGTTAGCTTTTAATCGTCATTTCTACGTTCTTTTTTGAATCAAGAGTGCAACAATCAGAGTGTTTCGAATTTTGTTGTTGATCATTATGGGGCTTTCGAGTCATTAAAACTTGGCACACAGCACAGAGAGCGATCTCCAGTCGGTTTAAGCTTTGCCCATAATACTTTGTCAATAATATTGGAACTAAATATTGTCCATTCATTGTCTAAGTAGAAAGCAAACAACTGCTTATCTTCACATCCCTGCTCAAAACTCTCCTAGCCTTCGTGATGGATTCATTAACTTTAGTAACCATCGTCGCTGTCGTATTTTATACTGACATTACCGATAAGGTCAGGTTTGCTTTTAGCTAAAAGGCCTACAATGTTACCATTGCTTATGGCTTTCTATATTTCACTGAAACCCAAACTGATCTTCTACCAGACAGATTCCTATCAATCATTACTTTCTTTTGGAGATAATGCAAAATTAAATTCAAGTTGGTAGCTACGAATTTTTGGCAGCGGGTTGTTTGAATAGAATCAAAACATCCCTGTGTTATTCCTGAAAGTTTTACGACAAATTCAAACCTACCTTGCATGGGAAAAAATTATAGGTCCGCAGTACCCATTAGCCTATTTACTTACACGTGTGATTACCTGTATAGAAACATTTCAAACGTAAAACGCCAGCATTTCTAGTGTACAAGAACAAGAAAATATTCACTGAGGTAACAAAAATCATGAAATACTTGCCGGCCGATGTGGCCGAGCGGTTCTAGGCGCTTCAGTCCGGAACTGTGCGACTGCTACGGTCGCAGGTTCGAATCCTGCCTCGGGCATGGATTTGTGTCATGTCCTTAGACTAGTTAGGTTTAAGTATTTCTACGTTCTAGGGTGCTGATGACCTCCGACGTTACGTCCCCTAGTGCTCAGATCCATTTGAACCATGAAATAGTTCCTAAAATGGTGCCGGACCTCGTCTTTTATTTGTAAACGTCAAAAAAATTTTACAGTTCACTTTTACCGGTTTCGGCTACTGCCCTCTTCAGACCGGTCCCATTTTGTCCACCGTAGTGCAGCAAGTCGACATAGCATTATTGAACAAGTCGTTGGAAGTCCGCTACAGAACTAGTGAGGCATGTTGCCTCTATAGCCGTCCATAATTACGAAAGTGTTGCCGGTGCAAGATTTTGTACACGAACTGCGTCCCGACTTTCCCTTAAATGTTCGATGGGGTTCATTTAGGGCCAGTTAGCTCCAATTCTCCGGAATGTTCTTCAAACCAGTCGCCAACAACTTTGGCGGTGACAAGGCGCATTGCCATCCATAAAAATTTAGTCGTTGTTAGGGAGCATGAAGTCCATGGCTGGGTGCTAATCGTCTACAAGTAGCCGAACGTAACCTTACCAGGTCAATGATCGATTCAGTTGGATAAGATGACCCAGTCCAGTCCATGTAAACACCGAGTACACCATTATGGAGTCACCACGAGCTTTCGCAGTGCCTTGTTAACAACTTGGGTCAATGACTTCATTGACCTGGCCACTATTGTCCAGCCGTCTAGGGTAAAATCGACATGCTCACGAGCCCTGGAGAGGCGCAGCAAGAGATATTATGCTGTTAACGAAGGCACTCGCGTCGTTCGTCTGCTGTCACAGCCCATTAACGCCAAACTTCACCGCAAAGCCCTAACGATCGTACGACCCATATTGATTCCTGCTGTGATTTCAAGCAGTGTTGCTTGTCTGTTAACACTGACAACTCTACGCAAACTCCGCTGCTCTCGGTCGTCAAGCGAAGGTAGTCGGCCACTGTGTTGTCCGTGGTGAGAGGTAATGCCTGAATTTTGGTGTTCTCGGCACACACTTGCCGCTGTGGATCTAGGAATATTGAATTCTCTAACGATCTTCGAAAGGGAATGACCCACGCATCCAGCTCCAATTACCATTCCGCGTTCAAAGTCTGTTAATTCCCGTCGGACGGCCACAATGATGTCGGAAATCTTTTCACGTGAACCACTTGAGTTCAAATGACAGCTTCGCCAATGCACTACCATTTGTATGCAATACTATCGCCATCTGTACGCTTTTATATCGCTACCCCATGATTTTTGTCTCCTAACTGTACGTTCAAAAACTGAATTCAGGCATAAGGATGGTAGAAACATTATAATTTAACGCCCCATGAATATCGAGATCATAAGAGACTAAGAATTCAGGCAGTCAGAGCATTGTATAAGCCATTTGACAAACATTTGCTTCACACGATTAGTCGGTTCCATATGAGTTGGCCTTACCAGTATTGGGAAGCAGTGAACTTCACGTGTGAAATGAATGGAATTGATAAATAAATATCTCGACCACCGTGGCAGCGGACGCGAGTAATGTGTGCCCCAATGGAGAACAGTGATGAAGCGCTTCCACTGGTGCATTACGGTCAGAGACAAGCACGGCAAACGAGCCCCTTTCATTTGGTGGCTATTAAGAAAATTACGGCGGCTGCATTTCGCGCTCGGCGCTAGCGCGGAATGTTTACGTTGCGCAACGGTGAGATTAGCGGCGCGAATTATGACAACACACGGTATTTCCTGATAAAACGTTGGGTAATGGCGCGGCTGGGCTCTCGCAGGTGAGCGAACGGGTGCCCGCCCGCCAGTCCGCTTTCACTGGCCAACCCAACCGGCACCCCAGCATTATTACTGTGCGTGCTGACCCATGATTCTCCTGCCAAACGAAAGCAAGCGTCGTACTGATTCAGCTCGAGCTAACGGCACATTAGCACCTAGCTGATCTGTGTATCTGCCAACCAGAAAATACTGGGTGATTATACTTTGATGCATGATTTCATAAGACTTTTCTTCCAACAACACTGACCATAATATACTTGTCCGTCAGAAAGAGAAAATTTTCAAGTTTTGGTTTTATACGGCGAGAATACCATATCTTCGGCGTGTCAAGTTCTTTTATAGTCAGGGGGGTGCATGTCTAAAGGAACATTGCTTCGCACTCCTGAATAACATAGGCACTGCGATTTCGCATTTATTCGCCAATACTGAGCCCTCGATTTACAATAAATATGTCATTCCTGGACGAGAATATACGTAACGTACGAGTGAAGGTTGTGACGCAGGGACATATGGTAGTTTGGGTCTGGCAATGATTCGTGCACGGATAGCCGAAGCGTTTAAGGCGACTGCTGGCGTAAAGCGGGAAATCCGGGTTCGAGTAGCTGTCCAGCACAAATTTTCGTTGTCGTCATTCTAATATACGGTCTAAGGTGGTTGATATTCGTAACTGCGAATACATTTCCTGCAGACGGACGCTAGACGAGTTATGATGTTAACTACATGGGTTTTACATTCGGATGCTTGGCTTTGTATAGGGGGTCGTTTCAGTGGAGTGGAGTTAGTTTGTGAGTTATTCGGAGTGGAATTACCTAGGGAAGTGTGAGAGTAAATAAGACAATGAGTAAAGCAGAAAAAACTGTTACGAAGGAAAAGTGATATTGCATCATCAGGCGCAACCTGTATAAACTGATAGACACAGACTCATGTAAGGCAACAAAACATAACTAAAATGAAAAGTATATGTAGAATGAATATAGATTTCATTTTAGTTACATTTTCCTGGCTTACATGAGTCTTTGTCAGTTTGTACAGATTCCACCTGACGATGCAGTTAAAATGCTGCAACTGGTCACTCCTATTAAAAAAGGACTTACAGCTAAAGTTGTCTAATCTTTTCAAAGCGTTATATATTCAGGCTGTGACCGCCCTGATTTGAAAGTTTGTGGCAGAAAAGTAACTAATTAGAGTGAAGTAAGCGTGATACGGAATTATTAAATTTGGTTGGTAGCATTTCATTTAAATGTAACTCAAATAATTAAAGTCAATAATAATAGTCGGTAATCTTTCATTTAAGACGTTTAATTAGAATTTCGTGATTTTAATGGTACTTCCTTAGAACAGGGTGAACCATCAATTAGTTTCTCTAAAGAATCGTGAGGGAAAAGGGAGAATGAGATTAAACGTAGCTAATGTTATAGGAATAGCGAAGAGTACTATTGTGAAATTACACTGTCTGTACGAGGATACGTATCAAACAAGCAGTGACTCATTTATGTATTCTACTCGTTCTGTACTGTAGAATATAGGCCCCCCTCTTACAGTTGGTAACTTAAATTTAACTTATTTGTGACACAATTGAAATGAACACTAGCAGAGTGGAAAATGTGACCCTGATAGAACAGCGTGAAGGGAACATTTGACCCCTAATGAGACTTGCGTTAAAAATCCACAATATGCATTTCTACCCTGCAGTTTAACCTATTTGTAAAGTTCCTTATGTTTCATTTATTTGACTTGCTTGTTTCTACTGAAATCACACTTTGAGCAGATTATTGTGCTTTTTAGTAGACATTTGTTGGTTTCTTCTTTTCTTCTTCGCTCACTGCTACTTCAGGATGTAGAGTGCTGAGAACAATGATATTCTTATCCTTCTTTCCTCGGTACAGTGTCAGAGAGCACTGTAACTTATCAGTCGTTTTAGGATCATGTTGAGCCGGCCGAAGTGGCCGTGCGGTTAAAGGCGCTGCAGTCTGGAACCGCAAGACCGCTACGGTCGCAGGTTGGAATCCTGCCTCGGGCATGGATGTTTGTGATGTCATTAGGTTAGTTAGGTTTAACTCGTTCTAAGTTCTAGGGGACTAATGACCTCAGCAGTTGAGTCCCATAGTGCTCAGAGCCATTTGAACCATTTTTTTTGATCATGTTGAACTGTAAGACTTGTTGTTCTTCGGGCAGTAGGAAATTTATCGGCGAATCTTTCTTCTTTGCATCCATTAATGACATTTTTTTTCTGTTGACCTATCTTGGGAAGCTGAAGGGGTAGGTAAAAGTCTGTTGTCACGTTCCTTCCTCGATTTAGGAATAGCCCTATGAGGCGAAAGACGACACACTCTCCCAATGGCTGCTTCTGTGGACGGCTTTCCTCCATGGTACAGGAAAGCATTACAGATTTACTTGAATGTCATATTTGCAGCTGTCGAAACTTTGAGTCAGTATTTGTCTGAATTGTTTGGCATAATATAGGTAAATCTGCATTTTCAATTGTAATAATTTCAGCAGGGCAGTAACAGAAGCATATTTGGCACAAAAATCACCTTTGGTGTACTTCACACCAATCGTTGTGTCCAATTCGTTAAACGATACGGAGAAAGTGGTGTTTCTTATTTCCCGAGCACTTGATACGCAGCACTGGTTCATCAAACAGAAGTCGGAAGACAGCGATGATGAAGTCATCCACTTGGTGGCAGGCAGGACATTCAAAGCAGCCCTCCTTCCAGGGGGCGGTTTGTTAGGACATTCCTCCTCTCGCTGTTCACTGTTACGTCAGATAACTCCTGTAACAGTTGTGAAAATAAGTGAGATTGGAGGCATCTATTTACTGTAACACATCCTTAGTCTCGCATTTTCATGTCAGTTGACACTGATCGATAATAGACATATGAATCCGGTGAGTCACTTTCTAATTCAATATCTTAAGTTCTCCAGAATTAGCAAGAGTTCTTCATGAATAACACCGCCCTGACGCAACGTAATTGAAAATGCCTGTTGAAGCCGAACGACAACAACTGATGAGACAAATAACAACAGCAACACAGTAAATACGACTGAAAGGTTACGTTACAGTGTCCAGCGCGGAAACGTTTTCGATAATGATCTTATTCTTCGAAGAAGCGACCGTTGGCCAATGCAATACATAATGCAGAAGGATTTACGCCACCGATCAATTGAACCCTACCAATGTTTCAGGTGTGTGCTTCATAAAATTTCCATGAAATTGATAAAATGCAGCAAATTGTATCACGCTATTTCCGAAAGTAGAAGTTATGAAGAACAGCCACGAAGCTCGAGGAACAATGTCAAAAATCTATTTCGCTATTGTGTATTTCTTTCGCTGTTCCAGTGTTAAACTAAACCGAGAATTGGGACATGAACATTGCACATCATCACAGCTTTTAAAATTCCCATGTCGACTGTGACAGAGTTCTCACTTGCCTCTAAAGAACATCCTATTGAATTAATTATGCCGACCGCGGTGGTCTAGCGGTTCTAGGCGCTCAGTCCGGAGCCGCGCGACTGCTACGGTCGCAGATTCGAATCCTGCCTCGGGCATGGATGTGTGTGATGTCCTTAGGTTAGTTAGATTTAAGTAGTTCTAAGTTCTAGGGGACTGATGACCAAAGATGTTAAGTCTCATAGTGCTCAGAGCCATTTTTGAATTAATTATGTGCGGGAACGAGAATATCCATGAAATATACGATGAGAGCTGGAGATTAGGCCTATAATATGCCAGAGAGAATCGTGTTCGTTGATGGTGTTCGAGAATTCGGGGCTAGCCTACTGTTTTACACGATAAGTCAAAAGTACCTGATCGATATTTCGTTCATTAAAAATAAAAATTAGAATTGGACAAATTTTTGGTAGCCAGCTACTTACATACAAAATACGTAACTAAAATACGTCCAGAAATGCTACATTTTTTGTTGCAACCGAGAAAAATAGTGTGTGACATTAATTATCTGTTCTGTGCTCATAGGAATCATGGACAATAAACTCAGGGAAACGAAAACAGATTTTAAACATATCCTCCTATTGCTTCTGCTTGAATGCGTAAGCAAGAATTTGTCGCAGACATTAAGTCACTCCCAATTCTTTATTTATTTATTTATTAGATTGAAGCCTCTCAACTATAATTTAAACACAGGCTGCACGACGCTGCGCTCCTACTCCTGATGTTGGGTTCAAACCTACGATCGACCATCCCCATTTTAGTGTTCCGTGATTTTCCTCAGTCGCTTAAAACGAGAGAAGGGACAGATCCTTTGGAGTTGCCATGGGCTACATCCTGCCCAATACTACGATCGTGCTTCAGTTCAGTTCTGACGGATTTGTCTCAGATCTAAATCCTAATATTCCTCTTTTTTTTTTCTTCCAAACCGATAACCGATTCGAAGGCTTGCAACACGTGCAGTTATAATGTTCTGATTCCAGAATCTTCTTCTACAGCCAGTAAAATATGTTCATTATCAGCTGTAAGCCTTTGTTTCGTTTACTGCAAAGTTTTTGCTAGTGAACCTGTGTAGCCAAGCTCATGATGCACAACAGCCCGCATCCCGTGGTCGTGCGGTAGCGTTCTCGCTTCCCACGCCCGGGTTCCTGGGTTCGATTCCCGGCGGGGTCAGGGATTTTCTCTGCCTCGTTATGGCTGGGTGTTGTGTGCTGTCCTTAGGTTAGTTAGGTTTAAGTAGTTCTAAGTTCTAGGGGACTTATGATCACAGCAGTTGAGTCCCATAGTGCTCAGAGCCATTTGAACCATCTGAACCATGATGCACAACAGACGTTTGATGGTTCGACTCCCTTTTTATTAAAAACGACGTTTGATACAGATGTGTAGCTTCATATCTTCCTGTTCACAAAATGACTATCTTAAACTAATATGATAGTGATACATGAATAGCTCAGATGTGGTATGGCATACAAAGCAACCGCAAATAATTACATGTTGTTTAAATAGTCACCAATCAATTACTTCGATACGTACGATATAGTGAAACCTCGTCTAAAATTCCCACTCCAGTAGGAGAAAGAATTACCGAGGTTTGCTGAGAGTAGGTCATTCTCAAGACTGTTACTGTCTTGGGCAGTACTTGTTTTCTCCGTGTAGCAAGAACGAGATTGGAAGCGATAATGCGTTTACCAACCACAAAAACTGCCGTATGCAAGGCAGTTTTGTTTCTTGTAACCGTCCAAGTACTATATGCTAATGAGTGTTGCAGTGAAAGTCATACGTACAGGATACAACGCTGGTAAACATTCTCCAGACGGTGACCACAGAAACTTTTTCCATCTAGCGACATTCAGTTTTGGGAGTGAATAAAGCAGATAAAACGTTAGAATACAGTGGTTTAATATTCCGTCCAAACGATACCGTGAGCTGCATTGCTGACACTCAGGCATTACCATCGTCATACAGACGACACTTAACCCTCAGACAACAGCAGTATGTTCTGCAGATCATAACTCAGAGTTAAGCAGTATCGCTGAAGTGTTCTGACTTGTAATGTGTTGTACAACTTTGTACAAGGTTTTGAGTGGCAGCTTCTATTTAGTGAATATGTAAATATTTATTAAGTTCGTTTCATTGGTACGAAATGTATTCGCGAATTCCATTTGTATACAGGGTGGTCCATTGATCGTGACCGGGCCAAATATCTCACGAAATAAGCGTCAAACGAAAAAACTACAAAGAACGAAACTTGTCTAGCTTTAAGGGGGAAACCAGATGGCGCTATGGTTGGCCCGCTAGATGGCGCTGCCATGGGTCAAGCGGATATCAACTGCGTTTTTTAAAATAAGAAACCCTATTTCTTATTGCATATTCGTGTAGTATGTAAAGAAATATGAATGTTTTAGTTGGACCACTTTTTTCGCATTGTGTTAGATGGCGCTGTAATAGTCACAAACATATGGCTCACAATTTCAGACGAACAGTTGGTATCAGGTAGGTTTTTTAAGTTAAAATATAGAACGTAGGTACGTTTGAATATTTTATTTCAGTGGGTCCAATGTGATACATGTACCTTTGTGAATTTATCATTTCTGAGATCGGAAGCTGTTACAGTGTGATTACCTGTAAATACCACATTAATGCAATAAATGCTCAAAATGATGTCCGTCAACCTCAATGCATTTGGCAATACGTGTAACGACTTCCCTCTCAACAGCGAGTAGTTCGCCTTCCGTAATTCTCGCACATGCATTGACAATGCGCTGACGCATGTTGTCAGACGTTGTCGCTGGATCACGATAGCAAATATCTTTCAACTTTCCCCACAGAAAGAAATCCGAGGACGTCAGATCCGGTGAACGTGCGGGTCATGGTATGGTGCTTCGACGACCAATCCACCTGTCATGAAATATGCTATTCAATACCTCTTCAACCGCACGCGAGCTATGTGCCGGACATCCATCATGTTGGAAGTGCATCGCCATTCTGTCATGCAGTGGAACATCTTGTAGTAACATCGTCAGAACATTACGTAGGAAATCAGCATACACTGCACCATTTGGACTGCCATCGATAAAATGGGGGCCAATTATCCTTGGCTCTGAGCACTATGGGACTCAACATCTTAGGTCATAAGTCCCCTAGAACTTAGAACTACTTAAACCTAACTAACCTAAGGACATCACACACACCCATGCCCGAGGCAGGATTCGAACCTGCGACCGTAGCAGTCCCGCGGTTCCGGACTGCAGCGCCAGAACCGCTAGACCACCGCGGCCGGCTCCAATTATCCTTCCTCCCATATTGCCGCACCATACATTAACCCGCCAAGGTCGCTGATGTTCCACTTGTCGCAGCCATCGTGGATTTTCCGTTGCCCAATAGTGCATATTATGCCGGTTTACGTTACCGCTGTTGGTGAATGACGCTTCGTTGCTAAATAGAACGCGTGCAAAAAATCGTCCCGTAATTTCTCTTGTGCCCAGTGGCAGAACTGTACACGACGTTCAAAGTCGTCGCCATGCAATTCCTGGTGCATAGAAATATGGTACGGGTGCAATAAATGTTGATGTAGCATTCTGAACATCGACGTTTTTGAGATTTCCGATTCTCGCGCAGTTTGTCTGCTATTGATGTGAGGACTATCCGCGACAGCAACTAGAACACCTACTTGGGCATCATCATTTGTTGCAGGTCGTGGTTGACGTTTCACATGTGGCTGAACACTTCCTGTTTCCTGAAATAACGTAACTATCTGGCGAACGGTCCGGACACTTGGATGGTGTCGTCCAGGATACCGAGCAGCATACATAGCATACACCCGTTGGGCATTTTGATCACAGTAGCCATACATCAACACGATATCGACCTTTTCCGCAATTGATAACGGTCCATTTTAACACGGGTAATGTATCACGAAGCCAATACCGTCCGCACTGGCGGAATGTTACACTTATACGTTTGTGACTATTACAGTGCCATCTATCACAAAGCGAAAAAAAAATGGTCCATCTAAAACATTCATAGTTCTTTACGTACTACACAAATATGTAATAAAAATGGGGGTTCCTACTTTAAAAAAACGCAGTTGATATCCGGTTGACCCATGGCAGCGCCATCTAGCGAGCCAACCATGTTACCATCTGGTTTCCCCCTTCAAGCTAGACGAGTTTCGTTCTTCGTAGTTTTTGCGTTTGATGCTTATTTCGTGAGATATTAGGCACGGTCGCTATCAATGAAACACCCTGTATAATACTCAACTCGGTACGGGAACCAAGGTAACAGTTTTCTGCGGCTGCCAGCGCAGGTGATGACGTCAGCACTCTCTTGCTGCTGGCTGAGCTGGTACTTGTGACCCCTGTTTTCCCCGGCGAGGTTTATTCGTTCGCTGCTGCACACCCAGAGACTCTCATTGCTGCATCGAGGCGACTCTCCAGGCGTCGCAGCGGCCCCAGCTGTCAGCTCCAGCTGCGTACTTTTGGACACAGCGGGTGGCCACAGGAGGGAGAAGCAGACACTGCTCACGATTTACAGCTATATAAAACTAACGAAATGTATTCGCAGATTGCGAATACTCTTATACACCAGTTGTACAAATGATTGGTGGCAAATGAAAATTTGTGCCGGTCAGGGTTTCGAACCCGGATGTCCCAGTCACTATAACCTCTCTGGCTACCCGTGCGCCTGTCACCAATCATTTGTACACCTGGTGTATAGTCGAATTCGCAATTTTTGAATAAATTTCTTTGATTTAATACGCCTGTAAATATTCGGCAATCTCTATTCCTTCAGACATGCATGTATGCATAAAGAACATTGCATTGGACCAAAGGTTGGAAACTCGTTTGTCAACAGAGCCGGATATTAACAATAAAACAATGGAAATTTCTTTTCAGACCCAAAATTTTAACCTTAAGTATATAGGTTTGGTAATTTTAACTTAATTGGAGTACTTCTAAATCGCCCTTTGTTAAAAATGTCCTCACTGAGATCTATCCCTCCCAATTCTCCCATCCTCGCTTGTCTTGTACATGCGTTTTGTCTGTCTCCTTTCGTTCTTCCTCTGTATGTGTCCAAACCATCTCGACATGTCTTTCTCAAAATTCGACACTACTTGTTCTTTGGCTCCACAACGATTCATAAAATCAGCTTACTACACTTCAACTGAAGTTTTAAGTGTAAGCTGAGCAACGTATAAGTTGACTAAAACTTGACCTCATATCTGAAACCATATTATTTATTGAATTAAACTGTAAGATACTTCTAAAATTAAATCATGACGATGGCTGACAAACGGTAGTATGAACAATGGCTTCGCATCTGTGTCAAATGTTTAGGTAGGTCAAGTTTGTACATTGTTGTCTTTAGTGTTAGGCACGATGTTCTCATAAATAATATGACTTCTCAGTTCACTCCTGCAACGGCCTTGCCGCAGTGGATACACCGGTTCCCGTGAGATCACCGAAGTTAAGCGCTGTCGGGCGTGGCCGGCACTTGGATGGGTGACCATCCAGCCGCCATGCGCTGTTGCCAGTTTTCGCGGTGCACTCAGCCTCCTGATGCCAATTGAGGAGCTACTCGACCGAATAGTAGCGGCTCCGGTCAAAGAAAACCATCATAACGACCGGGAGAGCGGTGTGCTGACCACACGCCCCTCCTATCCGCATCCTCCTCTGAGGATGACACGGCAGTCGGATGGTCCCGATGGGCCACTTGTGGCCTGAAGACGGAGTGCTTCTTCAGTTCACTCCTGATATGGTTCGTACTTGGAAATAATCCTTCATATGAATACGTAAACCAAAATAAGGAAATTTCTTTCAGCTGATTATATGAATAACAAATAATGTTCTAGGCATAGAAGACGATGGAAAGAAACGAATTGTCTGGAAACCTATCCGCGCGCCCGCACTTGTTATTTTATAGATGAGCGACAGTCAATGATACAAAGAGCTGCATGTGGCTAAAGAGCTTCAGTTTTCCGACCTCTGCATTAGATTATATAGACACTGAACAATACCAACATCGCCATCCCGCTTTTCACTGTCACAATGAACAGATGTAGAACATGTATTGCCATAGCGCATGAGTTACACCCTTCTGTGACTACCACAATATCATATAGGTACTGTAACTGACCTCGAACCGTTCTACAGTCTACACATACTCCTCCAGGTATTTCCCTCACCCATAGTCTCGTACGCATCTCGCTACTAGAATAGAGGCTCACCACTAAATACGGTGCCGTAACATCTTTCGACAGCACCAGACAATGGCTTCAGGTGAGTGCAAGTCGAGTGCTTACTGCAGCGAGGTCGTGATTGCTCCAGTCACGCACGGAACTGACCCGGTTCGATTCCAGATCGCGACGGCAGGTCTCTCGGTTCCGCGGCCATACTGCCGCCATTCTCGGCAGCCAGTTTTGCAGAAACAGATATCTGATCAGTGCGCTCGCCGACCGTGAAGGTGCCCCAGGAAAGGCCAGCCGGGGCGCCAAAACGCTGCGGCAGTCGCAAAGGGCTGTTAGCGGAAAGGAAAAAAAGGAAGCGCTCCACAAGAACATTGTATGTGTCACAGCTAAAACAGACCTCAACAACGAAGTGCTTAAACAAATACACTCCTGGAAATGGAAAAAAGAACACATTGACACCGGTGTGTCAGACCCACCATACTTGCTCCGGACACTGCGAGAGGGCTGTACAAGCAATGATCACACGCACGGCACAGCGGACACACCAGGAACCGCGGTGTTGGCCGTCGAATGGCGCTAGCTGCGCAGCATTTGTGCACCGCCGCCGTCAGTGTCAGCCAGTTTGCCGTGGCATACGGAGCTCCATCGCAGTCTTTAACACTGGTAGCATGCCGCGACAGCGTGGACGTGAACCGTATGTGCAGTTGACGGACTTTGAGCGAGGGCGTATAGTGGGCATGCGGGAGGCCGGGTGGACGTACCGCCGAATTGCTCAACACGTGGGGCGTGAGGTCTCCACAGTACATCGATGTTGTCGCCAGTGGTCGGCGGAAGGTGCACGTGCCCGTCGACCTGGGACCGGACCGCAGCGACGCACGGATGCACGCCAAGACCGTAGGATCCTACGCAGTGCCGTAGGGGACCGCACCGCCACTTCCCACCAAATTAGGGACACTGTTGCTCCTGGGGTATCGGCGAGGACCATTCGCAACCGTCTCCATGAAGCTGGGCTACGGTCCCGCACACCGTTAGGCCGTCTTCCGCTCACGCCCCAACATCGTGCAGCCCGCCTCCAGTGGTGTCGCGACAGGCGTGAATGGAGGGACGAATGGAGACGTGTCGTCTTCAGCGATGAGAGTCGCTTCTGCCTTGGTGCCAATGATGGTCGTATGCGTGTTTGGCGCCGTGCAGGTGAGCGCCACAATCAGGACTGCATACGACCGAGGCACACAGGGCCAACACCCGGCATCATGGTGTGGGGAGCGATCTCCTACACTGGCCGTACACCACTGGTGATCGTCGAGGGGACACTGAATAGTGCACGGTACATCCAAACCGTCATCTAACCCATCGTTCCACCATTCCTAGACCGGCAAGGGAACTTGCTGTTCCAACAGGACAATGCACGTCCGCATGTATCCCGTGCCACCCAACGTGCTCTAGAAGGTGTAAGTCAACTACTCTGGCCAGCAAGATCTCCGGATCTGTCCCCCATTGAGCATGTTTGGGACTGGATGAAGCGTCGTCTCACGCGGTCTGCACGTCCAGCACGAACGCTGGTCCAACTGAGGCGCCAGGTGGAAATGGCATGGCAAGCCGTTCCACAGGACTACATCCAGCATCTCTACGATCGTCTCCATGGGAGAATAGCAGCCTGCATTGCTGCGAAAGGTGGATATACACTGTACTAGTGCCGACATTGTGCATGCTCTGTTGCCTGTGTCTATGTGCCTGTGGTCCTGTCAGTGTGATCATGTGATGTATCTGACCCCAGGAATGTGTCAATAAAGTTTCCCCTTCCTGGGACAATGAATTCACGGTGTTCTTATTTCAATTTGCAGGAGTGTATATTTCGATGCCGATAAGAGAATATAGGAACTGTCTAACAATTGAAGACTTGTGTCTACATAAAAACACCAGTATACAGTAAGAGATTTCGGTTAGTGCTTTTGTCAGGGTTGACACTGAGATTTTTGATAATTTCAGATTTCACACTATGGAAAAACGATAATTTCAAAGATTTGGAATGTATCTAACTGCGATTACGGGTAAGACACAGGTACCAAAAATCTAATTAAATAAACCGTATGCTTTACTTATGACGTTGTGACTGATTTCCTGGAAGTGATTCTAGTTTCATGATTCAGTGTTGTATCTACATATGCTGCGAGGAACTATCCGATGAAGTAAAACAATAGGGACTCAGTTTGCAGACTGCCTCGTCTGTAAAATTGTGAATTCATCAATAGTTGAAATACTCACATGATTAAAAGTATGTTCCGAAAACGAAAGTGCGTAGTAGTTTCTAACAAAATGGTATCTGAATTTTTGACAGCAAGATGCCCTGCATGTAACAGAGATCCTTGCAGTAATTATGACCTTAACAGAAAGAAGAGAAGGTGATTCTTAAAATTTTGGTCAAGGCATTGAATAATCAGAAGAGAATAAGTGGAATTAAAGAATGGCAAATATCGGTTAAGAACTTTGTAAAGTAGCATGCAATTTGCAAAGACTAACCTTTACCTGTATGCGACAGAAAGAATAAAATATAAAGAAGTTAGAAGATGCGTAAAACTGTGAGAAGGTATGAATTCATGATGATGTTGCCTTTCTGGGTAGAAAGAAAAATACGAGATCGTTTAGAGACAGGGGCAATTTCATCTTAGGGTAGGACGGAGATAGTAATTGTGATAGTTTGCCTTGAGTTACTTCCGCCAAGCATGGAAATTTTGAAAGGCTGGACGTTGATTTAAACAGCCTTCGTACTCAATACGAGATTAATACGCCGTGTGGTTGTAATTAAACTGATAGTTTTCCGAGGGGTGCAGTGTGTGCTGTATTCATCGCAGGAAGCTGAAACATCGTAGGTCTGTTCATCAATCAGTGCGCTCGAGGAGTATGCTGGAAAAAAAAAAAAATGATAGTTCCACTTTCTGCCATCGGGTGAAAATACAGCGCTGTAAGCAGTCAGAATGTGGTGTGAGTGTAGGAAAAGGGAGGAATAGTTAAACACGTGATAACGGCGGTTCTGTCGCGTTTATTAGAAAATGGCCACAAGTTACAACATGTATACAATATGATCTCCGACTCTGCAAAATGCCCCATCCGTAACACGGCATGGTCAACAGTTGCTCGCAGCATGTCCGGTGTAGTAAGAGCGATACGTCATCGTATGCTATCCTTCAGATCAGGAGGAGTCTGGATACATCACTGATACACGCAATCTTTCAGAGATCTCCACAACCAGAAGTCACCTGGATTTAGGTCAGGGGATCTGGGAGACTCCAAACATCTTGAAATTGTCCAGACATGATGCGGTCGTTGCCGAAAGTTTCGCGAAACAGATCTTTCTCCTGGCAAGCGACATCTGGTGCCAGCCCATCTTGCATGAAAGTAGTGGTATGGACACAGTTGCGTTCTTGCAAACCTGGAATCACCTGTTGCACAAGGAGGTCCTTATAACGTGTACATGTTACTGTATACATAACAGGCCCGCAAAGAAGAACGGGCTGATAATGAAGGGGCTTGTGAAGCCACACCAAACAGTAATATAATATGAGTGCAGAGTCACATAAGGTGAGTGCAGATAGTGTTCCTATACAGCATAGTAAAACCCCATACGCGACAGTGCTACCCATTTGCTGTCCCGTTTAGTCTAAAATGTGCCTCAACCGTCAAACGACAATTCTACAGCCACATTTCGTCTATTTATATGCGTATAAAAACGAAGGGCAAAGTCATGGTGTTGTAATCTATCTTGTACGGATACTAGTGAAAAACGCCCCGCAAAA
The DNA here is from genome assembly GCF_023898315.1 of Schistocerca nitens. Lineage (NCBI taxonomy): Eukaryota > Metazoa > Arthropoda > Insecta > Orthoptera > Acrididae > Schistocerca > Schistocerca nitens. The sequence continues at coordinate 24,123,609 of NC_064615.1, read as the reverse complement.
TCTTTTGAACTGTCAACCAGGGGGGGAGACACTTCCCATGACATCGCTCTAGCACTGGCTGTAGATTTTGAGCTGCACGCTCGGCTGTAGCTACAGAAACTCCGTCAACAACTGTCATGGGACTGGGTGGCTACCTCTCCCTGGTGCACCACCTAACTCACCTGTGTCTTCACATTTCTTGATCATATTCTTTAGCCCATTTATCGACATGGGGCCTCTTTGTAGCTGTTTCTGTCGGCAATATCCCCGCAGTGCAGCGCTGTTATTGCTGTCGCTTAATAAAACGTCTTTACCAACAGTGCCATTTCGCTTGTAGGGAAAACTTCAACCTTCCTAACCCTTCATGCCAACTGTTACATCACAAAAGAAATCAACACACGTCGTCAAGCGACAGTCAGCATACTGACGTCATAACAGGTAACATTTCACATTCTGACTGCATACAGCACCACATTTTCACCTGGAGCAGAAAGAGGAGTCATTAATTTTCAGTATAGCTCGCTGATTAATGACGGACCTACAATGTTTGTCTCCTGCGATGTATACAGCCTGCACTGCAGCAGTCGGAGCACCATCACTTTAATTATAACCACCCGGTATCACCACCGTATCACCTCGGACGGTAGGTTACGTCAAAAGTGCTTTGCAAAAAAAGACACAAAAAGACCAGAAGAAAGCTCTCTTTCGGAAGATATAAGCGTTGATGCCAAGCAGAAAGACTTAAGGAAATGCATTTGAATGTTAAGCAGAGAAAATTAGAGGAAAGTTCGGATTAGCAAAAGATGGGGAAGAAAACTGAGCAAGTTCCATTTCCTTCTCCGACTCAGGTAAACCACGGAAAACCTAAATCTGGACGGCAAAACGAGAATTTGAACCGCCTTTCTCCTAAAGCCTCCTTAATGCTCTTCTGTGTTTTTCAATAAGTTAAGTATTCCTTTCAGTGTGATGTGTAACATTCCAAATTCTCCCTTGAGCTCTGCATGCCGTCCTGGCACTAAATGCAGAATCGCAATATTCTTCTAAATGTAAAATGTAAATGTCGTGTAACGAGGGCCTCCCGTAGGGTAGACAGTTCACCGGGTGCAAGTCTTCCGATTTGACGCCCCTTCGGCGACTTGAGCGTCGATGGAGTTGAAATTATGATGATTAGAACCACACAACACCCAGTCCCTGAGCGGAGAAAATCTCCGACCCAGCCGGAAATCGAACACGGGCCCTTAGGATTTTTTTTTTTTTTGTTCGTTTTCGTTCGTTTCATCTGCTCGGTGCGCACGTCGCAAAATACCCGCTTCAGTTCGTCGTTGATCCATTAACTCAGTTTTTTTTATTAGAGAGGGCAGCTAACCATCTGACCGAACACGCTGAGCTACCGTGCAGGCTGGTTCGAATCACTTAACCCGAACATTCCAAAAATTTAATAGAAATATTTGTTGTCTATAGATTGACCACTCAGCTACCGGGGGCGGACATTCTTGTAGATGTGTGAGTAAATAGAACAAGCACTCCAAAACGTAAAAAGGACTCATTAGTGCTTAACTGTTAGAGATATCAAAACAGAAGCTGTGAATCTTCTGCAATGTTAAAACTATACTGATCATGATGATTAATGTTTTAAAGAGACGAAACGTCTATGGTCATCCGTCTCTTGTTCATCCACCCCCCACTCCCCCCCCCCCCCCCACCCACGGTAGGACGGTATTTTTGTACCCCATACGTCTGCGTCTGTAGTAAATCCCAAGTGCAAGTGTGAGAACGTTTTCTAATTGTTTACGTCGCATATATATATATGAGGTGAGCCTTGGGTACCAGGCCATTTGTTACCTAGTAAGTAAGATGTGGGAAACCGCCTAAATGCAACAACTAGACCGGCTGGCTCACCAGCTCTCGAATTAAACGCCAGAGGCGGATTCGACCGGACCGAAAGCGGCGCGCTAATGCGCTGGACCATCTGGGCCGGTGAAAAAGTACACTACTGGCCATTAAAATTGCTACACCACGAAGATGACGTGCTACAGACGCGAAATTTAACCAACAGGAAGAAGATGATGTGACATGCAAATGATTAGCGTTTCAGAGCATTCACACAAGGTTGGCGCCGGTGACGACACCTACAACGTGCTGACATGAGGAAAGTATCCAATCGATTTCTCATACACAGACAGCAGTTGACCGGCGTTGCCTGGTGAAACGTTAATGTGATGCCTCGTATTTTTTTTTTTTTTTCCCGGTCATCAGTCTACTGACTGGTTTGATGCGGCCCGCCACGAATTCCTTTCCTGTGCTAACCTCTTCATCTCAGAGTAGCACTTGCAACCTACGTCCTCAATTATTTGCTTGACGTATTCCAATCTCTGTCTTCCTCTACAGTTTTTGCCCTCTACAGCTCCCTCTAGTACCATGGAAGTCATTCCCTCATGCCTTAGCAGATGTCCTATCATCCTGTCCCTTCTCCTTATCAGTGTTTTCCACATATTCCTTTACTCTCCGATTCTGCGTAGAAGCTCCTCATTCCTTGCCTTATCAGTCCACCTAATTTTCAACATTCGTCTATAGCACCACATCTCAAATGCTTCGATTCTCTTCTGTTCCGGTTTTCCCACAGTCCATGTTTCACTACCATACAATGCTGTACTCCAGACGTACATCCTCAGAAATTTCTTCCTCAAATTAAGGCCGGTATTTGATATTAGTAGACTTCTCTTGGCCAGAAATGCCTTTTTTGCCATAGCGAGTCTGCTTTTGATGTCCTCCTTGCTCCGTCCGTCATTGGTTATTTTACTGCCTAGGTAGCAGAATTCCTTAACTTCATTGACTTCGTGGCCATCAATCCTGATGTTAAGTTTCTCGCTGTTCTCATTTCTACTACTTCTCATTACCTTCGTCTTTCTCCGATTTACTCTGAAACCATACTGTGTACTCATTAGACTGTTCATTCCGTTCAGCATATCATTTAATTCTTCTTCACTTTCACTCAGGATAGCAATGTCATCAGTGAATCGTATCATTGATATCCTTTCACCTTGTATTTTAATTCCACTCCCGAACCTTTCTTTTATTTCCATCATTGCTTCCTCGATGTACAGATTGAAGAGTAGGGGCGAAAGGCTACAGCCTTGTCTTACACCCTTCTTAATACGAGCACTTTGTTCTTGATCGTCCACGTTCATTATTCCCTCTTGGTTGTTGTACATATTGTATATGAACCGTCTCTCTCTATAGCTTACCCGTACTTTTTTCAGAATCTCGAACAGCTTGCACCATTTTATATTGCCGAACGCTTTTTCCAGGTCGACAAATCCTATGAAAGTGTCTTGATTTTTCTTTAGCCTTGCTTCCATTATTAGCCATAACGTCAGAATTGCCTCTCTCGTCCCTTTACTTTTCCTAAAGCCAAACTGATCGTCACCTAGCGCATTCTCAATTTTCTTTTCCATTCTTCTGTATATTATTCTTGTAAGCAGCTTCGATGCATGAGCTGTTAAGCTGATTGTGCGATAATTCTCGCACTTGTCAGCTCTTGCCGTCTTCGGAATTGTGTGGATGATGCTTTTCCGAAAGTCAGATGGTATATCGCCAGACTCATACATTCTACACACCAACGTAAATAGTCGTTTTGTTGCCACTTCCCCCAATGATTTTAGAAATTCTGATGGAATGTTATCTATCCCTTCTGCCTTATTTGACCGTAAGTCCTCCAAAGCTCTTTTAACTGGATCCCCTATCTCTTCTAAATCGACTCCTGTTTCTTCTTCTATCACATCAGACAAATCTTCACCCTCATAGAGGCTTTCAATGTATTCTTCCCACCTATCTGCTCTCTCCTCTGCATTTAACAGTGGAATTCCCGTTGCACTCTTAATGTTACCATCGTTGCTTTTAATGTCACCAGAGGTTGTTTTGACTTTCCTGTATGCTGAGTCTATCCTTCCGACAATCATATCTTTTTCGATGTCTTCACATTTTTCCTGCAGCCATTTCGTCTTAGCTTCCCTGCACTTCCTATTTATTTCATTCCTCAGCGACTTGTATTTCTGTATTCCTGATTTTCCCGGAACATGTTTGTACTTCCTCCTTTCATCAATCAACTGAAGTATTTCTTCTGTTACCCATGGTTTCTTCGCAGCTACCTTCTTTGTCCCTATGTTCTCCTTCCCAACTTCCGTGATGGCCCTTTTTAGAGATGTCCATTCCTCTTCAACTGTACTGCCTACCGCGCTATTCCTTATTGCTGTATCTACAGCGTTAGAGAACTTCAAACGTATCTCGTCATTCCTTAGTACTTCCGTATCCCACTTCTTTGCGGATTGATTCTTCCTGACTAATGTCTTGAACTTCAGCCTATTCTTCATCACTACTATATTGTGATCTGAGTCTATATCTGCTCCTGGGTACACCTTACAATCCAGTATCTGATTTCGGAAACTCTGTCTGACCATGATGTAATCTAATTGAAATCTTCCCGTATCTCCCGGCCGTTTCCAAGTATACCTCCTCCTCTTATGATTCTTGAAGAGGGTATTCGCTATTACTAGCTGAAACTTGTTACAGAACTCAATTAGTCTTTCTCCTCTTTCATTCCTTGTCCCAAGCCCATATTCTCCTGTAACCTCTTCTTCTACTCCTTCCCCTACAACTGCATTCCAGTCGCCCATGACTATTAGATTTTCGTCCCCCTTTACATACTGCATTACCCTTTCGATACCCTCATACACTTTCTCTATCTGTTCATCTTCAGCTTGCGACGTCGGCATGTATACCTGAACTATCGTTGTCGGTGTTGGTCTGCTGTCGATTCTGATTAGAACAACCCGGTCACTGAACTGTTCACAGTAACACACCCTCTGCCCTACCTTCCTATTCACAACGAATCCTACACCTGTTATACCATTTTCTGCTGCTGTTGATATTACCAGATACTCATCTGACCAGAAATCCTTGTCTTCCTTCCACTTCACTTCACTGACCCCTACTATATCTAGAGAGAGCCTTTGCATTTCCCTTTTCAGATTCTAGTTTCCCTACCACGTTCAAGTTTCTGACATTCCACGCCCCGACTCGTAGAACGTTATCCTTTCGTTGATTATTCAATCTTTTTCTCATGGTAACCTCCCCCTTGGCAGTCCCCTCCCGGAGATCCGAATGGGGGACTATTCCGGAATCTTTTAACAATGGAGAGATCATCATGACACTTCTTCAAATACAGGCCACATGTCCTGTGGATACACGTTACGGGTCTTTAATGCAGTGGTTTCCATTGCCTTCTGCATCCTCATGTCGTTGATCATTGCTGAATCTTCCGCCTTTAGGGGCAATTTCCCACCCCTAGGACAAGAGAGTGCCCTGAACCTCTATCCGCTCCTCCGCCCTCTTTGACAAGACCGTTGGCAGAATGAGGCTGACTTCTTATGCCGGAAGTCTTCGGCCGCCAATGCTGATTTTTTATCAAAATTTAGGCAGTGGCGGCCATCGAACCCGGGACCGAAGACGTTTTGATTATGAATCAGAGACGCTACCCCTAGACCACGGGCACCATCCTCGTATAAGGAGGAGAATTGCGTACCATCACGTTTCCGACTTTGATAAAGGTCGGGTTGTAGCCTATCGCGATGGCGGTTTATCGTATCGCGATATTGCTCGGCCGAAGTGGCCGCGCGGTTCTGGCGCTGCAGTCTGGAACCGCGAGACCGCTACGGTCGCAGGTTCGAATCCTGCCTCGGGCATGGATGTGGGTGATGTCCTTAGGTTAGTTAGGTTTAACTAGTTCTAAGTTCTAGGGGACTAATGACCTCAGCAGTTGAGTCCCATAGTGCTCAGAGCCATTTGAACCATTTTTGATATTGCTGCTAGCGTTGATCGAGATCCAATGACTGTTAGCAGAATATAGAATCGGTGGGTTCAAGAGGGTAATACGGAACGCCGTGCTGGATCCCAACGGCCTCGTATCACTAGCAGTCGAAATGACAGGTATCTTATCTGCATGGCTGTATTGGATCGTGCAGCCACGTCTCGATCCGTGAGTCAACAGATGGGGACGTTTGCAAGACAACAACCATCTGCACGAACAGTTCGACGACGTTTGCAGCAGCATGGACTATCAGCTCGGAGACAATGGCAGCGTTTACCCTTGACGCTGCATCACAGACAGGAGCACCTGCGATGGTGTACTCAATGACGAACCTGGGTGCACGAATGGCAAAACGTCGTTTTTTCGGATGAATCCAGGTTCTGTTTACAGCATCATGATGGTAGCATCCGTGTTGGGCGACATCGCGGTGAACGCACATTGGAAGCGTGTATTCGTCATCACCATACTGGCGTATCACCCGGCGTGATGCTATGGGGTGCCATTGGTTACACGTCTCGGTCACCTCATGTTCACATTGACAGCACTTTGAACAGTGGACGTTACATTCCAGATGTGTTACGACCCGTGACTGTACCCTTCATCCAACCCCTGCGAAACCCTACATTTCAGCAGGATAATGCACGACCGCATGTTGCAGGTCCTGTACGGGCCTTTCTGGATACAGAAAATGTTCGACTGCTGCCCTGGCCAGCACATTCTCCACATCTCTCACCAACTGAAAACGTCTGGTCAATGGTGGCCGAGCAACTGGCTCGTCACAATACGCCAGTCACTACTCTTGATGAGCTGTGGTATCGTGTTGAAGCTGCATGGGCAGCTGTACTTGTACACGCCATGCAAGCTCTGTTTGACTCAATGCCCAGCAGTATCAAGGCCGTTATTACGGCCAGAGGTGGTTGTTCTGGGTACTGATTTCTCAGGATCTATGCACCCAAATTGCGTGAAAATTTAATCACATGTCAGTTGTAGTCTAATATATTTGTCCAATGTATACCCGTTTACCATCTTCATTTCTTCTTGGTGCAGCAATTTTAATGGCCAGTAGTGTAGTATCACACACTGCTGAGCTTACACAGAGCGTATTTTCAATGAAACTCGGCTACAAACTCTAAACGACAGTCTCCATTAACGTCACTAAGCCAAAGCGTAGAGATAAGAGACGAGACAATGTCATCTTGAAGAGAAAATGTGAGGAAGGAGTCTGTGGCATGAGAAGGTCATATGAAATACGCGAAGGCCCAAGAGGTTAACTCATATGAATATGAATGAAGCGGCAGGCGGGATGTATTACAGGGAAAAACTAATTTTGTGAGTGTGCACATATGGAGTATGAAATCCGCCGTTCGTTGGGAAAAAGTTACAGGACTGATTTCATTCCTGGCGTGTAAGCAACATCTGCGCAGCTACTAAACTGGCAGCTTGAATTAACAATACGATTGTATACACTAGATGGACATTCAGCCATTCAGTTGTGAACAGGCAGTATTAAGTAGTGAACAAGCGACCGTACTGTGTCAACGTTATTGCGTGACAAATCGCAATGGAACAACATTTCTAAATCAAACATTCAAGACATTCACTAGAATATTTAGAAGAAGATGAAAGTTTTGAAGTTGGTGCCAGACACTAGCTTCCCGAACAAAAAAAGACGATGTGTGTACACCTCCCGCGACTTGAATGCAATGATAAACGCGGACAGTTCTGGAAAGAAGTATCACGGGTGAACAAATTTGGTTTTACCGATACGAACCTACCACGAAACGAGTGAGAGGAGAAATTCAGATGATGGGTCAACGCTCTGACGTCATAACCGACGTTGAAGCCAAAGGAATGAGCGAGCTGAACAACTTCACAGAGGACTTTTCTCACAGTTTCACATGGTTGTATGACTGCCCTGTGCACTCAAGTGGAGGGAGAGTAGTGTAGAACACTTGAGGCATTATAATAACGATCTCAGCGTTTCTCTGTTCTGTAATAACTCATTCTCGAAACTTTTTGTACCGACAAGATAAATTTTAAACAATTGGAGAGTAGGGGAAGAAACAGCAGTCATCCTCACATGGTACAAGAGTATACAAATTATTGGCTTTCTTATTTCGTTCTTAAACTGCGAATACACATCACCATAAATGTGGTGTCACCGCCAGACAACACACTTGCTAGGTGGTAGCCTTTAAATCGGCCGTGGTCCGTTAGTATACGTCGGACCCGCGTGTCGCCACTATCAGTGATTGTAGACCGAGCGCCGCCACACGGCAGGTCTAGAGAGACTTCCTAGCACTCGCCCCAGTTGTACAACCGACTTTGCTAGCGATGGTTCACTGACAAATTACGCACTCATTTGCCGAGATGATAGTTAGCATAGCCTTCAGCTACGTCATATGCTACGATCTAGCAAGGCGCCATTACCAGTTACTATTGATGCTGTAAAACATGTACTGTCAAGAGCGATGTTCACCAATTATGGATTAAAGTTAAGTATTCCAGCAGCTACGTACGTTTTTTGTTAGTCTCATTTCCTTGACCTGTTCCAGACCTCACGCCAGCCTGCGTGAGCTAAAACGCGTGCCTTTCTGTTTCCTGTCATAGTGGATTGGCTGTCTTGCCAGTCCACAACAATAAACACAACTCACAGATTAGACTTTAGGTCTGTTATGACCGGCTGCCTGCTGCCTGCAAGGTAGTACGAAGAGCGGGCCGTGATATCAGCAGGCCGCCACTCACTCCAGCCGTTGTGCCGCTGGTCAGTGTCTCAATCAAATCATCATCTGGCCTCACAAGGAGTTAGTATACCCCGCAGTAGACCTTTCTATCCCAGAAAGATCCGAAAAGAAACCGGGAATAGAGCCCGGACCCTTCTGCATCGAAGGCGGCAACGCTAACCATTCGGATACGGAAGCGGTCACTGTGGATGCAAAAGAAGTAATTCAGTATAAAATCGAACGAGACACATTAATGTTTCATGTAGCAGCCTGAGCTCCAGTTAGTTCACTGACACTGCGGACAAGCGAAGCGAGCTAAGTGGTGAAATCCGATGGGTGTAAAGTAAACAATGCAACAGATTTCTTTTATGTCGGTCAATTCCGATTTGAAAAAAATGCGGAATTGGTTGTGGGACAACGGGGAATATTCCCGCTTCAGTTCTTACAGTTTCTTGAAGTTCCCGAAGGTGGCGGCGGTATAATAGCCTTCAAAATGGCTTTTGTAATTGAGGTACGTTCCAAGCAGAGAGCTGTCACTGAGTTTCTTTTGGTGAAAAACAGAGCTTGGCAGATATTCACATGCACTTGCAGAATGTCTATAGAGACCTGGCAGTGAACAAAAGCACGGTGAGCCGTTTGGCGAGGCGTATGTCATCATCTTAACAAGGTCGCGCAAACAATTCGGATCTCCTGAGTGCAAACAGCTGACACTCCTGCGGTGCTGGAACGTGTGGACACTCTCGTTCGAATAGATGGATGCATAACTGCATAAATGGGCATCTCCGTTGGCTCCGTTGGTACTATTGACACACTTGTCCACCAGTTGGAGTTGTCCAAGATGTGTGTCCGATCGGCTCCTCCCTGCCTAACACAGGACCATAAAGAGCAACGAAGGACCATCTGTGCAGAATTATGGGAAAGTTTGTTGTGGAACGTCACCACGGGCCTTGACACTCATATTCATCACTTTGCACCGGAAACAAAATGGCAAACAAAACGCATATATATATATATATATATATATATATATATATATATATATATATATATATATATATATATATGAAGATGGTATCTGTTCTTTCGGATATGTCTGAAAGAACATATACCATCTTCTCATATGTATATATGGTTAAGGCTCACCGGCCATTTGACCATCTTCTTCTGTGCAGATGCACGAACAGTGCCCGACCTCTTACGGGAATAGGCAGTAAAGCCGCGAGTAACGAGTATGATGCACAGGGGCGCTATGAATATAGTGCGGGACAATAAGATGCGATTGTGGGTCTCACGGGAGGCGTGCCAGAAATAAGTCACTGCAGTCGCACTATCCTCTCTGTCCTCGGTGGCAGGAGCTTCCGGGTTCGAGTCCCGGTCGAGGCACACAGTTTCAACTGTCCTTTGACTTATATCAACGCCAGTATGCAGCTAGGGGTATTCTATAATTGTAAACAAAAAGCACTCTACCTTCTCCAGTCCGCAGGTCGTGGTCTCGCGGTAGCGTTCTCGCTTCCCGAGCATGGTCTCCCGGGCTCGATTCCCGGCGGGGTCAGGGACTGGGTGTTGTTGTGTCGTCTTCATCCTCATCATTCATCCCCATTACGGTCGGAGGAAGGCAACGGCAAACCACCTCCATTAGGACCTTGCCTAGTACGGCGGTGCGGATCTCCCGCATCGTTCCCCTACGCTCTGTCGAAAAGCATGGGACTTCATCATCACCACCTTCTCCTCCGAAGAAAAGTTTAAGGCTGTACCGTCAGCCGGTAAAGTATGGCGACGGTCTTCAGGGTCACTGAACGGGTTATTCTGTGTACTGTCGTCCTTTGTGGTGCAACGATCAAGTGTATTCTGCTACCCTCAGGAAATTGAAGCAACGGCTTCAGCATGTTCGTTGCTACGAAAATGCGAACGAACTTATCCTTCTCCATGACAAAGCAAGGCCTCAGACGAGTCTGCGCAAGCGAGAGGAGCTCGTGAAACCTCACTGCAGTGTTCTTCCTCATCCGCTCTACAACCCAGATCTCGTACCTTCCGGCTTCTATCTGTTTGGCCCAATGAAAGATGCACTCCGCCCGAAGGCGTACGTGGATGTCGGGAAAGTCATTGTTGCAGCAAGACGATGGCTCTGGCGTCGACGAGTAGGGTGGCACCATCAGGCATACAGACCCTGCCAGTAAGGTGGCGTAAGGCCGTTGCACTGAACGTAAATCATGTTGAAAAAATAGATTTTGTAGAAAAAAGAGTTCGGAGTAATATGGTGTACTGGAATCCCGAATAAAACCAACCTGCCTTCACAAAAAAATGTGTTGCAATTCCTATCGAGGGCCCTTCGTATCTATCGCAGGGAAATGAACCCAGACCAACCAACCAACCGATCAGTCATAAGTGGCGCGGAAAAGTCGTGATCGATTGATTAGAGACGTCCTGACGCATGAAGGAATCGTCAGTTTAGTAGCGAAATGGGTGAAGGAAGTGGGGGTTTAAAGGGATGAACACAGTAAGCAGGTTTAAGCGGGTGTCGACTGCAGCAGTTATTCGGAGATGAAGGGGCTTGTGCAGGGTAGTGTAGCGTGGAGAGCTGCATCAAAGCAGTCCTCCGACTGAAGATCGCGTCAGCAACGAATGTCGTGTAAACTTACGAGAGGCCGCTGCGTATGTGCTGTCCTTAAGAAACTGCAGCAATGCCTGCGCAAGGCAGTCACCTTCTGGGCACGCGGAAGCGATCGCCGCTGCGTGACGCCCAACGCCGGAAGTACAGACGACGGCGCCTAGGACGCTGCCACGGCTACTGCACATCTCGCCTGCCATCAAGGAGGCCCCTATCAGCTGCGGAAGACGCCTTCTGCTGCAGGCGGATACACTCCATTCTGGAGGCAGCTGCGGCACGTTGCACATTTACCTCTCCAAGTAGGTACGGTGAGGGGGAGGGCGGAGGGGGGGGGCGACTGGGCCGTGGTGAAAGCTCGCTCCTGCTTACTACATTCGCATGCATAACGCGTCCTCCGTCTCGGTTTCAGACGAGCAGCAGCAACATGCTTATTATACAAATATTCGGCATTGCCATAAGGCCGTACGCTGCGAAATAACAGCTCTCCACGAGGCTAAGACTCATTTTATATGCTGGTAAAGAATCAAGCAACTGTTACTCGCGAGAAATGAGAAAGCTGCACGAACATCGTATCTCACACTGGGTGTTGTGGATTTCAGACCAAAAATGTGTTCGATGCAGGACTCCACAAAAGACTATCCTGTGCAAGCCTTCATCTACGCACAGCTACTGAAACGTACAAACATTTGGATCGTCTTACTGTAGTGAAGTCTTCATCTCCCTCTACAACCCTTCCCCTTCGCCACCCATCAACTGATCCCTTCTTTTACTCAAATTTTTCCATTAATTTCTTTTCTTGCCTAATCGACTCTGTGCTCACACATTAACAATCCCATCTACCATATATTTCCCATTTAATTGTAGCAATCTCTTGTAGTACCACATTTCCACAGTTACTATTCTCTGAAGTGTTTTCCGTTCACTTTTCACTTTCCTACAACGTTGCACTCCGAACAAACCAACAGCCGCTACATCTGATTACAGTGTCATGTCACATCGATCTGGTAACTTTTAAATTTATTCACAATACTGTTACTATAAGCTTTTGACAATGTTGACTGGAATACTCTCTTTCGAATTCTGAAGGTGGCAGGGGTAAAATACAGGGACCGAAAGGCTGTTTACAACTTGTACAGAAACCGGATGGCAGTTATAAGAGTCGAGGGGCATGAAAGGGAAGCAGTGGTTGGGAAGGGAGAGAGAGTTGTAGCCTATCCCCGATGTTATTCAGTCTATATATTGAGCAAGCAGTAAAGGAAACAAAAGAAAAATTCGGAGTAGGAATTAAAATCCATGGAGAAGAAATAAAAACTTTAAAGTTTGCGATGACACTGTAATTCTGTCAGAGACAGAACCTGGAAGAGCAGCTGAACGGAATGGACACTGTCTTGAAAGGAGGATATAAGATAAACATCAACAAAAGCAAAACGAGGATAACTGAATGTAGTGGAATTAAATCGGGTGATGCTGAGGGAATTAGATTATGAGATGAGACGCTTAAAGTAGTAAATGATTTTTGCTATTTGGGGAACAAAATAACAGATGATGGTCGAAGTAGGGAGGATATAAAACGTAGACTGTCAATTACAAGGAAAGCGTTTCTGAGGAAGAGAAATTTGGTAACCTCCAGTATAGACTTAAGTGTCATGAAGTCGTTTCTGAAAGTATTTGTATGGAGTGTAGCCACGTATGGAAGTGATAAATAGTTCAGACAAGAAGAGAATAGAAGCTTTCGAAATGTGGTGCTGTAGAAGAATGCTGAAGATTAGATGGGTAGATCACATAACTAATGAGGAGGTATTGAACAGAATTGGGGAGAAGAGGAGTTTGTGGCACAACTTGACTAGAAGAAGGGATCGGTTGGTTGGACATATTGTGAGGCCTCAAGGGTTCACCAATTTAGTATTGGAGGGAAAGTGGAGGGTAAAAATCGTAGAGGAAGACCAAGAGATGCATACACTAAACAGATTCAGATTATAGTACTGTCAAATTCTAAAATGATATAAATTTCTCGTTGCAATATAAAATAAGCGTCAGTATGGCAATATATTTCACTGAAGTGATGTCACGTGTTCGTTCTCCTAAAATAACGCATTAAAATTAATACTTTTTGTCATCAGTAAAATTACAAATCCACTTCTTTGCACATATACGACACTGCTCCGCAACCATCAACCTCATTTTATTGCGATAAGATCAGACACTCTTGTTACCTAATTCACATAGGTCGTAAAACTGAAAACATACTTTGGTTAAAATGGTTCCATCCTTTAGACTCTTTTATTAGGTTAACTCGTTATGAAATGTTATTCATTATGTCACCTATCTTCATAAAAAGAAGGCCCTGCAGCTGATATATATATATATGATGTTTCCGTTAGAGCGTGCAAAAATGTAACAGGACATAGAGGATGCCCCACTGAACAATTTGAGAGAGGGAACCTGGGGCCGGAGAAGCCAGCTTAAGGAGACACGGAAGTAAACTTGTGTACCGCTTTGTCTAGCATTACTGTTTTCCAGGTTATTTACAACTAAGATGCATACAAGTTTAAGCGCACTGTGCTCTTTATTTACATGTCATTCTTTATTTCCTGCAAGGAAACACGGAGGACGTGCCTGATCACCATAAAGTCATGATGCAGGTTTGTTTACTTTGCTTTTCCATAAGATGGCTCCGTTGTATCGTATTTATACTGTCCCATAATAGAACGTGCTATGAATCAGTGACACTCCCATTCAGAGACATGCAGTACAATACAATGGAGCAGTATTTCCTGGTCGCTCGATGGAAGGGAGATCATATTCCATGGCTTGCGAGGTACCTGACCTGAGTCTCCTTGATTATTTCCTATGGGGATACCTAAAGTCTCTTGTGTATGAGACCGCAGTGAATACGAAGAAGCAATTAGTTGGCAGAATTATAACTGCCTGTGATGTTATTCAGTACACACGAGGGATATTAGTCAGGGTGCGTCAGAATCTTTTTCACCGATGTCATGCTTGCATTGAGGTTGATGGCCGTCAGTTTCAGCACATTTTGTAAGATACATTAAAAATGATACATTCATTGTGTCAATGATGGTATTTGCAGATACCTAATGTAAATAAAAAGTACACAGTAATGTGATTTTATTCCTGTTATCCTCTTAAGCTGTCTTCTCTGAACCCAGATTTCCTACCTCTAGTTGTTTAGTGGAGCAACCCCTCTGCCCTGTTAAACTTTAGTACGCTCTTACGGAAACACTCTAAGTCTGTTTTCCTCCTGCACTTTCGCTTTGACACATACCTGTCGTGCAAAAAATGATACGAAGGTTTGAAACAGCTTTATTCTCACAATTGTATAAGTTACAAGCAGCTTGGAATATTTTTGACTTTATCCCGAACTATAAACCCTGATTAAACTATTCACCGTCAATACGGGCAGATTGTAACAGGACAGCCGCTTTGTGTGGACAACATGGATACAAAATCATCAAAGTAAAAACATCTCTGTCTGAACTTTTGTTCATATTTTTGGGTTTTGCCTTCACGGTGCCACCTCTTCGGTCGATATGCATTACCTTGCTTTGGCAGTTACTACACGCTCTATAAGGAAGCAAACTAAAATGATACGCGCGATACCCTTTCTAAAGAAACCTTACAGCACTTAACATGTTTCTTAATCATTGACACATAGCAAGTATACTTAGGGTCTGAAACAATCTCCTTCGCCCTTACCCTTTTCCTTGTTATTACGAGATAATCTCGCAAGCTACTTCTCAATTACTTAGCTTATTACACAGGCCTAACCGACGGTCGTTTTACACAGGTATATTAATCAGGACAGGCAGGTTATCCAGTAATGCTCGGACAGTAAGGTGGGGCACCACGGCTTCCCTTGAAAATGTCCTACTTATGAGGATGAAACCAGTCATCAACATAAATAAAGAAAATTTCACCAACTAGAGCGTCCTTTCTTTATTTGAGCATACAAGATGGTTCAAATGGCTCTGAACACTATGGGACTTAACATCTGAGGTCATCAGTCTCCTAGAACTCAGAACTACTTAAACTTAACCAACCGAAGGACATCAGTCACAACCATGCCCGAGGCAGGATTCTAACCTGCGACCGTAGCGGTCGCGCGGTTCCAAACTGAAGCGCCTAGAACCGCCCGGCCTCAGCGACCGGCCTTTAGCATACAGTTTAGGACTAAGAGCACACACTGCAGTTGTTAAAATTAATAAGTAAAGCTCAAAATCTACCGTCTTGAGATAATTGAGAGCGCAACACGTCTTCATGTAACTACTGCTGATAAGGAGGTTTCTGTATAGGTGAATGATGAAGGGTTCAAAAATATGAGAATTGCATATTCCATACGTAATCATCTTTCGATTTCCCAGCTACCTTCGATGGGTCAGCCAATGTGTGTTGACTTCTGACCAGTATCTGTGATTGTGTTTATTTATTTCTCCACCCATAAATTGCCTTGATCCCCAAATAGTACGTCATAAGGGAAAGAACTGTTTTCGTCCAATTTCCATGTCATCCTTTTCGTAAACTGAACTCGAAGAAATGGAGCATCCTCTGTGAGATGCAACATTTTAAAGGGTCCCCTTTATGCGTGGCCAATATTATCATTTACTGATGTGTAGCTGACACCAGATACCTTCGCTCTGGACTCTTTATTTATGAACGACGCAACTCTTCATGAACGATGCAAGAACAGCCGTACTCGATCATTCAACTTTCGTTTTACCCTCGGGAAGCCTGTCTCACAGAATTGCGTGAAATTTCACTACCAAGTTTGCGGTAACGGGTGGCCTGGGCAGATTTTTTTTAAAAATCCGCTGCAATAACACAAGTGTTACTCTCTCCCAAGATCAGAACTCCATGACTGATATCAGCTTTCACATCAGCTGCAGGGATAAACTAGAGGATGAACAAATATATG
Organism: Schistocerca nitens; assembly: GCF_023898315.1. Classification (NCBI taxonomy): domain Eukaryota; kingdom Metazoa; phylum Arthropoda; class Insecta; order Orthoptera; family Acrididae; genus Schistocerca; species Schistocerca nitens. The sequence goes on along the minus strand of NC_064615.1, from coordinate 24,107,500 downwards.
CGCAAATATACGACTGCTGAAACATTAATATCTATTTATTGCAAGATGGCGTCGCTGACTTAACTTGCGGTGTCTGGTTCCGCATGCACCGCTTTTAAGACCGTACGCAAGCGCGGTACGGGATAGGGCTTTGGAAGGACACTGGCCACGGAGTCTCCTGGCAGCGGTTCTAGGCGCTTCAGTCCGGAAACGCGCTGCTGCTACTGTCGCGTGTTCGAATCCTGCCTCGGGCAAGGATGTGTGTGATGTCCTTAGGTTGGTTAGGTTTAAGTAGTTCTAAGTTCTAGGAGACTGATGACCTCATAAGTTAAGCCCAATAGTACTCAGAGCCATTTGAACCAATTTTGATCTTTGCCTCTGTCGCAACGGCGCTTCACACGAAATATTTATTACGCGAAATTCATACTAGGTCTTCAAAATTACGACACTGGCTGACTAAGACGGTTACAGGTTGTACTCTGACGCTTGTTATTGGAATTCTGTCATTTATTAGTTTTGTGGTAATGCAACGCTGAGACGCACAGGTATAATTTTAAGGTAAAGTATTTTGATGTTTAAAGTTTTTGTTTCACATGTCTGTGATTTCAAACTATTGATTAATTATCTTACGAGTGTTAAATTTAATAATCAAGCGTGCTCTGGTTACCAGCGTGTGTCTTATGTGGAACTGATTGTGTGGAATAAATTGTGAAATTTCATTTTGCTGAGTTTGGACTTGGCAGTTTATCGCCGGCCCGAGTGGTCGTGTGGTTCTAGGCACTACAGTCTGGAGCCGAGCGACCGCTACGGTCGCAGGTTCGAATCCTGCCTCGGGCATGGATGTGTGTGATGTCCTTAGGTTAGAAGTTCTAGGCGACTGACGACCTCAGAGCCATTATAACCATTTGGCAGTTTATCACTTCCGGATCCCCTCAACCTTCGCACTTCAACACCATTGCTATTTCTCGTGTAATTGTTTATTCGATAACTCATCTCATCATTTGTCATTCGAAAATTACGAGCTGAATTCAATATAGTGACTTCCAGAATGGCCGCGAAGTTGGTAACGTAACCTCAGAGGCATGACTTAAATTTCTGCATACCCAGATAGTTTTGTTTTGGAAGGTGATTGCACACTTAATGAACTGTAAAGATTACTGTGCTGTACTGTTTAGATTCATGCAAGTGAGGAGTGCAATATTTGCGTAGGTTCAGAAAATAAATGTGTGAGGTTGCCTATCGCGTGGTCGACGCACAACGTGACAATTATTGAACTACACGAAATAAAATCGTCGTGACGTCTGTACGGTATGCGTTAGGACGTTCAAACTACACGATTGGCCGCGGGGCATGATGGGAATTAGAATGAGCATGTATGGTTTAGTTTAGCGACGAAACCCACTCTCATTTGGAGGCGTTCGTCAATAAGCAAAATTGGCGGTATTGGTTGAAAACAGTCTTCGTTGCAATTTTAGCTTTTTATTTTTCAACTACGCGTTTCACCTTACTTAGGCATCTTCAGGTTGACCTTAATTTGGTATTTCTTAGAACGATCCTTTAGACAGTGCGGCCAAAGGGCATCGTCGAATACATCAGGCCAACATCGCATTCGTTAAACTCAGTAAGAACTCCCTGGATGGACGTGAGTGGCTCCAAGACCCGCATAACGCGTTCCCGTTCACAGCACCGAGTAATAGAATGGCGCATTTTGGGGGACTGAGAATCCGCATTTCACGATCCAGAAGTCTCTTCACCCTCAACGAATGACTGTGCGGAGTGCAGTGTCCAGTCACGGAATAATCGGTGCGTCATTCCCTGATGGCAGGGCGACTAACGAACGGTACGTGAAGGTTGTGGAAGAAGATTTCATGGCCCATGTTCACAGTGACCCTGATTTTGACAAGATTTGGTTCATGCAAGACGGAGCTCGGCCCTGTCGAAACAGGAATGTTTGATGTCCTGGAGGAGTATTTTGGGGATCGCATACTGGCTCTGGGATACCCAGAGGCCACTGGCATGGACCCCGATTGGCCACCACATTCTCCGGATCTAAACACATGCGAGTCCTTTTTGTGGGGCTGTATTAAAGACAAGGTGTAGAGCACTAACCACAAAATCATTGCTGTGCTGAAAACAGCCATTCAGGTCATCGCCGCCATCGATGTTCCGACACAACAGCGGGCCATGCAGAATATCCCTATTCGTCTGCGCCACATCATCTTCAACGGTGGCAGGCATATCGAAAATGTCACAACCTAAATCAGAATATCTGAAGTGATGTTTACATGTTGAATGAAGTGTGCGCGCGCCGTAGTTTGGAAGTAATTTCGGTTTTTTTGTTGTTGTTGTTGTTTTGTTGTGGCTTCAGTCCTGAGACTGGTTTGATGCAGCTCTCCATGCTACTCTATCCTGTGCAAGCTTCTTCATCTCCCAGTACTTACTGCAACCTACATCCTTCTGAATCTGCTTAGTGTATTCATCTCTTGGTCTCCCTCTACGATTTTCACCCTCCAAGCTGCCCTCCAATGCTAAATTGGTGATCCCTTGATGCCTTCTTCTTGTCAAGTTGTGCCACAAACTCCTCTTCTCCCCAATTCTATTCAATACCTCCTCATTATTTATGTGATCTACCCAGCTAATCTTCAGCATTCATATGTAGCACCACATTTCGAAAGCTTCTATTCTCTTCTTGTCCAAACTATTTCTCGTCCATGTTTCACTTCCATACACGGCTACACTCCATACAAATACTTTCAGAAACGACTTCGTGACACATAAATCTATACTCTATGTTAACAAATTTTTCTTCTTCAGAAACGCTTTCCTTACCATTGCGAGTCTACATTTTATATCCTCTATACTTCGACCAACATCAGTTATTTTGCTTCCCAAATAGCAAAACTCCTTTACTACTTTAAGTGTCTCATTTCCTAATCTAAATCCCTCAGCATCACCCGATTTAATTCGACTATAATCCATTATCCTCTTTTTGCTTTTGTTGATGTTCATCTTATATCCTCCTTTCAAGACACTGTCCATTCCGTTCAACTGCTCTTCCAGGTCCTGTCATCGGCGAACCTCAAAGTTTTTATTTCTTCTCCATAGATTTTAATACCTACTCCGAATTTTTCTTTTGTTTCCTTTGCTGCTTGCTCAATATACAGATTGAATAACATCGGGGAGAGACTACAACCCTGTCTCACTCCCTTCCCAACCACTGCTTCCCTTTCATGTCCCTCGACTCTTATAACTGCTATCCGGTTTCTGTACAAATTGTAAATAGCCTTTCGCTCCCTGTATTTTACCCCTGCCACCTTTAGTATTCCAGTCAGCTGTGTCAAAAGCTTTCTCTAAGTCTACAAATGCTAGAAACGTAGGTTTGCCTTTCCTTAATCTTTCTTCTCAGATAAGTCGTAAGGTCAGTATTGTCTCACGTGTTCCGTTGTTTTCGTATGATTCAATAATTGTCACCCTGTAAGCCTCAGGCACAAGTTTAGCAGCGCATCCCTGAGAGAAAGGCGCGACTTTGCCATGTCGCTTTCGCGCCTGCAGCAGCCGTGGCGCGAATTCTGCGCTCTTAGACGCAGCTCGGCGTTACTTTTGCCGGGGCGACCTCCCCGCGGGCGCAGCGACCGTTAAAAGTCGCCGATTACGGCCCGTCTCGGTTCGTTCCGTCCGGGACGCGCTCACTAGACCCCGGAGTCTGCGGTTCGCTTTCAACTTTCCAAACGGCATTCCTGCGCAGCTAGACAAACCTCCCTCTCTCCCTCCGCCCTCTCTCTCTTTCTCTCTCTCTCTCTCTCTCTCTCTGTAGCCGCACGAGCCGCCCGAAACGCGCAGATAAAGCAGCCAGCAGTGACGCAACGTATTGTGCTCGCCGGCGAACCTAAGGTGCTACATCACGTCATCGGCCGGCATAGCGTGCAGCCAGTGGTCCAACACCGGCTGGCGCCAACCAGCGTGGCGGAACGGCCAGAACATATTGCGTAGCAGACGCTGCTAAGTTAGCGTCACCAAACGTCCCCTATTTTACACGTTCGTCTCTTATTTCACAAGCTGCGACACTGTCGCGAAAAAACAGTGACTCGTATATTAATCAGTTTCCTTTAATTTACGTCTACTGTCACAACCTTTTTGTTAACAGATTACCGGTTTCGGTCTATAATGACCATCATCAGATCTGCAGCAAAAATGGAAAAACATGAATAAACTCGCAAACTGTATGCAGCTTAACAACAATATACAGGGTGTTACAAAAAGGTACGGCCAAACTTTCAGGAAACATTCCTCACACACAAATAAAGAAAATATGTTATGTGGACATGTGTCCGGAAACGCTTACTTTCCATGTTAGAGCTCATTTTATTACTTCTCTTCAAATCACATTGATCATGGAATGGAAACACACAGCAACAGAACGTACCAGCGTGACTTCAAACACTTTGTTACAGGAAATGTTCAAAATGTCCTCCGTTAGCGAGGATACATGCATCCACCCTCCGTCGCATGGAATCCCTGATGCGCTGATGCAGCCCTGGAGAATGGCGTATTGTATCACAGCCGCCCACAATACGAGCACGAAGAGTCTCTACATTTGGTACCTGTGTTGCGTAGACAAGAGCTTTCAAATGCCCCCATAAATGAAAGTCAAGAGGGTTGAGGTCAGGAGAGCGTGGAGGCCATATGATTGGTCCGCCTCTACCAATCCATCGGTCACCGAACCTGCTATTGAGAAGAGTACGAACACTTCGATTGAAATGTGCAGGAGCTCCATCGTGCATGAACCACATGTTGTGTCGTACTTGTGAAGGCACATGTTCTAGCAGCACAGGTAGAGTATCCCGTATGAAATCATGATAACGTGCTCCATTGAGCGTAAGTGGAAGAACATTGGGCCCAACCAAGACATCAGCAACAATGCCTGCCCAAACGTTCACAGAAAATCTGTGTTGATGACGTGATTGCACAATTGCGTGCGGATTCTCGTCAGCCCACACATGTTGATTGTGAAAATTTACAATATGATCATCAGAATCGAGGAAGTACAGTACATACTTACGAAACTAAAATGAGCTCTAACATGGAAATTAAGCGTTTCAGGACACATGTCCACATAACATCTTTTCTTTATTTGTGTGTGAGGAATGTTTCCTGAAAGTTTGGCTGTACCTTTTTGTAACACCCTGTATAGACCATAATGAAAAGTAGTGCTGACAAAATTTATATTTGTGCGCTTTAAATATGAAGAGGCATACCTGTTTCATAAAAACAAAGTCCTAATGTACTGCAGCCATAGTGGCATCGTCAAATGTTAAATGCGGAAACAGCACCAGCATCGTAAAATACATATAAATAACATCACATGCACGAGTCATGTTGTCGGTAGTACTACTGTTTAAAACGAGCTGCCGTACAGTAGCCACAAGATGTTGGTGTTGTAAGTCTCTTATTTACCTTATACGTCCCGTTGTCCGGACGGAAAACCTATGGGACGCATTTCGTCCCGTTTTTCGTTAATCGTCGCGTAAATTTTGAAATACCGTGTTTTTATGTAATGTATAGCATAACCAAAGGGTGAATAAATGTAGCCGTACCCAAAATAATCACAATGTATGATATCTTTTGATACGAGCCGGCCGAAGTGGCCGAGCGGTTCTAGGCACTTCAGTCTGCAACCGCGCGACCACTACGACCGCAGGTTCGAATCCTGCCTCGGGCATGGATGTGTGTGATGTCCTTAGGTTAGTTAGGTTTAAGTAGTTCTAGGGGACTGATGACCTCAGAAGTTAAATCCCGTAGTGCTCAGAGCCATTTGAATCATTTTGCTGCGACCATAAGCAAGGTGCTTGAGAAGAAATTTATTTGTTCCAGAACTTATCGGGGAAATGAACGATATCAAAAATGTATGTGAAGTGAGAAAGCCATTAATTAAGAACTGTTAATTTTGTTGGTAAGAAATTCTTCCAATCGATATGTGGCATACAGCAAACCAGTGCTTAACACTAAAAACAGTCTTGGTTGCAATTTTAGTTTTTTATTTTTCAACGACGCGATTCGCTTTATTTAGGCATCTTCAGGTTATCGTTTCTAGGTGGACGCGACAGGCACCAAGATCTGCATAACACGTAGCCATTCACAGGAGCGAGTAACAGAGTAACTACCTAGTTACTATCTGAGCCCCCATCTTACTCTGTTACTCGCTCCTGTGAACGGGAACGCGTTATGCAGATCTTGGTGCCTCTCGCGTCCATCTAGAAAAGATAACCTGAAGATGCCCAAATAAGGCGAAACGCGTCGTTGAAAAACAAAAACATAAAATTGCAACCAAGACTGTTTTTAATCAATATTGTTGGTAAGAAATGGTCTATAATTTTCAACTTCTTTGGATCTCAAGATGCTTGCTGTAAGAATTTGGAGCCCATTACTGAGTTGGTGCTAGCTCTATCTGGCAGAAAGTGTGTTCTCTTTCACAAAGTTCCGCAGTTCGTGGTCCAGTGGCTAGCGTTGCTACCTCTGGTACACGAGGTCCCGGGTTCGATTCCCGGCCGGGTTGGGGATTTTCTCTGCGCGGCGACTGGGCGTTTGTGATGTCCTCATCATTTCATCATCGTCCTAATCATTCGTGACAGTGGCTACATTCCACTGTAAACAAAATTGGACTGTGAAGAAATTGGGACTTTGTACTAGCGGTGATGACTGCGCCCCACAAACCAGACATCATCATCGTCATCATCTTTCACAAATAATTTACGAGGTGATGAAAATAATAGGTTTTGTGTGGAAACTGTTAAGAAAATAATCTTAACTAAGATTCGTTTTCAGGATACTTTATGTGTTGATTTTTATAAAATTCTATTTGAAAACAATCCAAATCCTGAATGCAGAGATTTTTCTACATAATATAAGAAAAACGATTTTTCAGAAACTACCCACCGCGAAACTTCAAGGGTACTTGAGAATGAGAAATAAGTACCTATGTAACTAATAACCATCGTCCTCCGTAGTTAAGTCGTTAAATTCAAATGGTGTATTGTACTTTCATGTGACAACAGTAAAACAATTAAATATTTACTATGTTGGTGAAACAAGGTATTTTGTTGTATTTAGGGCAAATTTTAACAAAAATGTACGATGCCCTACGTCGTTGGAGCATTAACTATTTTTAACACCAATGTGCTATACATATATAGTATTAAAAAAAAGTTACCAGAAACTGTTGATTCACTCCAGCGTCTAATTCGTGTCCCATATTTTGATTTTGGAAATATGGTCACCCTATACTAGGTCACAAGGTTTCCAGTGCTACATAGGATCGGATTATAGGCCTACGTGCATACTTCCACAGCTTTGTTAAAATGGATGTTATAATACATAATGTATTTTATGAAATCAGTAAAATCTTCTTTATGATATATACAGGGTGTCACAGAACGAATTGTCATTACTTAGGGATATGATAGGAACGATCATTTGAAGGAAAAAGTATAGTAAATTTAGGCTCCAAAATACAAACTTTAAGAGATATGAGCACTTGTCCATTTTCGTTACTCTGGGTCATACCTTTTTTACTGAATAAGGGATCATGGTTCTTAATGTATGCCTTTTGGAGCCACCCATACTACCTCTTCCCAAAATGTGGAAAACGAAGAGCTTGCAGTAAAAGAGATTTATTTCCAAGATGAAGCGGTGCTCATAGCTCCTAACCCTTTCAGGCTCACTGGTTACAATTGTGCGCATTAATTTGTACTACGTCTTAGCTGCAATAACATAATTTTCCTCAATGCAAACCTCATGTACATGCTTGTAAATGCTTAGGCTTTCCCTCATGCACAAGTGCTGTCACCTGCTGTGCATCACTATGAAAATATCAACAACTGACTCTAGCAGTGTGTAGCATCTTGTGAACGTCGGAATACATGGAAGTGCTTGGTTACTTATTTTCCACTGTACAACTAAATGTTATAATTTTTTTCTTTACAGTTATTATTGAGTGGTCATTTTATTTATTACAACCATAAAGATTTAAAATTTTGTTATTTTAGTCCACAAAAAGAAGCCATGGGTACTAAGTGCATTTTAAAACGCGTACACATATTGTTACAAATCATGCTTCTAAAAGGATTAAAAATTATCTAATAGCATGAGGGCATAAAAAACGTTTTTACTTTCTTCAGAAGAAATTCACGTATGAAAAGGTTAAGGCACAATTTTTGAGCCCATACTTACTAGGCTTTTATTGGTTAGAATGACTGCTTCTGTCGTATCCGTGAATATACACCAACTTCCTGGGACATTCTCAATAACGAAGTACTCCTCAGATTACGTTTTTCTACCGTGGTGCGTTTCGGAAACGCTAGATTTTCAAGTATTGAATATAATGCCTGCGTTTCTGACGTGTGGTTTCTCTTGTTACGGTCTTACAGCAACCGAAAAACACAAATCTTGAAATGTTTAGGCGCTGCTCATAGAAAATAGTATTTTTCTTATATGTGCTTACAAATAGTGTGCGTCCTTCAGTACGCAGAAATTCAAACACACGCAGCAGTCATCTCACACTGTCAGCTTTACATTTAACCATAATATAATATAAAGATACTGCAAGAGTATTACTTCCCAGAGTGTGTCCTGTGTTAGTGAGTTGTATACATATTTACTTAAAAGTGTCATTTATAACTGCTTTCAATGACAACAATGATTATTTAAAGAAACAAGCTATATACTATTTTTATACTATTTTGTTACAAATTTTTGTGGGTATAGTTACTAAATATATGAGAAATACTTGAAGAATTGAACATGTCATATATGTAGGAGAAGTATTGTGTAGTGTACAATAAGTTCCAACTCCCGCATTGCATTCATTGCTTGTGATCCGTGGTTGTGTTCTAATTCGATAGTTGCGAATTCAGTCTTTCTCGGCGTATTCCACTGATGGGGCTCGGATTATCAGCCACCACTCGGCTGATAACCCGAAAAGAATTCATCACTCATTCGATAGGTTTGCATTTAGTTAAAAATTTTCCATTTCTATTTCGACCAATACCAAATTAAGGTTTCTTCAAACTCACTCAGATATTATAACATTTTTAACTTTTACTTTGCTTGGTATTTTATTTTAAAATTTTAACGTCTAAGGCTTTCACTACACAAGGGCGCTGGAATAGGTTGACACACACACGTGACCATACGTGTATCGCCCTGTTGACAATCTGCAGCTTTGCAGTAATTGTGTACGAATTACTTCGTGATCTTTTATTTCTTACTTCTGTACCGCCACAGTTTATACTTATGTCACATTGTGATTAGCTTTGTGATATCGTGCTATCGCGTGAATCTGTGGATTTCTAGTAGCAAGGGACGAAGCGGGTTATCCTAATAAAACTTACCCAGAAAACGTCTTTCTTCATTATAAAGTCTGAATTACTCGCCAACACTTCACTTGTGTCAAGCATAGGCCTTAATTTAAGAGGTAACTTTTTTGATAATTAATTATGTACTCAGCATTGTACTGAAGTGAATCACGTAATTTGGAAAATTCAGAAAAGAAGATAATGGAAGTCTTTGTAACATGGTGTTACAGATCTCATACGGTTTTGGAAGTTCATAAAAAGAAATCAGTGAACAACTCTCCGAAATTTCTAGCGCCTTCTCTACGGTTGATTTTCCCTTTACAAATCCTGCTTGTTGAAACCCAAGTACTTCCTAAACATATGGTATTATCCACATCAGCAATAGCGTGCTGTCGGCCGGTATGGCCGAGCGGTTCTAGGCGCTTCAGTCTTGAACCGCGTGACCGCTACTGTCGCAGGTTCGAATCCTGCCTAGGGTATGGATGTGTGTGATGTCCTTGGGTTAGTTAGGTTTAAGTAGTTCTAAGTTCTAGGGGACTGATGACCTCAGATGTTAAGTCCCATAGTGCTCAGAGCCATTTGAACCAATAACGTGCTCATGATTTTATAAGCTGTACATAGTAAGGTAATTCACCTGCGCTGGCTGCATCTCACTGAGTCTACTTCCTTAATTATCAGACACGTGACTAACTGCTTCCTGCCTGCCGGAATACTTTTCCTCCTCTAACTTTAACAGGTTAGACGGGACAGTCTGCTTCGTAGGATATACAGGGTGTTTCAAAAATGACCGGTATATTTGAAACGACAATACAAACTAAACGAGCAGCGATAGAAATACACCGTCTCTTGCAATATGCTTGGGACAACAGTACGTTTTCAGGCAGACAAACTTTCAAAATTACAGTAGTTACAATTGTCAACAACAGATGGCGCTGCGGTCTGGGAAACTCTATAGTACGATATTTTCCACATATCCACCATGCGTAGCAATAATATGGCGTAGTCTCTGAATGAAATTACCCGAAACCTTTGACAACGTGTCTGGCGGAATGGCTTCACATGCAGATGAGATGTACTGCTTCAGCTGTTCAATTGTTTCTGGATTCTGGCGGTACACCTGGTCTTTCAAGTGTCCCCACAGAAAGAAGTCACAGGGGTTCATGTCTGGCGAATAGGGAGGCCAATCCACGCCGCCTCCTGTATGTTTCGGATAGCCCAAAGCAATCACACGATCATCCAAATATTCATTCAGAAAATTAAAGACGTCGGCCGTGCGATGTGGCCGGGCACCATCTTGCATAAACCACGAGGTGTTCGCAGTGTCGCCTAAGGCAGTTTGTACCGCCACAAATTCACGAAGAATGTCCAGATAGCGTGATGCAGTAATCGTTTCGGATCTGAAAAATAGGCCAATGATTCCTTTGGAAGAAATGGCGGCCCAGGCCAGTACTTTTTGAGGATGCAGGGACGATGGGACCGCAACATGGGGCTTTTCGGTTCCCCATATGCGCCAGTTCTGTTTATTGACGAAGCCGTCCAGGTAAAAATAAGCTTCCTCAGTAAACCAAATGCTGCCCACATGCATATCGCCGTCATCAATCCTGTGCACTGTATCGTTAGCGAATGTCTCTCGTGCAGCAATGGTAGCGGCGCTGAGGGGTTGCCGCGTTTGAATTTTGTATGGATAGAGGTGTAAACTCTGGCGCATGAGACGATACATGGACGTTGGCGTCATTTGGACCGCAGCTGCAACACGGCGAACGGAAACCCGAGGCCGCTGTTGGATCACCTGCTGCACTAGCTGCGCGTTGCCCTCTGTGGTTGCCGTACGCGGTCGCCCTACCTTTCCAGCACGTTCATCCGTCACGTTCCCAGTCCGTTGAAATTTTGCAAACAGATCCTTTATTGTATCGCTTTTCGGTCCTTTGGTTACATTAAACCTCCATTGAAAACTTCGTCTTGTTGCAACAACACTGTGTTCTAGGCGGTGGAATTCCAACACCAGAAAAATCCTCTGTTCTAAGGAATAAACCATGTTGTCCACAGCACACATGCACGTTGTGAACAGCACACGCTTACAGCAGAAAGACGACGTACAGAATGGCGCACCCACAGACTGCGTTGTCGTCTATATCTTTCACATCACTTGCAGCGCCATCCGTTGTTGAAAATTGTAACTACTGTAATTTCGAAAGTTTGTCCGCCTGAAAATGTACTGTTGTCCCAAGCATATTGCAACAAACGGTGTATTTCTATCGCTGCTCGTTTAGTTTTTATTGCCGTTTCAAATATACCGGTCATTTTTGAAACACCCTGTATTTTCCCTCTCTCATCATCTCTGTAGGTATCCCATGTATTCATGGTGCCTTTTTCCTCTTCAGCATGTCGTACAGGAAAATTTAATGTAAATCCTCTTTGCATTTTGATATGAAATACATAATCTCTGATACTACCAAAAGGATATATAACTGTTGACAGATGGAAAAAAACTCAATATTCCGTATATCACTGGACAAATACTTTTGAGATGTGTTGACAAACACAACAACAAAATCGAGCGAATCGAGTTAGTACACGACACGAAATTACAATATTCTCGTTACTCTTAGAACACGCACTGTGTACATACACGGTCAATCCACGTTAGTGCGATCACCGGCTATGTTTGAAGTCTACGCGCCATTCATAGACGACAGGTGGCAGCATTAGCAGTGAAGGGTAGAGAACGGTGGAAAATAGTGAAGTCGTTGTCGTAATGCTGAAACGGAGCGTTTTACCTGACGTTCAAAAGAGCATGACGATTGGCTTTCGGGCCAAGGGTGCAAGCATTCCCGAAACTTCTATATTTAAATTGTTCATGTGTCGCCGTGGTTAAAGTATACAGTGGATGGCAAAGCTGCACTAACTATGGTGCGTGCACCACGTACCATAGATGACAGGGGTGAACGGTGACTGCGGATATTTGTACGGGCGAATAGACATGCAACCGTTGAGCAGCTGACCGCACAGCTGAACAGGGCTGGTCGCTGACTGTGTACATTTGCGACGAAGCCTGGAATTTGCATTCCAATACTGCAACTGGACGTCCACTGAGAGAGACAGGTAGCGTTTTCGGAAGAATAACGTTTTAAGCTCCATCATACTGATGGTCCGTAAGCGCGTACGGCGTTAAACGTCTGAAAGCAAACAACCAGCAACAATCGTCGGAAGGGTCGTGGCCGGAGGGCATTCCCTCGGTGATCGAGTCATTCTGGAAGGCGTAGACCACCACAGATTACATCTCTCCTTGTTGTTGTTGTGGTCTTCAGTCCTGAGACTGGTTTGATGCAGCTCTCTATGCTCTATGCTCTATGCTCTCTATCCTGTGCAAGCTTCTTCATCTCCCAGTACCTACTGCAACCCACATCTTTCTGAATCTGCTTAGTGTACTCATCTCTTCGTCTCCCTCTACGATTTTTACCCTCCACGTTGTCCTCCAATACTAAATTGGTGATCCCTTGATGCCTCAGAACATGTCCTACCAACCGATCCCTTCTAGTCAAGTTGTGCCACAAACTCTTCTTCTCCCGAATTCTATTCAGTACCTCCCCATTAGTTATGTGATCTAACCATCTAATCTTCAGTATTCGTATGTAGCACCACATTTCGAAAGCTTTTATTCTCTTCTTGTACAAAATATTTATCGTCCATGTTTCACTTCCATACATGGCTACGCTCCATACAAATACTTTCAGAAACGACTTCCTGACACTTAAATCTATACTCGATGTTAACAAATTTCTATTCTTAAGAAACGTTTTCCTTGCCATTGCCAGTCTACATTTTATATCCTCTCTACTTCGGCCATCATCAGTTATTTTCCTCCCAAATAGCAAAACTCCTTTAGTACTTTAAGCGTCTCATTTCCTAATCTGATTCCCTGAGTATCACCCGATTTAATTCGACTACATTCCATTATCATCGTTTTGCTTTCGTTGATGTTCATCTTATATCCTTCTTTCAAGACACTGTCCATTCCGTTCAACTGCTCTTCCAAGTCCTTTGCTGTCTCTGACAGAATTACAATGTCATCGGTGAAACCCAAAGTTTTTATTTTTTCTCCATGGATTTTAATACCGACTCCGAATTTTTCTTTTGGTTCCTTTACTGCTTGCTCATTATACAGATTGAATAACATCGAGGAGAGGCTACAACCCGGTCTCACACCCTTCCCAACCACTGCTTCCCTTTCATGTCCCTCGACTCTTATAACTGCCATCTGGTTTCTGTAAAAATTGTAGATATCATTTTGCTCCCTGTATTTTACCCCTGCCACCTTCAGAATTTGAAAGAAAGTATTCCAGTCAACATTGTCAAAAGCTTTCTCTAAGTCTATAAATGCTAGAAACGTAGGTTTGCTTTCCTTAATCTATCTTCTAAGATAAGTCGTATGGTCAGTATTGCCTCACGTGTTCCAATATTTCTACGGAATCCAAACTGATCTTGCCCGAGTTCGCTTCCATTAGTTCTTCCATTCGTCTGTAAAGAATTCGCGTTAGTATTTTGCAGCCTTGACTTATTAATCTGATAGTTCGGTAATTTTGACATCTGTCAACACCTACTTTCTTTGGGATTGGAATTATTATATTCTTCTTGAAGTCTGAGGGTATTTCACCTGTCTCATACATCTTGCTCACCAGATGGTAGAGTTTTGCCAGGGCTGGCTCTCCCAAGGCTGTTAGTAGTTCTAACGGAATCTTGTCTACTCCCGGGGCCTTGTTTCGACTTAAGGACCATTTTTACCCCTACATGCTGCTTGTTTTTCCTCGGCACCGTGGCATCTACCAGCAGGATAATTCAACGTGCCACAAAGCTCTCAATGTACCTGAGTGGTTCGAAGAGATCTAGTTTACCGTAATCCTCTGAACACCAAACTCGCCGCATTTAAACCCTTTCGAGAATCCGTGGGACACCTCGATCGGGCTGTTGGTGCCATGGAATCCCCAGCTGAGAAACCTTGTACAGCTTGCCACGGCACTGGAATCGGCATGGATCCGCATCACTGTCATCAGCTTGTAGAACCTCAGAGACTGTCTTCCTGTACGTTTCGCAGCATTCCTCGCAGCATAATGTGATCATTTAGCCGTTTGACGGGTGGTGACATTAATGTGTGTAGACAAGTACACTACGGGCCATTAAAACTGCTACACCACGAAGATGACGTGCTAAAGACGCAAAATTTAACCGACAGGAAAAAGATGCTATGATATGCAAATGATTAGAATTTCAGAGCATTCACGTAACGTTGACGCCGGTGGAGACACTTACAACGTGCTGACATGATGAAAGTTTCCAACCGATTTCTCATACACAAACAGCAGTTGACCGGCGTTGCCTGGTGAAACGTTGTTGTGATGCCTCGTGTAAGGAGGAGAAATGCGTACCATCACGTTTCCGACTTTGATAAAGGTCTGATTGTAGCCTATCGTGATTGTGGATTATCGTATCGCGACATTGCTGCTCGCGTTGGTCGAGATCCAGTGACTGTTAACAGAATATGGAATCGGTGGGTTTAGGAGGGTAATACGGAAGGCCGTGCTGCATCCCAACGGCCTCGTATCACTAGCAGTCGAGATGACAGGCATCTTATCTGCATGGCTGTAACGGATCGTGCAACCACGTCTCGATCCCTGAGTCAACACATGGGGACGTTTGCAAGACAACAACCATTTGTAAGAGCAGTTCGACGACGTTTGCAGCAGCATGGAGTATCAGCTCGGAGACCATGGTTGAGGCTACCCTTGACACTGTATCACAGACAAGAGCGCCTGCGTTGGTGTACTCAACGACGAACCTGGGTGCACGAATGGCAAAACGTCATTTTTTCAGATGAATCCAGGTTCTGTTTACAGCATCATGACGGTCGCATCCGTGCTTGGTGACATCGCGGTGAACGCACATTGGAAGTGTGCATTCGTCATCGCCATACTGGCGTTTCACACGGCGTGATGGTATGGGGTGCCATTGGTTACACGTCTCGGTCACCTCTTGTTCGCAGTGACGGCACTTCGAACAGTGGACGTTACATTTCAGATGTCTTACGTCCCGTGGCTCTAGCCGTCATTTGATTCTTGCGAAACCCTACATTTCAGCAGGATAATGCACGACCGCATGTTGCAGGTCCTGTTCGGGCCTTTCTGGATACAGAAAATGTTCGACTACTGCCCTGGCCAGCACATTCTCCAGATCTCTCGCCACTTGAAAACGTCTGGCCGAGCAACTGGCTCGTCACAATACGCCAGTCACTACTCTTGATGAACTGTGGTATCGTGTTGAAGCTGCATGTGTACACGCCATCCAAGCTCTGTTTGACTAAATGTCCAGGCGTACCAAGGCTGTTATTACGGCCAGAGGTGGTTGTTCTGGGTACTGATTTCGCAGGATCTATGCACCCAAAGCGCGTGAAAATGTAATCACATGTCAGTTGTAGTATAACATATTTGCCCAATGAATACCAATTTATCATCTGCATTTCTTCGTGGTGTGACAATTTTAATGGCCAATAGTATAAAATATGTAGAATTGAGAAGTAGTGTGGGAGGTAAAGGGGCAAAACTCGGCACGTCTTGTTCACGTTCCTGTTCTCTTATATGAGTTGAAGTATTACAGCTCCGTTGTAAAACTGTGCTTCCTGCCACATTTACTCTGCTAGAATTTTGCCCTCCGGCTAAATTTGTTACAGCTTACATCCGCGCGGGCCGAAATGACTCTCTCGGTGCATATTGCCTTTGTGGATTTATTACTTTTTACTCTGCTAAAATGCTTTACACCGCGTCGTAATGTTGCAGGACACGTGAGCCGTAGGAAAAGGAGTAGCGTGTGTCGCAAGAGGGGAGGAACGCGGCGCAATAAAGCGACGTAGCGCCGCCGCCGGCACTAGGCAGCTTTCTCCCGGGCTGGCTCTCCGCACGCCCAGGCGGGGCAAGAAGTGAGAAACAGCCGAAGTTTGCGAGATCGTGCGGTTCGCCGCAGCCTCCGACACCGCAGCAGGTTGCTCCAGCCCGCCTGCACTCTCTTCCCGTCGTCGACCTTTCTCGCGCGGCAGCGCCGCTTCCGTCAGTATTCCGGGGTGCTTTAAAGCCCGTGGGTGCCCCGTTAATTTATGCAAAACTGAAAGACTTCCTCATTTGCGGAAGACAATTTTGTTTCTGGCCGCGGCGGCGCGCCGTCCTCGCGATTGCTCTGACAAATTCCATTTCCTCCGGTCGCCGGCTCGGGGCTGCTTCCTCTTGTTTCGTCGGCGTCGCGCGGAGTGCGGGAGGAAGGGCGGCAGCGGCGGCAGCAGCAGAGATGTGCGCGGCGGCCGCTGCTGAGCCTGCTGAATTTAAACCGACGTCATTTGCCGGCAGCCGGCGGTAGCGCCAGCAGCCAGCAGGCAGTAGGCAGGGCCCGCGATACAGCCGTTCGGAAATAACTGCCAGCGGACGAGCGCTCCGCCGTAATGTGTGCTGTCAGCCTGCAAATGAGGCCTTCTGTGTGCCAATGTACGTCTCATGAAACAAGGGCGGAATCGACGATGAATAGCTCTTTCACGGATGTCGAGTAAAAACCCGCGTCATGCAAGAAATGAAATATCGTGCGTGAATACAATCACCAATACATGTAGAGCTTTTGTCGAAATGTGCAGTTGCCAGAAGACGCCAAGAATGTTCTTAACGACGAGTATAAAACTGCACAGATCCCAGTTTCGAGCGGAAATAGACTGATATATATGCGTGCAGATACAGATGGAAATTGAACAGAAAATTGACCTTTCCACTGCCCACATTTTTCTTTGCTGAAAACGAGAGCTACGTTATAAATAGTAAAACAGTCTTCGTAATACTAGCTGCTGTACTACACCTATTTCGGTAGGGAACCATAGTCTTAAAAGCAAAATGCTTGCCTTCTAAAAATGGTTCAAATAATGGCTCTGAGCACTATGCGACTTAACTTCTGAGGTCATCAGTCGCCAAGAACTTACAACTAATTAAACCTAACTAACTTAAGGACATCACACACATCCATGCCCGAGGCAGGATTCGAACCTGCGACCGTAGCGGTCGCTCGGCTCCAGACTGTAGCGCCTAGAACCGCACGGCCACACCGGCCGGCTACTTGCCTTCCAATTTCTGAGCGTCCCAAGATGAGAATGAGACGCAAATTAAATGTCAACATTCTGTTTTTCCTTTTTTCCCTCTTGACCTCTTCAACACAAAGTACCTTCCCTTTATTCCGCCTCAGTTACACTGTGTCGATGATTGCTGCGCAAACAGCGTTTCCACTTACGCGTGCACCATAATTATTCTACCACGCAAACACGTGCGGTTACACTTATCTGGTATGTGACGTTACCGGGGAAAGGGGTGAAGGGGGCTCCACTGGGGGGGGGGGGGGTCTAACTGCACAGTAACCCTGGGTTCCGTGTGGGGCGGCGGTACGGTGTGTGGACTGCTGTGGCCTGTTGTGGGGTTGTGAACCACTGAAGCATGCTGGAAGAATAGTAGTGTGAGAATAAACGAGGAGATATTTAAAATTTTCAGACGATTACACGACTCATGATGGTTCAAATGGTTCTGAGCACTATGCCTCGTGATGACTGGGTGTTGTGTGATGTCCTTAGGTTAGTTAGGTTTAAGTAGTTCTAAGTTCTAGGGGACTGATGACCATAGATGTTCAGTCCCATAGTGCTCAGAGCCTCAGAGCCTCAGCACTATGGGACTTAACATCTCAGGTCATCAGTCCCCTAGAACTTAGAACTACTTAAACCTAACTAACCTAATGACATCACACACATCCATGCCCGAGGCAGGATTCGAACCTGCGACCGTAGCAGTCCCACGGTTCCGGACTGCGCGCCTAGAACCGCGAGACCACCGCGGCCGGCGACTCAGGATGATAATATACCAGATGGATATAATTAAAGTGCACTTAACTCACGGAGGTCCAGTATGGGCTGTAATTATTGTATAGCAGGGAAAGTTGGCAGATATTCTAATGCGTTAACGGGGGTAGAACGTCAAACGGGCCGTCTTGGAGCAGGAGAGGCACCACAGGACATTTTACTTTCCACTGTCCATACTTTTACAAATAAATTCATAAAACTTTGTCAGCATGACCAGAAAGGATTGAGGACTCATACTCATAGCAGTGGAAGTTCAAAAACGTAGCAAAATTCCTTTTTTTTTACATGTCAAATTTCATCATTTTTTTACTTACTACTGGCTGCATTTGTTTCCGTAGGTACACTTATCTTCCTAAGTAAAAGAGATTCTTCGATAAATTTTGCAGAGCATACAAGCAGTACTTACAGGTGTATGAAACTCTAGAATTTTCCAAATTTATTAAAAACTGTAGTAAAAATTGAGATAATTAACTATAAAATTTGAGTTTTTTCTAAACATGAAGTTTAAAATGTAACAGTTCATTCATTTTTTCATAAATTAAATAAACTCTAGAGTTTCATGCACATGTAACTATAGTTTGTATGCTGTGCAAAATTCATCGAAGAATCTCTCTTACTTAAGACGAAAAGTGTACCTATAGCAACAAATGTAGCCAGTAGTAAGCGGAAAAATGATGAAATTTCACTTGTAAAAAAATGTATTTTTTTACGTTTTTGAGCTTCCACTGCTGTGAGTAGGAATGCTGAATCCTTTCTGATCATGCTTCCAAAGTTTTATGAATTTATTTGTAAAAGTATAGACAGTAGAAATTAAAATGTCCTGTGGTGCCTCTCCTGCTCCAAGTCGGCCCGTTTGAAGGCCTACCCCCCTTAATGCGGAACCGATTTACGGTGGAAAATATTACGTAGTTCCAATTTTGACCACCAGTTTCAAATATGACACTGTACACTGTATGACGGCATGACATACAGGCTTTCATTTGACAAACTATGACATGAGAACATTAAGGCTATCGAGAAGACAGTGAAACTCTTTCATGTGAAGGGGAGCAATTACAATGCTGCAATGGGAGAGTATCGCCCACTGAGAGATTTAACGAGAGGCTCGATGCCATTAACTGGGTTAAAGAAGATGATAATGAAATCCCAAAACACGGGTGATCTTGGTGTGGTACATCGAAAAGGAAGGCGTCCTGTCCCGGTGGAAGCTGTTGCCGAAGTTGCTGTTGCTGTAACTGACCACGCAGCTCGTGCTTCGGGCAGTGTCGCGGGAATTGTCCCGTGGTCAACAATGCGAAAAGTTTTGGGTTCTATTCAACACTAAAACCCGTACAAGATCCAGACTGAGCGGCAACTGAAACCTCATGATCCGCTGCAACGTACTCAACTCGTTCTTCAGTTTTTGGTGCGGATCGAGCGGATCGAGGGTGATGACATGTGACTGGGCAATATTCTATGGAGTGATGAGCCACATTTTACACTACAGGGTGTAGTGAATACACATAACTGCCGAATTCGGGGTAGAGATAAACCGCATGTTGCACACGAAGAGCCATTGTACTTGCCGTATGTGACTGTATGGTATGGATTCAGAAGAATTTTCACTCTCGGTCCCGTCTCATTTGAAGAGAATAGACTCAGATGGTCATTCGGGCGTACCGTGACGTCTGCAAGTTATCGATACCTCCTTATTAAAACCGAGCGAGGTGGCGCAGTGGTTAGTACACTGGACTCGCATTCGGGAGGACGACGGTTCACTCCCGCGTCCGGCCACCCTGACTTAGGCTCTTCCGTGATTTCCCTAAATCGCTACAGGCAAATGCCGGAATGGTTCCTTTGACAGGGCACGGCCGACTTCCTTCCCCATCTTTCCCTATTCCAATAAGACCGATTACCTCGCTATTTGGTCTCTTCCCCCAAAACGCCGGCCGAAGTGGCCGTGCGGTTAAAGGCGCTGCAGTCTGGAACCGCGCAACCGCTACGGTCGCAGGTTCGAATCCTGCCTCGGGCATGGATGTTTGTGATGTCCTTAGGTTAGTTAGGTTTAACTAGTTCTAAGCTCTAGGGGACTAATGACCTCAGCAGTTGAGTCCCATAGTGCTCAGAGCCATTTCTTCCCCCAAAACACCCCCGTCCTTATTAAGCATGTGATTCCTGCTTTGGAAGAGCACAACTGTGTAGAAACCAATGTTTTCATGAAAGGTGGAGCAACATTTCATGTAGCTAGCTCAGTGAAAGATCTCCCCAATGCGGCCTTCAAAAAATGGTTCAAATGGCTCTGAGCACTATGGGACTCAACTGCTGAGGTCATTAGTCCCCTAGAACTTAGAACTAGTTAAACCTAACTAACCTAAGGACATCACAAACATCCATGCCCTAGGCAGGATTCGAACCTGCGACCGTAGCGGTCTTGCGGAATGCGGCCTTCCATTAACTTGTTGACTCCAGAAGTTTTCCAGATGCTTGGCGTGCAAGATCACCTGACCGGAAACCACGTGACTTCAGGCTCTATGGGTATCTAAATGAACGCGTTTATCAAGGACACTTTCGGTCTCTACTTGGTCTGGAGGACAGTGCATCTGAAGGTCAGTACACAGGAACACGTTGCTCAGATTACACCTGTACTTCTGATCACATGGTTATACGGGGCTGCACCTCGACGACGTCTCAGGTGGTCATACTGAACATATTGTGTAAGCGGCGGTCAATAATGAAATCAACATTCTTCCTTTGTCAATTGTTCGACCGTTCCTGCGCACGTCCCTTCCCTAATGCATTACGCACGGAAACATTTATATACGATTTTCTTGCTTTCACGGCACTAAATTTGCGCCTGTTGCCCAAAACAGGAACTAACGCTTTCCACTGTAAATCGATTCCGCATTAACAAATTAGAATATCTGCCGAGTTTCCCTGCCATACGATGGTTACAGCCGACACTGAAACTCTGAGTAGTTGCACTGTAATAATCCCTCGATAACATTTAATGCAACAACCTGTTCATCTCTCTTGGATCTTATTTTGTTTCTACCTCATGTTTTTGTTTCTGTTTGTCGATATTACTTTCATCCTACAATACAATGCTCGTAATGTTTCACGGATAATATTTATTATTATTTGGTACAGTTTGGAAATTTGTGGTAAGGTCCTATTTGACGAAACTGCAGAGGTAATCGGTTCCTAAGCTTCCAGACTACTTCATTTAGCATAAACTAACTTACGCTAAGGACGACACACACACACACACACACACCCATGCCCGAGGGAGGACTCCAACCTCCGACGGGGAAAGCCGCGCTGACCGTGACAACACGCCACAGACAGCGTGGCTACCCCGCGCGACATTATTATTTGGTATTAGCATTCAGATCCACAGTATACTGATAAAAATTCGCTTCTCTTGTAGAGGGTGCGGCACGTAAAACCTCCCCGTGAAGCCAACAACATAACTGACGCTCCTATTTTCTCAAATATCAATAAATCTCCAAGAGGATTCCCAAACACACGTCACTGTTCACTGTAATCTCAAAGAATACGGACCTCATGGAGCTTGTGGCAGAAACGGCACACTAAAAACCGATCTTCTCGTCATGTAAGGGTACCTGGTGGGTAGAGGGTGCACTTTCTGTCGACCAACACCATCTCGACCATGAGCGGAAATGCATACTTTTCTGCATGTCAAGCTCCTTCAATTCTTCCACAACACTTATTCGATACGGTTTTAGCCTCAGTCCCCTTAAAACACGTCTGCAACTTCTCTCACTCGCATGAACCTCTTGCCCCAGTCTCATGACTGACTTACGACGACTTCTTGTCACTATCTCCAGCACTTGCCTGTTTAATTCAGGTGTGCAGACAGGTGGTGTTCTCCAGAATGAGATTTTCACTCTGCAGCGGAGTGTGCGCTGATATGAAACTTCCTGGCGTGAGTCGTGCTTGGGTAGCTCAGTTGGTAGAGCACTTGCCCACGAAAGGCAAAGGTTCCGAATTCGAGTCTCGGTCCGGCACACAGTTTTAATCTGCCAGGAAGTTTCAGGTGGTGTTCTGTTCCTAGGAACATTTAGAACCGATTCTGTATGCCGCCATTTTTCCAACAAACCCTATATGATTCTTTTTGCTGGCACAGAACATCCTGGAAATTTCTCCCGTTTTCACAAGCGATCCAGTGCGAATGAACGGCAACACGCTCGTTTAACAAATACGGCATCATCACACACTCACACTTTATTTAATCGTATGGCTAGGGCCCCCCGTCGGACAGGCCGTTCGCCGGGTGTCGGTCTTTCAATTTGACGCCACTTCGGCGACCTGCAGTCCATACGGATGATAGGATGATGACGAGGACAGCACAACACCCAGTCCCAGCGCGGAGAAAATTCCCCAACCCAGCCGAGAATCGAACCCGGGCCCAGAGGATTGACACTCCGTCACGCTGATCATTCAGCTACCGGGGACGGACACGCTCACACTAACCCGGCTTCACACAGCGAGACCTTTTTCTCAATTGGTTACGAAAAGTTTGGCTCCCTGCGGCTGCAGCTGTCTTACACAACAACTAAGTTCCGCGAAGTGTCGATACGTCAGAGGAAATGGTTAGCTCGTGCGCGACTTATTGGGCGGCGTTTCTCGTTTTCCGTTGCTACTGACACGCCCGCACGCACTGGAACATTATCGTAGCATACGACAGGCCGTTTTTGTTTGCCGTACCCCGTAGTTTACAACATGGCCCCGAGTGCCAACTACCCACATACAAACAAACAAAAAATGGTTCAAATGGCTCTGAGCACTATGGGACTCAACTGCTGAGGTCATTAGTCCCCTAGAACTTAGAACTAGTTAAACCTAACGAACCTAAGGACATCACAAACATCCATGCCCGAGGCAGGATTCGAACCTGCGACCGTAGCGGTCTTGCGGTTCCAGACTGCAGCGCCTTTAACCGCACGGCCACTTCGGCCGGCTACAAACAAACACACACACCACATACACCTACACTTACACTAATAGCATTTACTCAGACAAAAATGAAAAGAAATAATCTAGACAGCGAAATGAAAAGAAATAATCTAGACAGCAAAGAAAGACAGGGGGAACGAGATAACAGGAATGAAGCTACGCTGTGTGGCGCTTACGCTTTCCGTTAACGAAGGTTAAGCTTGATTCGTCACTCCGAACGACGCTTGGCACCTCAGCACGCTGGTCGGAGCCACCTTCGCGACCGAACGGAAGCCTTTGGACTGAGAGGTCTTGTGTTTTGCATATTGTTCATAAATCGTTGTTTTGGTATTAAGTTGGCCGAGGTTTCTTATGGATTTCCCGGCATTTGGTCTGTTGTCCGGCCCGGGCTAGGTCTCGTTATTTTAAAAGTCGGTCCTTGTTTTGGCTTAGTACGATTCTGGTTTACTGCCTGGTGGTTCTGGTAGTTTGCCGGGTCGCTGTGGTTGTGTTGCATTTTGTATGGGGCTGTGTGCTCGGAGCCGTGGAGTACCATTTGTGTGAACTGCTTCACTGGGGAGTACTGATAGTGCCATTCTTGGTCCTCTGCTGTTGTTGTGGACTTCAGTCCTGAGACTGGTTTGGTGCAGCTCTCCATGCTACTCTATCCTGTGCAAGCTTCTTCATCTCCCAGTACCTATTGCAACCTACATCCTTCTGAATCTGCTTGGTGTGTTCATCTCTTGGTCTCCCTCTGCTGTATGAAATGATTTTATTATTATTTTAATGTAACATCATCACTTAAATGATTTAATTCTTGTTGCGTTAATTGCAACTTGGGTACTGAGATATTTAGTAGTGTAATTACGGAAGATTTAATAGTGTCACATGCCCCTTTGCCTGTTTCTTAAGCTGCTGATTACCGAAAGACCTTAAGCTTATAGTCATATGATGTGACTTTCTTAAATTATTGTATTTTTATATCATGTTATTGTTTTTCTTTTTTAATTTACTGATCACTGGTGTACTGTTCCAAATATTAAAATGTTTCAGGTAGCTATTACTTGGGTGGAACGCGCGGAATCGCAACGGAGAGAGTAGTTGCGTGCCTTACGTGTCCGTTGTTGGCGCGGCCTGGAGAGACAAGCAAAAAAAAAAAATCTATGTTGCAGCATCACTTCCGTAAAAACCACATTCGCACGGAGATGACAAATAAGAAATCAAACGAGTTCCAATTTGAATGCACAGTGCTTTGAGCAATATTCTTAATTTTCAGGGCACGAATCGCATCGATGGCGGGGGGCTGGATCGTAGAGGAAACGGGGATGAGAGCCGACGGCGTGCGGCGTCGCGTGACCGTGGGCGATCACGCGCAGCACCTCGCAAACCGGCCGTGTCTGGCAGCCGCAGGCGTGGAAGCCGTTTCTCTCCGGCCGCGCGCACGCAAGCGCAACTCTCCATTCCGATTCGGATGGAATCTCAGTCGCCAGTTCTCCTGAAACACCGACAGTGAACCTCGTGATCGAATTGAATTCCATTTTGATTTCACAGAGGCTAGGTCTACTCCTCGGCATTGGCCCCTAACTTAGCATCGAATTTACCTAGCTCTACAGAAAATCCCGAGCGACTGAAAAAAGCGCAGGTGGCTTCCGTAAATAAGAAGGGTAAATGAAGAGACCCACAAGATCACAAATACCGTTAATGTTGGTATTCTGCAGAATTTTTGACCGTACTCTAAGTGTGGATTTTATTTTATTTTTTATTTACACGTCAAGTTCCGCAGGACCAAATTGAGGAGCAAATCTCCACGGTCTTGGAAAGTGTCAGTACATGAAATTACAACATAAAGTAATAACAGATAAAAATAAATAGGCCGGCCGAAGTGGCCGTGCTGTTAAAGGCGCTGCAGTCTGGAACCGCAAGACCGCTACGGTCGCAGGTTCGAATCCTGCCTCGGGCATGGATGTTTGTGATGTCCTTAGGTTAGTTAGGTTTAACTAGTTCTAAGTCCTAGGGGACTAATGACCTCAGAAGTTGAGTCCCATAGTG
Organism: Schistocerca nitens; assembly: GCF_023898315.1. Lineage (NCBI taxonomy): Eukaryota > Metazoa > Arthropoda > Insecta > Orthoptera > Acrididae > Schistocerca > Schistocerca nitens. Next base: position 24,082,264 of record NC_064615.1, on the reverse strand, counting down.
CTCAGAGCCATTTTTTTAAAAAATAAATTGTTTATGAACCCCATAAAAATTCCATCCATAAGTTTAAGTAAACGCAGTCAACGATACAACAAGAATCAGCTTGCTTTTTCAAGGAACTCCTCGACAAGGAACTCCACACCTTCCTGCAGAAGAGTTAAGGAAGTCAGATCCAAATGCATGCAGGTTTGATTTCTGCCGAGTATTAACTGAGAGAAAGATGCTCATTCTTGGGAATAAGATAATATTGTTAACAAGAAATGACAGTAAGGAATATATATATATATATATATATATATATATATATATATATATATATATATATATATATATACAGGGTGTTTCAAAAATGACCGGTATATTTGAAACGGCAATAAAAACTAAACGAGCAGCGATAGAAATACACCGTTTGTTGCAATATGTTTGGGACAACAGTACATTTTCAGGCAGACAAACTTTCGAAATTACAGTAGTTACAATTTTCAACAACAGATGGCGCTGCGGTCTGGGAAACTCTATAGTACGATATTTTCCACATATGCACCATGCGTAGCAATAATATGGCGTAGTCTCTGAATGAAATTATCCGAAACCTTTGACAACGTGTCTGGCGGAATGGCTTCACATGCAGATGAGATGTACTGCTTCAGCTGTTCAATTGTTTCTGGATTCTGGCGGTACACCTGGTCTTTCAAGTGTCCCCACAGAAAGAAGGCACAGGGGTTCATGTCTGGCGAATAGGGAGGCCAATCCACGCCGCCTCCTGTATGTTTCGGATAGCCCAAAGCAATCACACGATCATCCAAATATTCATTCAGGAAATTAAAGACGGCGGCCGTGCGATGTGGCCGGGCACCATCTTGCATAAACCACGAGGTGTTCGCAGTGTCGTCTAAGGCAGTTTGTACCGACACAAATTCACGAAGAATGTCCAGATAGCGTGATTCAGTAATCGTTTCGGATCTGAAAAATGGGCCAATGATTCCTTTGGAAGAAATGGCGGCCCAGACCAGTACTTTTTGAGAATGCAGGGAGGATGGGACTGCAACATGGGGCTTTTCGGTTCCCCATATGCGCCAGTTCTGTTTATTGACGAAGCCGTCCAGGTAAAATTAAGCTTCGTCAGTAAACCAAATGCTGCCCACATGCATATCGCCGTCATCAATCCTGTGCACTATATCGTTAGCGAATGTCTCTCGTGCAGCAATGGTAGCGGCGCTGAGGGGTTGCCCCGTTTGAATTTTGTATGGATAGAGGTATAAACTCTGGCGCATGAGACGATACGTGGACGTTGGCGTCATTTGGACCGCAGCTGCAACACGGCGAACTGAAACCAGAGGCCGCTGTTGGATCACCTGCTGCACTAGCTGCGCGTTGCCCTCTGTGGTTGCCGTACGCGGTCGCCCTACCTTTCCAGCACGTTCATCCGTCACGTTCCCAGTCCGTTGAAATTTTTCAAACAGATCCTTTATTGTATCGCTTTTCGGTCCTTTGGTTACATTAAACCTCCGTTGAAAACTTCGTCTTGTTGCAACAACACTGTGTTCTAGGCGGTGGAATTCCAACACCAGAAAAATCCTCTGTTCTAAGGAATAAACCATGTTGTCCACAGCACACTTGCACGTTGTGAACAGCACACGCTTACAGCAGAAAGACGACGTACAGAATGGCGCACCCACGGACTGCGTTGTCGTCTATATCTTTCACATCACTTGCAGCGCCATTTGTTGTTGAAAATTGTAACTACTGTAATTTCGAAAGTTTGTCCGCCTGAAAATGTACTGTTGTCCCAAGCATATTGCAACAAATGGTGTATTTCTATCGCTGCTCGTTTAGTTTGTATTGCCGTTTCAAATATACCGGTCATTTTTGAAACACCCTATATATATATATATATATATATATATATATATATATATGTATGTGTATGTATATGTATGTATGTATATATATATATTGAGAGGCCAATGTCAAAATACCCAGACCCTTGAACAGGGGTCGACAAGATGTTCATGAACTTACACCACTTATTGCCCGAACCGCTCGTTCCTGAGCCAAAAATATCCTTTTAGCATGGGAAGAGTTACCCCAGAATATAATACCATACGACATAAGCGAATGAAAGTAAGCAAAGTATACTAATTCCCATGTAGAGCATCACCCACTTTAGATACCATTCGAATAGTGAAAATGGCAAGTCTGAACGTTGGCTTCCACGACAGTTTACTATGTATCTGAACACCTACAAATTTGAGCAGTTCAGGTTCACTAATGATATGCTCATTCTGAGAAATTAAAACTCTGATTTAGCGTTAGTTTATTTTCCGCAAGCCAGGAACTTCGGTCATGAACTGCACTATTTGAAACCGAGTCAATGTTGCACACAACATCCTTTACTACCAAGCTAATGTCATCAGCAAACAGAAATATTTTAGAGTTACCCATAATACTAGAGGGCATATCGTTTATATAAATAAGGAACAGGAGTGTCCCCAACACAGATCCCTGCCCCCCCCCTCCCCCCCCCAGCTCTTTGATTATATTATACTGTAGGGAAACATTTTATTTTTCCAATGGCTCTTTCTTATTGCTTTTCGGAGCAACTACTACCCAGTTACCGGTTACTTTCGCGTGAGAGGTTGATTGCTGACTCTGGCAATTTCCCTAGTCCTGAGGAAAACTTCCCAGATCATCAGTATGGATCTCTTAGCCCTGTTTATGTTTTGTTTCTAATGTTTAGTTATTTTCTTTATCTTGTGTTTATTCTTGCGGTTCATTTTGTTTTGTATTTGCTTATTACTGTTATTTTCTTCACGTTTTGTTTCATTTTCTAGTTGGTCTTTTATTATGTCCTCGCCTACGCCTACGGCGCTCAGTACGGCTGTTATCTGTCCGAAAATTATTTTAATGCAGGTGTCGATAGCAAGGTAAGGTAATGTAGGGTAAGGTATTTCGCTTTTGGCTACCTAAATTCTCAAAATTTCTGACTGTCGTAGTCACACTTTTTAATAAATAGCTGCCGTACGCGTATCGATTGTACATCATTTTCAAAGGCTGAATGAAAAATACACATAGTATCATTAGTACAACAGATTGCTACAGTGACTTGAAACAGCATCTCTGGCCGTCATCTGGTGAAAGCAGTAGTTAAAATTTGCGTTCTTTGTTTCGGCCAGTCAGTCAGGCCGTGTCCGCTGCGCCCGGCTCCTCTCAACTTGTACGGTCATTGCCGTTCCCATCATTAAAAAAAAAAATTTTAAACTACTGCTTTCGCCAGATGACGGTATATTGGACATGAATGGTGGGGAGTGGCTACGAGGCAATGTTCAACCGCCGGCCGAAGTGGCCGTGCGGTTAAAGGCGCTGCAGTCTGGAACCGCAAGACCGCTACGGTCGCAGGTTCGAATCCTGCCTCGGGCATGGATGTTTGTGATGTCCTTAGGTTAGTTAGGTTTAACTAGTTCTAAGTTCTAGGGGACTAATGACCTCAGCAGTTGAGTCCCATAGTGCTCAGAGCCATTTGAACCAATGTTCAACGTTACTATGTTATAAATAGATTATATTGCCTGAGGATGCACAGATAAGTGGTGCGAAACCGGTCGCTGATTTAATAAAAAACATTATTACAGCCAGTGCGGAATTTTCTTTGAAAAAATGTCGAAGTTTGGCTGTGGTTGCCCGCCCTACAAAACCCCTGAGTTTTCCGGTTACTCTCAATTACCGTTGGTGCAGAGCGCAAATACGCCCTGTCGTCGGCTTTAAGTGTTAGTTCGTCATTGCAATTTTTTGGGTCTGGGATATCTGACGTCTACAGACTACATAGCAGGGGGAAGATGATTACATCATGTGCTACTCCTGCCTGTGGTATTAACATTTTAGTTCCTTCCTTGTTAACGACTATTCTGGAAGGACCGTTGTGTAAAATATTCGACAAGAGTCTAGTGACTTTTGTTGGAATGCTTGTTTTGAATATTTTTTAATGTAAACTCTGATGGCACAACTTGTGGAACGACTTCTCTATATCTAAGAACAGTGCGGAAACGCAGTCCAAACCGTTGAGGCCTCTTGTTACGCCGGTAGCTGGTACAGTCTACACAAGTATTCCTAGTTTTTTTTTACAGTGCGAATGACAAAGTGCCACACTGTAGACTGCTAACGAAGGTTCGAGCAAATGGAATACGCTTTCCTACAATTTTCGCCGGCTCTTCATTATTAGTAAATGGTGATCTGCGTCTTTAAGTGCTTTCGTGTTCGCCCTACGAGGCAATACCTGATATTGCAATCTCTGCCTCACCGTGCTGTAATACAGCGTCACCAGACATTTCCCATGTGCGGACAAACTGAATCAGTGTGGACGAGTTGTGAGTTCTGCCTGGACAACTTAGTCGGTTAGACGTTACAGCACTGCTTATGAAAGTTAAGGTTCTGAGTTCGGGTGCCAATTCAGCATACAGCTTCAATCTGCCATAAGATTAGATAAAGCGCACATTCCGCTGCATAGAGAAGGTTTCATTCTGGTTGCAGATCTGCTCCGGACATTTCAAGTAAACTGTCAGTCTCGTTACACTACACTGAGGAAGCCGTTTTTTTCTGAGAATATCTTTACCATACCGGTAGGTACTGTTACAGAAAATTTTTATACAAACCAACAAAGCTGCTATTAAACTTCATTCTGCTGCAACTATTTTCGAATATTTAGTCATCATCCGCGTCGTCCGAATAATTTTATGACAGGTGCTTGCAGAGTTCAGTGTCCCAACACACTTGACAGCACAGAACAGAAGTCTATACGATAAGCACCTCGCAGCTGTGAAGACAAATGCTGCCACGTCTGATTTCATCAATTTATCAGAAGCTGTCAGAAAGGGTTGTGTCCTGTCCCATGCCAGATATATTAAAAATCACTTGATGGTTTCACTAAAGGCACCTGGATTTATGGAAGAACTATTAACAATCTCCGATTAGCTGATGACACCGTGCTTTTAGCCTACAGCGAAGATGAACTTGCTGAACTACTAACAAAAGTAAAGGACGTTAGTCTGTCATATGGGTTAGACATTAGGCTCAGCATGTCCAAACTCATGATGACTGATCGAGGAGCACAGGTTCCAATGACAGGTCGATTAAAGAACTGGAACTCGTGCGTATTTTCATCTATCTTGGGTCAGACATTTGCGATGCGGAAAGCTGTGAAGATACAGGGTGTTTCAAAAATGACCGGTTATTTGAAACGGCAATAAAAACTAAAAGAGCAGCGATAGAAATACACCGTTTGTTGCAATATGCTTGGGACAACAGTACATTTTCAGACAGACAAACTTTCGAAATTACAGTAGTTACAATTTTCAACTACAGATGGCGCTGCAAGTGATGTGAAAGATATAGAAGACAACGCAGTCTGTGGGTGCGCCATTCTGTACGTCGTCTTTCTGCTGTAAGCGTGTGCTGTTCACAACGTGCAAGTGTGCTGTAGACAACATGGTTTATTCCTTAGAACAGAGGATTTTTCTGGTGTTGGAATTCCACCGCCTAGAACACAGTGTTGTTGCAACAAGACGAAGTTTTCAACGGAGGTTTAATGTAACCAAAGGACCGAAAAGCGATACAATAAAGGATCTGTTTGGAAAATTTCAACGGACTGGGAACGTGACGGATGAACGTGCTGGAAAGATAGGGCGACCGCGTACGGCAACCACAGAGGGCAACGCGCAGCTAGTGCAGCAGGTGATCCAACACCGGCCTCGGGTTGCCGTTCGCCGTGTTGCAGCTGCGGTCCAAATGACGCCAACGTCCACGTATCGTCTCATGCGCCAGAGTTTACACCTCTATCCATACAAAATTCAAACGCGGCAACCCCTCAGCGCCGCTACCATTGCTGCACGAGAGACATTCGCTAACGATATAGTGCACAGCATTGATGACGGCGATATGCATGTGGGCAGCATTTGGTTTACTGACGAAGCTTATTTTTACCTGGACGGCTTCGTCAATAAACAGAACTGGCGCATATGGGGAACCGAAAAGCCCCATGTTGCAGTCCCATAGTCCCTGCATCCTCAAAAAGTACTGGTCTGGGCCGCCATTTCTTCCAAAGGAATCATTGGCCCATTTTTCAGATCCGAAACGATTACTGAATCACGCTATCTGGACATTCTTCGTGAATTTGTGGCGGTACAAACTGCCTTAGACGACACTGCGAACACCTCGTGGTTTATGCAAGATGGTGCCCGGCCACATCGCACGGCCGACGTCTTTAATTTCCTGAATGAATATTTCGATGATCGTGTGATTGCTTTGGGCTAACCGAAACATACAGGAGGCGGCGTGGATTGGCCTCCCTATTCGCCAGACATGAACCCCTGTGACTTCTTTCTGTGGGGACACTTGAAAGACCAAGTGTACCGCCAGAATCCAGAAACAATTGAACAACTGAAGCAGTACATCTCATCTGCATGTGAAGCCATTCCGCCAGACACGTTGTCAAAGGTTTCGGGTAATTTCATTCAGAGACTACGCCATATTATTGCTACGCATGGTGGATATGTGGAAAATATCGTACTATAGTGTTTCCCAGACCGCAGCGCCATCTGTTGTTGAAAATTGTAACTACTGTAATTTCGAAAGTTTGTCTGTCTGAAAATGTACTGTTGTCCCAAGCATATTGCAACAAACGGTGTATTTCTATCGCTGATCGTTTAGTTTTTATTGCCGTTTCAAATATACCGGTCATTTTTGAAACACCCTGTAAGAACACAGATCACAACATACGGCAGTTGAACTCTGGTACTGGCGCGGGATGCTGCTCCTAAAATGGACTGAAAGAATAACTAATGTCTACATTGTTGAGCAACTGCCGGCCGGAGTGGCAGAGCGGTTCTAGGCGCTACAGTCTGGAACCGCGCAACCGCTACGGTCGCAGGTTCGAATCCTGCCTCGGGCATGGATGTGTGTGATGTCCTTAGGTTAGTTAGGTTTAAGTAGTTCTAAGTTATAGGGGACTGATGACCTCAGAAATTAAGTCCCATAGTGCTCAGAGCCATTTGAACCATTTTTTATTGAGCAACTCAGTATGTCGAGGCACGTTTCCTTTCTTGCAAACCAAAAAATACTCCATTTCTTTGACAATAGTCTTGGAAGAAATGGGGAAAATCTATAGAAATTAATCATGGAAGGAAAGATCGAAGGTATGAGTCCGATGGGGGATGCTTAATATCAGCATTTTTAATGGATGTACATAAAAATGTATTTTACCAGACGTGTGAAGCACAAATTAAAGAAAACTTATGTATTTATCAATTCTGATGTACTGAACTTATAACACATGATGAGTTTGCTTGTCAAGCACTGGAAAGATCGTAAAGACTTCTGCTAAACCAGCCCATAACCAAGAAAAGCATCCTTTTACATCACCGGCAGACATTTTTTAATTAGGGAATTCTAAAATTTCTCTCTTCTGCCCGATTTGCGATCCGTGTTTTCCTTATGCTACACATATACACTTTCGCTTCACGTGGGCGTATCTACTCAGAGTCGGAATTACGCCAGCGAATGTGATACTGCACTACTTTACGAAACGATCGTGAATATATCAGCAGATAACGGAGTGCACGATTAGCGGTCGAGGTTCAGGCAGCTATTGGAAAGCCCCAGCGTTCACGGCATAGCGGCACCAAGTGTTGACCTTTCACCAGTGTCACGGTCCTCACCAACATCGGCTGCGTGCGCGGAACTGCACGAATTGCAGTTTTCCGTATACTGCAGTGCTCTGCATGGCCGCAGAAAATTATGGCATATTTTGGAGTCGAATGGAAAACTTGCTAGAGTAGTATAGTTGAAAAGTGATTGTTTTGACTTTCCACTAGCTGCTCCCGGCCATGCGCTGTTGTGGCTCTGACTAGTGAAAAGCAAGAGAAAAGCGAAAGCACACGTTTCTCATATATATGAAAAGTTAATATGCGTCCCAATCTCCTTCTCTACCCCTGAAACTTCCGTCTCCTCCTCCCCTTCTATTTGCCCATCTTCCACCCTCCTATCTCTCTTCATGACCAGATAATCTACATCTACATCTACGTGGATACTCTGTAAATCACATTTAAGTGCCTGGAAGAGGGTTAATCGAACCACCTTCACAATTCTCCATTATTCCAATCTCGTATAGCGCGCGGAAAGAATAAGTGCCTATATCTTTCGTTACGAGCTCTGATTTCCCTTATTTTATCTTGGTGATCGTTCCTCCCTATGTAGGTCGGTGTCAACAAAATACAAAATATTTACGCATTCGGACGAGAAAGTTGGTGATTGGAATTTGGTGAGAAGATTCCGTCCCTGTCCATTCTCTCCTCCTCTCTATCACTATCTCCTCCTACCCCTCTCTCTTCCTCTTTCTTCCTTTTCCTCTTCCTCTTTCTCTCCCTCTATCCATCAACTCCTCCTCCATTCTCTACCTTCTCTTCCCCCTCCCCCTGTCTCCAATCTCCTCCTGCCTGTTCTCTATCCCCCCTCTCTCTATCACCCACTATCTCTTTTCTATGTCCATCTTCCCCTCCCCTTTCTCTCTCTGACCTTCAGCCTTGTTTATTGCAAATTCAGATTCTGTAGTAGTATCAAAAGTTGATAAACCTTAAATACAACTTTCTTGTTTACTAACAACGTTTCTCTATTATGTGTTTTATGTAGACGTATTTACATATGATGTGTATGTGTACAAACACTTATTTCAGAAACATGCAAACATTTAAGTAAGCCAGTCGGATATTTTTTAAGACTTTTGGTAATTATGTTGGCTCTTTACATATTGCATATACGCTTATGTATTACACATATTAAAAAATATGTAACCTATATGTCCGAATGTTCATTAGGGTATTGTGTAAAAATCTGAAGTAAATCGGTCAAGAAATTCTCGAGGTTTTCGGTATAGCGTTTCCCCTTTCCACATTACATCTTTTTTTTTTAATTAAAAGAGGCATATAAAGAAATGCATGTATTCGAATGCAATATTGTGGCAAAACTTTGAAGTAATCGGTGAAGAACTTTCGTAGATTTATGATTTTGAACAAACAACAATTACATTTTTATTTATCTAGGTTTTATTGATTACTGGTAAAGCCCATTTTATTAGGTACAATGTGAAATTACATTAAAACTTGACTGAGTTAATATAGACAAATTTTTGACATAATGAAGCTTAAACAGAACATGGGATGGGCTTCGCTTCTGTATGAAAATGAAAGTGACAGTTTGTAACGTAGAGCAGATAATTATATATACATAATTGTAGCCATATGTGATACGATGAAACTACAGAACTAAAATTGCCTGCGCCTTTCTAATATAACACATAATTCTATGTTTAGCAATCGAATCAAAGCGTGTAATTTAGAGCTATGTGAGAGAACAATGAGTAATATAAAGGTGAAGTGTATTTTGGCCTTGGATGACGTTTACCTCATTCTATTAGTATAAACAGAAGATCCTCTTCCGTGAAGCAAGCCACTGTTTGGAGATTATTATTTTTAACTAACGTCTCATCTCCTTACTGTTCGTGTGATCTGCTCTTAATATGTTAATGGCAATAATTCTTTTGCTGTGAACTCAGAGTTGATATGCATATGCCATTGGTGGAATGCCCATAAAATTGTCCATTCTGTCTTTGCTTCGTTGGTAAATGGGGTCTGACAGCGACTGTACCGTTGTTACACCACTTACAACACGCCCGATCTACTTAAAATAGTTGTGCTTGACATGTCAGTAAATCTCTTCACATATCGCGTATTTGAAGGGAGACAGAGACAGATACAGAGAGCGAGAGAGATTAAACTGAAATTGTATTACAAGTTATGAAATGAATTGTTGTTGTCTCTTCTGTCTCATCATCTATACCCGGTTGTTTCACTGTAATTAGTATGATGGAGGATCTGAGTTTGTTTCCTTAGATCCTTGGAAAGGATTTCTATCAGATTGGGAGCTACTGATATAAAGATGCACCTAAGAGATACCAACTAGCCGCACGACATTGGTATATGCACTTATGAAGAAGAACCTGTTCACTTGCATTCCACTGACACCTGCGTTCGTATGTTTCAGTTTATGAGCTTTTAGTGTGAGAGGTCTCAATGTTCTCCACTGATTCCCATTCCAGTTACAAAATACAAAAAAATAAAGTTTTTGATATAAAGACCACGTTTATTTTAATCTCATAATCGTTTCGAAGGTATACACTGCGTCGGCTCAATGCGGCGCGTCCATGACTGAAACACAGGTTGATTCACTGCAGTGTCTTGCTACTATCTACCTGCTCTGAACGAAAAGAAAAGGACCGGCTGCTCTAGTTAGGAGGACACAAAAGCAGTTTCTGACAGGGAGCCGGTTATACCGGGCATTGATCTATCAGTTGCAAAGGCTACGCTATACGCCACTACGACTGGCAAAACTGATTGTGACTGAGAGAACTCAGCAGCCTGTTGACTACACCCTGAGCCCGCCTGTGTTATCGCGACAGTATTCTCTGTTAAGTACGTGCTACAGGTGAAAGGAGCGCTCGTGCTACAACGCGGGCTATGTCGTCAGCGTGGCCTGGTTACGTAGCCGGTGTGGACTAGGAAACGCATGCAGTGCTCACGTCCCGTAACATCGCGCGGCCGGCCGGCCGGCTGGCTGGCGTGCATAAATAACGCCCATAGCGGCCACTCCAGGCGTAACTGCTCTGTCAACAGCGGAAGGGGGCGCTGCCGGCTGTGAACACAGGTCAGCGCTCCCCGCAGGTTTAACTGCACCGCCAACTCGTCTTCTTTGTTGGGTGGAAGGGGGGGAGGGGGGAGGGAAGTTCTAAGTCACACAGCAGATCGGAATATTTCCTAGGAAGACAGGTTTGGTACTTCCCTCGAGACCACTGTTTACGCCAGTTAATGAGAAGTTTTAGACAGGGCACGACGCGTAATAAATGCTCTTTGGCTCAGCCATCCCAAAGTATATATTAAAATAAATTTCTCAGAGACGCATTACAGAATTTAAATTATCAGAACTCATTTCGCATATTTATCACTTAGATTTAAAAAATACAGGTCGGAGTTTTTAGAACTGTTGATATGTGATACCAAGAGACGTTTCTCTAACAAATACACTACTGGCCATTAAAATTGGTACACCACGAAGATGAAGTGTTACACACGCGAAATTTAACCGACAGGAAGAAGACGCTGTAATATGCAAATGATTAGCTTTTCAGAGCATTCACACAAGGTTGGCGCCGGTGGCGACACCTACAACGTGATGACATGAGGGAAGTTTCCAACCGATTTCTCATACACAAACAGCAGTTGACCGGCGTTGCCTGGTGAAACATCGTTGTGATGCCACGTGCAAGGAGGAGAAATGCGTACCATCACGTTCCCGACTTTGATAAAGGTCGGATTTTAGCCTATCGCGATTGCGGTTTATCGTATCGCGGCATTGCTGCTCGCGTTGGTCGAGATCCAATGACTGTTAGCAGAATATGGAATCCGTGGGTTCAGGAGGGTAATACGGAACGCCGTACTGGATCCCAACGGACTCGTATCACTAGCAGTCGAGATGACAGGCATCTTATCCGCATGGCTCTAGTGGATCGTGCAGCCACGTCTCGATCCCTGAGCCAACAGATGGGGACATTTGCAAGACAACAACCATCTGCACGAATAGTTCGACGATGTTTGCAGCAGCACGGACTATCAGCTCGGAGACCATGGCTGCGGTTAACCTTGACGCTGCATCACAGACAGGAACGCCTGCGATGGTGAACTCAACGAACACTTGTGTGCACGAATGGCAAAACGTCATTTTTTCGGATGAATCCCGGTTCTGTTCACAGCATCATGATGGTCGCATCCGTGTTGGGCGACATCGCGGTGAACGCACATTGGAAGCGTGTATTCGTCATCGCCATACTGGCGTATCACCCGGCGTGATGGTATCGGGTGCCATTGGTTACACGTCTCGGGTCACCTCTCGTTCGCATTTACGGCACTTTGATCAGTGGATGTTACATTTCAGATGTGTTACGACCCGTGGCTCTACCCTTCATTCGATCCCTGCGAATCTCTACATTTCAGCAGGATAATGCACGACCGCATGTTGCAGGTCCTGTACGGACCTTCCTGGATTCAGAAAATGTTCGACTGCTGCCCTGACCAGCTCGTTCTCCAGATCTCTTACCAATTGAAAACGTCTGGTCAATGGTGGCCGAGCAACTGGCTCGTCACAATACGCCAGTCACTACTGTTGACGAACTGTGGTATCGTGTTGAAGCTGCATGGGCAGCTGTACCTGTACACGGTATCCAAGCTCTGACTCAATGACCAAGCGTATCATGGCCTTTATTACGGCCAGAGGTGGTTGTTCTGGGTACTGATTTCTCAGGATCTATGCACCCAAATTACGTGAAAATGTAGTCACATGTCAGTTCTAGTATAATATATTTGTCCAATGAATACCCGTTTATCGAATGCATTTCTTCTTGGTGTAACAATTTTAATGGCCAGTAGTGTAATAGCTGGTCTTCAGCCTGCGCCTTGAAATGCCCGTTAGCTCTATGTAGCAGAAAATTGGGGGCGTGGCTCCCTCGGAGTACAGCTCTTATGGGCTTCCCGGACGTTCTGGTGTTTTAGCCTGAGGATGTCCTACCAAACTGCACATAATTTTCACGTTCCACCGCTTCCACCAAAAAGAGAATGGACAGTGTTGGTGCAACTTCACTATCGAATCCCTGTCTGTGCATAACTCTGTTATGTTTTGATGCGTCACTTATCGACATTTAGCGTAATTGTTTAGCTAGTGTTTTAGATAGTTTTTTTTATCTTTTCTTTTTTTACTGCCATTGGCTGTACTACCCACCACTGGAATAAGTTTGCAAATGTCTCGCCAGAGTACACTAAGAACGGTAACGTAAAACCATCACCTAGCAAAAGATTCACAAATGATTATCGGAAGAACCTCGTGAAACATACTCCGTACACCAAATATGTCGTTACATTCGTTTCCATGCTTGCTAGCTGCGGGTAAAGTGCGATATTAGGAAGTTTCGTTTTGTGAGTGTATTATGCATGAGTTTTGTATTGCTTACTTGCGAATAACAGCAGCGCACTACGAGATCGATAACATCACAATATGAATTCAGTGTGCAATTTATGAGGTAAAATTTTGGAACATGCGATTAGAATGAAAGTGAAGGAACTTGGTGCACCCAAGCCCGATGTAAACATCAATCAAGAACAAAAACGGATGAAATGCAGGGAAGGCTGTACACGCAGTTTTAACAGAGCAACGTACAAAACGTAGCTGGGTGGTTGTGTGCGCTGTGTCACTCAAAATGCATATACACAAGTATTGTAGTGTTGGCAGAAGAGCCAACACCGTGTTACTACAGGAGGCCGAAATTCACGCGTTTTAGCTCACGCAGGCTGGCGTGAGGAGGGAAGAACTATACTGACGTGAGGTCTGGAACACGACAAGGAATTAGAATTCAGAAATCGGACGTAATTAGTTTAACACTTAACTTTAATCCATTAATGATTAACGTCGCTCTTGACGGTACATGAGTCACAATATTCTCTGTTCAGAAGACATAGTAACTGAATATGGTGCCTTGCTAGGTCGTAGCAAATGACGTAGCTGAAGGCTATGCTAAACTGTCGTCTCTGCAAATGAGAGCGTATGTAGACAGTGAACCATCGCTAGCAAAGTCGGCTGTACCACTGGGGCGAGTGCTAGGGAGTGTCTCTAGACTAGACCTGCCGTGTGGCGGCGCTCGGTCTGCAATCACTGATAGTGGCGACACGCGGGTCCCACGTATACTAACGAACCGCGGCCGATTTAAAGGCTACCACCTAGCAAGTGTGGTGTCTGGCGGTGACACCACAAGTATAAATACAACAAATACAGTGTGTAAACTACCATGGCGGTTACTCTGGTTGCTGATGTCAGCCACTCACAGCACAAGATCAGTGACGTCACGGAAACATCGCTGTTTCGTCAAGCGAACTCAGAAATGCCACGGGTTGAGCGGACAAAACATTAAACGTCTGAAGCTTAGAAGTGAAAATGCCAAAAACCTTAAGCATATAGCGAAGCTAACATACACCGTATTAAAGATCTCTCCGAAGCGCGAGCCCGCATCTCGTGGTCGTGCGGTAGCGTTCTCGCTTCCCACGCCCGGGTTCCCGGGTTCGGTTCCCGGCGGGGTCAGGGATTTTCTCTGCCTCGTGATGGCTGGGTGTTGTGTGCTGTCCTTAGGTTAGTTAGGTTTAAGTAGTTCTAAGTTCTAGGGGACTTATGACCACAGCAGTTGAGTCCCATAGTGCTCAGAGCCGAAGCGCGTCTTTTAGTACCGTTTGTTGCAGTAAATAGCCGGGAAATGTGACGGTGGGTATATACAAGCTACCTACAGATTTTGGTTTTTAATGTTATTTTGTAATTCATCCCGAAACTCAAAGAATGTAGAGTATGTAAACATTCGGCTACAGTGTGATATTGCAACCCCTCCTCTCCCAGTCCTGAAATCTTGGTTGCGGTGACAGACTGATTTGCAGCGCAGCCCGAGGTCTAGGTTACTTCTGATCGATAAATGTCGCAGCATTCCCAAGTATGGAAACCAAGAGCCGCACCTGTTTTACTCACATGCCAGGTAGCATCAGTCTGTGGTGATTTGTTCTGTCATACAACAGAAAAGGTAACGGTGATCTCCGGAGAGCTATGATAAGCGGAAGCAATGCAAAGAGCTGTTCACATATTCTCTGTGCGTGTTGGGAGACACCATGGAGACATGGTCAACAGAAGTGACGATTCAGGTAAAATGACATAACGGTTCTGGAAAATACTCCCACGTACTTGGATTACTGGTGAATTGCTCTTCATAGACGAGGTAACAAAGCTTTGTCTTGCTGAATGCCCCGGTCTCCAGATGGGTAGCGCCGACAGACAGAAGAATGCACATCTACATCTACATCTACGTCTACGTGATTACTCTGCGATTCATAGTTAATTGGCTGACAGAGGACTCATCGAACCAGCTTCAAGATATTTCTTCACTGATCCCCTGTTGAACAACACGCGGGAAAAGCGAGAACTTAAATCATTCCTCGAGATCTGTGATTTGTCTTACTTCAACACAGTGATCCTTTCTCCTCATATAGGTCGTCTCCAACATAATATTTTCGCATTGAGAAGGAGAAAGTTGGTGACTGACATTTCATGAGAAGACCGTGTCGCAACGAAACACGCCTTTGTTTTAATTATTCCCAGCCAACTCGAGTTCAATATCCTTTGCACCCACTCCCACACTTATCGACAACTTTTTCGATGTCCTCCGTCAGCACTATCTGATGCGGGTCCCACAACGCGCAACAGTATTCTAACAGAGGACGGACAAGCGTAGAGCAGGCAGTCTCTTCAATAGACATGGTGCATCTTCTGATCGTTCTGCCAATAAATCACTGTCTCTGGTTCGCTTTCCCCACAACTTTATCTATGTGATCATTCCAGTTCAAGTTATTGGTAATGCTTTTCATGTGATTTATCGTGTAACCGAAATTTAGCGATTTCCTTTAGTACCCAAGTAGATGGCTACACACTTTCCTTTCTGTAGAGTCAACTGCCAGTTTTCGTATCCTGTGTAAATCATTTTGCTCACCTTACGAGCCGGCCGATGGTGGCCGAGCAGTTCTAGGCGCTTCAGTCTGGAACCGCGCGACCGCTCCGGTCGCAGGTTCGAATCCTGCCTCGGGAATGGATGTGTGTGGTGTCCTTAGGTTAGTTAGGTTTAAGTAGTTCTAAGTTCTAGGGGACTGATGACCTGAGATGTTAAGTCCCATAGTGCTCAGAGCGATTTCAACCATTTTCACCTTACGAGACGCTAAGTCACAGCATCATTTGTAAACAATCTAACAAGGCTGTTCAGATTGTCTCCTAAATCTTTATATAGATTAGGAACAGCAGAAAGCCTATAAATCTTCCTCGGGGGATTTACTCGTATGTGGCAAAAATCGGTAGATGTGATATATATAGACAAACAAATTATTGCAATTTCAGAAAAAAGAGCTTCACAAATTGAACAAGTTAATAATGCGTTCGTCCACATCTGGTCGTTATGCAAGTATTCATTCGGCTTGGCATTTATCGATACTTGCTGGCTGTCCTAAGTGATGCCGTGCCATTCTGTCCAGCTGGCGCGTTAGATCGTCAAAACCCTGAGATGGATAGAGGACCCTCCCCATAATGCTCCAAATTTTCTCAAATGGGAAGAGATCTGGCGACATCCCTGACCAAGCACGAAGACAAGCGGTAGAAAGTGTCTCCATGTGCAGGCGGGCATTATCTTGCAAAAATGTAAGCCCAAGATTGCTTGCCATGAAGGGCAACCAAACGGAGAGTACAAAATCGTCGACGTACCGCTGCGCCGTAAGGGTGCTGCGGAAGTCAACCAAAGCGGTTCTGCCGTGAAGTGAAATGGCACCCCAGACATTCACTCATGGCTGCCGAACCGTATGTCGGGCGACAGTCAGACTGGTATCCCTCTGTCGTCCATGGCCTCTCCAGACACGTCTTCCACCTGGAATCTCGTTGACCGGAGTAGAACTGTCTTCAGTAACGTTTCTAGCCGCGAACTGAACCCGATGTGTCCCGGGTTCGATTCCCGGCGGGGTCAGGGATTTTCACCTGCCTCGTGATGACTGGGTGTTTGTGTTGTCCTCATCATTTCATCATCATTCATGAAAGTGGCAATATTGGACTGAGCAAAGGTTGGGAATTTGTACGGGCGCTGATAACCGAGCAGTTGAGCGCCCCACAAACCAAACATCGTCATCATCATGAACCCGATGTGACGCGTCTCGCTTCAAATTGAACTGCGATAACCATCGAAGACGCTTCTGTAGACGCCCCGGCGCATCACATTAGTCCTCTGCAAATTTTTCACCCTTGGTGCGTTAATGGAGACTTTCTCCACTTGGCGTTACTATGTACTCTGGCGTTAATCTGGAATGATACTTGTGCGTGACAGATATTCTGGCTGCCGCAGAGAATCGATATTTTTTCTACTATTGACCTACCAGTAACACATTTCACAAGGAACGCTGACTGATGACTAGGAGCACATAACACTACAGTATACTTCAAAGATGGTGCTGAAACCTTGTCACATCTATTCACAGGAAGCAATGTGCATTCAGCCGGCCGGAGTGGGCGAGCGATTCTAGGCGCTTCAGTCTGGAACCGCGCGACCTCTACGGTTGCAGGTTCGAATCCTGCCTCGGGCATGCATGGGTGTGATGTCCTTAGGTTAGTTAGGTCTAAGTAGTTCTAGGTTCTAGGGGACTGATGACCTCAGATGTTGAGTCCCATAGTGCTCAGAGCCATTTGAACCAATGTGCGTTGAGAATTGCAAACATTGATTGAATCAACTTAAAAATTCAAACGCAATTGCTGTACAGTTGTTTCTGAAACATTTCACCACGTACAAGGCTGCTGCCCTTTACATGTAGAGATTGTACTTTTACTAATGGGAGTCACGTTTCTTATAGAAAAGTTTCAAGGTAGTTGATAAGAGAAATTGCCAAAGGCTTAAAATGAATCGGGGTCGTGATACGCTTAAAATGAACTGCGGACAACTTTTGAGAACTCCATCGAGCTCAAACAAAAATGTCCACAAAGGAATTTAGTTTATGGAAAGAAATTGGCTGCGTATTTTCTTCAACCGAACTATCATGATGGCTACAATTCTAATCGATTTAGAAAAACTGCAGCGTTTAATTTTAATCAGCTTATATCTTTGTGCTGATTACCTTGAGATGGCCTCTCGAATAGACCAGGTACAATTCTAGGTGTATTCTGGATGCAATATGTCGGATAATGGGAATCGGACTAAGGCTTTGCACGTCGATAATACAGAGCCTGTTGAGACGCTTACTGAACATAGTTTGGGTAATCCGTTGATAATGAGCTCTCCATCTAGGACATACGACGTAGAGCGCTTGCGCGCTCATGTGTGTGTGTGTGTGTGTGTGTGTGTGTGTGTGTGTGTGTGTGTGTCGGGCTAAGGGCGCAGCTAAGAGCGCTACGTCTAAGAGCGCGCCCGTTTATCCCCGTGAGCGGTCGGTCGGCTGGAGTCAGGCGGGAGATTACTGGAGCCCTCTGGCTGGCGCCAGCGATCGATGCCTCTTGCCTCGCAGAATGCTTCGCTCCGTCCCCTGGTGATCGACTCCTCTGTCGAAGCGGCGAAAGTCGCTGCAAACAGGGTCAGCCGACAAGTCGGCAACACACCAACCGCCAAAGGCACTCGTAAAAGGTGTATTATTGTTACTCGCGGTGTCGTGGGTTCAGCTCCCGGCCGGCCTGTGGAGATTTTCTTCGTCCGAAGACTTGGTTTTTGCGCTATCTTCATCATTTCGTCTGATCTTCATCGGCGCACCAAGTGGCGTCAAATAGTAAGACTTGCACGCAGTAGCCAACACGAACAACCATCAGCTGTACAAGGGAATTACAACAGTGAAAATTCGGCTTTTCGAGGATGATGCTATAGTATACAGAGAAGTTGCAGCCTTAGAAAACTGTACCGAAATGCAGGAAGATCTGCAGCGGATAGGCACTTGGTGCAGGGAGTGGCAACTGACCCTTAACATAGACAAATGTAATGTACTGCGAATACATAGAAAGAAGGATCCTTTATTGTATGATTATATGATGGCGGAACAAACACTGGTAGCAGTTACTTCTGTAAAATATCTTGGAGTATGCGTACGGAGCGATTTGAAGTGGAATGATCATATAAAATTAATTGTTGGTGAGGGGGTACCAGGTTGATTGGTTCAAATGGCTCTGAGCACTATGGGACTCAACTGCTGAGGTCATTAGTCTCCTAGAACTTAGAACTAGTTAAACCTAACTAACCTAAGGACATCACAAACATCCATGCCCGAGGCAGGATTCGAACCTGCGACCGTAGCGGTCTTGCGGTTCCAGACTGCAGCGCCTTTAACCGCACGGCCACTTCGGCCGGCTACCAGGTTGAGATTCATTGGGAGAGTCCTTAGAAAATGTTGTCCATCAACAAAAGAGGTGGCTTACAAATCACTCACTCGGCATATACTTGAGTATTGCTCGTCAGTGTGGGATCCGTACCAGATCGGGTTGACAGAGGAGATAGAGAAGATCCAAAGAAGAGCGGCGCGTTTCGTCACAGGGTTATTTGGTAAGCGTGATAGCGTTACGGAGATGTTTAGCAAACTCAAGTGGCAGACTCTGCAAGAGAGGCGCTCTGCATCGCGGTGTACCTTGCTCGCCAGGCTTCGAGAGGGTGCGTTTCTGGATGAGGTATCGAATATATTGCTTCCCCCTACTTATACCTCCCGAGGAGATCACGGATGTAAAATTAGAGAGATTCGAGCGCGCACGGAGGCTTTCCGGTAGTCGTTCTTCCCGCGAACCATACGCGACTGGAACAGAAAAGGAAGGTAATGACAGTGGCACGTAAAGTGCCCTTCGCCACACACCGTTGGGTGGCTCGCGGAGTATAAATGTAGATGTAGATGTAGACAGGGACTCGAACCCAGATTTCCCGCTTTATGTGAGCGGGCGCCTTATCCGCTTTGGCCATCTGTGCACGACTCACGGCCAGACCCAAATATCCATATGTCATTGTAGCTACATCACAACCTGTACTCGTACATACATTATGGACTCCCGCACAGGGATAGTCGCTGCCCGGTATTGGCGGATAAATGTGGTATTGTAGTGTCTTTGTTGCCCCACGTAAAGCAGAAAATCGAGGTTCGACTCTCGGACCGGTACAAATTTTCAATGTCGTCATTCCATTCTACAGCTGATAGTCGCAGTCACCGCAGTGCCTGATCCTCTACAGATGCTTGCATGGCCGAAGGAACATCGCATCGTTCTTCTTAACAACACAAGCACTGCAGCATCGTGTAGTAAGACCTGCGCCCGAGCACCCCAGACCGGGTCTTCCGACCAATAATGCTATACTATCACTTCACTTTCAGCTTGACAGGCCCGGCGGTATTATGTTTGGTATAGCAAATAAGGCTCTGAGCACTATGGGACTTAACTTCTGAGGTCATCAGTCCCCTAGAACTTAGAACTACTTAAACCTAACCAAACTAAGGACATCACATACATTCATTTCAGAGGCAGGATTCGAACCTGCGACCGTTGCGGTCGCGCGGTTCCAGACTGTAGCGCCTATAACCGCTCGGAAACTCCGTCCGGCTATAGCAAATATGTCGTTCGAGTAGATCGTTAAGGATCCTTAACGAAGTTACACCAGTTGGAGTTTCATTCACATTCGCATGATGAAAGTCTCCTAGAGCCATTTCGCTGATTATTCTCTGTGATCAGGCCAAGAGTGAAAGAGAATGCTAGTCGACCATGTCTTACACTCTGTCAACGGCTTCACTCGACGTCAGGAAGGAAAGTTAGGCTGTTACGTCCCTTCGATGATGTGGTCCCTAGGGACGGATTAGACTTCGTTACGTAATTAACATAGCGTTCTCTCGACTGTTAACGTCAAATTTTACCAATCGGATCTGCTCCATAAAGTACTCATGAATTATTGTCACAACATGTGTGCACCATCATAAAAAAACACCAAAACAAGATATCTCCACAGATCATCGAAGCAGTCCGACCTATTGAGTGCTTAGCTATAAAGGGTAGAAAAATTTACTGAAATCGGAGGATCTTCGCGGCATTTGTTTCTGCTGAGAATAATTGTGGCAATGTTAAACAGGGTAAAGAAACTTGAAGTTTGGCGAGGAGAGGAATAAAGAACCAGGCGAATTATTTCTACGACTAGAATGCACAGGGGTGGGCAATTAGGACGAAAATTTAAAAATTATAAACTCCTGAAACGCTCTTCTTAACCCGCAGGACAGGACAGATAGAATAAATTGTGGAAAGGGGACAAAGTGAGGGGCTGTCAGTTGCACTCGAACACACAACTTCATTATTTGATCAAACATTTCAAGAACCCAAAATTTTTTTCAAACACACAACTTTAATCCGTGGGACATAATTACTTGCTTAAAAAACGGCTGAAGGCCAATAACTTAAAACGCAAGCATAATCAGAAATTTAAAAGTCAAGCCTTATCTTAAAAACAGTTCTTTAGTTAGAATGAAGAAAACAAGTTAAATTCAAATCGGCTGAATGCCGAACACTTAAAACTCCAAACCATTAATTTAAAAAAAAAAACGAAAGTTCTTACGTGAAATAGTTCTTTCAATTTAGGCTGAAAGCATTAAAAACCAACAACTGAAACTCAAACCGGCTGAAGGCCGAAAACTTAAAAATTCAATAGGCTGAAGTACACAAGTTAAATTCAAATCGGCTGAAGGCTGAAGACTTAAAAATTCAATTTAAAAAAAAAACCAAGGGGCTTACGTGAAACAGGACTTTAAACTAGGCAGAAGGCCTTATGAGTTAAACAACTCTAATTTAAAACACAAAACCGGCTAGAAGCCATAGAAGTTCCATCAACAAGAACAAATTTTAAAAAAATGAGGCAGTCCACACAAGGGCGCCCAGATGTTCGTGGGTCGGCCCGTAATTCATACACTAAAGCTCGCTTGGGTGAGACAGGCAGTGGGGCCAACCATTCACGATCCGACGACAACCCAACCAACAGACAGTCAACGGACCCACCGACAAGATAACTTCCACTTCACCCGACCAGGGCACGACCGATCATACACGGAGCTGTTAAACTACACACCGTGCTGGACAGCAACAACACGATGAGGAAACTACACTGCCTGAAATTAACGTCAACACAAAGAGCAGGTAACCGGAACGTTAACGGCCACAAGGCAGAAGATTCCGCTGGTGCACTTCAATTCAAATAACGAGATACAGTGAAATTCCACCGGAGGGTTTCTAGAATTTTCCAACTTGAAAACCGCGTTGTTCCTCGCGGGAATATCCCAACAGCCGACTCCAAACGACACATTGTGAACAGTCTTGACTTGCTGGTGGGTTAAATGAAAACTCAACTTTTGTGTCCAGGGTCGGGGAGCCACGGACTTCGTAGCAATGGGAACAACGACACACACTCAGATACCGCGTATAGACCGCCAGCGGGCTCCGGCCAAACTACGCCCCGCCGAGACTTCCTCGCTGCTCCACGCCAACCCACCGACTCCTAGCACACCGGCCAGCAAGAAAGTATAAACGCCAGGTCAAAGATAGTCCAAGGTGCGAATATCGATACACACCGGTGCTGCCACCCGCGGAGGGAGTGCGTAAGAGCATAATCGCGGTACCGCGGGAGACTAAACACAGAATCGCAATGAAGGTTTAATCCAGCGCATAGCATGAGCGAGCCACGGCTCAACTCCCTTTGATAAAGGTCTGAGGCCGCAGCTTAACATCTCAGCTACGTAATTCACATGTTGAAGAAGCAATGAAAGATATGAAAGAAACGTTTGCTGAGAGGAATAAATGCACAAGGAGAACAGTCTGAAATGGCTGTAATAGAAGAAGTATAAGGTACACCATGTCATCAAAAATATCCGGACACCCCCAAAAACATACGTTTTTCACATTAGGTGCATTGTGCTGACACCTACTGCAGATACTCCATTTCAGCGACCTCAGTAGTCATTAGACATGGGCACTCCGCGGAACTCAAGGACTTCGAACGTGGTCAAGTGATTAGGTGTCACTTGTGTCATACGTCTGTACGCGGAATTTCCACACTCCTTATCATCCCTAGGTCCACGTTTCCGATGTGATAGTGAAGCGGAAACGTGAAGGGACGCGTACAGCACAAAAGCGTACAGGCCGACCTCGTCTGTTGACTGACAGACCGCCGACAGTTGAAGAGGGTCGTAATGTGTAATAGGTAGAAGTCTATCCAGACCATCACACAGAAATTCCAAACTGAATCGGAATCCACTGCAAGTACTTAGGCGGGAGATGAGAGAACTTGGATTTCATGGTCGAGAGGCTGTTCATAAGCCACACATCACGCCGGTAAATGCCAAACGACGCCTTGCTTGGTGTAAGGAGCGTAAACATTGGGCCATTGAACTGTGGAAAAACGTTATGTGGAGTGACGAATCACTTTACACAATGTGGCCATCCGATGGCAGGATGTGGTTATGGCGGATGCCCGGTGAAAGTTATCTGCCAACAGTAAAATTCGGAGGCGATGGTGTAATTGAGTGGTCGTATTTTTCATGGAGGGGGCTTGGGCCTCTAGTTGTTTTGCATGACACTATCACAGCACAGGCCTACATTCATGTCTTAAGCACGTTCCTGCTTCCCACTGTTGAAGAGCAATTCGGGGATGGCGATTGCATCTTTCAACATGATCATAATACACGGCCTGTGGCGGAGTGGTTACACGACAATAACATCCCTGTAATGGACTGGTCTGTACGGGTCCTGGCCTGAATCCAATAGAACGCCTTTCAGATGTTTTGGAACGCCGATTTCGTGCCAGGCCTCACCGACCGACATCGATACCTCTCCTCAGTGCAGCACTCCATGAAGCATGGGCTGACATTCCGCAAGAAACCTTCCACCACATGACTGATCGTATGCCTGCGAGAGTGGAAGCTGTCATCAAGGCTAAGGGAGGGCGCCAAGAACTTGTAAGTCATTTTCAACCAGGTGTCCGGATATTTTTTGATCACATTGTGTATTTCCAGCACGGACTGTCATGGTGAATTGAGAAAACTATGAAACGTAATGGACAACCATTCTATAGTAAAATCTCAAAATTGCTGGTAAACAAATTTATTATATGGGTAATAACTGCGAAGAAGAAGAATTTTGTAGTCTTTTCATTTTTGCGTAACTACTATCTGCAATGTCATCTACAAAGCCGGCTGCAGTGGCCGAGCGGTTCTAGGCGCTACAGTCTGGAGCCACGCGATCGCTACGGTCGCAGGTTCGAATCCTGCCCCGGGCATGGATGTGTGTACTGTCCTTAGGTTAGTTAGGCTTAAGTAGTTCTAAGTTCTAGGGGACTGATGACCTCAGTAGTTAAGTCCCATAGAGCTCAGAACCATTTGAACCATCATCTACAAAATGTTTCGGTTATTTTAGTCCAAAAAAATGGTTCAAATGGCTCTGAGCACTATGGGACTTAACATCTATGGTCATCAGTCCCCTAGAACTTAGAACTACTTAAACCTAACTAACCTAAAGACATCACACAACACCCAGCCATCACGAGGCAGAGAAAATCCCTGACCCCGCCGGGAATCGAACCCGGGAACCCGGGCGTGGGAAGCGAGAACGCTACCGCACGACCTATTTTAGTCCGTCTGTCCACTTTTCGCCATACGTGGATACAAATCTCCCCGATAATTTTGGTGGAATGTGTCGTCAGAAAGTTTAGTCATCGCGTCTCCTGTTCGTACACATTTCGCTCATGCTTTGTAATAAAACTTGAAGTTCGCAGCAGGTCTAAAGGCGTAATGATGCAGGTGTTAACGATAACCGGGATGGCGGCGGCGGCGGTTGCTGTGTTGGTGGAGCTGATGGTGGTGATGATGACGATGATGATGATGTTGCTGATGACGGCGAGGTCAAAATTCCACAGCGAGCACACAAGTTACACATTTCACACACCAAGCAGCTGGAAGAAGTGAAGGACGAGCTCCTTTTCGAAACTGTTGCTATATGAATCCCTCGTTGATCACGAAGCACATTACTGAGAGTGGTACTCACTGGTATCCTAGATGAAAATTCAAATTCTTTACAACTGTACGATGTCGCTGTGCCTCTAGTAGCGGTATATAGTTCCTGAATGGCAGAAATAGTTACGAAATGTCTCAGCGTTCCTACGAGTAGGAGGGGTGTTTCAGGATCAGTTTCGAACGACAGTTACCGTTTCGTCGCGGAGGGTCTTCTGCTCTGCACGTTCGGTTAACAACCTGGTGAACACACGCTCTTCAGCTCACCGTAGCGACATCGGCCGGCTATGAAATTTGCGACCGCTGCCGTCACCGCGGCCTGTGAGACAACATTCCTGCACGTACGAGTCTCACCGGCCATGTCCGGCGGCGAGAAATCGTTCTTCGTTTGCCGTCGCTGGACAGCATCCACTCTCCTCTGGCACACCTACCTCTTAGGATGTTCTCTGGAACCGCGAGAGATCTGTCTCAACCTACTCTCCAGCAGGAGAACTCGTGAATTTTTAGCGCTCTCTCTCTCCCTCTCTCTCAAGCGTCTGCCGTAATAAATTACACAGGAAATACTCTCTGCACTTTTCCCGTAAGTCCCGGATTAGTTTTTTCCGTTTTTACTTTTTCCCATATTTCAGTTCTTTTTCATGATTTGGCACCGTTCTCCACTTCCTGCCATTGTTTCGTTCTTTAGGCTGTCTTTGAATTAGCACAATCTTTTAATTCCTGCATTACTCTCACTTATAAATCATCTATTCCTTGTTTCCTTGAACATGCCCCATTAAATTGACCTCCTCCTTGTAAAGCCTTTGAAGTAGCACTTCACTTTTCACTTCTTCTGTCAGATTACTTTTTAATAAGTTTCTGTACCACCACATTTTAAATATATCCTGTTGTTATATGGTCCACGTTTCGTATACATACAGTGATCCAAACAAGTAAATTGAAATGTCGTGTGACGAGGGCCTCCCGTCGGGTAGACCGTACGCCTGGAGCAAGTCTTGCGATTTGACGCCACTTCGGCGACTTGCGTGTCGATGGGGATGAAATGATGATGATTGGGACAACACAACACCCAGTCCCTGAGCGGAGAAAATCTCCGACCCAGCCGGGAATCGAACCCGGGCCCTTTGGATTAGCATTCCGTCACGCTGACCACTCAGCTACCGGGGGCGGACATCCAAACAAGTAGATCAGTAGATCAGAAACTTCTTCCTCAATTCCGGTACTGAATACCAGAACAGCTCTTTCGCCCGAAAAATCCCTCTTTACCTGTGCCACACCACTTCGGCAACCTTGCATAGTCTTTGTTTGCTGCAGAGCTGAATTCTTTTATCTCTGTGTCATCCCAAAATTAATGTTTAGTTACACGCTATTTACCTTTTCTCACTCTTCATCGCTTTATTATTGACAATGACTATTATTCTTATCAGTAAAGAATCCTGGAAACGATAAATGTTTTCCGAAATCACAGAAGAAGCTAACTGGTCAGAAAGGTGTTGACAGACTTACAGAACATAGTGCTAGTTTAATGCTAATGTCGTAATAGTTCCTTTGAAAGACCAAAGTACGTATCCTATAGTGCACTCGTACGGAGAAAATATATGTAAGTATTAGACGTGCTGTCTGCTTGTGTGTTGCTTCGCTTCTCCTTCCTTGCAATCATCTGTGTTCTTATGGAATCACGCGTAATTTCACCCTTACGCTACATGTCTTTCACAATGTTTGTTTAGGTTAATTATGATGTTTGTGGATGACATTCTGCACGAAGTAAAAGGTACAGGCCCTCAAGAAACTTCCTGGCAGAGACTCTAATATCAGCACACACTCCGCTGCAGAGTGAAAATCTCATTCTGGAAACATCCCCCAGACTGTGGCTAAGCCCGTCTCCGCAGTATCCTTTCTTCCAGGAGTGCTAGTTCTGCAAGGTTCGCAGGAGAGGCTCTGTGAAATTTGGAAGGTAGGAGACGAGGTACTGGCAGAAGTAAAACTGTGAGTACGGGGCGTGAGTTGTGCTTGGGTAGCTCAGATGGTAGAGCACTTGCCTGCGAAAGGCCAAGGTACCAAGTTCGAGTCTCGGTCCGGCACACAGTTTTCATCTGCCAGGAAGTTTCATATCAGAGCACACTCCGCTGCAGAGTGAAAATCTCATTCAAGCCCTAAAGAGTTTAAAAAAGTGACTGCAACTGCAGATAAAGAGAAGCAGAACAACGCATAAGCAGACATTACATCTAATACTGCTGATAAACTGTAATACTAGTTTAATCTCCCGCTGTGCTTGAAAATGAGCGAAGACATAACTAAGACTGAACTTTATTATTTAATTCATTAAAGCAGTCATCAAAAACAACATATGCCAGTTTTTCATATAAGGCGATATCTTGAACGTGATGACAATGTGGTAAAAACCACTCTACAAATGTGCTATCCTCTCTAATTTAGATTACTGAAAAACTTCACATGCAAAGATTTCCTCTACCATTCCTGCTCTTCTGCATATCTGGTTCGCAGTCTTTACCCTACCTGATCAATATTTCTGACCAAATATTTGCTCAGAGCTTTCTACTTTTATACTCATCTCTTTAGAGCCACTACATCGGCGTCCTCTTCCACCTACTACTACCCATTATGATCACGTGTCTTCCGATAGCTTCTTAACTATACCTGCATCGGGATGTGTCTTACTTTCTTTACTAGTCGTTTTTGGGTCTATGTTACCCTGACGTTTTCTCTAAGAAACCCTGCTTGTTTGTCTCTATCCTTATCTCACACAGTACCAACTCTTCTCGACGAAAATAGAGGAACTCGAGATCTTCGTCATGTCTGTTCAACCAGACCAGGAACAATGGGAAAGCTACTGTGCAAGCAAGATGTTAACACTTGATACAGTACCTTACACCCTCTGGCAGCCTTATGTTAGCGTTCGGCGTTGGAGAACTGCTCAGCTGACCTACCTGAAAAGAGAAAACAATTGCTGTTATCGAGTTGATCCGTCATTATAAAGCTGTGTATGTGTTAATAAAACACATGACAATATAAGCAAAAATCCGATGTAAATTTAGACCAGAAACACAGGAGTTAACAAGTGGAAAGACGTTTGATGAGGAACAGAAGACAGGTAAGTCAACAAAAGTTAAGAACTGAAAAAGGTCGGTTCTTCCTAGTAGAAACGGCAAATAATTTGTCGTCGGTGGACAATGGTTATAACTCAAGGAAACCATTAAACTCGACAATCATTTTTAATAGTACGAATTGGGACTTAATGAAAAAAATCGTAAAAAGTAATTGAACAGAATGCACGGTTAGAGTCAGCAGTGATAATGATGGAATCGTGAAAATTTAATTATAAGATCTATACAATCACCTATGGTACAGGATATCCACATTACGTCCAACGCTGGGGAGCCATTCCAATGCCGGAGAGCCCTAGCAATAGCGACAGTTTTGGGGGATAATAAGTTGAAGATATCAACTGAAGTTTGTGTGGAGGAGGGTATTCGACTTGCGTAGTTCGTGCAGAACTGTTGACTATAGTGCTGCGTTGGTGTAATAGTCGGCGTTTCTGCCAAGTAAGCTTGAAAACGGGCCTTCGAGTTCCAACCGTAGCACAAGCTCTAATTAATTTCTTCAGCTTGCATCATGAGACTTAAAATATCTCGGGGAGAGTTTAATTATAAGAGACGGCAGTGTTAGCCAGTTTAACCGTTACCACAAATGAACTGCTCACAGCAATATTGTGAGTTTCTTTAGCTGCTACATAAAAATTGCGTTTTATAGTTAATGAAAATGACTGTGAGGAAAACTGTAGATTTGTTTTCAGGTTTAACATGCACTATATTTGTCTAGCAGCAAATATGACTTCGTATATTTTAGTAATAGATATGCAATTCCATTTAGTTAGCCTCCTGAAATCTCACGCATAATCGCTATTTTGCCCTGTTTCCATTCACTTATAATATGTAGTGCAGTAGCTACTCGATAAATCGTGCATTACATATTCGAGTGTAAGAAGGGCAAGAAACGCGAAATAATTTCTCCAATTTTACGTGCATGGTCGTTTCAGGAGTTATAAGTAGGGGGTAGTGAGACATTGGTTGACTTCTGAACGAACGTACGCGCTCCTAATTTTAACAGTAACCTACATTGTGAGGCAGATTGCCGCTCTTCCACTGTGTGCCACTGGAGTTCGTGCTTAGTAGATGAACCTGTAACGGAAAGCGATGCTCTTGTTTGGAGTTTCTCCATCAATACTATCCGGTACGGATCCCAGCCTGGCGAGCAATATTCACGTACTGGTCGCACGATGTATCCGTAAGCTATCTGCTTTGTGGGTGGACTACACTTAATGAGAATTCTTCCAGTGAATCCCTGGAATCTGCCTTATCTGTAGCTAATTTTATTTGGTCTTCCCACTTTAAATCCCCCCGCATACTCTTTTAATTCCGTCTTATTTTTCTCTTCAGATTGCGTAACTCCTCTACGGCCCTGTAACTACGCTAACCGCAAGGCGTTGCTACTTGAATTCACAGTCTATTGTCTAGACATTCCGCCCTCGCCGCTCTGTTCTTTGTTTACTTTCAAACGCTTCCTTGAAGGCAGTGAGAGGCAAATCAGCAAGAGAAAGGAATTGGTTGCGTGTTTCCGCATAAAAGCCTGGACAATCGCGCACAAGTCTTGTTCGCTCAACGAGTGAAAGGCTGCGAGACTCTGCAGGTCACTAGGTGCGATATTACTGGCTGCTGACCTCGAGATTTGACACTGATTAACGCAGAACGTGGCGTGATGGCGAAGCAGATCGAATGTAAGAAATATTCTTTCATCTCTGCTTCCAGTGTCCAGCCTCCAGTGTCCGCTGGAAATCCACTATTTGAGCCTCAACATGTAAGGGGCAGTGAAATGAAAACTGAACCCCGGCCACAACGTAATCATGGAATGGTTCCACTAAAAAATACTCATCATACCCGTTAAGACATTTGTCCAAAAAAGTTCAAATGTGTGTAAATTCCCAAGGGGCCAAACTACTGAGAACATCGGTACCTAGACTTGCACACTACTTAAACTAACTTATGCTAAGAGCAACACACACACCCCATGTCCGAGCGGGGACTCGATCCTCCGGTGGGAGAGGCTGCGCAATCCGTGACATAGCGCCTCAGACAGCGTGGCATTAACCCCACTGGTAACGAGATGATCAATTTCTGTGTCGTAGAATGCCGTCGGCATGTGGTTGATCCACAGCCGCATCTGTTCTTGCTTTCCCCGTACGACTGAAACCGATGTCCACACAAGTATTCCTTCAGGTCTCCAAGGGTTGAAAATTACAGGGTGGGAGATCCGGGCTGTCCGACTACCGCAGTGGGGGGGCGTGTGCTATCGTGCAACGTAATAATTTCATCAGACAGCTTTCTTTGGTGTTCTGAGTATATGGCGTGTCGCAGTTTCTGCAAAGTGTCTTCAAAGCGCTGCGCATTGATTGTGGCTCCTCACTCGAGGAAAACGACGAGCGGAGGACCCCTGCAGTCGAAGGAGGAGGTCACAATGACCTTGCCGGAACAGTTTTGTATTTTTTCAGTTATAATTTTCGGGCTATGAGGCCGTGGTCTGAGGTGACAGTCCCTTTTGTGTTTGGCTATGCGGGTGGGACACACCGAAAAATCGCCCGTAGAAGAACATGTTTTCCGACATTGCACTATCATGCATGCATATACAGAGAACAAAAAGAGACTCATCAACACAATAATAATTTTAATAGAAGTGAAGAACGTCTGAGGTTAGACCCTGCGCCAACAGAACGACAGTCGACCGTTTTTAATCGAGAATAATGACGTCATTAGACAAAGGAAGATTGGGTTTGACATCCTGTCGGCGTCGAAGATATTGGAGACGGAGCGCAAGCTCGGATTGTGGCAAAGAAAGAAAGACAGAAAAGGAAATCGGCTGTGCCCTTCCAGAGGAACCACCTCACCATTTGCCAGGAGCTATTTACGGAAACTACGGAAAACATCTGGATAGCTGTACGAGGGTTTGAACCATCGTCCTCCCGAATGCGAGTCCAGTGAGTTGACCGTTGCGCCACCTCACTCGCTCAGATAGAACACAGTCGGCATCACGTGATGTTCGGTGATGCCCTCTACGCGCTCTATAAATGTGAGAGACCATCAAGCTTTAGTAAGGCTGTAGAGCAGCGTAC
Organism: Schistocerca nitens; assembly: GCF_023898315.1. Classification (NCBI taxonomy): domain Eukaryota; kingdom Metazoa; phylum Arthropoda; class Insecta; order Orthoptera; family Acrididae; genus Schistocerca; species Schistocerca nitens. Next base: position 24,051,397 of record NC_064615.1, on the reverse strand, counting down.
TAACCTGCTGCCAGCCCGCCCCCTTCGGGGGGAATTGGAAATCAATAAAGAAAAAAAAAAACGCTTTAGTGGCAGTAGCCGTTTTGCCTCTGAAGAAATCTCCCGCAGTTAAAGACGAAGCGTCAGGAAGCAGCCCTCTCAGCCCGGAACTTTTAACAGAATGAGATGCCGGCCGTGAAGTCCTACCTTGTATAGTTAGCTTTGGGTTCCTTCGGCGAGGTAGATGTGAGATGTTTGCATTGCTGTCTTTGCTGCTCGCTCTCAGGCTGTCGAAATGCTGCCGTACGGATCATCCTGCTGTATGATGACGCCCGCTCCCCACTGCTATTAGTACGGAGGCCACACCAGCTATTTGGTTGGGAAATACTGAGGCAACCTCTGCAGAGTCCGGATCTTTCCCCGTGTGATTTTCACATCTTTGGTGACCTGAAGAACGACGTGCGTGGGCGCCGGTTTCAGTTGGACGAGTAAGTGCAAGAGTGGGTGCGGTTGTAGACAGGACCCAACCACATTCTATGAAACAGTAACTGATCGTCTCGTCCCCCAGTGGGACAAATGTATTATCTCGTGTGGGATTAATTTTGAATGGAATCATTCCGTGGTGCCTTTGTAGCGCACGTTCCGTTCTCATTTGACTGCCCTCATAGTAGTGCAGGGGCATAAATGCTATCATGGCATGATCAGTAACAGCCTCCATCATTCAACCTGGACCTTCGCCCTCGTGATTACTGTCATGGTGTTTGGAGTCCCAGGTAGTTCTCTGTATTCATTCCTTTTGCATTCGTTCATGCCAACAGTACGAAATACAAGAACATTTGTAGATGTGGAGGAAAAAAACCCGATTGCTACCTGGAGGTTGCACTAGCTCTGAAAAAAGTGACAATTACTATTTGATATTGCATGGAAAGTGACCTTAATCTCTATCTTTTTAAGTGAAACATACATCTTGGTGTTGATTACACAGGACTCGTAGTTGGGAGGAAGTGAATTTAAGTGCCTTTCCGGGAATACCCAGAATTTAAGGCAGAGGACACGCCAACACCTGTAAACCTACGCCACGAATCTATATGATTAGAATCTGATGGCAACGGATATTAACGTGTGACTATGCTTTCGTCATTGACACATAAATCTTCCCCACTGAGAGAACATAAACGCCGCTTCCGTCAAAGTTGTTCAGGATGACGTGTCAGTATGCGATTAGAAACGTTGTGTACTAGATTAATGACGGAAATGATGTTACATGTATTAGCACGTTCTATCATGGCCTCTGTAAACTCCCACTACGTTCAACACAAATTTCTGCCACACATACACTCCTGGAAATTGAAATAAGAACACCGTGAATTCATTGTCCCAGGTAGGGGAAACTTTGACACATTCCTGGGGTCAGATACATCACATGATCACACTGACAGAACCACAGGCACATAGACCTTTCGCAGCAATTCAGGCTGCTATTCTCCCATAGAGACGATCGTAGAGATGCTGGATGTAGTCCTGTGGAACGGCTTGCCATGCCATTTCCACCTGGCGCCTCAGTTGGACCAGCGTTCGTGCTGGACGTGCAGACCGCGTGAGACGACGCTTCATCCAGTCCCAAACATGCTCAATGGGGGACAGATCCGGAGATCTTGCTGGCCAGGGTAGTTGACTTACACCTTCTAGAGCACTTTGGGTGGCACGGGATACATGCGGACATGCATTGTCCTGTTGGAACAGCAAGTTCCCTTGCCGGTCTAGGAATGGTAGAACGATGGGTTCGATGCCGGTTTGGATGTACCGTGCACTATTCAGTGTCCCCTCGACGATCACCAGTGGTGTACGGCCAGTGTAGGAGATCGCTCCCCACACCATGATGCCGCGTGTTGGCCCTGTGTGCCTCGGTCGTATGCAGTCCTGATTGTGGCGCTCACCTGCACGGCGCCAAACACGCATACGACCATCATTGGCACCAAGGCAGAAGTGACTCTCATCGCTGAAGACGACACGTCTCCATTCGTCCCTCCATTCACGCCTGTCGCGACACCACTGGAGGCGGGCTGCACGATGTTGGGGCGTGAGCGGAAGACGGCCTAACGGTGTGCGGGACCGTAGCCCAGCTTCATGGAGACGGTTGCGAATGGTCCTCGCCGTTACCCCAGGAGCAACAGTGTCCCTAACTTGCTGGGAAGTGACGGTGCGGTCCCCTACGGCACTGCGTAGGATCCTACGGTCTTGGCGTGCATCCGTGCGTCGCTGCGGTCCGGTCCCAGGTCGACGGGCACGTGCACCTTCCGCCGACCACTGGCGACAACATCGATGTACTGTGGAGACCTCACGCCCCACGTGTTGAGCAATTCGGCGGTACGTCCACCCGGCCTCCCGCATGCCCACTATACGCCCTAGCTCAAAGTCCGTCAACTGCACATACGGTTCACGTCCACGCTGTCGCGGCATGCTACCAGTGTTAAAGACTGCGATGGAGCTCCGTATGCCACGGCAAACTGGCTGACACTGACGGCGGCGGTGCACAAATGCTGCGCAGCTAGCGCCATTCGACGGCCAACACCGCGGTTCCTGGTGTGTCCGCTGTGCCGTGCGTGTGATCATTGCTTGTACAGCCCTCTCGCAGTGTCCGGAGCAAGTATGGTGGGTCTGACACACCGGTGTCAATGTGTTCTTTTTTCCATTTCCAGGAGTGTAATTGTGTTTGAAAGATAAAGGCTTTTCACGAACATTGGATGCAGTCAAATTCAGCTATTGCCGTACAAGCTGTAATCTATTTCTTACTTCCCCTGAGCCACCAGTATCTGGGTCACAGTTCTGTTACTGTGCCGACCTCGTAACATATAGCTTTCCAAGAACCGTCCACCTGCTTACCTGGGTGGTAACGTGCTTACCTCCCGTGCACTGGGCCCGGGTTCGATTCCCGGCCAGGATGGAGATTTTCACCTCTCGTGGACTGGGTGTTCAGTTGTCACCATCATTTCATCGCCCGCAAGTCGCCAAATGTGGCGCCGACTGAAATAATACTTGCACGCGGCGGCCGAACCCGAATGAGACCTCCCGACCAACAATGCCATACGATCATTTCATTTCAAGAACTAAGCAGTGCAAATGCCAGAGGTCTTCTTCGCGCTTATCACGTTACAGTAGGGTACACAAAACGATATTACTGTACAGACTACAAATGCAGTAGGCCTTGAAGACGATCAGCACTTAGTGAAGAGACTGGCTGCTGTAAACGTAATGCGAGTAATTAGACAGAGAGATCGGTCACCATTTGACTGTACGATCGGCGATCACTGGTACCAAGTCAAGAATATACCAGGATAAGTAGTGCCGCAATGATCGCATAAATTATGTCACCCACAAGACCAGATTGGGATTTGTCGAAAGAATCCTACGAATATGTCATTCACCTACGAAAGAATTTTTCGATGAAACTTCCTGGCAGATTAAAACTGTGTGCCCGACCGAGACTCGAACTCGGGACCTTTTCCTTTCGCGGGCAAGTGGTAGAGCACTTGCCCGCGGAAGGCAAAGGTCCCGAGTTCGAGTCTCGGTCGGGCACACAGTTTTAATCTGCCAGGAAGTTTCATATCAGCGCACACTCCGCTGCAGAGTGAAAATCTCATTCTGGAAACATCTCCCAGGCTGTGGCTAAGCCATGTCTCCGCTATATCCTTTCTTTCAGGAGTGCTAGTTCTGCAAGGTTCGCAGGAGAGCTTCTGTAAAGTTTGGAAGGTAGGAGACGAGATACTGGCAGAAGTAAAGCTGTGAGGACGGGGCGTGAGTCGAGCGTGGGTAGCAGAGGTGGTAGAACACTTTCCCGCGAAAGACAAAGGTCCCGGGTTCGAGTCTCGGTCGGGCACACAGTTTTAAGCTGCCAGGAAGTTTCATATCAGCGCACACTCCGCTGCAGAGTGAAAATCTCATTCCGGAATTTTTCGATGAATTATTGGGTATGGCGCTCTTACAAATCAAGTGAAGCTCCCCAACGCACCCCATCCCCTCAGATTTAGCGGTACGTTGGCCCATTGGATAACCCGTCAAAACCTGAACACAGATCAAGCGTGAAACAGGAAGAAGGTGTACCGAAGCGTGAAAAAAGAAGCAAAATAGAAACATTTAACGGTATACATTTAATAAGTGTAATATCGAGAACCATCAATGCCGTGGTTGTGTGGTCACGCTAATAGACTGAGACGGGCGAGATCCGGGTTCAAATATTCCTCGTACTTTTTTTTTTTTTTTTGTTTTTACAAAATTACGAACTGTCCGTTCGGTCATTGACGTTTCTGTTCGCTATATTCAGATTTGTGTACGTGTTGTGGTGTAATGTCCGGTTGCAACAGCGACGCTTAACGAAGAACCCCCAGCCTTACGCACCTCCTATTTGTTCTACACAGGTACCACATGCTACGCCTCTTGCGTTCCATTTTATAAACGTTGGCTCTCGAATTCCTTCGTTGTACGAGGGTGAGTCAAATGAAAACCTTAAATTTGTAATAACAAATCGAAATTTCGCGCCGTTATCCTGTAAGTTGGTAAGCATGCTACAAACAGCGTGCAGAATGGCCTGTAGGTAGCAGCATAGTGCAGATGCACACATACCGTCGCAGTAGCAGTATAAAGATGGCCGCCCCACTTGCGATTTGCACCAAGAACAGCGTTCTGTTATTCGGTTTTTGCGTAGTGAAGGTGTGAAACCTATTGAAATTCATCGACGAATGAAGGTTCACTACGGTGATGCATGTTTGTCACAGCAGCAAGTCTACGAATGGAGTAAGAAGTTCGCAAATGGTGTGACTTCAGTGGAAGGTGCTCCTCGTCCAGGTCAGGCACAGCGGGTTGTAACTCCACAGAACATTGTAGCAGTTGAAGCCACACTGAAGGAAAACCGCGGAGTGACACTGAATGACATTGCAGCATCCGTTCTGATGAAGAGGTATGTCACGCGGTGCATAGGTGATTGCGCGGACTACCAAAATAATTTTTTTCTAAAGGAATTTATGCTCTTTGTAAACGCTGGAGGACTTGCATTGAACGTGGGGGAGATTATGTTGAAAAGTGATACAGCTTTGTACCACTCCTGCACAATAAATAATATTTAAAAAAAAATTTAACGTTTTCATTTGACTCAACCTCGTAACATAGTTTCCAGAATACGAGTCATATGGTAATAACGCATTATCGTCGCAAGCAAATGTCATGAATAGTGAGAGCAGGCGATATGCCTCATAGACCCCTCACAGAAATGAAAACAACCAATTACCGGGTGCAACCATCTTACAACGAAGGAATTCGAGAGGCAAAACTTACAAAGCCGAACGCAACAGGCGTAACATTTGGTACCTGTGCAGAGCAACGTCTGGAGGTCCATTGTTACACGTCGCTGTTACAAACGGACGTTACGCCACGCCACATAGACAAATTTGAATATAGCGAACAGACACCTCAATGACCGGATGGACAGTTCGTAATTTTGTGAGTAAACATAAGGGGTACGCGAAAAATCTGAACACGGATCTCCGCCGTCCCAGTACACAGACACGACGGCTTCTAAAGATACTCGATATTGCATTTATTAAATTTGGACCGATCACTGTTTCCAGGTAACTTCTTTTTTCCACAATTCAGTACACCTTCTTTTTGTTTTTATGCTTAACCTGTGTTCAGTTTTTAACGGGCTGCTCAGTGGGACAACTTAGCGTTAACTCTAGCCGGCCGGAGTGGCCAAGCGGTTTTAGGCGCTACAGTCTGGAACCACGCGCCCGCTACGGTCGCAGGTTCGAATCCTGCTTCGGGCATGGATGTGTGTGATGTCCTTAGGTTGGTTAGGTTTAAGTAGTTCTAAGTTCTAGGAGACTGATGACCACAGCAGTTAAGTCCCATAGTGCTCAGAGCCGTTTGACCCAATTTTTTTTTCGTTAACTCTGAGGGGATGCGATGGGGAGTTTCCCTCATAAGTAGGAAAGTAGGAGTAATAGAAGAAAGAGATAGATAGAATGAATTCGAAGAAGGGTCGCGAACTTCGTCGATGGCTGTTTATCCAGCACCAGCGGGACATACCCGAGTAGAAGACGATACAAGAAAGGCGCTGTGGGCTATTCTCAAAATTCCCGCGAGAGTCAAAAGACATATTACTTATTTCGACCTACGTCTTCCCTAATAACCTGCTGGTTGTTGGGGATTAATCGACTCTTATAGCCCACAGAGTGGATCCGAAAATCTTTCTTCCCGCAACCTATGAATCTAATATAAAACGAGGGAGGGAATCGTGGTGGTACGCGCTGTTTCCTCCACCATACACCATATAGAAGCTTGTGGTTATTTATTTATTTAGCGTGTGGCATCTACAGAGTAAAATGGCACACATACTATTAATTAACGTAATAAACGAATTGCAAATATATTATTAAATAACTGATTGCAAACAACAATATGCGAAAGATTAGGGAGACAGCCGCTGCAGCTATTACAAGTCCACATCTCAGCAGGTCACCCACTGAACAGCACGTGGAGTAACATTCATGATATCCCTCCATTCTCCATCAAACCTCCTCGCAGGACATACGAAGATCAGGTGAGGGATTGTTTGTTCTTCTGCACCACAGTCGCGTCGTGGGTCATCAGTGAGTTTCCATTTGTGGAGAATGGCCTTACACCTGCCGTGTACGATTAAGTCTTGTGATATACAGATGTGAGACAAAGCTTATGCTCTCCATATATCGGACGTACGTCAGTTAATGATGTTTGCGGGCATACAACAGCGTGATTCTTGACGTTTTTCCGGCGTAATTAGTGTTCCAGGAGGTTAAATGATTGCAGCCACCATCTTGAAACGATGTAAGGCAGCCATCTGCAGGTAAATCTTACACTCGAAAATGGTTGTCTCTTTGTCAGCCGAAACGTCGTTGGCAGTTCCTAAACCTTCAGGAACTGAAATATGATCCGGCTCCAGATATGAAATAAAATAGTTTCAAACAACGGATGGCTGTTTGCCGAGAATATAGCGAACACTACTATAACGTGATAAGCGCTAAGAAGAGCCCTCGCATTTGCACTACTTTGCTCTTGGAAATCTATGTGTTACGAGGTAGGCACATAAACAAAACTATAACGCAGATACTGGTGGCTCAGATCAAATAAGAATAAGTGTGCGATAAATCAGAAATTAAGCCCAAAAAGTAAAATTTTACTTGTGTGGGGGCCTACAGCCTCAACGTGTTTACAGTATGAAAATATGGTCAAAGTATTATATTTTATTATCTGTGCGACCGGCCAGTTTCAACATAGCGTCATTTTCAAGCATGTGTTACAATGTAAAATAAAGCTTAAGACACTTGCTTGAAGATGACCCACTGTTGAAACCGGCCGATTGCACAGATAATAAAAAGAATGCAGCCTACTTGGACCATGTTCTCATTCCCAAAAAAATACGCTGGTTAGAGCTATTGATAATCCGTTTGCCACTTCTATCTTACAACACTGTCAGTCATCGAAGAGCTACAGCCTAGAAACGGCTGAAGCCTCAAAGGAATTTGTATACTACACTCCTGGCAATTGAAATAAGGACACCGTGAATTCATTGTCCCAGGAAGGGGAAACTTTATTGACACATTCCTGGGGTCAGATACATCACATGACCACACTGACAGAACCACAGGCACATAGACACAGGCAACAGAGCATGCACAATGTCGGCACTAGTACAGTGTATATCCACCTTTCGCAGCAATGCAGGCTGCTATTCTCCCATGGAGACGATCGTAGAGATGCTCGATGTAGTCCTGTGGAACGGCTTGCCATGCCATTTCCACCTGGCGCCTCAGTTGGACCAGCGTTCGTGCTGGACGTGCAGACCGCGTGAGACGACGCTTCATCCAGTCCCAAACATGCTCAATGGGGGACAGATCCGGAGATCTTGCTGGCCAGGGTAGTTGACTTACACCTTCTAGAGCACGGGATACATGCGGACGTGCATTGTCCTGTTGGAACAGCAAGTTCCCTTGCCGGTCTAGGAATGGTAGAACGATGGGTTCGATGACGGTTTGGATGTACCGTGCACTATTCAGTGTCCCCTCGACGATCACCAGTGGTGTACGGCCAGTGTAGGAGATCGCTCCCCACACCATGATGCCGGGTGTTGGCCCTGTGTGCCTCGGTCGTATGCAGTCCTGATTGTGGCGCTCACCTGCACGGCGCCAAACACGCATACGACCACCATTGGCACCAAGGCAGAAGCGACTCTCATCGCTGAAGACGACACGTCTCCATTCGTCCCTCCATTCACGCCTGTCGCGACACCACTGGAGGTGGGCTGCACGATGTTGGGGCGTGAGCGGAAGACGGCCTAACGGTGTGCGGGACCGTAGCCCAGCTTCATGGAGACGGTTGCGAATGGTCCTCGCCGATACCCCAGGAGCAACAGTGTCCCTAATTTGCTGGGAAGTGGCGGTGCGGTCCCCTACGGCACTGCGTAGGATCCTACGGTCTTGGCGTGCATCCGTGCATCGCTGCGGTCCGGTCCCAGGTCGACGGGCCCGTGCACCTTCCGCCGACCACTGGCGACAACATCGATGTACTGTGGAGACCTCACGCCCCACGTGTTGAGCAATTCGGCGGTACGTCCACCCGGCCTCCCGCATGCCCACTATACGCCCTCGCTCAAAGTCCGTCAACTGCACATACGGTTCACGTCCACGCTGTCGCGGCATGCTACCAGTGTTAAAGACTGCGATGGAGCTCCGTATGCCACGGCAAACTGGCTGACACTGACGGCGGCGGTGCACAAATGCTGCGCAGCTAGCGCCATTCGACGGCCAACACCGCGGTTCCTGGTGTGTCCGCTGTGCCGTGCGTGTGATCATTGCTTGTACAGCCCTCTCGCAGTGTCCGGAGCAAGTATGGTGGGTCTGACACACCGGTGTCAATGTGTTCTTTTTTCCATTTCCAGGAGTGTAGTTGTGACGCAGCAAGTAACGGCCTTGTTGCCCCCCGTGAGTCAGTAGCCACCGGGGGCAGCCCTCAGACCGTCCATTGCGGTGAAAAGCCGTGTCTGTCTGCCGGGGTCTCTTCCCGGGTCAGCGGCCCCGCCACGCCCCCTCATATTCGTACCGCCAACCCAAAATGACGCAACAGCGAGCATCGCCGAGCCGGAAAAACACCCGCGCAGCTGCGCGCGACGGGAAACTGGCGTCGGAGAAAGCGACGCAGTGAAAGTGGGCGCCTGCGGTGAATAGCGGGTCCACGCCTCTTCTTGTTCATCCCTCTGTCTCTCCCTTCACTCCATCCGTTATTCGTCTGTAGATTATAGCCGTAGAAGTTTTGAAAGGATGCGGCATTTCTTGCACTCTGATGGTGCGTGTTGATCTAAAGATTAGGTATCACGGTTAGAAATTGTCGAGTTCCTGGGTCGAATAGGATTAGACACGTGTTTCGTGGACAGAACTGATACTTTCAAGTGAAAGATGTGTAACTTTCCAATACATAAACACAAAAAAATGAGACAGGGAAAATTACCATTTGTTACAACATACCATTTGTTGTAGCGTATCGCTGTACCTTCTATTCGACCTTCTGCCGTTGCATCGCCAGCAGTCGATTGCTAGTTTTCTGTAGACGTTTTCTAGCGCTCTAAAGGAACGTATCACGTACGAGGTGTGGCATGAGGAAAACAAAGCTGATGGTGAAAATGTGTACACTTACCAAATATACTGACATAGTGGTGGTCGCCTTCTGGGTAGATAGATGCAAACGTTTCTTCCGATCACGAAAACTTCTGTGCATGTCGTTTCCTTGAGACTGTGCAGGAGCTCCTTCAGTTTCGTCTTCTGTTGGAACACACGACGTCGTCTATGGCAAACTGCTCATCCAGTGTGATTGAGGTGGTCAATTTTGACGACAGTGTCACAGCTTAAGGATATAATTGACGGTAGGAAAACGGTTGAGCACTAATATGCCACAGCAAACAGTTTCTCGTCTATGCTAGCAGTTTCATATCCGTTCTGTCGAACTTAATATAAGAATACATATAACTTTGTGAGCTAACGAAGTGGCCCAATAATTACTCCCCTTCAGGTTTCAGTTATCTTGAATCTTTCTCTAAAACATTTATGGTAAGTGCCAAAATAGTCACATATTCCCAACGTACTGTCAGTTGGAACAAAGACCAACACAATCAGAAAAAAGAATTATTTGCTTTAGTCGGTAGTCGCACATTTATTTTGTATAACGACCACCGGTTTCCCTACGAAGTATCAGGTCATGCCCTGACGCGCAATCGTCGAACTCGCTTACACAAACGGATGTGTCATATACCCAGTGGTTTGTGTCTCTGCTATTGTGCTTTCTGTGACGTGTTAATATGTGTGCCGCAATAGAAAATCCCACCACTTGCGAGATGCTTACGGTAATTAAGTTTCTGTTGGCAATGAAACAGAAACCAACTGAAACTATCGCTATTTTATGATGTGTACGGAAAAGGAATAATGAGTGAAAGCCGAATGATGCAGTGGTGCAGTGATTTTAAAGGTGGCCGTACCAACGTTCACTATGAGGACCACAGTCGTAGACATAGTTGTGTGACTAAGGAACTGGTGATGAAAATCAACGATAAAATTCGTGAAAATCGTCGTTTCATTATTATGAAACTTTCGCGAGATATTCCTCAGATTTCATGGAGTTTGGTGCGTGAAACTGTGGCAGACAAGCTTGGTTACGACAGTGTTTTTGCTAAAACGGTTCCCATAATCCTAACGGAAGACCACAAAATAAATAAATAAATAAATAAACGGAGGCTAGCTACACCACTGACCATCCTCGAAGATTACGACAATAATGGTAGCAAAATTCGTATCGTAACTGGGGACGAAACTTGGATGACGCATTTCAATTGTGAAACTTACAGGAGTTCAATGGAATGGGGACACAAAAATACTCCCATGAAACCATGGAAGTTTAGCAAACACTCTCAGCAAGAAAGGGCGTGGCTACTGTCTTGTAAGACCCTAAGGGGGTGATTATCGTTTATTTGCTTGAACGTGGTGCAACAATTACCTCATAGAGGTACTGGAAAACACACATAGTTGAGGCGGGTGATACGAAATAAGCGTCGGGGAAAACTTAGCGCAATGTTTTTTATTTTCAACACTACAATGTCTACACACGGCCAATCGTACCCGTGAGCTCCTATGCGATTTTTGATGGAGGTGTTTGATCGTTCACTATAAAGCGCCAAGAGACTACTACCTCCTCCCAACATGGCTCGCTTTGATGCTAACGCCGAACTCCATGCCGGTATAAGCCAGTCGTTGCAGTCGCGGACTGCAGAACTCTACAGAGACGGAATTGAACAACTTGTGCCACGGTATGATACACAAAAAAAAAAATGGTTCAAATGGCTCTGAGCACTATGGGACTTAACATCTGTGGTCATCAGTCCCCTAGAACTTAGAACTACTTAAACCTAACTAACCTAAGGACATCACACACATCCATGCCCGAGGCAGGATTCGAACCTGCGACCGTAGCAGTCGCGCGGTTCCGGACTGAGCGCCTAGAACCACTAGACCACCGCGGCCGGCTATGATACACAATGTGATCAAAAGTATCCGGACACCCCCAAAAACATACGTTTTTCGTATTAGGTGCAATGTGCTGCCACCTTCCGCAGGTACTCCATATCAGCGATCTCAGTAGTCATTAGGCATCGTGAGAGAGCAGAATGAGGCGCTCCGCGGAACTCACGGACTTCGATTGTGGTCAGATGATTACTGGGTGTCACTGGTGTCCTATGTCAGTACGCTAGATTTCCACACTCCTAAACATCCCTAGGTCCACTGTTTCCCATGTGATAGTGAAGTGGAAACGTGAAACGACACATACAACTCAAAAATGTTCAGGCCGACCTCGTCTGCTGACTGACAGAGACCGCCGTCAGTTGAAGAGCGTCGTAATGTGTAATACGCAGACATCTATCCAGACCATCACACAGGAATTCCAAACTGCATCGGGATGCTATGACAGTTAGACGGGAGGTGAGAGGACTTGGATTTCATGGTAGAGCGGCTGTTTATAAGCCACACATGACACCGGTAAGTGCCAAACGACGCCTCGCTTGGTGTAAGGAGCGTAATCATTGGATGACTGAACAGTGGAATAATGTTATGTGGAGCGACGAATCACGATACACAACGTGATGATCCGGTGGAAGGTGTGTGTACGGCGAATGCCCGGTAAACGCCATCTGACAGCGTGTGTAGTGCCAACAGTAAAATTCGGGGGCGGTGGTGTTATGGTGTGGTCGTGTTTTTCACGGAAGGGCTTCGAACCATAGATGTTTTGCGTGGCACTGTCACAACACTGGCCTACATTGATGTAGGTTTGCTTCCCATGTTCAAGAGCAATTCGAGGATGGCGATTGCATCTTCCAACGCAGTCGAGCACCTGTTCATAATGCACAGCCTGTGGCGGAGTGTTTACACGACAATAACAACCCTGTAATGGGACTGGCGTACACAGAGTCCTGACCTGAATCCTACAGAACACCTTTGGGATGTTTTGGAACGCCGACTTCGTGCCAGACCTCACCGACCGCCATCGATACCTCTCCTGAGTGCAGCACTCCGTGCAGAATGTGCTGCCATTCCCCAAGACACCTTCCAGCACCTGATTGAACGTATGCCTCCGAGAGAGGAAGCTGTCATCAAGGCTAAGGATGGGTTAAGACCAAAATGAATTCCAGTATTACCGATCGAGGACGCCACGGACTTGTAAGTATTTTCAGCCATGTGTCCGGATACTTTTGATCACATAGTGTACGTACCTCGGGTCGAATGGCGATAATGCAGGAAAGTAGGTTAAGAGGGTAGCTTTGAAATGTCTAATAAAATTAGGTTTATCAATATTGTTGATTTTTTTGTGGAAAAACGTCTGTTACTCTATGGACAGCCCTCGTAGTTGTAATTCTACAGCATTCGTAAACAAATAAAGTGTATACCTAATGCCTGATATCATAGCTTTCTGGCAGGACGAGATGTTGTTCGCAGGTGATTCGTCGTCAGTGCAAACTTCCGAACCACAATACATACACGCATGGCCAGAACAGCTCTTCTTCTTCTTCTTCTTCTTTGTAGATAATGTCCAGAAGAATAAACTTAAATCGCTTCAATAATCTCGATATAGACGCGACGCTCAACAACAATTTTCAAAATAAAAACAATCGTTAGATCTGCCCGTGTGTGTTTTGACGTCGAGACGTCTCCTGTTAGGACCGCTGGCGTTCCGACACTTGCTTCATCGTCGGCAGGCTACGTGCTGGCACGCCAAGCGATGGCGTAACAGGACTGCCCGCGCAACTGCCGCCACCCTGCCGAAAGGTCGCGATCCATCGTCGCCGTCCGCCGACTACTGCGCCTCGTACCGGCCATTTTATCGCGCTTACAGTATCAGAAAGGAACACGTACCGCTTGTTTTAATAAAATCATATGTACAAGTTCTTCTCAATTAAGTTTCCATATGACAGAAACAGTATGGTATGTGACGGAAGGTACTCTGTGCAACTACTAATTATCTCCTTTCCTGTTCGTTTCGCAAAGAGTGAGAGGGAAAAACGGCTGTCTATATGCCTCCGTATGAGCCCTAATTTCTCGAATCTTATCTTCTTGATCCTTAAGCGCAAAGTATGTTGGAGGCAGTCAGGATCGTTCTGCAGTCAGTTTCAAATGCTGGTTCTCTAAATTTTGTCATCTGAGTTGCTCGAAAATGTCTCCTTCCCTCCAGGGGTTCCCGTTTGAATTTCCGAAGCATCTCCGTAACATACACTCCTGGAAATGGAAAAAAGAACACATTGACACCGGTGTGTCAGACCCACCATACTTGCTCCGGACACTGCGAGAGGGCTGTACAAGCAATGATCACACGCACGGCACAGCGGACACACCAGGAACCGCGGTGTTGGCCGTCGAATGGCGCTAGCTGCGCAGCATTTGTGCACCGCCGCCGTCAGTGTCAGCCAGTTTGCCGTGGCATACGGAGCTCCATCGCAGTCTTTAACACTGGTAGCATGCCGCGACAGCGTGGACGTGAACCGTATGTGCAGTTGACGGACTTTGAGCGAGGGCGTATAGTGGGCATGCGGGAGGCCGGGTGGACGTACCGCCGAATTGCTCAACACGTGGGGCGTGAGGTCTCCACAGTACATCGATGTTGTCGCCAGTGGTCGGCGGAAGGTGCACGTGCCCGTCGACCTGGGACCGGACCGCAGCGACGCACGGATGCACGCCAAGACCGTAGGATCCTACGCAGTGCCGTAGGGGACCGCACCGCCACTTCCCAGCAAATTAGGGACACTGTTGCTCCTGGGGTATCGGCGAGGACCATTCGCAACCGTCTCCACGAAGCTGGGCTACGGTCCCGCACACCGTTAGGCCGTCTTCCGCTCACGCCCCAACGTCGTGCAGCCCGCCTCCAGTGGTGTCGCGACGGGCGTGAATGGAGGGACGAATGGAGACGTGTCGTCTTCAGCGATGAGAGTCGCTTCTGCCTTGGTGCCAATGATGGTCGTATGCGTGTTTGGCGCCGTGCAGGTGAGCGCCACGATCAGGACTGCATACGACCGAGGCACACAGGGCCAACACCCGGCATCATGGTGTGGGGAGCGATCTCCTACACTGGCCGTACACCACTGGTGATCGTCGAGGGGACACTGAATAGTGTACGGTACATCCAAACCGTCATCGAACCCATCGTTCTACCATTCCTAGACCGGCAAGGGAACTTGCTGTTCCAACAGGACAATGCACGTCCGCATGTATCCCGTGCCACCCAACGTGCTCTAGAAGGTGTAAGTCAACTACCCTGGCCAGCAACATCTCCGGATCTGTCCCCCATTGAGCATGTTTGGGACTGGATGAAGCGTCGTCTCACGCGGTCTGCACGTCCAGCACGAACGCTGGTCCAACTGAGGCGCCAGGTGGAAATGGCATGGCAAGCCGTTCCACAGGACTACATCGAGCATCTCTACGATCGTCTCCATGGGAGAATAGCAGCCTGCATTGCTGCGAAAGGTGGATATACACTGTACTAGTGCCGACATTGTGCATGCTCTGTTGCCTGTGTCTATGTGCCTGTGGTTCTGTCAGTGTGATCATGTGATGTATCTGACCCCAGGAATGTGTCAATAAAGTTTCCCCTTCCTGGGACAATGAATTCACGGTGTTCTTATTTCAATTTCCAGGAGTGTATGTTGTTCGAACCTATTGGTGACATATCCACAGTGTCCTCCTTTAATCAAAATTTGGGACGGATCTCGAACACTCGTCGAGTATTCCAGAATAGCTCGCATGGCATTCTATATGCTGTCTCATGAATGGACGAAACACACTTTCCCAACATTTTCTCAATAAATCGACCATTCGCCTTCCCTATCGCAATCGTCACATGCTCGTTCCATTTCGTATCGCTCCGCAACGTTACGCCCAGATATTTAAAAGACTTAACTCTGTCCAGAAAAACCCAACCAATGCTGTATCCGAAGACTTTCATTTTGTTTTTCCTACTAATATTACATTTGTGTGTATTTAAAGAGATCAGACATTCGTCATACAACGAAAAATGTTGTCCAAGTCGTCTTGTATCCTCCACAGTCACTCAGCTTCGGCACCTTACCGTACACCACAGCATCATCAGCAATCAACCTCAGACAGACGACCGCCCTGTCTGCCAGATCATGTATGTATACAGAAAATAGTAACGGACTTACCGCACTTACCTGCGGCACGCTTCACAACACCCTCATCTCTTATTAACACTTGCCGTCGATAAAAGCATACTGTGTTTTATTGTTTAAAAAGTCTGCAAGTAAGTCACTCTCATATCAGAGAATCAACTCGGTACGCTCGTACATTTATCCATAGTTCGCAGTACATCATCTGAGATAAGCGCAAGCTTAATTTGGCACAGGTGATTCTTTCTAAAACCAAGCTGAGTCATGGACGTAAGCTCCTTGGTCTCAAGAAAATTTATTACATTCGAACTAAAAATCGTCCAAGGATTCTGCAGCACGGATATTACACTGTAATTTCGCACTTACGAGGTGCATTCAAGTTCTAAGGCCTCCGATTTTTTTTCTAATTAACTACTCACCCGAAATCGATGAAACTGGCGTTACTTCTCGACGTAATCGCCCTGCAGACGTACACATTTTTCACAACGCTGACGCCATGATTCCATGGCAGCGGCGAAGGCTTCTTTAGCAGTCTGTTTTGACCACTGGAAAATCGCTGAGGCAATAGCAGCACGGCTGGTGAATGTGCGGCCACGGACAGTGTCTTTCATTGTTGGAAAAAGCCAAAAGTCACTAGGAGCCAGGTCAGGTGAGTAGGGGAGCATGAGGAATCACTTCAAAGTTGTTATGACGAAGAAACTGTTGCGTAACGTTAGCTCGATGTGCGGGTGCGTTGTCTTGGCGAAACAGCACACGCGCAGCCCTTCCCGGACGTTTTTGTTGCAGTGCAGGAAGGAATTTGTTCTTCAAAACATTTTCGTAGGATGCACCTGTTACCGTAGTGCCCTTTGGAACGCAATGGATAAGGATTACGCCCTCGCTGTCCCAGAACATGGACACCATCATTTTTTCAGCACTGGCGGTTACCCGAAATTTTTTTGGTGGCGGTGAATCTGTGTGCTTCCATTGAGCTGACTGGCGCTTAGTTTCTGGATTGAAAAATGGCATCCACGTCTCATCCATTGTCACAACCGACGAAAAGAAAGTCCCATTCATGCTGTCGTTGCGCGTCAACATTGCTTGGCAACATGCCACACGGACAGCCGTGTGGTCGTCCGTCAGCATTCGTGGCACCCACCTGGATGACACTAATCGCATTTTCAGGTCGTCATGCAGGATTGTGTGCACAGAACCCACAGAAAGGCCAACTCTGGAGGCGATCAGTTCAACAGTCATTCGGCGATCCCCGAAAACAATTCTCTCCACTTTCTCGATCATGTCGTCAGACCGGCTTGTGCGAGCCCAAGGTTGTTTCGGTTTGTTATCACACGGTGTTCTGCCTTCATTAAACTGTCGCACTCACGAACGCACTTTCGACACATCCATAACTCCATCACCACATGTCTCCTTCAACTGTCGATGAATTTCAATTACTTTCACACCACGCAAATTCAGAAAACGAATGATTGCACGCTGTTCAAGTAAGGAAAACGTCGCCATTTTAAGTATTTAAAACAGTTCTCATTCTCGCCGCTGGCGGTAAAATTCCATCTGCCGTACGGTGCTGCCATCTCTGGGACGTATTGACAATGAACACGGCCTCATTTTAAAACAATGCGCATGTTTCTATCTCTTTCCAGTCCGAAGAAAAAAATCGGAGGCCTTAGAACTTGAATGCACCTCTTACATAGGAGCTTTTATCAATTAAGGTTTGATATGTCAGAGGGGAGATACGATACTGCGTGAAGAATTTGACAGAGCACTGAATGACCTAAGTCGAAACAAGGCACTGGAAGTAGATAACATACCATTAGAACTACTGACAGCCTTGGGAGAGCCAGCCATGACAAAATTCTACCATCTGGTGAGCAAGATGTATGAGACTGCAAAATACCCTCACGCTTTAACAAGAATATAATGATTCAAATTCCAAAGAAAGCAGGTATTGGCAGATGTGAAAATTACCGAACTATCGGCTTAATAAGTCACGGCTGCAAAATACTAACGCGAATTCTGTGCAGAAGAATGGAAAAACAGGTAGATGCCGACCTTGAGGAAGATCAGTTTCGATTCCGTAGATATGGGGGAATACGTGAGGCAATACTAACCCTACGACTTATCTTAGAAGATCGATTAAGAAAAGGCCAACCTACGTTTCTAGCATTTGACAATGTTGACTGGAATACTATCTTTCAAATTCTGAAGGTGTCAGGGATAAAATACAGGGAGCGAAAGGCTGTTTACAATTTGTACAGAAACCAGAGGGCAGTTATAAGAGTCGAGGGGCATGAAAGGGAGGCAGTGGTTGGGAAGGGAGTGAGACAGGGTTGTAACCTTTCCCCGATGTTGTTCAATCTGTATACTGAGCAAGGAGTAAAGGAAACCAAAGAAAAGTTCGGAGTAGGTATTAAAATCCATGGAGAAGAAATAAAAACTTTGAGGTTCGCCGATGACATTGTAATTCTGTCAGAGACAGCAAACGACCTGGAGGGGCAGTTGAACGGAATGGATAGCGTCTTCAAAGGAGGATATAAGATGAACATCAACAAAAGAAAAACGAGGATAATGGAATGTAGCCGAATTAAGTCGGGTGATGCTCAGGGAATTAGATTAGGAAATGAGACACTTAACGTAGTAAAGGAGTTTTGATATTTGGGGAGCAAAATAACTGATGATGGTCGAAGTAGAGAGGATATAAAATGTAGACTGGCAATGGCAAGGAAAGCGTTTCTGAAGAAGAGAAATTTGTTAACATCGAGTACTGATTTAAGTTTTAGGAAGTCGCTTCTGAAAGTATTTGTATGGAGTGTAGCCATGTATGGAATTGAAACGAGGATGATAAATAGTTTAGACAAGAAGAGAATAGAAGCTTTCGAAATGTGGTGCTACAGAAGAATGCTGAAGATTAGATGGGTAGATAACATAACTAATGAGGAGGTATTGAATAGAATTGGGGAGAAAAGGAGTTTGTGGCACAACTTGACTAGAAGAAGGGATCGGTTGGTAGGACATGTTCTGAGGCATCAAGGGATCACCAATTTAGTACTGGAGGACAGAGTGGAGGGTAAAAGTCGTAGAGGGAGACCAAGAGATGATGTAGGCTGCAGTAGGTACTGGGAGATGAAGAAGCTTGCACAGGATAGAGTAGCGTGGAGAGCTGCATCAAACTAGTCTCAGGACTGAAGACCACAACAACAACAACTACCTACAAGTTACGGGTCCCGACGGCCTCACCGTTTAGCGCTCTAAGACACTAATCATCGTCATCATCATCATCGCTTTTATTTTTCAGTTAAGATATGTGAGACGCAGCATTAGGCCATGATCTATAAATTTTACACAAGATTATAGTCGATGTTGTGCTGTTATTCTGTTTGTCTTCCGACTTTCTTTCGTAATTGTTCCATTGTATGTACATGGTTCAAATGGTTCAAATGGCTCTGAGCACTATGCGACTTAATTTCTGAGGTCATCAGTCGCCTAGAATTTAGAACTAATTAAACCTAACTAACCTAAGGACATCTCACACATCCATGCCCGAGGCAGGATTCGAACCGCACGGCCACTCCGGCCGGCTATGTACATGGTCAATCCTCGGCTTCGGCTGATAACCAATATTTACGTTGCACGTCAGTGAATCATCGTTTTCACACAATATTCTTTTCACATAACTTTAAATTTTCTGGTATATTTGTGATTTATTTGGTACCTGTCACACTAAATCCATTTACTTATTCGGATATCCGTAAATTCAAAACACGCCAAATAATAGTAATATTTTTGAAAGGTTGAGTACATCGTTGTTCATAGTGACATAACAACATTAATCTGCTCCGTGACATCCGATATGTGATACCTGTCATGCGTCGTATTGCATCATTTTGATTACATCATTTATCAAACTGATTATTCTCTTACAGACGAGGTGTCAAACGGCCTCAAAACACGCACTCTAACGCAAATGAAATTCTGCATTTTAATTAATATAGCCGCGTTAAACCGTTGATTACTTCATGAACATTCGTTACAGGAAGATTTTATTGCCAGCAACAAATTGTACACAAAAAATTCGAGTTTATAACCCGATTTACTAGGATTTTTTGACATTCCTACATCTGGAGACAAAAAAATGCTGTTTTCATTCTTAACTGAGATCCACGTTGTCTTTTTCTCCCAAATAAGGTTAAATTAAATAATAATAATTAGCGATTTCACAGAAAAAGGCGGACGTTCCTCGAGGGACGCAATTTAAAACTATAATCGAATTCGGAACTCGAACCTGGTACCTTCGCCTTTCACCACCAAGTGCTCTATGAACTGTCAAAGCTGGACTCACTAACTCCCGCCCCCACTTCCGCCCCTCCTCTCTTCATTTCCGTCAGTATCTCTTCTCCTGTCTTTCTATCTTGCATGCATGTTCAAATACAGAGATATGTAAACAGACAGAATACGGCGCTGCGGTCGGCAACGCCTATATAAGACAAGTGTCTGGCGCAGTTGTTAGATCGGTTACTGTTGCTACAATAGTAGGTTATCAAGATTTAAGTGAGTCTGAATGTGGTAATATAGTCGGTGCAGGAGCGATGGGACACAGTATCTCTAAGATGCTGATGAAGTAGGAATTTTCCCATACGACCGTTTTACGAGTGTACCGTGTATATCAGGAATCCGATAATACATCAAATCTCCGACATCGCTGCGGCCGCAGAAAGATACTGCAATTACCGGACCACAACTAGAGAGACTCGTTCAACGTGACAGAAGTGCAACCCTTCTGCAAACTGCGGCAGATTTCTTTGCTGGGCCGTCAACAAGTGTCAGCGTACGAACCATTCGACGTAACATCATCGATATGGGCTTTCGGAGCCGAAGGCCTACCCGTGTACCCTTGATCAATGTACGACACAAAGCTTTACACCTGGCCTGCGCCCGTCAAGCCCGACACTTGACTGTTGATGACTGGAAACATGTTGCCCGTTCGGACGAGTCTCATTTCAAATTGTATAGAGCGGGTGGACGTATACGTCTATGGAGACAATTTCACGAATCCATGGACCCTGCATGTCAGCAGCGGACTATTCAAGCTTGTGAAGGCTTTATAATGGCGTGGGGCGTGTGCACTTGGAGTGATATTGGAACCCTGATACGTCTAGATACGACTCTGACAGGTGACTCGTACTTGAGCATCCTGTCTAATCAACCGAATCCATTCACATCCATAGTGCATTCCGACGAACTTGTGCAATTCCATCAGGACAATGCGACACCCCACAAATCCGGAATTGCTACAGAGTGGCTCCAGGATCATTCTTCTGCAACTTGTTGTTCAGATTAGAACTCCTCCCCCCCCCCCCCCCCTGTACGCTTACGGATTTATGGACAGCCATGCAGGATTCATGGTGTCAGTTCCCTCCAGCACTGCTTCAGATATTCGTCGAGTCCATGACACGTCGTGTTGCGGCACTTCTGCGTGCTCGCGTGGGTCCTACACGATGTTAGGTAGGTGTACCAGTATCTTTGGCTCTTCAGTGTATGGAATAAACGTAATATGCGATAATGTAAAACGTACCCTCAGGGACCTACAGCTATTTGCAGATGTGGTGGTGGATGTAGGAATCCTCTATTCTGCAGCACTGCAATAATTTAAAGTCGACCACGTGTTCGATGAATGTTGTTAATTACATACGAATTAACAGCGTTTGCAATTGCTCGTTAATGGAATTTCTGTTATTATTGATCCTTATTAAATCGTATGCATGTATGTAGACAGCAGCATGAAACTAACATAATCTAAACGAACGTAAATTTACTAATTAATTTCGTTATCGTCATGTGTTAATACTTTTCTTTGGTCTACATTATCATTAGTGAACAGTGGAGTTTTTATTGTTTTACATCGATGCTGTGGACATCTGGAATCAGTCAGTTTACCTAATGATACAGTCGATGGCTTGTGTCTGACCGGCAATCATAATGATGCGCGTGGTATAACAACACCAAATAAATTACGGGTTTCTCTACTTAGTTACTATTTCCACTAAACAAAAGAACTGTTTCCTTTCAGCTTAATACAAAGAGTATCGTAATAATTAGTCAAACACTCGAATTCGTCGTCGCCCAACGCCTACAGCCGATTGGATTTCCGCCTGTGGGTAAAAGTTACGTGGCGGGCAAGAGCAGAAGAGCCGTGGTCGGCACACAGTTCCCATCGCGCGCCTGTGCGTTCAATTCCGGGATTTAATTCCAAACTTTTTCGCATATTTTAAAAAGTGAGCGCATAAGATACCGTGATGGTAATCTGTCCGTCGGAGCGGAAGTTAGGTCTGGCAGTCAGCTCTCTGCTTTCGCAGAGGAGTAAATTTCATGCGTAGCCTCACTGCCTCCGCCACCATCCCATTATTAACAGCGAAACACAACACTATACACGTGTTCTTGTCATAAATCTCCTGAGACAGCTGTTTTTAAGGACTTCTCTGGGACACCAGAGACAAATATTGCCTACAGTGCAGTCAACAGGGAACCTCTTTAATTCAGCAGCAGATCATTCGCAAGACGTTTCCTATTCTCACATTTTCTGTTGCAACACAATGCTACGAAAAAAATAAATGTTGTCAATACTTGTTGGTATGCAACATCACGAACATTTCTGAAGTTGTGTATGCAATGTTTCTTCGTTCATGAAGTTGATGATGTGAGCTAACATCGCATTCTTCATTCTCTGGTTAACCATATTCCTACCAGAATGAAAAATGCTCCTATTGTAGCACATAACATGGCGAATATTTCTGGGCATAGTTAGAGGTGTGAAAGAAGCGAATTAGGTTTTCGAAGTACCTTGCAACTTCAAAGACATTTAAATCAAAATATCTTGACATATTCGTGCTTTTTTAATTCTTCATATTAGCACCCGTGCCATGTAATACAATGCATAGTATCAAGTGTAATAATATAATACATGTCGTATCACGTGACACATGCCATCATGTCATCCAACAGGGCATGCATCACCACTCAGGGATAAATTCCTATTGAAGATGCATCCGACCCGCTAGAAACAAATAAATTTGTGTCTATTTCTTCTTACACCACTCACTATGCATGTAACAGGAGATGGGTCTAAGAGAGCTCAGTGAGCTAGGGAAGTAGGCTTAACTCGTCAAAAAATTGCGAATATGTCAAGATGTTTTGATATAAATGTTTTACCTTACCACAATTTTAACATTAGACCGCCATAGCTTGGCAACAAAGATTTTTGTTGACTCGAGAGGCGAATGATCCGGTATAGGATTTTCTTATTGGCTTTCGAACAATGTTGCTTATATTATGGCAACGGACGAAGCTTTCACAAGACAATATTACGATCATGAATTACATACATTTGCCAACCTTCGTACAAAATCTGAACCGATTCGCACAAATCTCAAACACAGAAGAAGCGCGCGTATTACAAAACTCACAAAAAAACATGATTTTTGCACACAAAATCAAGCCACGCGGGGTAGCCGCGCGGTCTTAGGCGCCTTGTCACGGTCCGTGCGGCTCCCCCTGTCGGAGGATCGAGTCCTCCTTCGGGCATGGGCGTGTGTGTTGTCCTTAGCGTAAGTTAGTTTAAGTTACATTAAGTAGTGCGTAGGCTTAGGGACCGATGACCTCAGCAGTCTGGTCCCATAAGACCTTACCACAAATTTCCAGTTTCCACAAAATCAGAGCGAAGCAAAATGTTTTGTAGTGAGTTTTAGATTATATTGTAAGAATTCAGTTTTTATTGGTTTGATTCATTTTAAATCGTTTCCGTACATCAGTTCACGTATGAACCAATTTTACGTGGTGCATTTAACTCGAAATTAAACCATCAAATCTCGACAACGCATAGAGATTATTGGATCAAAAAATTTCGTTTTGGCTGTATCCATTTACCTACCTTCGTGTAATGTTTCAGCGGATTCGTACCGGTATAGAAGTGGTGCGCTACAGAAATCTCCCGTAAAACCCATTTTTTGCACGTAAAATCCAAACAAGGGTAGATTTTGTAAACGGTTAAACATTAACTTAGACCAACGTCCATAAACCTGAAATTTTAAAAAGAACTGCTACACCACCTGGCGAAGTTGGACTGCTCTTATGGAAACAATTTATGGGGAGTGAATAATAGAATCCGAGAGGAAGTCCGAGAACCGTATTTGAAGCTACTGCGCCGGGAATGTCTTAAGAAACATATCGTAAATACTATTTATTTTACGATATGCGTCTAACGTAAGTCTTATTTAGCGCATAGTTTAAGGGGCCTTGAGCCGTGAAAGTTACTCGGAGCTATCTCAGACCCGTCGGAACTTGCGGCCTTAAGTGCTAGGGAGGCATTAGAATTGTCATGAAGACACAACGACGGCGTCATTTAAATGCTGTGCGACACAGAGACGCCGTCTCTTTCCATGCAGAACGTGGGCGGTTTCTAGTGAGGTTGCATTTGATTATGATTCATCAACTGATTATATTAATCATCGATTGGTCTTCTTAGGGATAACAGATCAAAATTGTTGACATTGTAATGCGTTGAAATGGGAGACAGAAATGTTTGGTTTTCGTTGCTCTGGCGTTATAATCTCACTTTCATTACTAGGCGAGCCTGAGGAATCCCGAACTCTAGTCCTTTAAAGAATGTAATGAATCTAGGCGCTTTTTAAATTCGAAAATATAACGCACTCTTTCAGATGATTTCCTTTTGTGTAGCTACGGAAGCAAAAATGCCAGGTTTTTCGCCTACTTTTATGATTCAAGGTCAAGTTTCCCATGGAATTGCTTCTCTGCTTCCACGAGATAAACATCAGAATAATTTACTCACTTGCCAATACAAAAAAATAAATAAATAAAGAACGTCGCAACAATAACGATATACGAGCGCAGCCGCAGGTAACAGCTAAACGAACCCTGCCGGAGAGCCGGGATTCGGGGAGGAGCGCCGTCCCGCTATCGAATCCATTCGGCGGGTTAATGATGTGGGCCGGTTTGTCGGCCAAGATGGATGTGGTTGTCAGGTGAGTTCCTACATCAGACTAGGCACATACCAAGCTGGTACTCACGCCTCGCCTATCTACACGATTACCAAATATTTAGAAAACGTTCACACACACTACGAATAACACTAGACAGAGACATATGGAGCACACATATTCAGCCCAGGGGTAGAGGGAGAGGAGATGGATGACAACAGGGAAGACTTCCCGTCACCCTCCTCTACCAGTAACATTGCTTAGTTCGAAAATTAACAAGCCGATGTTAGTGGATCAAGGCCAGTAAAAGGGATGAATTTGTAATAAACGGAGGAAGGGGGCAGTGGCCAACTCTCGACTAACATCGGACCATGTTTGCCTAGCCCAGAAACTAAACAGAATAGGGCTCCCCACAAATGAATGTCCTATCTGAAAACTCGGCGTTACGAAATCAGATCAGCATACTTTTAGAGGCACAAGTACTGAAGGAAGCCAACATCTGAAAATTATACAGAGTCGCCAGAAGTTATGTGATTCGGCTTTTGACATTTTTTTGCTTCATTATTAAATTCACTTCTCTAGTTTATTATGTACATCTACGGTTTTACTGGGGCGCCAGGAACTATGATAACTGCCGGCCTCAGTAGCCGAGCGGTTCTAGGCGCTTCAGTCTCAGACAATGGTTCAAATGGCTCTGAGCACTATGGGACTCAACATCTTAGGTCATAAGTCCCCTAGAACTTAGAACTACTTAAACCTAACTAACCTAAGGACATCACACACACCCATGCCCCAGGCAGGATTCGAACCTGCGACCGTAGCAGTCCCGCGGTTCAGTCTCAGACAGCACTGCTGCTACGGTCGTAGCTTCGAATCCTGCCTCGGGCATGGATGTGTGTGTGATGTCCTTAGGTTAGTTAGGTTTAAGTAGTTCCAAGTCTAGGGGACGGATGACTTCATATGTTAAGTTCCTTACTGATGAGAGGTATTTGAACTATTTTTGAGTACTTCACCGGGATCAGCGTCGACTACAAGCAGCAGGGCGACATCCCGTCGTTTGGTTGGCGACTTTCGTGTCGGACGACCGCTCGTGGCCTGGATGCCCTCTTCAACTTGGCTTTCATCGGCATCGCTCAGTAACCGCTGCGACGCACCGTGGATCCACAGAACTGCTCGCTGATAAAGGGGAGTAACATTCTGCTATCGTCGTGGTGATTTGTTTCATTGTCTACCTGCCGTCCTTCTTATGCTCTGGTTTGTACCCGATCCCCAGAGTTTTACTCAGTCGGCTCTTTGGTCGTAAATATAGGCAGTAGTATTGAACGAAGACACTAGTTGTCGTTTGAAAATTTGTCCCGCTACTATATTGCCGGCTATTGTATTGCCGTCTATTATATTGCCTTTCGTTTCTAGTTTGTACCCGATCATTAATGCTCTAATTAATCAGCTCTTGGTCCTAAATACAGCCGGAACAATTATACTAAGGCAGAGGTTGCCGTTAAACGAAAGACGGACCTTGTGGTTAGATTTAGCAGTTAACCGGTTCCGTTCTTTGACTGTAATTGCATTTTTCAGTCATTAGTTATAATCTATTCGTTTCTGTGAATGAAAGACCTAGTCATTAGCTGGATCTTGTGGTAATATGTGTTTACAAATAATGTTTTAAGACGTTTCTTCAGGGCGGTCTTAATAACTGACTATCAGTTTAACTTTGAAAATATTAACAGCCAACTGTCACCAGGGCTTTAGTTAAAATAAAATGGTCAGAAGGGACGGGTTGGGATCCAGTCGCACCTTGGTTGCCGATTGATATTAAGAGCTTAGTTGCTTTGAAGTAAGCCTTATCATTGTCATATTTTTTGCTAATCTGCTTAACCTTTAACCACAGGTGCGCATCTTCAACCCGAACTTTTCGACATTCAGCTTTCAAATTAAAAGTTAAGTCATTTGAGTAACTGTATCACTCATTTTCTCCGTGGTGCTTATATACTTTTCATGTGTTGCAGAAGGGCAGTTAATAAGACACACTGTGTCTAGCCGGCCGCGGTGGCCGAGCGGTTCTAGGCGCTTCAGTCTGTAACCGCGCGACTGCTACGGTCGCAGGTTCGAATCTTGCCTCGGGCATGGATGTGTTTGATGTCATTAGGTTAGTAAGGTTTCAGTAGTTCTAATTTCTAGGGGTCTGATGACCTCCGATGTTAAGTCCCATATTGCTAACACCGACTCAAAGGAAGGCCTCGGCGCTTGTTCGTGACGTCACGTCAGCTAGGCACGGCGAAAGCCAGGTCTGTTGCAGGCATACTCATAATGATGGTGTCTTCCTCTCTGACACAGGAAAATGTGAAACTATTGGCGGTAGTTGACCAACACACAATGTTCTGAGAGATTTCTGCAATCAATTAATTGTGCAATTCATTAAACTTCTTAACAAACAGTGTACTCCTGAACATAAATTTCCATCTGTTTTAAGGGTTGACATACAAAAACAACTTCATGGTCCAGCAGCAACAGAATTCGTGCTTCTTTACCTTATTTGTAAATCTGAGGAAGTTACGTTTGTACTGGGTTGCTTTTACAAGAAACTGTGAACATATTGGTGCTCTTCTTTAGGTATCTTGGTTGACTATGGGGTGAGGAGCACTGAATGTTTTGATTGTACACGTTGGGGGAGGGGTTGGGGGACAGAAGAAGAGGCAAAAGAGAGATACTTGTTTTATCAAATAAAATTTTTTTATGTTATAAAATTTCTCCTTTCAGTTGCAAGAGTGGAATATTTATCTTTTCTAATGTGCATGTTTAAAAAAGTTTAAGCTCAGCAGTATTTTCGATGTATGAAGCTATTTTGTTTCTTGTTTAGAATTCCTTTCGTTGAAAACGACTGTAATCTAATGACTGGCAACAGTTGGACATTTACGCATGTAAATTAGTTCACATTTCCAGTGAACGAAAATAAATAAATAAATAAAGGAAACGATTTAATTGTAAGGGGGTTGGGGTAAGTTTTGATAGCAAAATGGATCAAGTAAATATATTTACTTGAATGTATAATTTCCGAAGCTTGTAATGGGACAAAGCATCTTCTCATATTGATCTACGTTTGTTTCGAAAGGATTCAGTAATACAGAACTATGATGTTCATTTGTAGCTTTACGAAAGTAAGAAAATCTTTCATCTAAATAAAACTGCAGAATCGAAAACAATACCAAACATTTTATCCAAAAATAAGAGGTTTATAGTGATAAGCACGCCCAGGCGTTTCTGCCTGCAACAGACCTGGCGTTCGCCGTGCCTACCTGACGTGACGTCACGAACAAGCGCCGAGGCCTTTAATTTGAGTCGGTGTTGATATTGCTCAGAGCCATTTGAACCATTTAGAATGTGTCCAGCCTGGTAGTAAACATCGCTGTTTTACCCAACAACATTGTCATATTGTTTGCTGTTTTGCAATACAGCACTTCAGATTTCGCAAAGATTAAACGCTTATTCAACTTAAAGTTTAATTTCAAAAGAAGTTTGCAAATTTGTTCATTCTGTTAAAAAAATTATGGTTAAATGCTTCGATTATCTGTAAAACACAGTATAGTTAAATAAACCGGTTGTGTGAAAAGAAAGTTATATTGGTGGGTCCTCCCTTCCACGTTTTCCTTAATTGCAGTAAGTACCACGTTCAGCTCTTTCTCTTGAAGAAATAATCCAGTTTTTTTGACAAAAATCATTTGTTTGTCTATATATGTGCATTCCCATTCGGATAACTCCTCCGTAGTACGCGTATATTTTATTTTATTTTATTTATTTATTTTATTTTTGAGAGTATATTAAACTACTGTTTGAACGCTGTAATACTAAATTTGGTTGCTGGTACACTCTCTTGTCATATGCTTATTTTCTCTGTTTGCCAAACTGGTTGGCACCATGATCTCTCCTTACCATGGAATGGAGTGTTGCGCACCGACAAATTTTGCCAACGTATTGATGCGCCGTACTCAGGCTGGGCAGTGATCAGGAGCCACCGGGTCGTGATAGATACGCGGCATTCAGACTAGCTGCTCCGTAATTCCGGGAGGGCGTATTTCAGCGCGACGAATGGAGGCCGACGCGAGAGGCGAGAGCGAACGTACCGCCAGCGTTGGCGCGGCTTCGGCTCGGCCCGTCTCGTGCTGCGCTGGTAGAGCCGACCGGAGCGGCCTGATTTTACGAGGCTTAATGTTTAATTCAGGCGGGCGAGCAATTAAAGGGTAACTCATTGGCGCGGCTTACCGGCGTCCCGCCACGCTGGGAACACGTGTCTCCGCTGCAGCGTGCGCGCACGTGCGCAGACTGGGGCAGCGCTGCCGGCTTAACGAGTCGGTGTCCGCTCAGAGACGGCTCCCTACTTACTAATGGGCCGCGCTCCAAATTGTTTTATGATTATTCCGGAAATATTTTCTCCACACGTTCTGTACCACTATCTCTCTTCTCTCCTCCCCCTCTCCCTTCTCTCTCTCTCTCCCTCCATTTTTTGTTCGCGTCGGAATCGTCGGAAGTGGCTCAAGTTCCATTCCAGTTAATTAACGTTCGTTAAATTCTCGTTCGCATGAATATGCGCACTGCCCCAGATTTATTGCGCAGTTTTAATCACTTCTCGCAGCAAGTAGCGGCGGTAAGGTTTTAAGTGCGTCGAAAACCCAGTTAATGGCATTCCGCTGCGGGCTGCCATATTTCGGCTCGTCATATCTGCATTCGTGCGGTCATCGTTCGTCCGGAACGCGTATTTTTTTTAATTCCCCTCGGCAAACCAGCTGAATAAGGGAAACTGTGTAGGCGTTCTGAAATCGTTATGCACTCGCACCACTACGACGGAAAATTCAGTGCGCTGATACGCGCTCTTCAGTACAGTGTCCGTTTATGGAGAAAAAATGTTATGCGTTCAGCGTGGACTTTTATGTCCCAAAACCAGATTTTTATAGCATTGGCTGCAAAACTACTGTTGGTCATTTAGTGTCTGATTTGGGTAACATACTTGAAGACATAAAAGACTGACTCTAAAACAGACTTAACATATCTCCAAATTCTCTCTGTTTTCTGCGTTAGCAGCTATTACAAAATACAGTATTATTTTTTACCCACTTTGATAGACACTCTAAAAACGAAAAGAAACTCAGCAAAGAAATTACGTGAATGTGACGAAAATCGTGGATGTGATATACTGGGTGATCAAAAAGTCAGTATAAATTTGAAAACTGAATAAATCACGGAATAATGTAGATATAGAGGTACAAATTGACACACATGCTTGGAATGACATGGGGTTTTATTAGAACAAAAAAAATACAAAAGTTCAAAAAATGTCCGAAAGATGGCGCTTCATTTGATCAGAATAGCAATAATAACGAAGTAAGAGAAAGCAAAGATGATGTTCTTTGCAGGAAATGCTCAATATGTCCACCATCATTCC
Organism: Schistocerca nitens; assembly: GCF_023898315.1. Lineage (NCBI taxonomy): Eukaryota > Metazoa > Arthropoda > Insecta > Orthoptera > Acrididae > Schistocerca > Schistocerca nitens. Next base: position 24,021,261 of record NC_064615.1, on the reverse strand, counting down.
TCAACAATAGCTGTAGTCGAGGAATAATGTTGTGAGCAGCACTGTAAAGCATGTCCGGAGTTATGGTGAGGCATTGGCGTCGGATGTTGTCTTTCAGCATCCCTAGAGATGTCGGTCGATCACGATACACTTGCGACTTCAGGTAACCCCAAAGCCAATAATCGCACGGACTGAGGTCTGGGGCGACCGCTACGGTCGCAGGTTCGAATCCTGCCTCGGGCATGGATGTGTGTGATGTCCTTAGGTTAGTTAGGTTTAAGTAGTTCTAAGTTCTAGGGGACTGATGACCACAGTAGTTAAGTCCCATAGTGCTCAGAGCCATCTGAACCATTTTTTTGAGATCTGGGGACCTGGGAGGCCAAGCACGACGAAAGTGGCGGCTGAGCACACGATCATCACCAAACGACGCGCGCAAGAGATCTTTCACGCGTCTAGCAACATGGGGTGGAGCGCACTCTGCATAAACCCCATGTCATTCTAAGCATGTGTGTCAATTTTTACCTCTCTATCTACATTATTCCGTGGTTTATTCAGTTTTCAAATTAAGACTGGCTTTTTGATGACCCGGTACATAAATAGGCAAACAAACGATTACAATTTCAGAAAAATTGGATAATATATTGGAGAGAAAGAACTTTACAAACTTAGGAAGCCAATAACGAGTCGGTCCAACTCCGACCCTTATGCATGGAATTATTCGACTTGGCAATGATTGAGTTATTGGGTGTTCTCCTGACCTGTATCGTGCCAAATTCTGTCCAATTGGCGCGTTAGATTGTCAAAATTCCCACCTGGTTGGCGCGTCCTGCCCATAATGCTCCAGAAGTTATTTTCAATTGGGGAGAGATCCGGCGATCTTGCTGACTAGGATAGGGTTAGGCAAGCAGTAGAAACCATAAGCAGGCGGGCATTATATTGCCGAAATGTAAGCCGAGGATGGCTTGCCACGAAGACCATCAACATTACGTCATACTCCACAAGGCAGCCAATGGTGTGTGGTGGAGGGTACTTTTGGTAACACTATCTGATCCCTCCAACCCTGATCCACTCGCGAATAGTGCGTGGGAAGAATGATTGTCGGTAAGCCTCTGCATTGGCTGTCTATTGGCAAGAAGAATATTGTTGACTTCCCACTGTGCTGTAAGGGTGCCGCGAATGTCAAACCAAATGGGTGCTCCTATGAAAAGGCAGGCAGCCCAGACCGTCAATCCTGATTGCCGGGCCATATGGCGGGAAACAGTCAGGTTGGTATCCCACAGCTGTCCAGGGTGTCTCCAGGCCCAACTTCGCTGGACATCGGGGCTCAGTTCGAAACGGTACTGATCAATGAAGACAATTCTGGTCATCAAGATTTCTACTGTTTGTCTTATGACTGCCAAACCCTGCCTTGGTTAGCAATGACGCCGGATCTCTCCCCAATTAAGAAGAACATTTGGATTATTATCAACAGGGCCCTACAACTATCTCGCGATTCTGACAATCTAATGGTCAGTTGGATGGAATTGGGCACGATATCCCTCATGAGGCCATACGACAACTCTACCAATCAATGCCAAGCACTATAATTGCTTGAATAATGGCCTGAAGTGGATCAACGTGACATTGACTTGCTCAGTTCGTGAAGTTCTTTCTTTTGAATAAACCATCCAATTTTTGAAATTGTAATCATTTGTTCGGCTACACACCTACATAAAATGTACCGTTTCGCGACCCATTCGCACGATTCTTTCGTGGTGAATATTTTTTCACACCTCCCCCTCAAACCGATGCTCGTCTATGTAGACAAGACATCGGTGGTGTCTTCTGGCCGGGGAAAATTAAATTAATAGTATAAAAAAGACAATTAATTTTGTCGAATTATTGATTAATCAGTTTTAGCGTGAGCACGAATCTGTGTTCGGAATTAAAACATTAACTTTATTCCTCTCCCTTCCTTGGAGGGTTCAAATGGTTCAAATGGCTCTGAGCACTATGGGACTCAACTGCTGTGGTTATCAGTCCCCTAGAACTTAGAACTACTTAAACCTAACTATCCTAAGGACATCACACACATCCATGCCCGAGGCAGGATTCGAACCTGCGACCGTAGCAGTCGCACGGCTCCGGACTGCGCGCCTAGAACCGCGAGACCACCGCGGCCGGCTTTCCTTGGAGGTAGGGACTGGTCTGGACAGTAGCTGAGGCCACGTCACGTGGTATATCTGTGCTTACATAAATCACTGCGTTAAAATTTCACATCTACACTGACCGATGGTGAGAATAGGTTCCCAAAAAGAATGGAACTTTGCCTCTTATACTGATGATCCACTCTTCCCTTGTCATGTCTCTTCTTATAGTGTACGCACTTTTTCTTGATAACTAGTACTCAATAGGTGCTTGTCGGGAGGTCTCGAACAGACAGTGTGTCTACGTCACGAGGAATGACATTTTCAGCCACAGAAGACGTGCGGGAAGAAGTAGTAATAAAATCATTGTGCTAAGTTACTGTTAGCAAATTATGACGTGGATTCCTTTTATTCTTTACTTGTTTAATTTTCTGTACCCAAAGAATAGGCAAATTCCATATGCATTTGCTTCTCATTTGATGTGGCAGAAGTTTCGTAATTGTACTATTAATAATGATTATAAAAAAAGGAGCATAGGCCTACATTCACCTAGATGCATTTTCTTACTGAGTTTAATCTGTGTCATTAAGCGAAGAAATGTAGCAGCAACCCACATTTTTATTACATTTAGATATTCATCGGTATAATATTTTGCTTGACTGCAATTTTAACACTGCAGTTGCCCTGTGCAAAATAGCAATTAGTTCAGTGATCCCGTTTTCCGAGTTGTTTGTCTACGCTTGTTCTGTAGTTTGTGGCTCCTTTTACTGCCTAATTATCTACAAAAATCAACACTTTTACACTCACAGGTGCGCTGATGCACAGAGCATTCGTCATGTGACCCACTAATGTGTTTGTTTATGCACCTAAACTGTTCATTTATCTTCGAATTTACAGCTACAATCTTCTTGTACAATCTAAGAACACTCCGAAGTCAGTTATGTTTATAGGTTATTACTACTACCCTTAGAGCTAGGTACATGGCTTTGTATGTTAAGCTGATGTACACTGAAGAGTCAAAGAAACAGGTACACCTGCCTAATGTCACGTAGGGCTCCCGCGATCACGCACAAGTGCTGCGACACGACGTGGCAAGAACTCGACCAATGTCTGAAGCTGTGCTGGAGGGAACTGACGCCTTGAATGCTGCAGGGCTGTCCGTAAATCCGTAAGAGTACGGGCTGAGGATGAAGATCTCGTCTGAACGGCACGTTAAAGAGGGCATCCCATATATGCCCAATAATATCCATGTCTGGGGAGTTTGGTGGCCAGCGCCTCGTTTGAAAGCAGAAGAATGTTCCTGGAGCCACTCTGTAGCAATTTTGGACGTGTGGGGTGCTGCAGCCTCCCCCCCCCCCCCCCTCGAAATTGCCCAAGTCTGTCGGAAAGCACAGTGGCCGTGAATGGCTACAGGTGATCAGATAGGATGCTTACGTACGTGTCACCTGTCACCTGTCACAGTCGTATCTAGACGTATCAGGGGTCCCATATTACTCCAGCTGCACACGCCCCATACCATTACAGAGCCTCCACCAGCTTGAACAGTCCCCTGATGACGTGCGGGGTCTATGGATTCATGAAGTTGTCTCCATACCCGTACACGTCCATCACATCTATACAATTTGAAAAGAGACTAGTCTGACTAGGCAACATTTTTCCAGTCATCAACAGTCCAATGTCGGTCTTGACGGGCCCACGTGAGGCGTAAATCTTTGTGTCGTGCAGTCATCAAGGGTACACCAATGGGACTTCGGCTCCGAAAGCCAGTACCGATGATGTTTCATTGAATGGTTCGCACCCTGATACTTGTTGATGGCCTGGCATTGAAATTTACAGCAATTTGCGGAAGGGTTGCACTTCTGTCATGATGAACGATTCTTTTCAGTCGTCGTTGGTACCGTTTTTGCAGAATCTTTTTCCGGCCGCAGCGATGTCGGAGATTTGATGCTTTGGCGGTTTCCTGATATTCACGGTACACTCATGAAATGGTCGTATGGAAAACTCCCTACTTCATAACTACCTCAGAGATACTGTGTCCCATCGCTCGTTCGCCGACTGTAACACCACGTTCAAACTCACTTAAATCTTGATAACCTGCCATTGTAGCAGCAGTAACCGATCTAACAACTGCGACAGACACTTTGTCTTACACAGGTTTTGCTGACCAGAGCTCCGTACTCTGCCTGTTTACATATCTCTGTATTTGAATATGCATGCCTACACCAGCTTGTTTGGCGCTTCAGTGTACATTGTAGCCGGCCGCGGTGGCCGTGCGGTTCTAGGCGCTGCAGTCCGGAACCGCGGGACTGCTACGGTCGCAAGTTCGAATCCTGTGTGTGATGTCCTTAGGTTAGTTAGGTATAAGTAGTTCTAAGTTCTAGGGGACTGATGACCTCAGATGTTAAGTCCCATAGTGCTCAGAGCCATTTGAAACTTTATTGCAGCAGCATGTAGAAGATTCAGTGTGTTCTAATTTAAAACTTAGTTTTAAAGAAGTGTAGGACTTCTTGTTGTCCACAAGAAATTATTTAAATAACGTCTGCTATAATTTTAGGGTCTTATTTGTTCATTCCGATTCCTGAGCTCAGAGGGGGTATTATCCATGGTAGTGATAAGATACCTGTTTTTGTTGTTATATGTACGTTCGTTTTTCCCTTTTGAAGTCCTCTGTAGCATCGTGTAGCAAGACTGTCCATTTCACTGCAAGCGGCCAGTGTCGATATAACACGGTCTGTCTCTTGTGACAGATGGTTGAATATTCTTTTAATTACTTAATGCAAAGCCTTTGTATTAAGAGTTATGAAACAATTTTTCTTTTTTTGCCCTGAGTTATGTTCCTACGCACTTGAAAGTAACTTATCCTTCCACTAGTATTCGCTGCGTGTGTGTGTGTGTGTGTGTGTGTGTGTGTGTGTGGGGCGGGAGGGGGGGGGGAGTGGGAGGGAGAATGGGGGGGGGGGCAGTTCATAAAATGCCAAAAGATAATAGGCTCTGGATGAGTAAAAGGGTATATTACTACTTGATACTCGTTAAGAGAGTTGAAACGTAATAAATTTCAGCTGTATTTCACAGCATCCGCCAAAGCAATCAGTAAACAAACACACATGCTGTAAAGGACAACAGTCTGCTCTTACGTCCGAAACGGCAACAGATGGCTTTAAGCCTCCTTCTCACTTCCCAACCGGATAACACCTGCTGCTTCGGAAAGACACAGCTAGAATACCGCCGCACTGAGCTCCTTAGCTGCACAGTCGCTGAACCACTTGCGGCAAGTTTCACTTGAGCCTCGATTTTCCCTTAAAGTGGATAAACAACGCGGCGTGCCCGTAAGCCACAGAGACGAGAGCCGCTTTGACTACCACAGCGCCGAAAGTTCGTCACGCCACGCGGAGCTCGCTCCCCACAAAGGTCGCGTGACACGCGTGGCAAATTTCACTCGACGACCCCGCAGCAGTGTTGGTGCCGAGGAGGGGAAACAACGGCCAGAGACGTGGCGGCGTTTTTTGGCGAGGCGCTGCTCGCTGGTGCTCAAGGCGACTGTGCAGTAATGTACAATCGGTGAGCCGCCGGTGTCCACTTAAACACTTGGTGGGGAGCCGGGGGTCACCGTAGGCCACGGTGACGTGGCCTCTGGACCGACCTTTATCCTCCACCCGGCTGTCGTCACTGCAGGTGAGCGCTTCTCTCGGCCCAAAGGTCGTCACCTCTCACACCGTCCCGACGACACGTCCGAGAGAAAAGCAAAGAAATCCAAGGTACTTCGACAACAGCGGTGACAATAGAGAAAGCCCACGTAGCTTCTTAGGAAATCGAGCTCCGACCCTCACTTTCCACCTCCCAGATTTACGTGGATGCTGCTTGAACTGTCACGCAACGTGTCATTTATCAGTTATCTCGGTACATTCCGATGTTTCACCAGGAAAATATTTCTTCCTTTGGTTTGAGAGAAGTGTTGCAGTATTTCTTCGTGTACCCACTGTGTTGTGATGCAGCACATGGAAATAATGTAGTAGCCTATAGGGCGAAATGAAGAACTGTCATGCTTGTCAGCACTGTTCTGTTTATGGCTGAGAACAATGGAGAGAAGTTAGTAACAGCTATCCATGATTCTTAGAAGTGGAACGTCTATCCATCAGTGACCTACACAGTACAACAACCACTACAATAAAACATTAAACAGCACTATACTCCTGGCACACTGTCACAATGAAGACAATTATTCTTAGTGTACTGTGAAGGCCGGCTGTTGTGGCCGAGCGGTTCTAGGCGCTTCAGTCCGGAACCGCGCTGTTGCTACGATCGCAGGTTCGAATCCTGCCTCAGGCATGGATGTGTGTGTTGTCCTTAGGTTAGTTAGGTTTAAGTAGTTCTAAGTTCTAGGGGACTGATGACCTAAGATGTTAAGTCCCATAGTGCTTAGAGCCATTTGAACCATTTTGTACTGTGAATGAATCAACGTTTCTTCAGTGTAAACTACTGGTCCCTTTAATTCTAATGCTTCATTTCTTCGTAAATGTCTAATGCAGTATGCGGTTCTTTTAAACTATATATAGTTTTTAAACTGCCCTGCAGTATAACCTGTGAAGTTCTCGCACAGATGGTATTAATTTGTATTGTTCGTCATATCGTAGAATTCGCCGTCTAATAATATGTTTACCCAAACCATCAGTCTTATACTTATGGTGAATACTTAGCTTCTCCTTGTTTCTACATCTATGTGATTACTCTGGTATTCATAATAAAGTATCTGGCAGAGGGTTCAATGAACCACCTTCATGTTGTCTCTCTACCGTTCCACTCTCAAACGGCACGCGGGAAAAACGAGCACTTAAATTTTTCTGTGCGAGCCCTGATTTCTCTTATTTTATCGTGATGATCATTTCTCCCTATGTAGGTGGGTGCGAACAGAATATTTTTGCAATCGGAGGAGAAAACTGGTGATTGAAATTTCATGAGAAGATCCCGTCGCAACGAAAAACGCCTTTGTTTTAATGATTGCCACTCCAATTCACGTACCATGTCTGTGACACTATCTCCCCTATTTCGCGATAATACAAAACGAGCTGCCCTTCTTTGTACTTTCTCGATGTCATCCGTCAGTCCCACCTGATGCGGATCCCACACCGCACAGCAATACTCCAGAATGGGGCGGACGATCGTAGTGTAAGCAGTCTCTCCTGATGCGGACCCCACACCGCACAGCAATACTCCAGAATGGGGTGGACGAGCGTAGTGTAAGCAGTCTCGTTAGTAGACCTGTTGCATCTTCTAAGTGTTCTGCCAATGAATCGCAGTCTTTGGTTTGCTCTACCCACAACATTATCTACGTGATCGTTCCAATTTCGTGTTTCTTGCCGTAATTCGCACACAATTGACTTAATATTTTCCTTCACTTCACCATTTAAAATAGGTCAGTCACTCCTTTCTGTGACTCATCGTTAATAAAGTTAACAAAGCCAACATAGGCAGTCGCAGCTGTCCGTGAAAGCATTTTGTGTGATCTCTTTCTGTTCTTGCAATCTTAGGAAACAACGTGTGGTGCTTCAAATGGCTCTGAGCACTATGGGACTCAACTGCTGTGGTCATAAGTCCCCTAGAACTTAGAACTACGTAAACCTAACTAACCTAAGGACATCACACACATCCATGCCCGAGGCAGGATTCGAACCTGCGACCGTAGCAGTCGCACGGTTCCGGACTGCGCGCCTAGAACCGCGAGACCACCGCGGCCGGCGTGTGGTGCTTGAAACTGCACCGTTTCTGTACCCAGTCCCCGCTTCGCTTTACCGAATAATACATATGCGTATGTGCCATAATTTTTTTCAACCAAGGGGCATTCAAAAAGATTCCGTTCGATGGCGGTGCAGCCCAGAATCGGTATGCCACCAGGCAAAATCACCGTGGGCATCGAGGCAACCATTTCACCGGCGCGCCAGATTGACAATGCCCGTTTGGTAAAACACCATGTCGTTCTGCGTGAAGAAATCCATTACTGCCCGCTCCACGGCTTTGTCTGACAGGAATCGCCGATCCTTCAAGGCATCTTTCAGGGGACCGAAGACGTGATAATCCCATGGAGACCGATCAGAAATACAAGAGTGTCTCCCATTTGAGTTAACTTGACTTCTGCGTTACGACATTTGCGATATGGGGACGAGCGTTATCATGAAGCCGTGGCACCCCTTGGCGCACCATTCCAAAACGGTGGTTTTCGACAGATATGCTGCCACATACACAGTCTTCATTCTCCGACAGATGTCTACGGATGTAGAAAAGAATAACAGTACGTTGGTCCTGTTTGGACACATGTGGTAAGAACATCGCTACATACAGGATTCCGCCCTCGGGCATGGGTGTGTGTGTTTGTCGTTAGGATAAGTAGTGTGTAAGCTTATGGACTGATGACCTTAGCAGTTAAGTCCCATAGGATTTCACACACATTTGAACATTTTGAACACGTTTCCGCATTTACCGTAGGCACGTCAGGAAAACACAAATGCCTCACTCATTCCTTCTTCTCGGTGGGCACACAAAGGCATCGGAATCGCGCTACGTTACACGTACGTTGCAGAAGCGACCTCAAACGAAAATATTTGATCGCCCCTTATACAATTTTGTAATTCACGAAGCATGCCTGGCACTTATAAAACAGTAACGTAACAAGGCATTGATGTCATTTTCCCATCTTCTTAATTTTTTATCCATCTACTGCTAAAATAAGGCCTCTCTCATCTCTTTCTCTCGGTTCTGCGCTTTCAGGTACCACTACGTTCCTGCAACCTAAACTACATCCTGCAGCCATTATTTCTGCTTCTTCTATGTCCGCAAGTGTTTTCTTCGATGCGTGGCCAGCCCACTGGATTTCTCTCGAAGATTTCTTGTTAAAGATACTTTCCTTTCGATCGGTTCCTTTGTATTCCTTTCATGAACCTTCCACCATCCGCCTCACTTTGAACTTCGTGGACACTGTAGCTTTTAAGTACTAGCTTTAATCAGGACCGTTGTTTGTCGATAGTGCTTTATTCATTGTATAAGAAAAGTTATGTCAACTTGCATTTTTTGGTTTACTGGAGCTTAGGACAGCACGAACTAAAGCTTCATGAATGCTACCCGTCTGAACTCCATTCTTCGTGAAATTTCTGCACTTTGGTTGACACCTGCCAGTTGAATTTTCCAGTTATGGCTTCTGTGCTCGGAGAAGAAGTTTCACAATTTCATTGCGAATTCTAACAAGTCTTTCACGAAAAATGTAGCTTGTTTACAACCACAACATTGTGTAACTAATGTACAGCGATGAGCATATGGAACGTTTCGCGCACACTTTTCTGTTGTTCCGCGTGTACTTTATATGTGTTTAAAGTACGGTGGTTGGATAAAACCATGGAAGAATAACTAGAAATGCTTGTTTGAATTTAAATGCAGACGCTAGGGATCACCTGTAGGTTGCGCTGTTGTATTTGACCACGATCGGCACCCGTGTACTGTCCTCAATACGTTGCAAGTATCACTCGTCTCGGAACAGTATTCTTTCGTATTTGTGGGTGTATTATGTCGGAACTAAGTGAAACCGAACGTCGGCAAACTGTAGTGGCTCTAATGGTGGCTGCTTCCTTTATCAAGACAGCCAAAGTGTTTCATGTTTCAACAGGCACCGAATACAGGGAAAGAGGAATGACATCCGCTAAGTCACAATGCGGACGTAAGTATGCGTTGAGTAACAGTCACAGACGGTCATTGAAGAGGGCTGTGACGAAAAGTAAGAGGAAGATAGTTGCAAAAGCCACTCGTGAACTGAATGTCGCTTTCGCGAACCATCTCACCACCAAAACAACACTAAGATGGCCCAAGCATGGGATAGCAAGCGAGCTCAAAATGCAGAACCAGCCATCTGTGATGCAGATGGCCATAACGAGAAAACGTGGTGTCGAAACATTAACACCTGGACTAAGGTGCAATGGAAGAAATAAATTTTGTCGGACGATTCTTGTTTCAAAGTGTTTCCAACTTCTCGACTAGTCTGTGTCCGAAGAGTGAAGGCAACTGACACCATGAATCCTGCAGTCCATAAATCCGTAAGAATACAGGGAGGGCGCAAATCTCTTCTTAACAGCACGTTACAACGCAGCCCAGATATACTCAATAATGTTCGTATCTGGGGAGTTTGGTGGCCAGCGGAAGTGTTTAAACTCAGAAGAGCGTTCCTGGAGCCACCCTGTAGCAATTCTGGACGTGTGGTGCGTCGCATTGTGCTGCTGGAATTGGCCAAGTCCGTTGGAATGCACAATTGACATGAATGGATGCAGGTTATCAGACAGGATGCTTGCGTACTTGTCACCTGTCAGATTCGTATCACTTATAGAGCCTCCACCAGCTTGAACAGTCCCTTGCTGACATACAGGGTCCATGGATTCATGAGGTTGCCTCTACACCCTTACACGTCCATCCGCTCGACACAATTTGAAACGAGACTCGGCTGATATGTTAACATGTTTCCAGTCAGCAACAGTCCAATGTCTGTGTGTACGGGTGCAGGCGAGGCGTAAAGCTTTGTGTCGTTCAGTCATCAAGGATAAAGGAGTGGGCCTTCGACTCCGAAAACCCATACCTATGATGTTTCGTTGAATGTTTCGCATGCTGACACTTGTTGATGGCCCAGCACTGAAATCTGCAGCAAGGTGCAGAAGGGTTGCACTTCTGCCACGTTGAACGATTCTCTTCAGTCGTCGTCGGTCCCGTTCTTGCAGAATCTCTTTCCGGCCGCAGCGATGTCGGATATTCGATGTTTTACCTGGTTCCTGACATTCAAGGTACACTCGTGAAATGGTCGTGCGGGAAAATCCGCACTTCATCGCTGCCTCGGAGACGCCGTTTTCCATCGCTCGTACACCGACTATAATACCACGTTCAGACTCACTTGTATCTTGGTAACCTGCCATTGTAGCAGCAGTAACCGATCTAACAACTGCGCGAGACTAACCAATCTAATAACTGCGCGAGAGAATTGCGTACATAGGCATTACCGACGGCAGGGCCGCACTCTGCCTGTTTACACATCTCCATATTTGAATACGAATGCCTGTACCAGTTTCTTTGGCGCTTTATTGTATTTTTGTTACTTCTGATTTCTGTCACTCATCTTCAGTGTTTGACCTTTTTTTGTTGTAATAATGGATGACACTATGTCACGATAAATGACGCAACTGTATAAATTTGTAAAAATATCTATCATAACAGTCTCAGTTGCAGTTAGTCACACGTCATAACTAGTTTCGATCACGTTTAAATACAATTTTCATATCTAAAAACAAAATATCACATTAATGAACTTCTATTTTCGTAGAGCTTAAAATTTAAAATCATTAAGAAGAAAGCACGTGATGACAGATGTGAAAATTACCGAACTATCAGTTTAATAAGTCACAGCTGCAAAATACTAACGCGAATTCTTTACAGACGAATGGAAAAACTGGTAGAAGCCGACTTCGGAGAAGATCAGTTTGGATTCCGTAGAAATGTTGGAACACGTGAGGCAATACTGAACTTACGACTTACCTTAGAAAATAGATTAAGGAAAGGCAAACCTACGTTTCTAGCATTTGTAGACTTAGAGAAAGCTTTTGACAATGTTGATTGGAATACTCTCTTTCAAATTCTGAAGGTGGCAGGGGTAAAATACATGGAGCGAAAGGCTATTTACAATTTGTGCAGAAACCAGATGGCAATTATAATAGTAGAGGGGCATGAAAGGGAAGCAGTGTTTGGGAAAAGAGTGAGACAGGGTTGTAGCCTCTCCCCGATGTTATTCAATCTGTATATTGAGCAAGCAGTAAAGGAAACAAAACAAAAATTCGGAGTACGTATTAAAATCCAAGGAGAAGAAATAAAAACTTTGAGGTTTGCCGATGACATTGTAATTCTGTCAGAGGCAGCAAAGGACCTGGAAGAGCAGTTGAACGGAATGGACAGTGTCTTGAAAGGAGGATATAAGATGAAGATCAACAAAAGCAAAACGAGGATAATGGAATGTAGTCGAATTAAGTCGGATGATGCTGAGGGAATTAGATTAGGACATGAGACACTTAAAGTATTAAAGGAGTTTTTCTATTTGGGGAGCAAAATAACCGATGATGGTCGAAGTAGAGAGGATATAAAATGTAGATTGGCAATGGCAAAGAAAGCGTTTCTGAAGAAGAGATATTTGTTTACATCGAGTATAGATTTAAGTGTCAGGAAGTCGTTTCTGAAGGTATTTATATGGAGTGTAGCCATGTGTGGAAGTGGAACATGGACGATAAATAGTTTGGACAAGAAGAGAATAGAAACTTTCGAAATGTAGTGCTACAAAAGAATGCTGAAGATTAGATGGGTGGATCACATAACTAATGAGGAGGTGTTGAATAGGATTGGGGAGAAGTTTGTGGCACAATTTGACTGGAAGAAGGGATCGGTTGGTAGGACATGTTCTGAGGCATCAAGGGATCACCAATTTAGTATTGGAAGGCAAATGGAGGGTAAAAATTTTAGAGGGAGACCAAGAGATGAATACACCAAGCAAATTCAGAAGGATGTAGGTTGCAGTAAGTACTGGGAGATTAAGAAGCTTGCACAGGATAGATTAGCATGGAGAGCTGCATCGAATCAGTCTCAGGACTGAAGACCACAACAACAGCAACATCAACAAAATTTTTCGCGAATAAGTAGGTAGCATAGAATGAGAAAAATAAAAATCTAAACATTTTAAAATTTTATTATGGCTTGGGATCATTAAAATTTCTCCATGCCTCATGGATGACGTGCAGATGAGGGAGGGCGGTGGCAGGGCTAGAGGAAAGGCGCTATTACTGTGCGGTATTGAAATGAAACGCAGATACTGTCTAAGAGATGTAATGAAATTAAATGAATAAGCAATATGGATAATGCACCTAATATAGACACATATAATATTTTGTTAAAACTCGTAACTAAAATAAAATATCGATCTAAACCATCGAGTGGGGTCTGAGGTGTTTTTTTTTTTTTTTCTGCTTGTGCACACTGGGCTGAGTGTGCCCGGTACCTACAGGTCAGCGGACGGCTAAAGTCATCCTCCGCCGAGTCGGGCTGGAGCAAAGCTGGTGAGTTGCTGCAGACTGGGTCGCCTGAGTGCGTAATCCAAATTCTCAAAATATGCAGTCACAGTGAAAATAGAGTAGGTTATCTGGTTCTTTCGGGTGGCGTCCATATATTTCAAGTTCTTCCTAGATCCTTAAAAGATGCACCTTAGGGACTGTGAGTAAAAGTTAAAGATTTGTCTCTGTCGTTGCTACCGAGTGTTTAGGTTCGCTTAGTTTCACTAAATGCTGTCTTATTATTTCGTGATTGAGAGTGCTCGTTCAATCTGACGTCAAGTGCTCTACCAGTCTGACTTCCATACTATTTTACAGTCCCTGGATTTAATCTTATACACACCTGGCCGGCCGAAGTGGCCGAGCGGTTCTAGGTGGTACAGTCTGGAACCGCGCGACTCCTACGGTCGCAGGTTCGAATCCGGCCTCGGGCATGGATGTGTGTGATGTCCTTAGGTTAGGTAGGTTTAGTTCTAAGTTCTAGAGGACTGATGACCTCAGAAGTTACGTCCCGTAGTGCTCATAGCCATTTGAACCATTTTTTATACACACCTGATGCACTACATTTAAAACTCAATTTATTCGTATCATGTTCCAGTCTAAAGGCAAACTCTTCGTTTCCTATCTTAAAAGTCATGGCTTAACTAACACTAACGTTTGTCTCTTAAGCTCTGTCACTGTTAATCTGTCAGTTGAATATGGTCGCATGCCTGAAAATGCAGTTGTGTGAATAAATATTCATTGACACGGTTTTTTTGTACTTCAGTAGAGACGTTCTTTAAATAAGAGGGCGTGAAGAAAATTTTTTTCGTGAACTCTGTTACATAAATGTAATTAACATTTTACACCTTTGTTCATGTCTACACATTTATTGCTCAACGAAGTCATTCTGGCGACGAACACATCTCTCCCAGTTTGTTGATAACGTCGATCTAGAATGTGTGACTTTGTTGATGGAAACAGGACTTCACCTCTGCTTGCACTGCTTCTTCGCTGTCAAAGTGAAGTCCTCCGGAAAGCGTTCTTTAAGTTTTGGAAGCAGATGAAAAACGGATGGTGCCAAGTTGGGACTGTATGGAGAAGGATCGATGATAAAGAATGTAAGGCTTCGGTTTGCTGCAGATGCGGCAGCGCTAGTGTTGGATCTGGCGTTGTCGTGATGAACGTGGCTCGATTACAGCACGCAGCTATTCCTCACGCACCGACACGGTACATTACACACCGCCATGTTACACGTTACAATTTGGAGCCGTCTAGCATCAGAGGATTGTCAATACGTAGAATAAAGGTGTAAACTGTTAGTAATGTCTTTTTTATTTAAAAAGCCTTAAGAGCTTTGACATAAAAAATTCGGAGGCATTAATTTTCAGCACGTCCTCGTATATCGATGCTGCAAAGCACCGTCTACAGAAATTATTTAGACTGAATCATGCTGCTCGGCTTGAAGACAGTACAGTACGTCCCACATAGCACTTACGTAAATAGTGAAACGAGTGCGGTAAGGAGTATCTTAATGGCATAAAGGTAAGACCTGATCAAATACTACATCAAATTCGACTTGCTGATATTCTTAATTAATAAACTGAAACATGCTACAACATACGGCATTTGAGGCTTATTTTCGTTTTTTCTTAAGTCTGGTACTGGTAAAAACGGTATTGCCTTTCATTTATATAGAACGAATGTCCTCGGTAGGATCTGACTAATTGGTAAGACGTTGTGATAGTGTAGTTGCAGCTGAGGATACAAGACAGTCAGGCAAAGGGTGGGAAATCGTCAGCTGTTTCCGGGAGACGAGTTCCTCAATGACAAATGAAAAAAAATCGTTTTATCAGTAGCAAGACCGAAGCGCATAGTATGATGCAGAACCTGAAGACCACTGATAGAGCCGAAGTGAAAATATCTCAGAAAATTATTTCACGTAGATAGATAACACCGACCTGGATAATTTCAAGCAACTTGAGAGCTCCGAACTATAAATTTTTAAAGGTTAGGCAGTGAGGCTTACTTTGTGCTGGGTAAAAAGTAAAGGACTAAAAATATACAACAAAGTACTAAAATCATTAACCTTATTAATTAAATTGAATTATCATCGTAGTATTATTTCCTGAAATTATTCCATTACGAAGCGCCAAAAGACCTAAGTCGAAATAAGGCACTTGATGTACACGACCGATACGAATAGCTCAGATCCTAGGGAGAAGCCACCGTGACAAAATTACAGGTAGTCCACCAGGTTTGCATAATATATGAAACGAACTAAATTCGCTCACTCTTCGAGATGAACGTAGCAATACCAACTCCAAAGAAGGCAAGTTCTGGCATATGTGAAATTATCGAACTATAAGTTTAATAAGACATGGCTGCAAAATACAAACAAGATATATTTACGGTAACATGTAATCATGACGATATTCACCATACGTGATTTTTGGAAAAAGAAAACCGAAAAACTTAAATTTGAATGGCCAGGGGAAATGCGAATCCCGTTTCTCGTGAGTAAAATGGCTGTAGACTTACCGTGTCACACAACACAATTAATTAGTGAATAATGCTACGAACCTTTATTGTATATTCCGCTGGGCGCGAGCTGAGAGGAAGCACCAATAAGGTGTTGCAGGAGCGAGCTGCCGGCTGAATGTTTTGTGTAGAAAGCACAGTTCCGCGAGTTGACTGTGCTATCCTGGTACAGCCCACAGCCGACCGCCTTTCTCCGCCAAACACCTGGCATGTAACACCTGTCGAGGCAGCAACGGTAACTACGTAACGTGACGAACGAGTTTTCAGGTTTTTTTAAGCTATTACCTCTTACTTGTTGGCAGTAAATTCGTTATGCGTTAAATCCGAACGCGAATATTGTCTTGTTTATTGGCGTGGAATGTTTATAGTGACATTTATACCCAAGTAAAAACTTAAAACGCTAAAACGTTCTTAATATCATTAGCAGACGTAAACACGCAATATATTACTATTCAGCCAAGATCCTTTTACTACCCCAAGTTCATTAGTACCTGTATCCGGGTAGTTTTTGTTTCGATTTTCTGAATCCTATTTTCCACTTGCTGGCGACAGAACTTTTAATTTCTTCACAGAACGTAACAGTTCTGCGTGCTACATAACCACGTAACACAGCGCTCTATTCCTCTTTATGACCGTACTGTACGTGGAGTTTTTAGCCAACGTGGCAAATTAGATGACTATGAATCGCGAGGATATTTCAAAAGGAATATCTTTAGGAAGAAAACTTCGCAGCGCGGGATTAGCCGAGCGGTCCAAGGCGCTGCAGTCATGGACTGTGCGGCTGGTCCCGGCGGAGGTTCGAGTCCTCCCTCGGGCATGGGTGTGTGTGTGTGTGTGTGTGTGTGTGTGTGTGTGTGTGTGTGTTTGTCCTTAGGATAATTTAGGTTAAGTAGTGTGTAAGCTTAGGGAGTGATGACCTTAGCAGTTAAGTTCCATAAGATTTCACACACATTTGAACATTTTTTTTGAAGAAACTTCAGCAGTAGAACTCAGTTAATGAAAGGAAATACTAAACCGCTCTGTAGAACTTACGGAGGAAAGTAACTTTCGCATTATATGTAACTGCTCAATAACGTAACTAGAAGGAACTACTACAGTCCAGTACAGAAGGAACTGAAAGCAATACGCAATGGTACAAACAGAAGGGACACTTTTATTCAAAGACAATAATCATGCTGAAGTCACCACGATATATGATGATCCCCTAGACTTTACAAAAGGCGGGACATGATTGTTAGTAGGGTGTGTGATCACACACGGACGTCACTGCAGGCTCTGAAACGTGATCCCAAGCTGGTTGCAGGGCTGCCAAGGGAACGTCCATTAATTACGTGGGCTCAGAATGAGAGGAGGGAGGCAGAGGATCTGGAAAAACCTCAGCGAACCTCATTTAAAGGGGGGAGGGGGAGGAACAGTGAAAATTTCACGTCATCTTTTTAATTCAAAGAATACACATTATTGTAAGGGCTTTCGGTTTGCTTAATGTAATTAGTTGCAAGCATAGACAGTATCTTTATGGGCTTTCTGAATTGAAGTGAATGCTTAACATGTGTGGAAGCCCGGCATTTCCGCTTTTGAAACAAGTGCCGCACAAGCGTTAGATTTCATTCGGGGAGTCCTCTGTCGCTTCAGTCAAAATCACTGCGTGTGCGAGTCAGTCTTGATATTCTGCATCGCATATAAAGCCGATGTTGTTGTGTTCAACATGAAATTGTATTCTGCAATTTTATAATGGGTACAACACAAATCAAGAGATTGGAAAGCTACATAAAATACATTTCAAAGGAAGGTACAAACAATTTTGTCTTTCGTCTGCAAAGTGAGTAAAGATTCATTGACATTTAATGTATGTGCTATACCACTAAAAGATCAGTTTTTTAGGTAACCGTCCAAACGGTTATTACTAATGTCGTAGATCATTTTTGATCGTGTGTCTCTATCTGTCCGAATGCTACTCAGGTTTGGCATATTTTTTACCAAGTGTTTTTAATCACTTGTTAAAAACACTGTTTGACAAATTTTATAATCAAAACATCGGTTAATTAAAGTTTTTTGATCAACATTAAAAAGTCTTCAAAAATTCATTTTTACGTGTTTTTATCAGACTACGCGGTAAATCTCACCTGAGGGGCATCGCAGGTGGGGCCCTACCACATCTCAGCAAATCTCGCCTAGCGGGAGCGCAGTCCAGATTTTAAAGGAAATTCTCACGTTCCCTAAGGAGTTTTAGAGATAGGTCGTTCCATTTCTTCACCGGCGCCGTTACGAACTGCTGGATGGATGATGGTGCATGTAGAGGTGCTACATCACTACGCTTTCCCCAACGCGTCCCACACGTGTACGATGGAAGACAGGGGAACGGCCGGTCCACTGCAATCGCCGAATATCTTCTCGTTCTACGGACTCCTCCACGTGTGCAGTTCCATGCGGTCGCACATTGTCATCCATAAAAATGGTCTAAGGTCCGATTACTCCCCTTGTAAGACGAACATGGGGAACTATTTGCGAATGACTTCACGATGACTTGTAGATGCTGGCCAGTTTTTCACGAAACACAGTAGGCTCCACACAAATGTTCAATTATCAGCCGGAAAGAACCCAGTTGTTTTCTGAACTGGAAGGATTTGCATTTAATCACCTCATTCGCATGATGTCCAACTTATCCAAAGTATATTGTTGTACAACAAATATGGTGTTTTGCTTTCGGGTGCGCAGACCAATAAGTTCGATGTCTGTTCATCATGCGAACACGCTACCTGTATGTCGGGTTCTTCGGTCGATGTTTACGTGGCCAGGAAAGCATTAACAATTCTCTACGCTGCGTGAAGTTGTCTGTGTGACAAACACGATTCCTTTTACTTCAGCTCAACATTATCTCAATGTTTGCCTTTTTGCTTTATTGAGAGCCACAGTATACATTAATCTTACGGGCAATTGCAGTCTTTTAACGCTGAAAGGAAAGTTAGTTGTGAATACAGTATTACCTGTTTCTTTTCAGGTTAACAGTTTTCCACTTCTATGAAGATTTTTAGAGGCATTTTTGCGGCAACATACCGGTAACACTGAGCGGATTTCGGAACACAGTTGGGAAGTCACTTCCACCTTGGTTCATCATCGGCTCAATGGATTTAATAATTTTTTCTTCCTCAGCTATTTGTTAGACGAACTACCTGATTTTTGTTGTTAAAACTCTTCGCTCACACAAGTTTTTTTTATGTAGTTTCCCTCTATAACAAGATACATTTTTTCGATGAGTTGTGACTCTAACTTTGTTGCACAACATACCGGTTAAGACCATTTTGCCGTAGTAGAGGATCTATGCGATGAGTCGAATTCTAGAACATTCGAGAATATTCCAGTACATTCGAGAACATTTATTGTAGCTCGAGAGAATTACAGAACAACCTCGATTTTAGTCTTGTAAACGTAACTAGTGCGAAAGAGATAGAAAATATCATAGTGGCCACCATCTGGTGCTTCAAGAACTATGGAAATCTCTGTACGTCCATCTTTTCAGAGATGGTTTGGGACCTCGGTTGTTCAGTACAATATGTCATATCGAATACCTTTCAGCCATCTAAACTTCCAAATTATTATTTCATTGTGCTACCAGTTTCGTCGATATATCTCACACAAACATCAGGTGATGTCTGTAGTGATCGCTGTCTGAAGGAGATATCTATTACTTCTAATGTTTGACCGAGGCTGGAATCGTCCTGTACGTTGGTCAGAGGGCGTAAAGATGGGGTGATATATGACCGGAACTGGCAGCCCAATGAAACAGCAATTTGGAAATTTAGACGGCTGAAAGATGTTTTATTTGACGTTCTGAACTATACAAATGTCTGCACGTCACATCCGAAAATGGAATTGAACTGACTCGAAGGTAATTGTGATGAAATTAATAACTCATTTAGTTAGTGGTTGCAGCTGTCTGCAGTCATAATTCACAACATCGCACGCCCCCCCGTAACTGAATGGTCAGCGTGACGGATTGTGAATCCTCTGGGCCATGGTTCGATTCACGGCTGGGTCGGGGAATTTTCTCCACCCAGGGACTGGGTGTTGTGCTGTCCTCTTCATCATCCTATCATCCTCATCGACTGCAGGTCGCCGAAGTGGCGTCAAAATAGAAGACCGGCACCCGGCGAACGTTCTGCCCGACGCGGGGCCCTAGCCATACGATTAAATAAATAAAATTCACAATATCATGCAGTATGTCCACAGACTGATAAAGTTCACTCTGCAGCGTAGACGAAAAACGTGGTATGAATTACTGATACCCAGAAACGAAGGTTTTGTCAGAAAAGTGGCGTAATTTGAACCAAGTAACAGCTCTCAAGCTTTTAGTCTAAATTTTAAGAGCATTAAAATTTAAAATGACCTAATGACCGCAACCTTGGTGAAGGTATGACTGTCAAGATACCGTTCTTTATTGCAGCCTAATGCCAAATTTGGTTTTATAATGATTATACATTTCGTTCAGTCTTCGAACATCTTCAGATCATTCGTAGTCCAAGGGAAGCTGTCTGCGCAACTTCCAAGAATGAGCAATGTCATACATACAAATTCTTCTAACCAGCGAATTTTGATTTTTGAAATGATAATTTGAGTAGTCTTTTGATAAACCTATTGTTGGCCGTTCTATAAATAAAGCCACAGAATTTTAACTGTCTTGCGCACGATGTCAGTGAACTTATGTATTTGCTTGTAGACACCAGAGTTCTCCCAAACCTATATTTGTTGGGGGTCACGTATTTACCTAAGATTTCTGCAACTTACGCGTACCTTCCAACAGTTATCGTCTCCGATACATGTGGTGGTTCTGAGAAAAAAAGAACTGTCTTGTAATGCTGCAGTCTCTCTCTGAGCGACTTCACTTTCTTGCTGTACTCGTTCCACGTAATTCGTTATGACATTTGAAGTTTTATAGCTGTTTCTAGGTCTGCGTTCTTTTCGAATCCTGTCTCTCCAAGGTGTTTATAGTTATTCACTAGCATGGTAATATGTCCTGTAGTTGCATTTAAAATCCGTCTTCGCAACTGTTAAAACTGCCTGCATACTTCACCACACGTGTTTAGTTGTATTCCTAAAAACATAGTCAGTGGAAGCAATATTATCTGATCCCACTTACATTTAGAAGGAACGTTCCTTAGCACGTTCTCCAAGTATTCTCCCATCTTCAATATTTCACGTCAAGAAATATATAGCGATGCAAGCCTACGTGAAAATACGGACTTAAAATACCAGTATCAAGTTGTACAAGTAGACGACCCTACCAAATGTAAGGAATAAAAATCAGACAAAAAACAACCGGCAATGACTTACATGAACAAAATGAAACGTGTATCATAAACTAAATACGAACATTAGTAATTGCAAAGAGCCATTTTTAGAACTGTGCTTTTAATATTTGAAAGAGGACACCTGTGGGATAATCCCAATATCAATCCTTAGTGGAACTTTTTCGCTGTTTCGATGCAGATTTTGTTCATATGGTCCAAATGGCTCTAAACACTATGGGACTTAACATCTAAGGCCATCAGTCACGTAGACTTATGACTATTTAAACCTAACTAACACAAGAACATCACACACATCCATAACCGAGGCAGGATTCGAACCTGCGTCCGTAGCAGCAGCGCGGTTCCGGACTGAAGCGCCAACAACCGCTCGGCCAGAGCGGCCGGCCAGGTTTTTGTGTAATGAAACATTGTTATTATAACGATCATGACAC
This sequence comes from Schistocerca nitens, assembly GCF_023898315.1. Taxonomy (NCBI): domain Eukaryota; kingdom Metazoa; phylum Arthropoda; class Insecta; order Orthoptera; family Acrididae; genus Schistocerca; species Schistocerca nitens. The sequence continues at coordinate 23,999,794 of NC_064615.1, read as the reverse complement.
ACGGGTATTCTAAAAATGGATCATTATTCACTAACGCTTTCGGTTTCAGATCATCATCGTGGTTTTAATGCTTCCAATTTCGTGAGTTCATCAGACCTTCATGAAGTGCAGTTGTAAACCACAACGCAAACTTAGCAAAAGCGTCTCAAACGTTTCGTATTTACAGCAACTTGTACAGTGAATGATGTCTTCGAAATTAAGCTGAACATTTCATAACGGAAGGACAAGCCATAAAGTTACCTTTTTTAATGCTTGACTTATTTCATGATCTATCGAAAGACTTCACTGCTGATAGATGTTCACAGAGATGACGGAACATATTAAAATTGGAAGCAGTTCCAAGCTGAACATTTCATAACGGAAGGACAAGCCATATAAGTTACCTTTTTTAATGCTTGACTTATTTCATGATCTATCGAAAGACTTCACTGCTGATAATAGATTCAGACTTCCCAAGCGGTTCACAGAGATTAAAATGGGAAGCAGTTCCTGGCAAAGGAGCAAAAGATACCGCACAATAATTTTTCGGCTAAACAACGCCGGAGCTAAGAGATTACAGATTTAGGATATCTGTCAAATGAAACCACGTGACGCTCATGTCGAGGCCAACGTAGCACTGTGAAATCCTGTCGGTATCCTACTGCGTTGACCTGAGGGGACCCGGAGAGAGCTGGCCGTAGCTCGGCGGGGCCTAAGTAGCGCCCTCTCGTCGCAGCCGCGTGGCTTCTCCCCGGCCGCTCCTGGGCAGAGGGTGTGCCTTCAAAGTCAGTCCCGATTGACCCTGGCTTTTACCGCCATATTCCTACAAAGGACCTGCGTCCTTTATGCGGCCCTCGCTGCTGCCGGCTGAGTGCTCGGCCGTGAAAGAGTGGTAAGCCGGCGGAACGGCCGGACCCCAATAGCTGCCTGCCCTCCTCACCACTGGAGCAGATCCATTAGAAAAAAAAAGTAGTAAAAAGAACGTGCGAGCTGGTCTTTAGAATTCTCGGGCGCTTCCGAGATAAGAATCACTGCCCGAGATAATTAACAGCAATTGGGGTACACTCTCTTTTCTCTCCCCTTTGGGGATGCGTCAGCTGGCCGTAGTTTGAGCATTCAATTTTCCTCGGCACTCGGGTTATCTTTGCTTATTATGAACGGAGTGAATGATGGCTTTTGGTACGGTAATAACAACGGGGAAGATCAGTTTGGATTCCGTAGAAAAATTGGAACACGTGAGGCAATACTGACCCTACGACTTATTTTAGAAGCTAGATTAAGGAAAGGCAAACCTACGTTTCTAGCATTTGTAGACTTAAGCTTTTGACAATGTTGACTGGAATACTCTCTTTCAAATTCTGAAGGTGGCAGGGGTAAAATATAGGGAGCGAAAGGCTATTTACAATTTGTACAGGAACCAGATGGCAGTCATAAGAGTCGAGGGTCATGGAAGTGAAGCAGTGGTTGGGAACTGAGTGTGACAGGGTTGTGCCTCTCCCCGGTGCTATTCAATCTGTATATTGAACAAGCATTAAAGGAAACAAAAGAAAAATTCAGAGTCGGTATTAAAATCCATGGAGAAGAAATAAAAACTTTGAGGTTCGCCGATGACATTGTAATTTTGTCAGAGACAGAATATGACTTGCAAGAGCAGTTGAACGGAATGGATAGTGTCTTCAAAGGAGGATATAAGATGAACATCAACAAAAGCAAAACGAGGATAATGGAATGTAGTCGAATTAAATAGGGTGATGCTGAGGGAATTAGATTAGGAAATGAGACACTTAATTTAGTAAAGGAGTTTTGCTATTTGGGGAGCAAAATAACTGATGATGGTCGAAGTAGAGGATATAAAATGTAGACTGTAAATGGCAAGGAAAGCGTTTCTGAAGAAGAGAGATTTGTTAACATCGAGTATAGATTTAAGTGTCAGGAAGTTGTTTCTGAAAGTATTTGTATGGAGTGTAGCCATGTATGGAAGAGAAACATGGATGATAAATAGTTCAGACAAGAAGAGCATAGAAGCTTTCGAAATGTGGTGCTACAGAAGAATGCTGAAGATTAGATGGGTAGATCACATAACTAATGAAGAGGTGTTGAATAGGATTGGGGAGAAGTTTGTGGCACAATTTGACTGGAAGAAGGGATCGGTTGGTAGGACATGTTCTGAGGCATCAAGGGATCACCAATTTAGTATTGGAAGGCAAATGGAGGGTAAAAATTTTAGAGGGAGACCAAGAGATGAATACACCAAGAAATTCAGAAGGATGTAGGTTGCAGTAGGAGATGAAGAAGCTTGCACAGGATAGAGTAGCATGGAGAGCTGCATCAAACCAGTTTCAGGACTGAAGACCACAACAACAAGAACGGTACTGGGGGGGGGGGGGGGGCACTGAACACCTAAGGCCCATTTTGTTTTCTTATTAGTCCGACTTCAATATACACCGACGGAAAAAATATCGCAGCACAAAAGATAATTAATGTCCTAAGATAATACGTCCAGGTAACATAATTAAGTGATTCACCTTGCAACATCACGGGTTAATATAAGCGGGAGGTAATCCACTGCAAATACGAATTAATAACCGGTGTAGCTTCCGGACTGTTGAATGGGAGCATGCATTGCGTCGTACAGGTGATGAATGTGATGGAATGGAGTTCCATGTTAGTTGCACTTGGACTGTCAGTACAGGGACTGCTAAGGCTCTTGGTGTATGGCGCTGCAGTTGGCGTCCGATGATGACCCTTACGTTTTCGATTGAAGAAATATCTGTAGATGGAGCTGTAGAGCATGTTGAGTTACAACAGCGGTATGTGGGCAAGCGCTATCCTGTTGGAAACTACCCCCTAGTATGCTGTTCATGAGTGGCAGCGCAGCAGGTCGAATCACCAGACATACAGATTTGCAGTCAGAGTGTGTGGGATAACCACGAGAGTGGTCGTGCTACTATACGAAATGGAACCACAAACTATAACTCCAGGTGTAGGTCCAGTGTGTCTAGCACGCAGACAGGATGGTTGCAACCAGCCACTTCCCTCCTTCTAACCCACACAAGACCATCACTGGTACCGAGGAGAACCAGCCTTCATCAGAAAACACTACGTACCTCCACCCTGCCCTTCAATCAGCTCTCGCTTGACACTACGGAAGTCGCCAATGGTAGTGTTTTGGGGTCAGCGGAACGCACGCTAGAGGGCGTCTGGCTCGGAGCTGTCTTTGAAGAAACCGTTTTTTAAAGGTCTTTGCGTCACTATGGTGCCAACTATTATCTACATCTACATTTATATTCTGCAAGCCACCCAACGGTGTGTGGCGGAGGGCACTTTACGTGCCACTGTCATTACCTCCCTTTCCTGTTCCAGTCGCGTATGGTTCGAGGGAAGAACAACTGCCGGAAAGCTTCCGTGCGCGCTCGAATCTCTCTAATTTTACATTCGTGATCTCCTCGGGAGGTACACGTGGGGCAATATATTCGATACCTGATCCAGAAACGCACCCTCTCTAAAGCTGGACAGCGAGGTACACCGCAATGCTGAGCGCCTCTCTTGTAGAGTCTGCCACTTGAGTTTGCTAAACATCTCCGTAACGCTATCACGCATACAAAATAACCCTGTGACGAAACGCGCCGCTCTTCTTTGGATCTTCTCTATATCCTCTGTCAACCCGACGTGGTACGGATCCCACACTGATGAGCAATACTCAAGTATAGGTCGAACAAGTGTTTTGTAAGCCACCTCCTTTGTTGATGGACTACATTTTCTAAAGACTCTCCCAATGAATCTCAACCTGGCACCCGCCTTACCAACAATTAATTTCGTATGATCATTCCACTTCAAATCGTTCCGTACGCATACTCCCAGATATTTTACAAAAGTAACTGCTACCAGTGTTTGTTCCGCTATCATATAATCATACAATAAAGGATCCTTCTTTCTATGTATTCGCAATACATTACATTTGTCTATGTTAAGGGTCAGTTGCCACTCCCTGCACCAAGTACCTATCCGCTGCAGATCTTCCTGCATTACGCTGCAATTTTCTAATGCTGCAACTTCTCTGTATACTACAGCATCATTCGCGAAAAGCCGCATGGATCTTCCGGCACTGTCTATTATGATGACGACGAACTAGTCGTCGCCAATGTTGACTGGTTTCCAATGCTAAATAGAAACATATAAATCACAGCAGGTTTGTCCGTAACGTCGATAAGGTGCTGGCTGCATGGTCTGGATCTGCAACGACTAAAGTAATTAGAAGTCGTTGGTAAAAAATAATATATATTGTACTGAACTGGTTGTACAGGATTCTTCTTGGCTGCATACATATAAAGGGTGTTACAAAAAGGTACGGCCCAACTTTCAGGAAACATCCCTCACACACAAAGAAAGAAAATATGTTATGTGGACATGTGTCCGGAAATGCTTACTTTCCATGTTCATTTTATTACTTCTCTTCAAATCACATTAATCATGGAATGGAAACACACAGCAACAGAGCGTACCAGCGTGACTTCAAACACTTTGTTACAGGAAATGTTCAAAATGTCCTCCGTTAGCGAGGATACATGCATCCTCCCTCCGTCGCATGGAATAACTGATGCGCTGATGCAGCCCTGGAGAATGGCGTATTGTATCACAGCCGTCCACAATACGAGCACGAAGAGTCTCTACATTTGGTACCGGGGTTGCGTAGTCAAGAGCTTTCAAATGCCTCCATAAATCAAAGTCAAGAGGGTTGAGGTCAGGAGAGCGTGGAGGCCATGGAATTGGTCCGCCTCTACCAATCCATCGGTCACCGAATCTGTTGTTGAGAAGCGCACGAACACTTGGACTGAAATGTGCAGGAGCTCCATCGTGCATGAACCACATGTTGTGTCGTACTTGTAAAGGCACATGTTCTAGCAGTACAGGTGGAGTATCCCGTATGAAATCATGATAACGTGTTCCATTGAGCGTAGGTGGAAGAAAATAGGGCCCAATCAAGACATCACCAAGAATGCCTGCCCAAACGTTCACAGAAAATCTGTGTTGATGACGTGATTGCACAATTGCGTGCGGATTCTCGTCAGCCCACACATGTTGATTGTGAAAATTTACAATTTGATCACGTTGGAATGAAGCCTCATCCGTAAAGAGAACATTTGCACTGAAATGAGGATTGACACATTTTTGGATGAACCATTCGCAGAACTGTACCCATGGAGGCCAGTCAGCTGCTGATAGTGCCTGCACACGCTGTAAATGGTACGGAAACAACTGGTTCTCCCGTAGCACTCTCCATACAGTGACGTGGTCAACGTTACCTTGTACAGCAGCAACTTCTCTGACGCTGACATTAGGGTTATCGTCAACTGCACGAAGAATTGCCTCTTCCATTGCAGGTGTCCTCGTCGTTCTAGGTCTTCCCCAGTCGCGAGTCGTAGGCTGGAATGTTCCGTGCTCCCTAAGACGCCGATCAATTGCTTCGAGCCGGCCGAAGAGGCCGTGCGGTTCTAGGCGCTGCAGTCTGGAACCGCGAGACCGCTACGGACGCAGGTTCGAATCCTGCCTCGGGCATGGATGTGTGTGCTGTCCTTCGGTTAGTTAGGTTTAACTAGTTCTAAGTTCTAGAGGACTAATGACCTCAGAAGTTGAGTCCCATAGTGCTCAGAGCCATTTGAACGAATTGCTTCGAACATCTTCCTGTCGGGACACCTTCGTTCTGGAAATCTGTCTCGATACAAACGTACCGCGCCACGGCTATTGCCCAGTGCTAATCCATACATCAAATGGGCATCTGCCAACTCCGCATTTGTAAACATTGCACTGACTGCAAAACCACGTTCGTGATGTACACTAACCTGTTGATGCTACGTATTGATGTGCTTGATGCTATTACTGTAGAGCAATGAGTCGCATGTCAGCACAAGCAGCGAAGTCAACATTAGCTTCCCTCAATTGGGCCAACTGGCGGTGAATCGAGGAACGAAACTAAAATGACCTCTAACATGAAAATTAAGCGTTTCCGGACACATGTCCGCATAACATATTTTCTTTCTTTGTGTGTGAGGAATGTTTCCTGAAAGTTTGGCCGTACCTTTTTGTAACACCCTGTAGATAGCTATTGAGGCCTCACTTAGGTCATACATTACCAAGCGCCTTGTTAGAGTTTGCCTCCTATCAACTGAAGGCTATGCTACTTTACTACTTGACATCCCGAGCTAGAGTGGACGAGAGCTCGGTAGGAACTTGGTACAAGCCGCGGAGCGACTGTAGCGGCGCTGGTTGCGACTCGCGGGTCCAGCGATACTAATACGGACCACGGTCGATATCTGCAAACCCTAGCAAGAGTGGTAGCGAACGTTGATACCACACCAACTGCTTCTCAGATTTCTGCTGCACAAATACGATGCGCCAGAGCCATATACCACACACGATGGTCTTCCCTCGCCGTAATGCCAGGCGACCGTCGGGAGCCCGGCCTTCTTGCGACCGTACATTCTCGTGAGTACCACTGCCAGCAACCACGCACAGTAGCTACATTTCTGCCAAGTCTTTCTGCAGTACCTCATCCAGCGTTTCGTAGTCCTGTTACAGATCTCGTTTTAAGTTCAGTGAGGTGTGGATAATGGCGTCTTTGCCACCTTAAACGCGTTCCTGACTGACAACTCACCACGTTCAATCTCAAGGATAACTAACACTCACGAACGAGCGTGTATACAATGCAAACCTAGTTTGTATCCTCGGCCAACGGCCTTTCCGCAGTGGTAACACCGGTTCCCGTCAGATCACCGAAGTTAAGCGCTGTCGGGCTAGGCTAGCACTTGGATAGGTGACCATCCGGACTGCCGAGCGCTGTTGGCAAGTGGTGTGCCCTTGTGAGGCAAACTGAAGAGCTACTTGTTTCAGAAGTTGCGGCTCCGGTCTCTGAAACTGACATACGGCCGGAAGAGGGGTGTGCTGACCACATGCCCCTCCACATCCTCATCCAGTGACGCCTGTGGGCTGAGGATGATACGGCGGCCAGTCGGTACCTTTGGGCCTTCATGGACTGTGCGGGAGGAGTTTTAGTTTTAGATTTGTATCCTGAGAGTAGCGCTACTAGCTCCACCCTAATGCGACTGATGCGAAATCCGAGTAGCTATCATGCTTCAGATGTAGAGACACGCCTACCAACTTTTGTTTCTGTAACACAACACGTTCTTGGTATTGCGATCTAATATCCGTTAGTGTTTAAGTCATGCTCTTAATGTCAGGGACACTGTAATGTCACTGCAGTGGGACCATGAGCAGTGATGTTTCTCACGCAGAACAATGAGACATGCGACTTCGTAATGGATGCAGTCACTGTACCGACTGCTCTAGAAACAAGCTAGAACCTTAGACCTTCGGTGCTTAATGCAGTACAGCAGACCACCTAAGGGATTAGTGGCTTGCTTCTTTTACTTTTCAGTAGATTCCGAAGAGTAAGTCTGAATCAGCAAGTGAATCAGTGTTAGTTCGCCTCAAGACTGGATCCCCGGACATGGACTAAAGCAGAAAAACCATTGATCTGTTCATTAATACTTAAGTGATAAATCAATACATCACTCCCAGTGTGCAACATCCTATCAGTACGATGGAGTCTACTTATAACGAGGACCCCTTGAGATCCCTGAAACTTTCAGCTTCTTGATGCAGTTATACGATATTCGCAAGAAATCCTGTTGCATTCTGAAAGGTTCTTTGACAGCTATTGTGTTACTTTATTTTTCACAATGAACACGAGAACTATACTGTAGAGAAAGTCCAAAGAAAGTGTCCTGTGCAACTTTTCGTAAATATGTGTTAATAAATTTTAGGACAATAAGCGAAGAACATTAGATGTTGGAAGTAATTACGCCATATTTCCACTACTCTTTTTTGCAGATTGACTACTTATTGTCGGTGGGAAATGAGGTTACAGAATACCTGGAATATCAACGACACGTGAAATTATTGAAGAATCTAATTCGGACCTGACGATCTGCGGTAAATTAACCAAATGCCACCTTTCAAAACAGAGCGATGATACTTATTACGCAAAAAAGGAAAAAAACACACTGAAATTTTTATAGTAGATTCACTATTTCTATTCTCTCTGCAGCATACACATTTATTGTTCTTACAATTTCACGAATAAGGTCGTCCATAACAAAAAAAGGGAAGAAATATTCGTGCCCCATCGTTGGCCGAGCACTTTGAGGGAATGTGCATTTCCGCTGTCAGAAAATTCAGAGAGTATGTTCATCATAAACGCTCTGTTTACATGCAAAGGACTGCACATTATCACTGCTTGCTACTCAGTCGTTAGTTATAGACGCAGTGGGACTTAAATCACTGCACCGATAAACTCTCCATCCTCCGCAAGCCACGTCTCCACATTATCCTCGCTCATACGTCTTCTGTCAGTTGACTTCATAGAAACACAGAAAGTGTAGAGAAAGATTAACTAGATATTAGCTCGTAGAATATTACTATACAGGTCATAGCTGTGTCATGGACAGTTTTGCTGCTATGTGAGGAAACGCGATGGGCTGCGTGCGATAGCAGAGCAGGCAAAAATGTAACAAATGCTGTGTCGAACGTTGTCGGACATTGGACCCATAACAGAAAATTAGAATGCCGGACGTGGTCCGATTTTTGGTGCGGGGAAGCCTTAAAAACAACATAATTATGGCTCCACAAATATAGAGAATGGCCTGGAAACACCATAACAAGTTTTCCCCACAAGTGTCGAATGTCAGTGCAAGCGTACTACCATATCCAAAAATCAAATCAACAAGCAACTGATAAATGATCTCTCTCTCTCTCTCTCTCTCTCTCTCTCTCTCTCTCACACACACACACACACACACACACACACACACACAGGCCTTCTATTACCAAAATCTTGTCAGTTATTCCCGGACGCTTCGTGGTGTGTCCTGACAACCTGTATCTCTTCTGTTCGTCAAATTGTGTGTAAAAGTCTTTCTGTCCGTGTCAGTACCTCTTCGGTATTTAGTGGTGCTACCCGTCCGATCGTCAGAAATCTCCTGTAGTCCCCGACCTTGACACCGTGTAAATCTGTACACAACATCCCAAAACTACATATGACAAAGCAGGTTAGTTTGATGGGGAAGTGTGTACAGTTTATGCGCTGAGCCGAAAAGCTGGAGGCAGAACAGCAGCTACACCAGCAGAGAAGCAAGAGCACATGTAGAGAAAATCCATCATACGCTGTTAACAATAAAAGGAATATTAAGCAACGAGGTGCCAGAACTGTTTATAACCTATAAATGCAATGGAACAATACGTAAGTTAAATGCTCTACATTTCACTGGAAATGTGTATATAAGAACATTGAAGATGCTTTAAGATATTGAGGTGAAATCCATGTTGCCGGCCGAAGTGGCCGTGCGGTTAAAGGCGCTGCAGTCTGGAACCGCAAGACCGCTACGGTCGCAGGTTCGAATCCTGCCTCGGGCATGGATGTTTGTGATGTCCTTAGGTTAGTTAGGTTTAACTAGTTCTAAGTTCTAGGGGACTAATGACCACAGCAGTTGAGTCCCATAGTGCTCAGAGCCATTTGAACCATTTTGAAATCCATGAAACATTCCTTTCGTGTGCCTTCGGAGCTGTCGTGGCACCCTGTAAAGATGTATTCCTGGCCTTGGGCAGCTCTGTACTCGGTAATGTTTACTGGCGCACCCGGATTAATCCACTGAGCTGTCACACTGTTAAACCAGTGTCAATAAGTGTCACTAGCGTAGATCTGACCCATAAGACAGGGTTCAAATTTGCACTAATTCTACGCCACTAATAAATGTCTTGTCGCAACATACTCATGGAAAGACTGAACGATCTCAACACCACCATTAGTTCGTACACCATCTTCAGTTGACAGTACTTCCGCCTACAAACGACAACAACGCGCTCAGTCTCCACAGAAACTATTGGAATTTACTGACTTCTATTAAACTTCTCTTAGTTCTTCACTTTGCATCAACACCACGGGCTAGGTATTGGCTTTGTGATCTGCTGTGAACCGTACTGAACCTCTCACTCGCTAAATCTCTTCACTTGCCCAGAAAATCGGAAATGCCTGTATCAGAATTTCACGTTCACACATGGGAACTCAGGATTCTTACAGGCTTTCCGTAGTTGAAAAATAACTTACAAGGGAACCTTCCCATCGCACCCCCCTCAGATTTAGTTATAAGTTGCACAGTGGATAGGCCTTGAAAAACTGAACACAGATCAATCAAGAAAATAGGAAGAAGTTGTGTGGAACTATGAAAAAGTAAGCAAAATATACAAACTGAGTAGTCCATGCGTAAGATAAGTAACATCAAGGAGTATCTGAGTTCAAGAAAGCCGTGGCCAGTGGTTAGCGTGAGCAGCTGTGGAACCGGAGGTCTTTGGTTCAAGTCTGCCCTCGAGTGAAAAATTTTAATTTTTTATTTTCAGACAATTATTATCTGTCCGTCCGTTATGTTTTCATCAAATCCACAAGAAATCCTAAATCGGGCAAAGTAGAAGAATCTTTTTATCCATTCGCCATTCGACAACATATTCCTCTCATGTGACGCACATGCCGTCACCAGTGTCGTATAGAATATATCAGACGTGTTTTCCTGTGGAGGAATCGGCTGACCTATGACCTTGCGATCAAATGCTTTCGGTTCCCATTGGAGAGGCACGTCCTTTCGTCTACTAATCGCACGGTTTTGCGGTGCGGTCGCAAAACACAGACACTAAACTTATTACAGTGAACAGAGACGTCAATGAACGAACGGACAGATCATAACTTTGCGAAAATAAATAAAGTAAAGTGTTCACTCGAGGGAAGACTTGAATCAAGGCCGTCTTGTTCCGCAGCTGCTCACGCTAACCACGGGACCACGGTGTTCCTGGGCTCAGACTATCCTTAATGTTGCCTATGGGCAACTCAGTTCGTATATTTTGCTTATTTTTTTCATAGTTCCACACAACTTCTTCCTGTTTTCTCGATTGATCTGTGTTCCATTTTTCACGGCCTATCCACTGTGCCAACTTATAACTAAATCTGAGGGGGGTGCGATGGGGAGGTTCCCTTGTTAGTTTGTCGCTACTGACTACCGACTTCAGAAATACGCGACCTCTGCCACAAATGAAACTCGATTTGTTTCCTTTTTCTCCTCGAAATCTACTGGCTGACCACTCATTTTACGAGCTCCATCCAGCTCCACGGCGTTTGTTTTCACATTTAAACCTTTCACCTATTTACCTTCAGGAACACAGTTCAAGCATCTCCATGGGCCATTTCCTGGTCCCACACGTCAGCAAAGGCCTGGTTCGTGCCAAGTATTGGAAAATAACGAGCGGCCACCCTGGAAAAAATCAGCTGCCTTTGAAATCAGCAAAACAGGTGCCGACCAAAATCCATTTGAAATCATTACGGAAAGACCGACAATACTCTCCAGGTGGGCAGAATCGAATACCGGGTACCAACCCTGGTACCGCAGTAGACGAAGGACGATAGAATGGGCGCAGCCAAAAAAGGCAGGCCTTCACGTGCTCAACAGCTGTACAGCAGAAAATAAACTTTACAACTTTACTTACATACAGAATCTTGTTGAGAAGGTTTACACAGGTGTCATCATAAGATGACATCCCATACATTCACTTTCTACTTTCATTTCAGCTTCAACTTTTACTTGAACTGAGTGTGACTACCGCTGGTCATACATCAAAAGTACAGCAAAAGTCCAATTTGAAATCTGTTTCAACCCACAATTTATTCAGAACATATGGCGTCACCTCTCAAGTTGCGGCAATAAATAGACCTCTTAGCTCTTGGAGAACCACTGGTAATGGGGGACACACTCTCAGCCATTAATCAAACCCCAAAGGAAAATAACGAGGAGAGTGAAGCCTCCACAACAGGGCGGCAATGCAATTGGTTCCTTTCGATCAACCCAGCGGCCTCTAAAGCGATTATTGAGCATCTTGCACTTCCCTGAGGTAAACAGATGGTCCTTCTTGTCGCTGGAAGTGATCGTGGGAAAATAGCTATGTTCCTATAGCTATAAAGAACTATCGAGCGTGTTCAGACACATACACTGAGGTGACTAAATTCAGCCGGCCGCGGTGGCCGTGCGGTTCTAGTCGCTTCAGTCCGGACCCGCGAGACTGCTACGGTCGCAGGTTCGAATCCTGCCTCGGGCATGGATGAGTGTAATGTCCTTAGGTTAGTTAGGTTTCAGTAGTTCTGAGTTCTAGGGGACTGATGACCTCAGCAGTTAAGTCCCATAGTGCTCGAGCCATTTGAACCATTTATGACAAAATTCATGGGATAGCGTTATGTAAATATACAGATGTCTGTGGGATCGGGTACACACGGTATAAAAGGGCAGTGCATTGGCGGAGCCGTCATTTGTCCTCAGATCATTCAAGCCAAAAGGTTTCCAACGATGGCAATTAACAGACTCTGGACGCGGAATGGTAGTTGGAGCTAGAAGCATGGGACATTCCATTTTGGTGATCGTTAGGGATTCAGTAATCCGAGATCAACGGTGTCAAGAGAGGCCCAAAAATACCAGATTTCAGGCATTGTATCTCACCACGGACAACACATTGCCCCACAGCCTTCACTTCACGATCGAGAGTAGCGGCGTTTGCGTAGAGTTGTCAGAGCTAAACGACAAGCAACACTGTGTGAAATAACCGCAGGAATGAATGTGGGACGTACGACGAACGTATCCGTTAGGACACTGCGACGAAATCTGGTGATAATGGGCTACGGCAGCAGAGGATCAACGCGACTGCCTTAGCTGACAACACGACATCGCCTGCTTCGACACACCTGGTCTCGTGACCATACTGGATGGACCCTAGACGACTGGAAACCCGTGGCCTGGTCGGATGAGTCCGGATTTCAGTTGGCAAGAACTGACGCTAGGGTTAGAGTGTGACGCAGATCCCACGAAACCATAGACACAAGTTGTGAGCAAGGCACTGTGGAAGCTCATGGTGGCTTCATGGTGGTGTGGGCTGTGTTTACATGAAATGTACTGGACCTCAGGTCCAACTGAACGGATCATTGATTGGATACTATGTTCGGCTGCTTGGAGACAATTCTCAGTCACTCATGGACTTTTCGTGCCCAAACAACAATGCAATTTATATGGACGATCATGCCCAAGTCACTGGGCCACAATTGTTCACGATTCGTTTGCAGAACATTCTGGATAATTCGAGCGAATGATCTGGCCAACCAAGTCGCCCCTCTTGAATCTCATCTATTATTTATGGGACAAAATCGGGAGGCCAGTTCTTGCGAAAACTCTTGAAGCGGCAACATTTTCTCAATTGTGGACGGCTAAAGAGGCATAGTGGCTCAATATTTCTGCAGGGAACTTCCAACTTCTGAGTCCATGTTACGTCCAGTTGCTGCACAACGCCGGCAAGAAGAGGACGGACATCTCATGACTTTTGTCTCCTCAGTGTAAAGCCGTTTATGGTTTTCTCATGAAAGATGAAGTGTCTTTACATCTTAGTTTCGCTTAAGAAATTTTGATTTGCTTCTTCCTGTCGTTCTTAATGGCAGAATTTGGAGCTACAATGTAAGACGACGTGGTCTCCTGACCTTCATTGCTTACATATTCCGCCCTCACAATCATATTCCACACATCAAGACGCTTCATTCGAACCCAAACTCGATAAGATGAAGTCAATGTTGTATGAATTCATGTAAACGATATGCTAATAACTAGTAAATCGCAAATGCGCACCGAGATTGAAATACTCGAGGCTGGCGTACACACACACATTCAAGACACGACGGTCGCAGGGGATTTTATTTCGGGAGACGCAAACCGCACCCCGGGGGGGGGGGGGGGGGGGGGGGGACACGGTCCCTTCAGAGGACGACTCAACCTATCTACGTCAGTCGGCGACCGCCTGTAGAGCAGACAGCATTTGCCCGAGTGAAAGGAAGAACGACCCCATGTTCGGCTTAAAAGCAAATTCCGCTACATTGTATGGGGGCGCCCAGCCTACACATTCTTTACAAACATAGCACGCAGTTTCAGAGGTTTTCACAGGGAGACAGCAAACGCCAAACGCCGATGCTACAGATTTCCGGATTGGTCGCCTTCAACGAAATGTCATTCTCCTGTTTCAGAAGAGCAATGCTGATTGTCAGACGATATTCCTGACGCCTTGAGCTGAAGGAGTAATGGAAGAGACCGAAAGATATACCCCTTCACGTCTGACGTGGAGAGGGACCGTTCCGTTGTCGCTCTTGGAGCGAGAACACGTAACAAGAGCGTGTGCGTTCATACGTGTACTCAAAGAGCGAGGAACAAGTCTCTCCTCAGTACTTTACTGCGAGAGCACCTCTGTCGAGAGTGAATCGAAGTGCTACTCATTATTGAGTCCTTGCGATTAAGCGTTGTTCACTGTGTTGGCCACCACACTTATTGTGCGGTGTGAACGGACAGAGTTATAGTTAAACGCCTGCGAGCGAATTTTTGAGTGGCATCGTGGTGGACTGGTTATCTGACTGGTGTACCACGCCAATAGTTAGACTAGGGGCGAATAGGAGTCCTTGACTTCATCAAGGTGTAGGGAGAGTTTGATTGGAGAAGGTCAATCGAGATAGAACGAGAGTTATCTTATTTGTCAGCAGCGAGCGGCGCAGGCAGCAGTCATTGGAGCTTATGGTATTGTGCGCTACAGCTCTTGCAAGCCCCATATTTCCTCCACAACAGTACACTTCACTGCATTTCACATGGAAGAGCATCGCTGGCCGAAGTGGCCGTGCGGTTAAAGGCGCTGTAGTCTGGAACCGCAAGACCGCTACAGTCGCAGGTTCGAATCCTGCCTCGGGCATGGATGTTTGTGATGTCCTTAGGTTAGTTAGGTTTAACTAGTTCTAAGTTCTAGGGGACTAATGACCTCAGCAGTTGAGTCCCATAGTGCTCAGACCATTTGAACCAGTTGCAAGAGCATCGACTGTACCTAGCAACATTTTAACGGATAATTATTCAAGTTGACTAGGCGCAGCTCTCAGCCATTCTGCCAAGTCAATAACAATCACCGAGTGAGGTGGCGCAGTGGTTAGACACTGGACTCGCATTCGGGAGGACGACAGTTCAATCCCGCATCCGGCCATCCTGATTTAGGTTTTCCGTGATTTCCCTAAATCACTCCTGGCAAATGCCAGGATGGTTCCTCTGAAAGGGCACGGCGAACTTCCTTCCCCATCCTTCCCTAATCCGATGAGACCGATGACCACGCTGTCTGGTCTCCTTCCCCAAACAACCAACCAACCAATAACTATCTTAAACATTGTATAGAAATTTCATTAGCGAATCCTATCCTTAAGAGGTAACTTCACATTCCGAAAAGAACCCGGAAATAACTTGTTCAGTTCATAACTAAAAGTGCCATTGCGATTTCTCAGAATTTTTGCAAAATAAATAATAATTTTCGTTAGTTTCATGTTTTTCTTACACTAACTAGCACTACACCAGTACCCAAGTATCCCACTAGTTACGTAAGAAATTTTGTGAATTTTTGTGTCATTTCCTTACAACTGACAGCTAAAGAAGATATTTATTGCTGAAAGTTTTTCAGGCATTTCTCCTTAGAACGTTAGGAGCGTCTGTCTGACTTCTGTAGTAGTGTGGGGTAGAAATTGCATCTTGCAGGAGCCACAGGGTAAAGGGTACATCTCAGATTAAGCCGTTGCGCAGAATGACCGAATAGCACCCACACGCTCACAACAACAATAAGTGAATGAAACGTGCATTGTTTTCCTGCAAGATGGCTCCGTAACACGTCCAAGTCGTCTCTATAGTTCTACAAGAAAGGGAAGTTGTGAAGTCCTCTAAGAATCACCCTATACTGCCAGAAACTGACAGAACAACAGTACTGCAACGTCGAGTTTCGAACGCTTTGGTGGCTGTCAGCTGACATTTGCTCACGGCCGCTACGCTGTTATTGAGAAATCTGCCGCCAACGCCGCGTGCCGGAGAACAGGTGCGAGACAATGTCAGACCCACGCAGCGCCACTTGTAAATGAAAACGCTCTCTCCGTGCGCCGTGTGGGTCGCCAGATGGGTACCGCGGGGTCGCCTGTCCCGTTAACGCGCCACAGCGTACAATACCGGCTGCTGCTGCCGTTGCCGGCACCTAATGCACGGCACGCGCCGCTTGCCAAGAACGTGGCGTAGCGGAGCTTTCAGCTTCCAGGAACTCGGTGCCCGGGGCTCTGCATGGGAAGGCTAGAGCAGCCTGCTGCATACGCGCTGCCTCTGCCGGTACGTAAATCGGATCATGAAGGACTGTAGACCGAATCCCACTAGGAGACACTTTGCGACGTCGCTCTGTTCTTTCTCGAGCCCACACGTTGCCACGTTGTGCAAGCAGTCTACTGTGCATCAGTTTCTTTGCTGTGGAGTTCTGGCTGTGTTTATTGCGATGAAACGTGACAGTTTCTAAATATACAAATGTGGGAGACATACAAAGTGAGAGAAACATTTTGTTTGCAAATTTCAGAGGAACGTCACAGCTAGATCTTAGGTTCTCTGCTTGCGGAACTCCACCGATAATGCTGGCAACACCGTGATCTTTTTATCAGACAAACGCCGACTTACATGCCGTTTTAAAATATTTATTTCTAATTTAAAAACAAACCCATTCAGTGACTATTTCTGAAACTCAAAACTGAGGGTGGTTCTAAAACTTTATGTGAAAATTAACTGACATTCAACACATTACTTGTAGTATATTTTATAGAATATTGTATACATAACCTCAATCAGAAATTATTATGTACTGATTAATATCCTTAGACTTGAATGCCGCAGACCATACAATCTACTAAAATGGTGGTCGTGTTTTTCAATTTTGTATTTTCTGTATGGTCAATGTGCATCAATTTCCAATAGTTTGTGGAGGAGTTCTTCCTACCCTACAATTTTCATAAAAAAATGGTTCAAATGCCTCTAAGCGTTATAGGACTTAATATCTGAGGTCATCAGTCCCCTAGACTTAGAACTACTTGAAACTAACCCAAGGACATCACACACATCCATGCCCGAGCCAGGATTCGAACCTGCGACCGTAGCAGCAGCGCGGTTCCAGACTGAAGCGCCTAGAACCGCTCCGCCACAGCGGCCGGCACAATTTTCATAAATTTAGGCTTCTTATTCTCTGTTTTCCTATTCCATAGGGTATATGAAAAGCACCTATCCAACGAGTCAAAAACTCCAAGTGATTATATTGTGTGCGTCTTCGTACACAGTAGTAAGAGGAGGTGGGCTAGAGAGGGTTAATGGGGCAACTTGCGTAGTGGGCAAGAAATAAACTCTCGATGTCAACATAGAAGAAGCTCTTCATACCAAAGCATGAACGATGGTGTTGGAGCATCTGCATCATGTCACATGGCAAAATGGCAAGTGAGCTGAGTGACCGCCGCTGGCCATCCTACATTGTGGCGGCAGAGGGCGCTCACAGTACAGAGCTGCCGGATGCGTGGCTCAGCGGGCATGCATCATTGGGTCTGCCGGATCTCACACGACTGCTATTAGCATCTGATGCAAACTTGCAATTCAACTGCCAACTAGAAGATGTCAGTAGTGTGGTATCGATATATGACACCACAGATTAAAAAAAGTAATTGATACTGCCATTAGATGGCTATCCCATACAGGATCTTAGAGACGAAACTCAATGTTGACAGAAAAATTCGAAGCGAATTTAGAACTGTGAAAAGGATGGGGCAGTTGAATAGCATGCTTTTATTTAACAACGTATTGTGTTGAAAATGTTCAAAAATGGTTCAAATGGCTCTGAGCACTATGGGACTCAACATCTTAGGTCATAAGTCCCCTAGAACTTAGAACTACTTAAACCTAACTAACCTAAGGACATCACACACACCCATGCCCGAGGCAGGATTCGAACCTGCGACCGTAGCAGTCCCGCGGTTCCGGACTGCAGCGCCAAAACCGCTAGACCACCGCGGCCGGCGAAAATGTTCAGCTAAGAAGTCGAACGTCAGGCTAACACATAGTTATCGTGTGTGTTAGTATGTTAGTGATTTGTTCTAGCATAATAAACATTTCAGTACATCGCAGAAAGGGTATAAGGAAAGGAATGATTTCGTACTGGTATATGCGAGATACAGACAACCGAGCAGAAAAAAAAGGAAGGAGCAGTCCTTAGTATAAAGCAGAAGAAGAAGGAAACGGCCGAATGAAACACGGGCTCAAGCGATATACAAAAGCAGCTGTCAGCAGGCCAAATATGGTAATGGAAAACTGTGAACGTTGTATTATCATTCCCTAGATACACAATGCTAAGCATGAACTCTGACACACTGTTTTAATATTTTACTGTTGCATACACGAATATTGCGTTGCGAAGCAAAGTCAGAGTGTCTACTGCCGTCGGCATACTAGCATTTAACATCACGTCAATGTCTAGATCATTGGAGATGGAAGAACCTTTCGTACTTGATAACGTTAAGTGTAGATGGAAAATGGCCATGGTGTGTTCAAAGAAAACACCCCACCGCCGTGTCATTCGTCAAAACATTAAGTAAATTAAACTAAACTCCGCCCGAACAGGCCATGAAGACCTAACGCTACCGATCGGCCGCCGTGTCATCATCAGCCCACAGGTGTCACTGGATGTGGATATGGAGGGGCATGTGGTCAGCACACCGCTCTCCCGGCCGTATGTCAGTTTACGAGACCAGAACCGCTACTTCTCACTCAAGTAGCTCCTCAGTTTGCCTCACAAGGGCTGAGTGCACCCCGCTTGCGAACAGCGCTCGGCAGACTGGATGGTCACCCATCCAAGTGCTAGCCCAGCCCGACAGCGCTTGACTTCGGTTATCGGACGGGAACCGCTGTTACCACTGCAGCAAGATCACGTAATAAATCATCTACACGGCTCGAAACACGAAATCATGCCGTCAATAACACCGAGCATATCGACGGAGATGATCTGATCCAAACATGTCTTTCCAGCAGATCGTATTGTGCTACAAACAAGTTTGAATAAGAAAAAGAGGTTTAAATAGTACTATTTGTACACTGTCACTGGCTTCATCTTTAGTCTTTGCCCTGCCCTTCAGTCTGTAGCAGTCGAGAGTGACCTGACAGCTACGGAGGGGTGATAAGCTGGTCTTCCGGCTGCCAGGGTGGTGCAGCTGCTACCCCGTTTAGGCGTTATGGGCACGATAGGTTGGTGGGAACTACAGCAGTGCCGCGCGGGATTATCCGAGCGGTCAGGGGCACTGCTGTCATGGGCTGTGCGGCTGGTCCCGGCGGAGGTTCGAGTCCTCCCTCGGGCATGGGTGTGTGTGTGTGTGTTCGTCCCTAGGATAATTTAGGTTAAGTAGTGTGTAAGCTTAGGGACTGATGACCTCAGCAGTTAAGTCCCATAAGATTTCACACACATTTGAACATTTTGAACCACAGCAGTCCATCTGAAGCGAAGGTGACCGCAGCAAACTCTTTATATCAGGCCAGAACACATGCAGGTGGGAGACCTCATCCGGTGGACGCAGCCTGACGTCGATGCACTGCGTCTTCGTATCGGTGCAGTGGAGGCGGATGCGCGTGAAAGCCACGCAAGCTGCATGCAGGTAGCGCGCCAAGGCCTGCCCAGACAGAACGCGGCTTGTCTGCGGGGCTCGGCCCTAGCGAATGGTCGCAGCGTTCAGTGGCCAGGGACGCCACGAAGGCAAGAGCAGCGACTACTCGTGTGATCCATCCGGTCCTTTTGCATAGTGTAGTTTCATTTTACATCCTGTTGTTGTTGTTGTTGTGGTCTTCAGTACTGAGACTGGTTTGATGCAGCTCTCCATGCTACTCTATCCTGTGCAAGCTTCTTCATCTCCCAGTACGTATTGCAGCCTACATCCTTCTGAATCTGCTTAGTGTATTCATCTCTTGGTCTCCTTCCACGCTGCCCTCCAATACTAAAATTGTGACCCCTTGATGCCTCAGAACATGTCCTACCAACCGATCCCTTCTTCTAGTCAAGTTGTGCCACGAACTCCACCCCAATCCTATTAAATGCTTCATCATTAGTTATGTGATCTACCCATCTAATCTTCAGCATTCTTCTGTAGCACCACATTTCGAAAGCTCCTATTCTCTTCTTGTCCAAACTATTTATCGTCCTTGTTACACTTCCATATATGGCTACACTCCATACAAATACTTTCAGAAACGACTTCCTGACACTTAAATCAATACTCGATGTTAACAAATTTCTCTTCTTCAGAAACAAAAGGTCCAAATTTTGTACAGGAATGAGTAGCCCAGACGAGGACCAACTCCTTCTCATATTAACACTAGGAAATGGGGAAAGGAGGTTATTGGTCGCATGGCATCAACACGAAGGGAGAATGTCAAGAATACCATCACTTATGTACTGAACTAGAGTCTCACATTAATATGACCAGCACATATGTTCGAGGTGAATGTGCAACAACCACTCATAGACGGCAGATGGTAGCACTAACAACCGAAGCTATATGAAGCATGTCGGTGAGAGGGGGGAGGGGGGTAAAGGGACGTGGAAAACAGTGCTGTCGTTTCAGTAATGCGATTTAACTGACATACAAAAGGAGATTTTCGGGCCAAGGGTGGAAGCATTGTAAACTGTTCGCTTGCTGCAGTGGTTAAAGTATGCAGTGCATGGAAAACAATGAAAGGGGTGGACGATGGCTGAGGAGATGTCCAAGAGCGAATACATGTGCAGCTGTCGAGCAACTGACGGCACAGATGAACCGAGACGCTACCCTCTGAGTCTCCTCAACGACCCTTCAGCTAACTTTGCTGTGTATGGGCCTCTACAGCATACGCCTGGTTCATACACCCAACCGACAGCTGTTGACTGGCGACCCATGCTGGAATTTGTACTCCAACTGGACGTCCGCTAATTGGTGACAGGTGGCCTTTACAGGGTACCACGTTTCATACTCACCGAGCCGAGCGCTGCGACCGAGCGGTTCTAGGCGCTTCACTCCGGGACCAGGCGGCTGCTACGGTCGCAGGTTCGAATCCTGCCTCGAGCGTGAATGTGTGTGATGTCCTTAGGTTAGTTAGGTTTAAGTAGTTCTAAGTCTAGGGGACTGATGACCTCAGATGTTAAGTCCCATAATGCTCAGAGCCAATTGAACCACTTGTTCTGGAAGGTTTCGTTCAGAATGTGGCCATCTTCAGACCATTTATACCCTGAGGGTAAGTGGTGACCTCTGCCGGCCGCGGTGGTCTAGCGGTTCTGGCGCTGCAGTCCGGAACCGCGGGACTGCTGCGGTCGCAGGTTCGAATCCTGCCTCGGGCATGGGTGTGTGTGATGTCCTTAGGTTAGTTAGGTTTAAGTAGCTCTAAGTTCTAGGGGACTTATGACCTAAGATGTTGAGTCCCATAGTGCTCAGAGCCATAAGTGGTGACGGTGAACAAATCAGGTGGTGTGACTCCACGGACGTCAAGTGCGCAGTTGACGTTCGTAGAGCCGTAACACCTCGTCCTCTCACCGCCACCACTTACCCTAAGGGTATAAACGATCTAAAGTTGGCCACATTCTGAATGAAACCGGTAACCATTGCAAATAAATATTTTATTGCTGTCAAGACTGTTTTTAAAACATTTTTGCCAGATCGCTGTTTCCTCTACGAGAAATGTTCTCTGAATTTATTGGTAGTTTAGTTGCTTTAGCGGTTTTTTTTCTTTTTTTGTTAATGACGCCGCCTAATACGCAAAATTATTGTATTTACAATGACACTGGCCGCGGAAGGTTACGAACTTACGTGAATAAACTTGTGAACTCTGTTGAACTGAGGTCATTACAACCTTATATTTACCTGACCAGAAGTCCCATTCTTCTTGGCACTAATTCTAACCTATCCACTTCCCTTTTTAAATTTTGTAACCTACCTGCCCAATTAAGAGATCCGACATTTCATGCTCTTATCCGTAGAAGGCCAGTTTTCGTTCTCTGATAACGACTTCCTCATGAGTAGTCCGAGCCCGGTGATCTGAATGAGGGACTATTTTACCTCCGGAATATTTTACCAACGTCTTAGGTTGTTTGCAGATGACGCTGTCGTTTATCAACTAATAAAGTCATCAGAAGATCAAAACAAACTGCAAAACGATTTAGAAAATATATATGAATGGTGCGAAAATTGGCAGTTGGCCCTAAGTAACGAAAGCGTGAGGTCATCCACATGAGTGCTAAAAGGAATCCGTTAAACTTCCGTTACACGATAAATCAGTCAAATATAAAGGCCATAAATTCAACTAAATACCTAGGAATTACAATTACGAACAAAAATTGGAAGGAACACATAGAATATGTTGTGGGGAAGCTAACCAAAGACTGCGTTTTATTGGCAGGACACTTATACAATGTAACGGATTTACTAAGAAGACTCCTTACACTATGCTGGTCCTTCCTCTTTTAGAGTACTGCTGCGTGATGTAGGATTCTTACCAAATAGGAGTGACGGAGTACATCGAAAAATTTCAAATAATGGTAGCACCTTTTGTATTATTGCGAAATATGGGAGAGTGTGTCACTGAAATTTCTACAGGGTTTGTGCTGGACATAACTAAAAGAAAAGCGTTTTTCGTTGTGGCGGAATCTTCTCACGAAATTCCAATCACCAACTTCCTCCTTCGAATGCGAAAATATTTTGTTGACACCGACCTACATAGGGAAAAATGATCACCACGATAAAATAAGGGAAATAAGAGCTCTTACGGAAACATATAGGCGTTCGTTCTTTCCGCGAGCTATACCAGATTGGAATAATAGAGATTTGTCAAGGTGGATGGATGAACTCTCTGCCAGGCACTTAAACGTGATTTGCAGAGTATCCATGTAGATGTAGATGTAAGAGGATGCCATCGTCATTTAACCATACAGTAGAGCTGCGTGCCCTCGGGAAAAATTACGGCTGTAGTTTCCCCATGCTGTCAGCCGTTCGCAATACCACCAACCCAAGGCCGTTTTGGTCTGCAACCACTGAAATGGCTGCTCCCCCACTTCAGCAACCACATGTAGATACCCCTACTTTGTGATTGCACCTACGTTACGGCTATCTGAATCGCTTTCGCTAACTTCACGTAATTTGTTGCAAAATGCTGTCCAGTTTAGTGCGATATATTCTGGGAGAGACCAATTTTCTGTACGGTGTGATCACATTTAGTATGGCAATAAAAATGGAACATTCTCCAATTCCTCTTTAATTTTTCAGAGAAATCATTAGCGTCAGTATTTCTATTTCTTTCTCCTTGCTCAAGAGTGATGTCTGCGTTCCGACAGCAAACGCATCTAGAGCTTCGTAGTGGAGAGCGCGTGGGTACGGCGGGCAGTCACTTAACCTCCGTCAATTGGCCAGTTCCCTTTCGAATCCGCTCGCCTCGTAAAAGAACTACGCTTAACGATCTGGAATCAATTCATTCGTTCGGCTGCGAGTTACGATAAAAGAGGCAATCAGTGACTACAGATTCCGCATATGTAGCGCGCTGTTTACTGTCAACAGTGGCAGAGCGCAGCACACCGAAAGGAGACACGAAATAAAAAAAAAATGAATCCAAGTTTTCCATAATTCATGATCGTTATAAATTTTAAATTTAAATGTTATACAAACAATAAATTATTATTACAATTTTTGTACTCACCATTCTTTTATTACAGTGATGTACAGGGTGGCCTGGAAAATATTTCATGCACCGTAAGAGTAGCAATCCAACTTACATCATCTACTCACTTTCATTTTGGCGACACTGTCATGTCAAAATTGTAATTAGGCCGTTTGAAATAAAAAATAAAAAATAACATGAAATCGAAAATTTTCGTACCGTTACTGGGATAGAATTTCTCGCGTTTATCTTGATCTCGTAATAATTTATCCCTCAGATATTGGTCAAGTCTCTTCGAATGATATTTCGGTCGTATGCCTTTCGTCCACCTTCCGAGTGACTTTTATTTCGGTTACACTCCAGTAACCTAATAGATCAAGGCGTAGCAAACTGTTAAATCATCTGATAGTTTGATTTATTTTAAAGTAAGTAAGAGAACAAGAAATCCATTTCCGTTCTGCACTGCTTCATGAGAAAGAGCCTGAGAGACATAACTCAAATTTGACTGTTCAAGAACGATATCTTGCTGATGTATCAGAAATTTCAAAACAGATTTGCACATACCACGCTGAGATGCTGTGAGTAGGACGCTACATTAAAGAACTATTCAGTTAACACGTTCTTCGGCACCATTTCATTTCTGTAGAGTCTGTTTGGAATACTTTGCGGAAATTTGTATCAACGTAAGCAAGCCGGGAACAATTTGTAGTTACGCACACTGTGTTGGGCAGCTAGAATCGTGACGCATGGCGATATGTTGACAAGAACACAGTGGTGCTTCTCATGTAAAGGTGTTCTTTCTTTCTCTCTGGTGGTGGTGGTGATGACTGAAAATAACCCTCTCTCTACCTCCTTTCCAGCATCTGGAACGAACTTTTAGGAAGGGAGAGAGTTGCAGCCACGAAATTTTTTATAGGAATCCTTGAGTATGTTTCGCTTCGTCGATGAGAAGTTGGAGAGTCCTTCTAGGTCCCTGTTGTTTTTCCGACTGCCTTTCCCGATGATTTTACCCAGCGCATACTCGCAAGCCTCTGCAACTTGCTGGTCCAATGCCGATTGGAACTGATGGAGAACTAGTAGCGTCCACTAAGCACGACAGTAATTCCCGTTTGTCTAGGAACTGAGCAGATAGCACAAGAAATGAAATGGGATTCCTCCTTACTGTGCCATCTACACTCCTGGAAATTGAAATAAGAACACCGTGAATTCATTGTCCCAGGAAGGGGAAACTTTATTGACACATTCCTGGGGTCAGATACATCACATGATCACACTGACAGAACCACAGGCACATAGACACAGGCAACAGAGCATGCACAATGTCGGCACTAGTACAGTGTATATCCACCTTTCGCAGCAATGCAGGCTGCTATTCTCCCATGGAGACGATCGTAGAGATGCTGGATGTAGTCCTGTGGAACGGCTTGCCATGCCATTTCCACCTGGCGCCTCAGCTGGACCAGCGTTCGTGCTGGACGTGCAGACCGCGTGAGACGACGCTTCATCCAGTCCCAAACATGCTCAATGGGGGACAGATCCGGAGATCTTGCTGGCCAGGGTAGTTGACTTACACCTTCTAGAGCACGTTGGGTGGCACGGGATACATGCGGACGTGCATTGTCCTGTTGGAACAGCAAGTTCCCTTGCCGGTCTAGGAATGGTAGAACGATGGGTTCGATGACGGTTTGGATGTACCGTGCACTATTCAGTGTCCCCTCGACGATCACCAGTGGTGTACGGCCAGTGTAGGAGATCGCTCCCCACACCATGATGCCGGGTGTTGGCCCTGTGTGCCTCGGTCGTATGCAGTCCTGATTGTGGCGCTCACCTGCACGGCGCCAAACACGCATACGACCATCATTGGCACCAAGGCAGAAGCGACTCTCATCGCTGAAGACGACACGTCTCCATTCGTCCCTCCATTCACGCCTGTCGCGACACCACTGGAGGCGGGCTGCACGATGTTGGGGCGTGAGCGGAAGACGGCCTAACGGTGTGCGGGACCGTAGCCCAGCTTCATGGAGACGGTTGCGAATGGTCCTCGCCGATACCCCAGGAGCAACAGTGTCCCTAATTTGCTGGGAAGTGGCGGTGCGGTCCCCTACGGTACTGCGTAGGATCCTACGGTCTTGGCGTGCATCCGTGCGTCGCTGCGGTCCGGTCCCAGGTCGACGGGCACGTGCACCTTCCGCCGACCACTGGCGACAACATCGATGTACTGTGGAGACCTCACGCCCCACGTGTTGAGCAATTCGGCGGTACGTCCACCCGGCCTCCCACATGCCCACTATACGCCCTCGCTCAGAGTCCGTCAACTGCACATACGGTTCACGTTCACGCTGTCGCGGCATGCTACCAGTGTTAAAGACTGCGATGGAGCTCCGTATGCCACGGCAAACTGGCTGACACTGACGGCGGCGGTGCACAAATGCTGCGCAGCTAGCGCCATTCGACGGCCAACACCGCGGTTCCTGGTGTGTCCGCTGTGCCGTGCGTGTGATCATTGCTTGTACAGCCCTCTCGCAGTGTCCGGAGCAAGTATGGTGGTTCTGACACACCGGTGTCAATGTGTTCTTTTTTCCATTTCCAGGAGTGTATACAAAACCCATGCTTTGCTGTTCACAGAATGTAATTCAGGCCCACATGTCTCCAATTACACAATTTTCAGATTATGTTGATTAAAGTACTGTAGAATTTTTAATGTGGTCATTGTGATCTAGCGGATATAGGACCAGACTATGTCCGTAGAAGTCCCGGCTTCAGTTCCGAATACAAGCGGGAAGCTTTCCTCGTTGTTCCAACCCGTCCACGGCGACCCCAGGTCTACCCAGCATGCTTAAAAAAACCTTCGTTCCACCAATGCTTGAATATTCTTAAGTATGGGATCCGTACCAGATAGGATAGAGGAAACAGAGAAGATACAGAGAAGACCAGAGGGTTTTGTTACAGGTTCGTTTAGCATGCGTCACAGAGGCGCTGTAAGAGAAGCGTTCTGCTCGGGGAGATGTTTGCTGTTAAAAGATCCTATGGCGTACGTTCCTACAAGGGTCCACAAATATATTTCTTCATCCTACGTATATCTCGTGGAGGACCATGAAAATAAAATTAGATTCGAGCTAACACGGGGGCTTGCCGGCAATCGTTCTTGCCGCGAAGCATTCGCGACTGGAACGGGAAAGGGTAGAAGCGACGGTGATGCACAAAATACCTTCCGCCCACACCTGAGGGTGGCTTGTGAAATGTAGATATAAGTGTAGATATGGATGTAGGTGTATCATGTGGGTACCAGAGATCTTTACTCGGGATAAAAGATGACCTGGGCGTTGGATCTGGGATCGTCACCCTGCCACTGTAGTCCATCAAAAGTTATCCACAGACTTCACCTCTTTTGTTTTACTGTACTCAGTTCTATCACCTGTTTGCTATTAAAACTATTTCCTGCGATTCCACTAAACCATTTGTACAGGGAAAGGCGGTACTTCGATAAAGGCATTATTTTATTCAGATGGTGCTTTGCAGCTCACACCAATTCCATGTTTGTGACTAAAATGTCGACATAGGATTTCTTTAAAATTTATTATGCAGGACATATACTGGACCTCACGCCCCTCTTCACGATGGACTGAAGTGACTTTCGAATACATACAGTAACTAGTGGAACATTATTTGGCTTTATAGTCGGCATGTTTAAAATCTCTTGTCTTTAGGTATCGTTTTGATATATAAACAATCGTAAATGCACGTACGTCATTCAATTGCCTCATATATTAAAATTGTGGGCAGTAAAGTAACGACTAGTTTTTAATGACATCGTGCATGCATTCAAGATTGCATGTTGAAACGATACTCACACACAATAGACTACAAACATGATGACTTGGTGCCAAATACTGTTCCACTGGCACTGTATTTATCGAAACGTAACTTTGAATGCGAACGTTTCCCATTACATTTTCCACCATCAGTTTATGTTAATTAATAAGGAATGTATGCACTGCATGTGTGGTCTTTGCTTAACGGAGGCCACAGGCCCATTTTGCTGTCGCGTTTACATCACATATACAAATATTTTGTATACAACGTGTATAAAGTACAAAGGTTTTACATCACATAGGATTTGTATAAAAAGTAATCCTATGCGTGTCTGATTTACTGCGTATCCAAGCTCAACATTTTAGTGCGTATAGATATTCACGGCCTCAAAAGCAGCACGGCTTTAAATACTGATTTGCATTCCTATCTTTTTTTAAATTACGTGACGATGGTGGGGCTCAGTCAGTCAACACGTCATTTGCAGCTTCGCGGTCGTTCTCTGCCGTGTTGCTTACCTCCATACTTGCAATTCTCCTCCCACTTCTACTGATCAGCTGCACACAACGCCTGACCAAATACGACGGCAGAGGGTATTGCGCTCTTTTGAAGAGAGGTTGTGCGTTCTCGCACAACACAGCGCATAGCGTGTCAGCAGAGGGCAAGGACAGGAGGGCCCGGGGACTCTGCTGTGCTGAATCACTAGTGGCGCACACACACACACACACACACACACACACACACTGTGGCCGAAGACAGTGGGCGGCGGCACGGAACTTTCACGTGAGACCTATCCCCCACCTGGAGGCTCACTGCAGTGTCCAACTAACGCCGTGCGGAGGCGGACTGGCGTTAAACTGGTTCTTAGTAGCCACTGTATTCAAATGAAGACTAAGGACTTACCGGTTTCGGGCAAGTTTCCCTTACACAGAAGCCTTCATACGCCTTTATTAGAGTAATTGAAAATCACTGCATTGCTTATGTTCTACAGAACGTATTAGACTTCATACACGTTGCGTTTGACAATGGTAGACTAGTCATACCACCTTTATAGGATGTGTCGACTTAGAAAAAGCATTCGACTGTGTAAAATGGTGCAAGGTATTCGCAATGGGAAATGGGAAAACCAAGAGTAAGCTATACAGAATGAAAGGGAAGCAGCGGTTGGGGAGGGAGTGAGGCAGGGTTTTAGCCTATCCCCGATGTTATTCAATCTGTATATTGAGCAAGCAGTAAAGGTAACAAAAGAAAAATTCGGAGTAGGAATTAAAACCCATGGAGACGAAATTAAAAATTTGAGGTTCGCCGATGACACTGTAATTCTTTCAGAGACAGCAGAGGACCTGGAAGAGCAGCTGAACGGAATGGACAGTCTTGAAAGGAGGATATAAGATGAACATCAACAAAAGCAAAACGAGGATAATGGAATGTAGTCGAATTAAGTCGGGTGATGCTGAGGGAATTAGATTAGGAAATGAGACACTTAAAGTAGTAAAGGAGTTTTGCTATTTGGGGAGCAAAATAACTGATGATGGTCGAAGTAGAGAGGATATAAAATGTAGACTGGAAATGGCAAGGAAAGCGTTCCTGAAGAAGAGAAATTTGTTAACATCGAGTATAGATTTGAGTGGCAGGAAGTCTCTTCTGAAAGTATTTGTATGAAGTGTAGCCATGTATGGAACTGAAAAGTGGACGATAAATAGTTTGGAGAAAAAGACAATAGAGGCTTTCGAAGTGTGGTGTTACAGAAGGATGCTGAAGATTAGATGGGTAGATCACATAACTCATGAGGAGGTACTGAATAGAAGTGGGGAGAAGAGAAATTTGTGGCACAACTTGACTAGAAGAAGGGATCGCTTGGTAGGACATATTCTGAGGCATCAAGGGATCACCAATTTAGTATTGGAGAGCAGGGCGGAGGGTAAAAATCGTAGAGGGAGACCAAGAGATGAATACACTAACCATATTCAGAAGGATGTAGGTTGCAGCAGGCACTGGGAGATGAAACAGCTTGCACAGTATAGAGTAACATGGAGAGCTGCATCAAACCAGTCTCTGGACTGAAGACCACAACAACAACAACATACAGAAATGTGGGTAATTCATAATATCTATGAGAACCAAAATGCAACAATAAGAATGGAAAACCAAGAACGAAATGCTCGGGTTAATAGGGTGTAAGACAGAGTCGCAATCCTTCTTCCCGGAGGTTCGATCTGTGCAACGAAAAAGCATTGACCGTAATTAGCGATAGGTTCAAGAGTGGAATTGAAATTCATGGCGAAAGGATATCTACGATAAGATTCACAGCTAAGGACATTCTCAGTGAAAGACTGGAAGAATTACAGGACTTGTTTAATGGAATGAACAGCTTAATGAGCATAAACAAAGAATTGGGAATACCCAAATGAAGACGAAAGTAAGGAGCAGCAGAAATGAAGTTAGTGTTGAACTTACCATCAAAATTAGCGTTACGAGGCAGATGAATTGAAGGAAATCTGCTACATTGAAACCAAAATGACGTATGATGGAGAAAATGGAAATGAGCATTTGGCGTCATTGGCGGGGAGGCTCCGTACGTGCTGGTCCGGCCGCGTGGTGCAGATCTTATTACATTCGACGCCACATTTGGCGACGTGCGCGCCGGATGGGGATGAAATGGTGATGAATACAACACAACATCCAGTCCCTGAGAGGAGAAAATCTCCGACCCAGCCGGGAATCGAACCCGGGCGCGTAGGACGGCAATCCGTCACGCTGACCACTCAGCTATCGGGGCGGACATGATGGTCGATGGAAAGATGAGATAAAAATCAGAGGACAGGCAAAGAAAGAATTTCTGACCAAGAGAAATCTTCTAGTATCAAACATTGTCCTCAATCTGAGGAATCAATTTCTGAGAACGTACGTCTGGAGCAGTGTTGTGTGGAAGTGAATCATTGACTCCGGAGAAACCGGAAAGCAAGAGCAACGAAGAGTTTGAGATATGAGGATGTACTGCAGAAAATTAGGTGGACTGGTAAGAAATGAGGCTTTCTGCGTAATCGGCGAGGAAAGAAGTACGTGGAAAACAGAGCAAGAAGACGGGACAGGAAGATAGTACAAGTATTAAGACATCATGGAATAACCTCCGTAAAGGACGGAGTTGTAGTGGGTGAAAACTATAGAGAGAGACAGAGATTGGAATATATGCTATAAATAATTCAGTACCGTAGGAGTGAACTCTTCTCTGATATGAATAGTGGGCAAACGAGTTGAGGTCAGCGGTCTTATAACGCTCCGTAAATTTAAGACAATGCCCTTCAAGTTGTCATGGGTGCAAACAGCTCGAATCCCACATCTTCAGCACCTACAATCGCTTAGAGAGAGAATGAGACATGACGATTTGTAGATGGAATTATGCTTTCTCTTTGGCAAGGTTAAAAAACACCAAAGAGCACAGAGATCGATCTGACATTACATTTGATACTGGAGATAAGTTACGAAAAATCAAGACATACGAGTAGCACTTATCGAAATGAAAAGTGTTTATCCTGTTCCAAACACAATCTCGAGCACTTTATTTTGTATTACGATCCACCTCTTTAGCTGAATGGTCAGCACGGCTGCCATGCGAAGGTCCTGAGTTCGATTTCCGGAACTTCTGGGGACTTTTCCTTGATGGGAGGCCTCTGAGCCGTGCGTGGCTCGTGTTCGTGCCGTTTATTACTTAACATCTTGTCTTTGAGGTACTGACGTCCCGTTTCTTATCCGATTTACTGGCGTCACTAAGTTTCTGGCTTGCCTGCCCGTGAGTGGCAGCAGCAGCGCTTATCGTACTATCTTTGGAGCTACCGCTAGTATTTCCGGGTCGTCGTGTGTCGGAAGTTCAGTCGGAACGCAGCAGCAGTGACGTCCAGACAGCCATGGCTTACCCGACCGTTGCTGACACACATGACTTGAGTGGGGAAGACCTTGGTTGGTCGTTCGGTCGGTCGGTCGTCTCATCGGACGACGCGTATTTGGTCGCCGATCGCTTCTGGGTTCTCTGTGTGTGTGTCCACTTGTGGTTCGTCCTTGTTGTTCCACAGTGACCATTTTAGTATTGTTCGAGTAGTTTGTGGAAGCGTTTTCGCGCAACCGTGTGTAGCTTGTGTGGTTTTGCCAGAGCAGTTATTTGAATGCTGTCTGCATGCTGGATTGAGTCGGTCGGTTAGGACAGAGCAGGGAGGAAGTCTATGTGGCGCGAGGGGTCAGGCTGGGACAACTGGCAGCGTGCACGCGCGGTCGGATTGTGAGGCGCTCGCTAGCTGCGAGAGATACAAAGTTCGTTGTCCACCGAACCTGGACACGAGTTGAGTGATCAGTCAACCTGTTATGGAACCTCAGCTGCTGTGACATCTCCTCATTCATTGCCCGTTGCTACTTCCTGGGCCGTTCCGGCAAGCAGCAACGTATGGTGTGTTGGAGTCGGCGAAATTTTGCAGCCGTCTTACTGTATGGTCTTTAACTATTAAATCGGTTGTTACTTATCAGTGAAGTGCACCAGAGGTATTTTCTGCCTCGTGGCCGTTAAAGCCCCAGTTACCTGTCCTGGTCGTTAGCATAGTTTTCCGGCAGTGCGTTTTTCCTCGCAGTGTTGATACTGTCTGGCATGGCATGTACTTCGACAGCATTTGGTGGTTGTTCATATTTTTTTTTACTAGTTATTGTGCATTGGCTGTTTTTAAACGGCAATTTTGAAGACTTAGTGCTGCTGGTACCTTCGTCCTCGGCTGATATTTTCCATTGTTGTGCCGTTGGTCGGGCGGAAGGGAATTCATTAGTTTGTGGGTCGGTCCGTCAGCCGTTCCTGGGTCGGGTTGCCATCCGGTTATTTAACCTTACTCGTGGCTGCCTGTCTCACCTCACCTTACGTTAGAGCTACCTCCTCAGGCTGACCCTTGGGACACTTCTGAGCACCACCGTTCTGTTGGTTATAGATTGTGATTTTCATTTTACTCTGTAGCACTGTGTAAGGCCTTCAGTCGTCTATTAATTTAGTTAATTTTAATTTTAAAAGAAGGCATTCTGACATCTTCAATTAAAATTTTGAAGATTCATTTGCTGAAACTAATTTTTTTGAAAAAAATTTGCTCTATCTGTAATTCTTGTTATCCAGGCCCTAAGGCCTAAATTGTTCAATGTCTTGTGTGTGTCCTTCAGCCGATTATTTACGCGAATTTTTTTAAGTAAGGCTGTTGTGTACATAGTTCCGCGTAGTCAGCGCATACACAAATTTCCCACCAGAGCGCGCCCCACTAAGCACAACAGCGCAGGCGCAGCGCTCGTCCGTCTCCGCACTATGAGATGGCGCTGCCATAGAGACGGACCAAATTCTGCTTCCGCCAATCCGCGTATTAATATGTAACGCAGTCAATGAGATTGCTGCTAACGTAGAACCTTTTCTCCTCGCCGGCCGCGGTGGTCTCGCGGTTCTAGGCGCGCAGTCCGGAACCGCGCGACTGCTATGGTCGCAGGTTCGAATCCTGCCTCGGGCATGGATGTGTGTGATGTCCTTAGGTTAGTTAGGTTTAAGTAGTTCTAAGTTCTAGGGGACTTATGACCACAGCTGTTGAGTCCCACAGTGCTCAGAGCCATTTGAACCATTTTTTTTTTAACCTTTTATCCTCGCGGATCACACTCGCACAGTGATACATGAACACGTGAGGTATTATAACGAGTGTACAGACCACCGATTAGTCAGTCTGCATTTGTGTGCAACAGTCTGTACGAGTTCTACATTTGTCTGTACCAGCCTATAGTCTAGTTTCAGTCTGCGTCTAATAAGATTACCATATTCCTGTACATAGCCACGAAGATAAATGTATAGACACTTTGTCAGGTATCAGAGATATATGTGAGAATAAGATTAACATACCAATACCAAAGAAACTCCAGATTGTCAATTGTAAATAGCATCCAGAATCAAGTTAAGTAATTTTTATGCTTGTTAATATTTTAATAAATGTGTGTGAAAATTAATCAAGTTCTGTTTAAAGTTGGTCACCGTCAATCTGCTACTCTAAGCGTGCAAGTGGCATTTCTATCGTCTGACCTAACGGCAGAAGATAAACACGCCATGATAAGACCACAAGACATATTGCTGACACTCGCCTACTTCGTTAGAGCGACAAGTCAAATAATCTGATGGTGTGTGTACCGAAGGTCTTATAGTACTCACACCACAAAGGCCTTCAGCTGTGTGTATTTTTTTTAAAGGAATTTTTAAAACTTGTGTGCAAGCCTTCAGCCGTTCTTGTTTTTGGTGTGGTTTTGGGCCTTCAGCCCGGGAGGTATCTCAAGTTTTCTTAACTAGGCCTTCAGCCATATTGTTTTAATTTTATCCTTTTAAGACAATGTGTATTTAAGTGGTTCTTAGGAAAATAAAAGTTTGTGTGTTTTGTGCAACTGACAGTAGCTGATTACGGCCTCCTTCCACAACCAAAACCTGATCTGCTCTACCCTGCGAAACCCAAATATCAGCCTCAGCATCGTAAGGCTAACTGTGGAGCTACTCGACTGATTAGTAGAGGTTTCAAATTCAAGAAACCCGACAACGACTGAGAGAACTGTACCTCATCCTATGTTTACTGGCAGACGATGACATGGTGGTCGGTCGGATCCAACTGACCTGTCGAGAGCCAGAACAAGGAACCGTACAGTACCTTAGCTTATCTATCCTAACAGAACGACCCAAAAATTCAAGAGAGATGTACGCGGATGTGAGTCTGCAGCTAGGGGCTGATACCCGCATGTCTCTGCTCCCGTAGCGTTGCACTGTGCTACACCGTGCCCAAGCAGTAGAGCCTGAGACGGCGCCCCCTCCCGGCAGCTGGGACGCGGCTGGTCCAGGTGGGCGCCTCACGACCGCCCGCCGACACGAGGGGCTTTCTCCAGCCCGGCTGACCCTCTTCCAGCTCTTCCAGCCGCGGCGGCATTGCCGGCCTCCGCAAGACCAGACCGTCTCGCCGTAACGAGAGTGGTCGCAGCCCAGTCTGCTCCGGCCTGGCGTGCAGAGAAAGCGCGGCCTTGCTCATTAGAGACGCTGCTCAAGGCATCCGTGGCCAGCGGCTGCAGCGGAAAGCAGCGTACTACCCGCAGACGTCCGCGAAGAACGTCTGGCCGAGCCGACGCAGTGACGTATTTCTCCAGCAGCAAGCTCAGGATCCGTGCTGTGGTGGAGGGGAGGGGGGCGGTGTGGAGAGGGGAAGGGGGTAGACAACATTGGTATTAGTCTTGATTTTATCCATACCGGATGAGAGGTCGTGGTTGTGAATGTCAATGTTAAAAAATATATCGGCTCAACCACTTGTTTATAGTGTAAAAGACTAAGATTGACGCGTTTCGGAAGTCAAGCTTCCATCATCAGAGTAATAAAAAGTAAAAGAACCTGTTAAGACTCGCTAAAATGGAACATGCACCAGGCACAATAAATTTGATAATAAAATTAAAACATCGTGGCTACTTCCCTTGTTGCAGCCGTGTCTTCCAAGGTGCATCTCCACATAGTCGTCAAAATATAAAAAACACTAAAATGGTAGGCACGTTTTTAAAATATTTAGGAAACCAACCACAACTTATCTGTTGATACAAAATAATTCCTGCCATCCTAATAGCCAGAAACTTTCTGCTTTTAGATCTTTGATAGATAGAGCCTTTAGAGTCCCTATGAATGAAGAGACAGAATGACTGAGCTGAACATCGTGAAACAAGTAGCCAGAGCTAACGGATATCACCGAAACGTTGTCAATAAATTAATACGACAGAAACAGCGCTCGAATGCAAGGAAGAATACCGCAAATAATACTACGAGAGTCACAATACCGTACTTCGGTGATATTTCGCAAAAAGTGGCTAACATTTTCAAACCTTTTAAATCACTTTTCAGACCAATAATACGCTGTGGTTTAAACTAAGAAATAATTTGCAGCAGGAAAGCGATAAATATGGGAGAGCTGGGGCCTATAAAATTCAGTGTAACACGTGCAAGGCAAGCTATGTAGGCCAAACTGGTAGGTCCTTTAAAGTACGTTACAAAGAACATGGCGATGCTCTCCGGCTTAATAATTTCGAAAAGTCAGCTGTAGCCACGCATATTTGGGAAACGTGACACCCCATGTTGGGAATAGATCAGGATCTCGTTATTTTACATAGACAGGATAAAGGCAAAAAGCTGGATCTACTTGGTCTTATGTCAAAGCGGTAGGTGGATCAAAACAAAATGTCCAGACACTCTGTGACCAAAATGGTACTGAAACAGAGGGTGACAGACTAAAAGCCGAAATACTAAATGTCTTTTTCCAAAGCTGTTTCACAGAGGAAGACTGCACTGTAGTTCCTTCTCTAGATTGTCGCACAGATGACAAAATGGTAGATATGGAAATAGACGACAGAGGGATAGAGAAACAATTAAAATCACTCAAAAGAGGAAAGGCCGCTGGACCTGATGGGATACCGGTTCGATTTTACACAGAGTACGCGAAGGAACTTGCCCCCCTTCTTGCAGCGATGTACCGTAGGTCTCTAGAAGAGCGTAGCGTTCCAAAGGATTGGAAAAGGGCACAGGTCATCCCCGTTTTCAAGAAGGGACGTCGAACAGATGTGCAGAACTATAGACTTATATCTCTAACGTCGGTCAGTTGTAGAATTTTGGAACACGTATTATGTTCGAGTATAATGACTTTTCTGGAGACTAGAAATCTACTCTGTAGGAATCAGCATGGGTTTCGAAAAAGACGGTCGTGTGAAACCCAGCTCGCGCTATTCGTCCACGAGACTCAGAGGGCCGTAGACACGTGTTCACAGGTAGATGCCGTGTTTCTTGACTTCCGCAAGGCGTTCGATACAGTTCCCCACAGTTGTTTAATGAAAAAAGTGAGAGCATATGGACTATCAGACCAATTATGTGATTGGATTGAGGAGTTCCTAGATAACAGAACGCAGCATGTCATTCTCAATGGAGAGAAGTCTTCCGAAGTAAGAGTGATTTCAGGTGTGCCACAGGGAAGTGTCATGGGACAGTTGCTGTTCACAATATACATAAATGACCTGATGGATGACATCGGAAGTTCACTGAGGCTTTTTGCATATGATGCTGTGGTGTATCGAGAGGTTGTAACAATGGAAAATTGTACTTAATGCAGGAGGATCTGCAGCGAATTGACGCATGGTGCAGGGATTGGCAATTGAATCTCAATGTAGACAAGTGTAATGTGCTGCGAATAGATAGAAAGATAGATCCCTTATCATTTAGCTACAAAATAGCAGGTCAGCAACTGGAAGCAGTTAATTCCATAAATTATCTGGGAGTACGCATTAGGAGTGATTTAAAATGGAATGATCATATAAAGTTGATCGTCGGTAAAGCAGATGCCAGACTGAGATTCATTGGAAGAATCCCACGGAAATGCAATCCGAAAACAAAGGAAGTAGGTTACTGTAGTGTTAGCAGTTAGCCAACACTACGCACACTACTTGGTTGAGGAGGCCGAAATGCACGCTATAAGCTCACGCAGGATGGCGTGAGGTCTGAAACAGGATACGTAATGAATGCTATAAAGAAAAGTACGTAGCATCTGGAATACTTAACTTTAATCCATCATTTGTATACATCGTTCTTGATGAGACATGCTTCATACGATAACCATCAATTGCTATGGCGCCTTGCTAGGTCGTAGCCATTGACTTAGCTGAAGGCTATTCTATCTGCTCTGCAAATGAGCGAGGCTTCGTCAGTGTGCATCGCTAGCTAACTCGTCCGTACAACTGGGGCGAGTGCTAGTCCGTCTCTCGAGACCTGCCGTGTGGTGGCGCTCGGTCTGCGATCACTGACAGTGGCGACACGCGGGTCCGACATGTACTAATGGACCGCGGCCGATTTAAAGCTACCACTTAGCAAGTGTGGTGTCTGGCGGTGACACCACAGTTACAGTACGCTTGCTCGCCCACTGCTTGAATACTGCTCAGCAGTGTGGGATCCGTACCAGATAGGGTTGATAGAAGAGGTAGAGAAGATCCAACGGAGAGCAGCGCGCTTCGTTACAGGATCATTTAGCAATCGCGAAAGCGTTACGGAGATGATAGATAAACTCCAGTGGAAGACTCTGCGGGAGAGACGCTCAGTAGCTCCGTACGGGCTTTTGTTAAAGCTTCGAGAACATACCTTCACCGAAGAGTCAAGCAGTATATTGCTCCCTCCTACGTATATCTCGCGAAGAGACCATGAGGATAAAATCAGGGAGATTAGAGCCCACACAGAGGCATACCGACAATCCTTCTTTCCACGAACAATACGAGACTGGAATAGAAGGGAGAACCGATGGAGGTACTCAGGGTACCCTCCGCCACACACCGTCAGGTGGCTTGCGGAGTATGGATGTAGATGTAGATGTAGAACAGCTGGAAATTACGATACATGTCGTTGATAATCAGAACACACTGAATGAACAGCTAACTGGTGATACAAATAACTTTTTCAAACATTTCACTGGTTCCTTTTAGTAACTACATTTTTAACAAGTGGCAGGATACCATCATTTCATGAGGTCCTTGGAGCATGTATACGTTATCTGTTTGTATAGACATCTCTGTGACTTCCTTGTTTACTTGCGCGAGAGCTCACTCGCGTTTCAGTGTCGTGTTTGGCTACGTGGTGTGTGGTATCAACGAAGACGCACGGCCGGTTTACGACGATAGAGGAGAGAGCCATGTGGTTAGATGTTGAGCACCATAGGCGACACCGTTTTAGAGATTTTTATATTTTGATGACTACGTGGAGATGCACCTTGGAAGACACGGCTGCAACAAGGGAAGTAGCCACGATGTTTTAATTTTATTATCAAGTTTATTGTGCCTGGTGTGTGTTCCATTTTAGCGAGTTTTAACAGGTTCTTTTACTTTTTATTATTCTGATGATGGAAGCTTGACTGCCGGCCGAAGTGGCCGTGCGGTTAAAGGCGCTGCAGTCTGGAACCGCAAGACCGCTACGGTCGCAGGTTCGAATCCTGCCTCGGGCATGGGTGTTTGTGATGTCCTTAGGTTAGTTAGGTTTAACTAGTTCTAAGTTCTAGGGGACTAATGACCTCAGCAGTTGAGTCCCATAGTGCTCAGAGCCATTTTTTTTGAAGCTTGACTTCGGAAACGCTTCAATATTAGTGTTTTACACTATAAACAAGTGGTTGACCCGATATATTTTTTAACATTCGTATTAGTTCCCTACATTCGAAATGTGGTTCTGGATACTTTTCCTATTAGTCAGCATCCATTACATGTCCCACTTTTTTCTGATATTCAACTAATACGTATGTCCATAGGCTGGATTCTTTCGTGTGGCAGTTTGTGCCCAAACTGTCACGTAACCTATCCGATAATGTAATATGCATATCCCAAGGGTAACTACAGTCGTTTTCTTTAATGCTACGTGAAAACTGCAGACAATGTTCAGTACATGGATTTTAGCCATAGTGGATGCTGTTGAACTCCTTGACTGTTCCTATATAGGGTGTAGAAAAATTTCCCCTACCAGTCACAATAAAAGGTTATTTATTTGTCACGCGACCGGTTTCGGGCTTGCGCCCATTCTCAGGTGTTTATACATTCACGTACATGTTTATATTGCTGGAGATCACTGAATAAATACAAAAAAAATATTTGCTGGTGACTAAACAGATACAAGTGGGGCAATTGTAAGTGGAAAGGCAGCATTTGTCGAAAATGTATTTGTACTTCATAAAGATGAAGCATCATTATTATAGCTACGCTATGGTGACAGTTTTTCCACTTAGTTGGACACTTATTATCATTTTCACTTCCATATTTCAGTTTTATAAAGTTTAGCTGCATATTTCGCTTTTACCATGTGCACTCGTGAAATACACTGTGTTTACATACAAACATGTGGGCTACGGTCAAAGAACTTAGCCACAGGAAGTGCAGGTGTGTTGCACATAGAGAAACGTAAAAAGCTATTATAGACTGCGACATTTTTTTATGCAAATTATGAAATTTTTTGATCCACGTTGTTGGTTCAAATGGCTCTGAGCACAATGGGACTTAACTTCTGAGGTCATCAGCCCCCTAGAACTTAGAACTAATTAAACCTAACTAACCTAAGGACATCACACACATCCATGCACGAGGCAGGATTCGAACCTGCGACCGTAGCGGTCGCGCGGTTCCAGACTGAAGTGCCTACAGCCGCTCGGCCACACTGGCCGGCACTAATCATCAAGCATTAAAGAAAATTAATGTTGTAACTTCGACGGTTCTTTGTAATTTACTGCATAAATTAATAATTCTCTCGGTCACTGTACACTTAAATTAATATTCTTAGTCCCTCCAGTGATTAGCATCTCAGCTGTGTGACATACTCTTTTTAGAATTTGAATTAAATGGTGCTGTATCCTTTGAGACACTTAATGTCCATAGTTTAGACATGTTTATTTTATCGAATACTTTTTATGTAGGCGGTAAGTGCAACATGCGTCTCAAGGTTGAGTTATTTGTTTTAGACTGAAGATGCTTTCTGTACATGAACAACATTTTCTAAATCCTGCTTGTCCTTCATCTAATATTACATCAGTAATTATCTTAAACTGACTATTTATTATCCTGTAGTGCACTTTATAGACAGAGTTGAGTGGGTTTCCACAGTTCTTTCTTTCCTCTTTCTTAAATCTAGATGTTATTTCGGCTATATGCCATGCAGGAGTTATGTCATCCTTCTTCAACATTCGCCTATTATGTGTAAGAATCGTAGCTCAAAAAACATTTCGCTATATTTTAGCAATTCAGTGTTTATTCCGTCTCAAACACCATTTTTTCTATTTACTTATTTCTTTTAAAGAAGAAAGACCTTAATACCAGCAACAGCGGAAGAAAGGCACTTTGACACGGCGAAGCTCGTGGAAGAGGCAACACCTTCGATGTAGCAGAGACTCTGAAGCTGTGTAGGAAGCAATTTATCTAGAGGAAGGAATCCTCGAACAAGAACCGGCCACGTCATGAGGCCTAATGTGGCAACCCCACCAAGCGACTGACTCTACTAAAGTTTGGTAACCTGCACGCTGCAGAGGGTGTCCAGAAAGGCCCGGTTTGTGAAAATAACTTATCTAGTGAGAAGAGATGGGGAAGAGGAAGACTGTCCCCGCTGGTTAAGCCCCTGTCTTCCTTCTCTGCTTGCTGCAAGATTCAGCATAGTACCTCCATGATGTCACAACTACCAACCTTGACACAAAACACAGAAGACACATCGAATTTCTACTGGGATATTTGTCACGTCGAATTAGTACGAGGCCTATAATTGTGATGGTATCATCAAAACTAGTCAGCTCAATTGTATATTGCCCTGCGCGGAGAAGTATAAAAGCGGGAGCTATTGCGCATTATTACGCAAACAGGTGTTGGGGAGTTAAGCTCTTGGTTCTCTACCTGTAAAGAGCTCGAATGTAAACCGAAACCTACCAGAGCAGGCAATATTTGTCTGACTTGAACCTAGCCTTCAAGTCCCAGTGAAGCGCAGATTCGCTAGAAAAGACAAGTGATTCGCATTCCACGTTAAATTTTAGTTGCATTCCACTAGTAGTATTATTGGGAATAAGTGGCCACCAACACATACACCAGGTCTGTGACCCACGAGGAATTATTATTTTTGAGGAGGATTAGGAACGAGTATGGATGAGTATACACCTAGTAGTATGAAACCGGTCCCATCTAATGTGGCCACCATTAATGAATCATAAGTAGTTAGTACATAAATGTGCATCGTTACTTTCTTGTCACGTTTCGGAGCCTCAAGAAACACGTGTAGCAGACTGCCGGTGCACTACCACTGAGCTGATCGATTGTGCTGTAACTTACGTCGGAGTAATACTACCACTGAATACTAGGAAACGGCCACGCACTACACTCTGATGGAAACTGTTCATATTTGACGTTTGTTGTATGACGTTATAGCGTCGTCACTTCGGCCGTTACACGCTGTGAGACTTTGCGTGTGTGTGTGTGTGTGTGTGTGTGTGTGTGTGTGTGTGTGTGTGTGTGTACCTTCACCTAAAGAGAGGCTGTGCTCCTTTGGATGACACAAGTGCAATGGCTCTTTTAAAAGGTATTGTTATTTGTGTGTTCCGTCAAGCGGTGTTCTGGTGTTTCTTCTCGCTAAATCGACGCGCGACAATTTCACTTTTATCCATCACGGGTGCTCTTCGCTTAGTTCCTTTGGAAACTGCTGAGAGAGGTCTCCAGTTTTCCGTTCCTTCATACTGCATACAAATTTTCGTTGGTGTTATGTCTAAATCGCAAGAGGCATGATGATCGCACTGGAAATAGCAACAAAAATATATCATATAGTTGTAACGCATAAGGACGATAACCGAATAGGCGTGAGTTATACATCACCACTACTCGACATTTCATCGGCGGTAATGACCCTACAGGTTAGCACCCTACAGCCATAGTCATCATCATCATCATCATCATCATCATCATCATCATCAACGCCATCGTCATTATCATCGTCGTCATCGTCGAAACTACAACTGAAGTAATTTCTTTTCTGTGGCTCGCTGAAAACCGGTAAACGGGCAGAGCGTAACGCTGAGAGTTTTGGACGTCTTAAGTATATCAAACAAAAAGGTAATAATTTGCCGTGATGAATATTGTTTTACATATGAAGGGCTTACTTCAATAGTGGTACAAGCCCATTTTTGTTCATTCTGAGATACAGAGTCCTAAAGTTAAATGAGCGCTGAAAAATCTGCAGTTGAGATACCAGAAATACTCAAGTATATATACCTGAATATTTCTGGTATCTCAACTGCAGATTTTTCAGCGCTCATTTAACTTTAGGACTCCACTATTGAAATAAGCCCTTCATATGTAAGCTATCACAGCATGAAGCGTTTTCTCGTTCTGGTGGCATGGAGAGAGGCCCCAGCGTTTAAATCTTGAGCTTTCTCTATGACTGAT
This sequence comes from Schistocerca nitens, assembly GCF_023898315.1. Taxonomy (NCBI): domain Eukaryota; kingdom Metazoa; phylum Arthropoda; class Insecta; order Orthoptera; family Acrididae; genus Schistocerca; species Schistocerca nitens. The sequence continues at coordinate 23,957,378 of NC_064615.1, read as the reverse complement.
GAATGTCAAATCCATCGGAAAAATTTTAGGCAATGTCCTGGGGTGGTTGCTAAATGTCTAGACAGAAGGAGTACATTAGCTCCAGTCTTTCTTGACTAAATCATTAGATAAAGGTGTGTCCTTAAAAGATGCAGAACGATAGCGTTGTAACTTCAATTTGTGAAGTTTTTCTCATGTTACTAGCCAATGTCAAATAGCAGTAAAATGAGAATATAGCAAGTATGCGCCTACTTATATACCAGAAAAACATGTAACAATCTTACAAACAATGGCCTCTGAGTTAAGTACATTTTAGGAAATTGTTACGTGCATAGTTCACACAATGCTTCTGATGACGTTAAAGTTGTGTCAAAAAATTACTTTACTTTGTAAAATTGTGAAATATGTTAGTTGCAATATAGGTAAATGCTTCAATGTCATTATCGTCAAAATTAGATTTAACTGCTGCCTCAGCAGTTAAGATCTATAACGAGTCGCTATGAATTCAGTGTACCTACATCGGTCTAGCGAGATTCTAATACCTGCAGTAATAGCAATTAATACGGACAACTTATTATAAGCATGGGTACCTTTCAGTTGCACGGAGGCTGAAATATTACGTCTCCATCAAAGCGAAATACCGCAATGAAAGCTGAATTTCAAAGACCTGCACCTAATCGTTTCAGAGCCGTCACTCGCAGTTGCGTATCTTATTGCGTCATCCGCGTAAATGAAGGTGGACTCTAATTGAAATCCAGATGGGTTTTGTAGCTCTGTCATCATTTTAGATTGCTTTCTATCCACCAAGCAGGTCTTTACATTTTCCAGAAATGCTTAACGACGTTTATCAGCAGACGCGAGCCCAGTTGCTGTAAGCGACGGTAAATGAGCTAGTCCGAAAATGCCAATTGCTCTGAATACACGTTACAACTTTTCATAAACTATACGAGCTGTCCGTCCGAAACAGTGCAGTGTAAAAATGTATTAGCTAGCTTCTCAGAGGGAACTAGGTTTACTCACATAGAAAAATATAGAGCTACATACGACATTGAACTTTCCATGAGTTATTGCCCTGTCTATGGATCAACATCATGCAGTAGTATAGCATTACACATTCCAGTTGCATTCATGTTGTTTCCTTTGATATTTATAGATTAATGACTGTCTGCTTCCTTCACAAGACTGCTGATTTCTTTTCTGGCTTTACTCTAATTCAGATAGTGTTCCCTCGTTGGTGAACACTACGATGTGAAAAACTCTTACAAAAAGCAATAACAAATCGACTGACGTTGAGATAAACAGTCGGAGTCGTACTTTAGCTCATACTTTCAAATGGCTCTGAGCACTATGGGACTTAACTGCTGTGGTCATCAGTCCCCTCGAACTTAGAACTACATAAACTTAACTAAGGACATCACACACATCCACGCCGAAGGCAGGATTCGAATCTGCGACCGTAGCGGTCGCGCGGTTCCAGACTGAAGCGCCTAGAACAGCTCGGCCACTACGGCCGGCTTTCAAATTTTCATTAGAAGGTTGTTAGGTACATTGCAATGCTAGTAGGATGCTCAATTATTATTTATTTAATTTCTTCTTTAACTAACTAGTTTGATGTCTGACGTCTGTTTTGCCTCCAAAAATTTAGAAGCCAAAATGCGTCTTCTACAGACACGCCCCCTGCGGCTCGAAAAATTTAGAGGTAAAAATTCCAACGTAGGTGACATGTGAAAAATGGATATTCGTTTATGGTCCACCGATCACAGAAATTTTGTTCTAACGTTAGATGTACGATTATAAATGACAGCGCCTAGTGATACTCGTCATTTATGTGCACGCATGTATGGGTTTGCGTGTCTGAGCCTGTGCGTGTATTCGTGCGTGCGACTTTCAAAGAGAAAGCCGTCAGTAGTTATGTATCTGGGCTCGCAGTCGTTTATTCTTTTTATTTTGCACATGAACTAATTGTACAGTTCTACATTCAAGAATTTGTGAGCTTTCACTTAATTAACTTTAATTTTGGTATTGTATCCCAGTGTTCATATACGCACTCCTTTCACCAAATGGAAATAATTGTCCAAACACCCTTTTTTATGTTAAAGTGGCAAGATAATGCCAACCTCTCAGATCTGCTTCTGTATACATTTAATGGTTTTCGTAGGAAGATAATAACGTGTCAGTAAAATTTAAATGAATTTATGTCTCAAATCGTGGTCATTACTAGTGCTTAAATAAAGGAATATTTTAATTTTAATGTAGAATTTTCTTAGGATAACAGGATTTGTGGAGACATCTTTCTGTACCCACCGACATAATTTTCTAATTTAATGCCCTCTTGGGTACTACCATCCTGATACACCCAATAGTACTTGACGCCTCTACACTCTTTTAACAAAATATTAAGCGTCATAAAAACCCTGTACCCGTCAGTCCGACTTCACTGACCACTGGTCCATTCTTAGCATTCTCTTATTGCCCACCTACTACATGCACCAATGCGCTGAGAGACTTGTACTGCTGTTCATAATCACACGCCTAGCTGTCAAATTGGTGGTGAAATGTCGTCTGCAAAGCCTAGTTCTTCTACGTACCCTCGGAACTTTTAAACAATATACCATACTTCCTCAAGTACTTTTTATTCGTTCGTTTCGTATCTCTTTCCACACCGAAATATCAATTTTTCTTGCTCACACTTCTACTGTTTATGATACTGTAGACTACTCGTCTATTTGTGTCTCGGTGAGATAGCTTCTGCTACAGCAGACATCAGGCAAATGCCGATATGGTTCCTACTATAAGGCCACGGCTGCCTACCCGTCCCACCCTTGTCAAATTAGACCTGGAAGTATGTAAACAGCTGTATGCAAGGTAACAGAGCTGCCACTACCAACAGGTTTTATGCAACCTGCAACGCCTTCAAATACCACGAGCAAGATCTTATTCTCTCGCTCGCTACGAGCAGACTACACAGACGCCCCAAAGAAACTGGTAGTAGCATGCGTATTCAAAAAAATGGTTGAAATGGCTCTGAGCACTATGGGACTTAACTGCTGTGGTCATCAGTCCCCTAGAACTTAGAACTACTTAAACCTAACTAACCTAAGGACATCACACACGCCCATGCCTGAGGCAGGATTCGAACCTGCGACCGTAGCGGTCGCGCGGTTCCAGACTGAAGCGCCTAGAATCGCTCGGCCACAGCGGGCGACCCGTATTCAGATACAGAGATATATAAACAGGAATAATACGGCGCTTCCGTCGGCAACGCCTACATAAAGACACCAATTGCCTGGCGCAGTTGTTAGAAAGATTACTACTGCTAAAATCTCAGGTTATCAAGATTTAAGTGAGTTTGAACGTGGTTTTATAATCGGCGCACGAACAATGAGACACATAATCTCCGAGGTAGCGATGAAGTGGGTAATATCAAATCCCCGACATCGCTGCGGCCGCGAAAAGATGCTGAAAGAACAGGACCAACGACGACTGAAGAGAATCGTTCGACGTGATAGAAGTGCAAGCCTTCTGCAAATTTCCGCAGATTTCGGCCATCAACAAGTATCAGCGTGCGAACCATTCACCAAAACAATATCAATATGGATCTTCGGAACCGAAGGGCCGCTCGTGTACCCACGATAACTGCACGACACAAAGCTTTATGCCCCGCCTGGGCCCGTCAACACTGACATCGGACTGTCGATGGCTAGAAACGTGTTGCATGGTCGGACGAGTCTCGTATCGAGCAGGTGGACATGTACGGGTATGGAGACAACCTCATGAATCCATGGACCCTGCATGTCAGTCGGGGATTCATGGCGTCAGTTCCGTCCAGCACTACTTCAAACATTAGGTGGCTTACAAAACACTCGTTCGACCTATACTTGAGTATTGCTCATCAGTGCGGGATCCGTACCAGGTCGGGTTGACGGAGGAGATAGAGAAGATCCAAAGAAGAGCGGCGCGTTTCGTCACAGGGTTACTTGGTAAGCGTGATAGCGTTACGGAGATGTTTGGCAAACTCAAGTGGCAGACTCTGCAAGAGAGGCGCTCTGCATCGCGGTGTAGCTTCCTGTCCAGGTTTCGAGAGGGTGCGTTTCTGGATGAGGTATCGAATATATTGCTTCCCCCTACTTATACCTCCCGAGGAGATCACGAATGTAAAATTAGAGAGATTCGAGCGCGTACGGAGGCCTTCGGACAGTCGTTCTTCCCGCGAACCATACGCGACTGGAACAGGAAAGGGAGGTAATGACCGTGGCACGTAAAGTGCCCTCCGCCACACACCGTTGGGTGGCTTGCGGAGTATAAATGTAGATGTAGATGTAGATTAGTCGAGTCCATGCCACGTAGTGTTGCTGCACTTCTGCATGCTCTCTGGGGACCTACACTATATTAGCCAGGTGTACCAGTTTCTGTAGCTCTTCAGTGTATTAGTCCTACAGAAAAAATAACAGAAACTTTCTGAAGAAAATTTAATGTAGTTAAATATTGTAGTGGGATACTTTTTCGCCAGACGCCTTAGATCTGGAATTAATCAAGAAAATCGTAGAAAAGTGATATTCAAATGCGTTTTTCTTGAATAACTCGAAAACCGTTTCCTCCAGGGAAAACATATCCCAGCACAAAATTTAACTACATTAAAATTCATACAAAAATGCTCTGTCAATATTTTCTGTGAGTGTAACGACTATTGCATAGAGTGAGAGAGAATATCGCGTGTCGTTTTTGAAGGCCTTGTGGGTTCATAAAACCCATATGAATCAGCACGTGCTCATATATTTTTGGCTCTGTTGAATTGTAATACCAAGACATCTCCAATATCCTTGTGAGAGTAGTCTATAGATTAATAAACTACTACTACTACTACCACCACCACCACCACCACCACCACCACCACCACTACTAGACATGATGACTGAGAACAGTAACAAGTCACTTAAGAAAATAATGACCAAATAGTTTACGTTCATCATTATAGCGATGATGTTACATCTGAAAAGCTGTCAGCATTGGACCATTTTGTGTATATCGCATGATAAAAATTTTGGAAGTGTAAGTGTTGTGTACATAGGTGCGCGTGGTCAGCGCGTACACAACTTTCCCACTAGAGCGCGCCCCGCTAAGCACAACAGCGCAGGCGCAGCGCTCGTCCGTCTCCGCACTCCGAGATGGCGCTGCCATAGAGACAGACCCAATTCTGCTTCCGCCGATCCGCGTATTAATACGTAACGCATCCAATGAGATTGCTGCTAACGTAGAACCGTTTCTCCTCGCGGATCACACTCGCGCAGTGATACATGAACGCGCGAGATATTATAATTAGTGTACAGACCTTTGATTAGTCAGTCTGCATTAGTCTATAGTCAAGTTTCAGTCTGCGCCTAATAAGATTATCATATTCCTGTACATAGCCACGAAGATAAATGTATAGACACCTTGTCAAGTATCAGAGATAGGTGAGAATAAGGTTAACGTACCAATACCAAAGGAACTTCAGATTGTCAATTGTAAATAGCATCCAGAATCAAGTTAAGTAAGGTTTATGATTTTTATTATTTTAATAAATGTGTGTGAAAATTAATCAAGTTCTGTTTAAAGTTGGCCACCGTCAATCTGGTACTCTAAGCGTGCAAGTGGCATTTCTATCGTCTGACCTAACGGCAGAAGATAAACACGCCACGATAAGACCACGAGACATATTGCTAACACTCGCCTACTTCGCTAGAGCGACAAGTCAAATAATCTGATGGTGTGTGTACCGAAGGTCTTACAGTATGGACACCACAGTGAGTGTGTAGTGTTTTTCTTCAATGAGCAGCATACACACTGAACGTGTTGATTACGGAAGTTTGAAAAAGCGTTAGGCGCAGAGCTCTGCCCGTTTCGCAGGTGGCGCGCATCACGAGTTTTGACGGCTGGCACGCAGTCCGTCACAGGCCGCCGCTGGCCGAGGGGTCAGGCGCTCCCGACAGAGCGCCGCCGGCTGTCGACGCATTAGCATACGTAAACACCGGCGCTCGACGTAATGGGCCGGCCTGCCGTATTGACCGCCGACTACTCCGCTAATAGCACTAAATGTCCCCCGTAAATGCTGCGCCCGGTGTACAGACATCTGGACCATCTGTACACGGGGTTGCCGGCGGCTGCGAGGGCGGAGGGTGGGAGGCCAGGGGTAATTGTGTGCGTGTGCACAACTGCGGTGGCCGCGCGCCGCCACCCCCGCGGTGTCTCTAAGTAGCGCGCTCCGGGTGCCGGGGCGGGGCTGGGCGCTCCGGCGCGACCCGCTTCTGCGGTCATCGGACCTGCAAGTGCGGGGGGAGTCGCTGTGTTCGGTGGCCGTTTCGATGCTAATGGCGACACGTCTTGTCGGGATCGCTGTTACTGCTGGCACGTGGCCAGGGAGCGGCCGCGGTCGCGGCGGCTTCCTAGCTGCTGCCGCAAAACAACAGCTCCGCGAGATGTTCCCGCGATGTTAACAATCCCTGGCCAGTCAGTACATGTATGAATCCGAGATCCGTTTATATTGCGGATAAACACCAGAAGACACAGTTCCCTTGTGGAAGTTGAGCTGTAAGTAGGCTGTTTAGGTTTTTATATTGGTAACGCCACGTAGCGCACTGTATGAAAATCACTGGCTGTGCTGTGTGCAGTCTGTGGCTGGTTTGAATTGTTGTTTGCTATTTTAGTGTTGGGCAGCTGGATGTTAACAGCGCGTAGCGTTGCGCAGTTGGAGGTGAGCCGCCAGCAGTGGTGGATGTGGGGAGAGAGATGGCGGAATTTTGAGAGCGGATGATCTGGACGTGCGTCCACCAGAAAGAGTAAATTTGTAATATTAGATATCATGGACTAATACACACACACACACACACACACACACATATATATATATATATATATATATATATATATATATATATATATATATTCCTGGAAATTGAAATAAGAACACCGTGAATTCATTGTCCCAGGAAGGGGAAACTTTATTGACACATTCCTGGGGTCAGATACATCACATGATCACACTGACAGAACCACAGGCAACAGAGCATGCACAATGTCGGCACTAGTACAGTGTATATCCACCTTTCTCAGCAATGCAGGCTGCTATTCTCCCATGCAGACGATCGTAGAGATGCTGGATGTAGTCCTGTGGAACGGCTTGCCATGCCATTTCCACCTGGCGCCTCAGTTGGACCAGCGTTCGTGCTGGACGTGCAGACCGCGTGAGACGACGCTTCATCCAGTCTCAAACATGCTCAATGGGGGACAGATCCGGAGATCTTGCAGGCCAGGGTAGTTGACTTACACCTTCTAGAGCACGGTGGGTGGCACGGGATACATGCGGACGTGCATTGTCCTGTTGGAACAGCAAGTTCCCTTGCCGGTCTAGGAATGGTAGAACGATGGGTTCGATGACGGTTTGGATGTACCGTGCACTATTCAGTGTCCCCTCGACGATCACCAGTGGTGTACGGCCAGTGTAGGAGATCGCTCCCCACACCATGATGCCGGGTGTTGGCCCTGTGTGCCTCGGTCGTATGCAGTCCTGATTGTGGCGCTCACCTGCACGGCGCCAAACACGCATACGACCATCATTGGCACCAAGGCAGAAGCGACTCTCATCGCTGAAGACGACACGTCTCCATTCGTCCCTCCATTCACGCCTGTCGCGACACCACTGGAGGCGGGCTGCACGATGTTGGGGCGTGAGCGGAAGACGGCCTAACGGTGTGCGGGACCGTAGCCCAGCTTCATGGAGACGGTTGCGAATGGTCCTCGCCGATACCCCAGGAGCAACAGTGTCCCTAATTTGCTGGGAAGTGGCGGTGCGGTCCCCTACGGCACTGCGTAGGATCCTACGGTCTTGGCGTGCATCCGTGCGTCGCTGCGGTCCGGTCCCAGGTCGACGGGCACGTGCACCTTCCGCCGACCACTGGCGACAACATCGATGTACTGTGGAGACCTCACGCCCCACGTGTTGAGCAATTCGGCGGTACGTCCACCCGGCGTCCCGCATGCCCACTATACGCCCTCGCTCAAAGTCCGTCAACTGCACATACGGTTCACGTCCACGCTGTCGCGGCATGCTACCAGTGTTAAAGACTGCGATGGAGCTCCGTATGCCACGGCAAACTGGCTGACACTGACGGCGGCGGTGCACAAATGCTGCGCAGCTAGCGCCATTCGACGGCCAACACCGCGGTTCCTGGTGTGTCCGCTGTGCCGTGCGTGTGATCATTGCTTGTACAGCCCTCTCGCAGTGTCCGGAGCAAGTATGGTGGGTCTGACACACCGGTGTCAATGTGTTCTTTTTTCCATTTCCAGGAGTGTATATATATATACTCCTGGAAATGGAAAAAAGAACACTTTGACACCGGTGTGTCAGACCCACCATACTTGCTCCGGACACTGCGAGAGGGCTGTACAAGCAATGATCACACGCAGTATATATATATACTCCTGGAAATGGAAAAAAGAACACATTGACACCGGTGTGTCAGACCCACCATACTTGCTCCGGACACTGCGAGAGGGCTGTACAAGCAATGATCACACGCACGGCACAGCGGACACACCAGGAACCGTGGTGTTGGCCGTCGAATGGCGCTAGCTGCGCAGCATTTGTGCACCGCCGCCGTCAGTGTCAGCCAGTTTGCCGTGGCATACGGAGCTCCATCGCAGTCTTTAACACTGGTAGCATGCCGCGACAGCGTGGACGTGAACCGTATGTGCAGTTGACGGACTTTGAGCGAGGACGTATAGTGGGCATGCGGGAGGCCGGGTGGACGTACCGCCGAATTGCTCAACACGTGGGGCGTGAGGTCTCCACAGTACATCGATGTTGTCGCCAGTGGTCGGCGGAAGGTGAACGTGCCCGTCGACCTGGGACCGGACCGCAGCGACGCACGGATGCACGCCAAGACCGTAGGATCCTACGCATTGCCGTAGGGGACCGCACCGCCACTTCCTAGCAAATTAGGGACACTGTTGCTCCTGGGGTATCGGCGAGGACCATTCGCAACCGTCTCCATGAAGCTGGGCTACGGTCCCGCACACCGTGAGGCCGTCTTCCGCTCACGCCCCAACATCGTGCAGCCCGCCTCCAGTGGTGTCGCGACAGGCGTGAATGGAGGGACGAATGGAGACGTGTCGTCTTCAGCGATGAGAGTCGCTTCTGCCTTGGTGCCAGTGATGGTCGTATGCGTGTTTGGCGCCGTGCAGGTGAGCGCCACAATCAGGACTGCATACGACCGAGGCACACAGGGCCAACACCCGGCATCATGGTGTGGGGAGCGATCTCCTACACTGGCCGTACACCACTGGTGATCGTCGAGGGGACACTGAATAGTGCACGGTACATCCAAACCGTCATCGAACCCATCGTTCTACCATTCCTAGACCGGCAAGGGAACTTGCTGTTCCAACAGGACAATGCACGTCCGCATGTATCCCGTGCCACCCAACGTGCTCTAGAAGGTGTAAGTCAACTACCCTGGCCAGCAAGATCTCCGGATCTGTCCCCCATTGAGCATGTTTGGGACTGGATGAAGCGTCGTCTCACGCGGTCTGCACGTCCAGCACGAACGCTGGTCCAACTGAGGCCCCAGGTGGAAATGGCATGGGAAGCCGTTCCACAGGACTACATCCAGCATCTCTACGATCGTCTCCATGGGAGAATAGCAGCCTGCATTGCTGCGAAAGGTGGATATACACTGTACTAGTGCCGACATTGTGCATGCTCTGTTGCCTGTGTCTACGTGCCTGTGGTTCTGTCAGTGTGATCATGTGATGTATCTGACCTCAGGAATGTGTCAATAAAGTTTCCCCTTCCTGGGACAATGAATTCACGGTGTTCTTATTTCAATTCCCAGGAGTGTATATAATCACTTTTGTACACTGTTGAGGTAAATACATTGTTTGTTCTCTATCAAAATCTTTCATTTGCTAACTATGCCTATCAGTATTTAGTGCCTTCAGTAGTTTGAATCTTTTATTTAGCTGGCAGTAGTGGCGCTCGCTGTATTGCTATAGTTCGAGTAACGAAGTCTTTTGTGAGGTAAGTGATTTGTGAAACGTATAGGTTAATGTCAGTCAGGGCCATTCTTTTGTAGGGATTTTTGAAAGTCAGATTGCGTTGCGCTAAAAATATTATGTGTCAGTTTAGTGTTCATCAGAATAAGTAAAGAGAGTAATGTCTGAGTACGTTCAGTTTTGCTCACTGTTTGAAAATCAAATAATGTGACAGGTTTATCAGTACAGTAATTCATTAATTTTTCTAAGGGGATGTTTCATAGAGGGCATACTGAATTATCTGCCTCAGTCTACATCAATACGACAGAAAATCCTAGGAAGTTCTAGTCTCACGTTAAATCAGTAAGTGGATCGAAACAGCACATCCAGACACTCTGGGATGATAATGGCATTGAAACAGAGGATGACACGCGTAAAGCTGAAATACTAAACATCTTCTTCCAAAGCTGTTTCACAGAGGAAGACCGCACTGCAGTTCCTTCTCTAAACCCTCGCACGAACGAAAAAATGGCTGACATCGGAATAAGTGTCCAAGGAATAGAAAAGCAAATCAAATCACTCGACAGAGGAAAGTCCACAGGATCTGACGGGATACCAATTCGATTCTACACAGAGTGCGCGAAAGAACTTGCCCCCCTTCTAACAGCCGTGTGCCGCAAGTCTCTAGAGGAACGGAAGGTTCCAAATGATTGTAAAGGAGCACAGGTAGTTCCAGTTTTCAAGAAGGGATGTCGAGCAGATGCGCAAAACTATAGGCCTATATCTCTGACATCGATCTGTTGTAGAATTTTATAACGTGTTTATTGCTCGCGTATCATGTCATTTCTGGAAACCCAGAATCTACTCTGTAGGAATCAACATGGATTCCGGAAACAGCGATCTTGTGAGACCCAACTCGCTTTATTTGCTCATGAGACCGAGAAAATATTAGATACAGGCTCCCAGGTAGGTGCCATTTTCCTTGACTTCCGGAAGGCGTTCCATACAGTTCCGCACTGTCGCCTGATAAACAAAGTAAGAGCCTACGGAATATCAGACCAGCTGCGTGGGTGGATTGAAGAGTTTTCAGCAAACAGAACACAGCATGTTGTTCTCAAGGGAGAGACGTCTACAGACGTTAAAGTAACCTGTGGCGTCCCACAGGGGAGTGTTATGGGACCATTGCTTTTCACGATATATATATAAATAACCTAGTAGATAGTGTCGGAAGTTCCATGCGGCTTTTCGCGGATGATACTATAATATACAGAGTAGTTGCAGCATTAGAAAATTGCAGCTAAATGCAGGAAGATCTGCAGCAGATAGGCACTTGGTGCAGGGAGTGGCAACTGACCCTTAACATAGGCAAATGTAATGTACTGCGAATACATAGAAAGAAGGATCCTTTATTGTATGATTATATGATAGCGGAACAAACATTGGTAGCAGTTACTTCTGTAAAATATCTGGGAGTGTGCGTACGGAACGATTTGAAGTGGAATGACCATATAAAATCAATTGTTGGTAAGGCGGGTGCCAGGTTCAGATTCATTGGGAGAGTCCTTAGAAAATGTAGACCATAAACAAAGGAGGTGGCTTACAAAACACTCGTTCGACCTATACTTGAGTATTGCTCATCAGTGTGGGATCCGTACCAGGTCGGGTTGACAGAGGAGATAGATAAGATCCAAAGAAGAGCGGCGCATTAAAACGGGTTACGGAGATGTTTAGCAAACTCAAGTGGCAGACTCTGCAAGAGAGGCGCTCTGCATCGCGGTGTAGCTTGATGTCCAGGTTTCGAGAGGGTGCATTTCTGGATGAGGTATCGAATATATTGCTTGCCCCTACTTATACCTCCAGAGGTGATCACGAGTGTAAAATTAGAGAGATTCGAACGCACACGGAGGCTTTCTGGCAGTCGTTCTTCCCGCGAACCATACGCGACTGGAACAGGAAAGGTAGGTAATGACAGTGGCACGTGAAGTGCCCTCCACCACACACCGTTGGGTGGCTTGCGGAATATAAATGTAGATGTAGATGAATATCAAACCTAAGGTATACAAAAACGGAAGTGTGAGCGTAGGCGGCAATGGAGAACAATATAAAGCCAAAATTGGGTACGAGGTAAGAGGGGGCTCATTACCGACCTACTTGCAAAGCCCTTCTCATCGAAAAATTAATGAGAATCTTCAAAACATTCACTGGCTGAGATTTGCAGACGAAAATATAAAAAAAGTGACAAATTTTGTGGTTTGGGAGCCTCAGTTACAGAAGGCAGTCGAAATCCAGAAGAGAACTGCAATTGCTAAGCGTGCATTCAATGAACGGAGACTACTACGAATAAATAAATAAGCCATTTGGTACAGAAATCAGTTTGTCAAGACGTTCATCTCGAGTGTTCTCCTATATGGCTGTGAAAGTTGGACACTGTTGAAATACAGAGAAGTCATATGGCTCTGACGAAGGCTAACGAATGAAAAACATCAATGAGCAAAACTGGAAATTTGTGGTAAGGTCTTATGGGACCATACTGCTGAGGTCATCGGTCCCTAAGCCTACACACTACTTAATCTAATTTAAACTAACTAACGCTGTGGACAACACACACACCCATGCCCGAGAGAGGACTCGAACCTCCGACGGGGGGAGGCGCACGGACCGTGACAAGGCGCCCAAGACCGCGCGGCTACCCCGCGCGGCATGCCAATGAGCAGACAAACGTCATAACATCTACCCAAAAGAGAAACTTTTACATATGCCTTGAAAGACAGTAAGTTTTTAGTAAACATATTGGAAAGAAAAATAATGCGAAGGGATACCAAAGGGAGACCAAGAAACAAATAGTCGAAGATCTATTGGAAGTAACAGTACGAAAATTATGAAAGTATTAAAAAGGCGACACAAATTAGGTGATAACAGTTGCAGCAACAAGGCGTTGCCCTTATGTGATGATGCTGCTGCAAATCACTCACTTTCTGTGATTTTCTGGAATACTAATAGGCGAATTGTTAGACAGACTTTATGCGTTCCACCACTTTCGACTGCCCCAGCTCTTTCCTGGTACACACATTGTGAAATTATTCTTTAGGGCTTTTGAACCTACTTTTAGGGCTTTGTCCTTACGAAGTGCCGGTGGCTATCGTTAGACTCCACAGTTTTTTTTTTCCTTCTTCTTAGATATATCGAGTATAAATGCAGGCTTAAAACGAAGTGAAAGTTCTGAGCGATGCGTTTCTATTGACCCTTCTGATAGACATAGTCAGTCAGTTCAGGCCTTCCTAACAGTATGAAGACATCGTTCATAACTGGGAAAAGCCACCAGATGTTGAAATACGAAAATCAACCAGTGATGCAGCAGCGCATGTGCATGGCGGTAGCTGTCAGCACCGGCAGCGGAGCTACTCAGTCGCTTTTGGAGCACTACTTATTTTTCGTGTTTTAACATCCCTGCTAACACATATCGATAAAACGAATATCGCACTACACTAATTTTGGACCGTTCTACCGAATGGGCACATAAAATTCCGTTTTAAAATTAATTTTGCTTGTAACGGGAAACAAACCGACCATTCTGTCGACACTGACAAGGGAACCTCCCCATCGCACCCCCCTCGGATTTAGTTATAAGTTGGCACAGTTGATAGGCCTTGAAAAACTGAACAGAGATCAATCGAGACAACAGGAAGAAGATGTGTAGAACTATGAAAAAATAAGCAAAATATACAAACTGAGTATCCATCTGCAACATATGCCACATCAAGGATGACGCTGTAAGGAGCGCCGTGGTCTTGTGGTTAGCGTCAGCAGCTGCGGAACGAGAGGTCCTTGGTTCAAGTCTTCCCTCCAGTGAAAAGTTTAATTTTTTATTTTGAGTTTATGTGACAAACTCTTATGTTTTCATCACTTTTTTGGGAGTGATTATCACATCCACAAGAAAACCTAAGTCGGGCAAGGTAGAAGAATCTTTTTACCTATTCGCCAAGTGTACAAGTTACGTGGGTCGACAACATATTCCTGTCATGTGACGCACATGCTGTCACCAGTGTCGTATAGAATATATCAGACGTGTTTTCCTGCGGAGGAATCGGTTGACCTATGACCATGCGATCAAATGTTTTCGGTTCCCATTGGAGAGGCACGTCCTTTCGTCTACTAATCGCACGGTTTTGCGGTGCGGTCGCAAAACACAGACACTAAACTTATTACAGTGAACAGAGACGTCAATGAACGAAGAGAGAGATCATAACTTTGCGAAAATAAAGGAAGTAAATTTCTCACTCGAGGGGAGATTTGAACCAAGGACCCCTTGTTGCGCAGCTGCTCACGCTAATCACGGGACCACGGCGCTCGTATGGTTACACTGTCCTTGATATTGCCTATCTTGCTCATGGACTACTCACTTTGTATATTTTGCTTATTTTTTCATAGTTCCACACAACTTCTTCCTGTTTTCTCTATTGATCTGTGTTCAGTTTTTCAAGGCCTATCCACTGTGCCACCTTACAACTAAATCTGAGAGGGGTGCGATGGGGAGGTTCCCTTGTGAGCGTCGCCGAAAGACGTGACGACCAACTTCTGTTTGATCCGACTTCAGTTACACTCTGCAAAAACGAAATTATTGTGGATATCTGCCGAAACATCGAAGAAAAAGCGCCTGACGCATCTCAGGAGCGATATATAACTTACACAATGGCTCGAATCCGAAGGAAATTTATTTCAGACACGGAAGGCGTAGCTTACATAACGCTCGTCATCCGGCACAGTCTCAACATATAGTAATACAGGACACACAAATACAATCAGTGCATTTAGTAATTAATTGGTTTCGTTTTCACGAGACGGTCATGAAAATCGTATGACTGTCGCTACAACAGACACATTCTGCTTCACTAAGGCGTCTACTGTTAAAACTGCGAGCGCCTACACTTCCTAGTTGAATTTCCTTCAAAACCCAACAACCTAAATAACCAGACTTCAGAGCTCTTATGGAGGTTTAACAGTTATCAGTAGTTCCTACTACACAACATCACGAATGGAACAAGAAAGGGAAAGGGAAAAGGAAAGAGAGAGCGGTTGCATTAAATTCCCACCGCTACAGCACGTAAGATCGCTTGCGGAATTGAAATATCGAGGCAGTAAACCATCTCTGCAGTGGCTACATGAATGCTCTCGCCGTCTCCTTAGGCAGTTAGTGGTGACTAAGCCACGCCTTGTCCCACCTCACGTATGAATCACTGTTTTCCTTCACCGCATCAGAGTGTGACGCATTCAAAGACTAACTTAAATATGACGCTCTACAAGAAAAACGAGTTTTTTAAGAATGAGTTTTTAGTGCAGCTGGTTAGCAAAGACAACAAAATTCGTTATAATGTTTGAGTGCGGACTGTTGCTGAAAAGTGGTAGTTATAGCACAAGAAAACATATAACTTCCCCTGTGTTTTACAGCTTTTAGTTTCAAACGAATGATTTTTTTCCCTTCCATAATTATTTTCCACTCTCATTTCAAAGACTTTGTTCATGTCGAGATGCATATCAAGTAAAAAACAACCTAGAACCAAGAAATTCCTTAACTACGTGATAACTGTAAACACACTGACGGAAAAATTTCGCAACACCAAAAAATAATTAATGTGGTTACGAAATTTCGGAAACACAATTTTATAGGTGACATATTTAAGTGATTAACAATGCAAGACCGCAGGTTAATGTACGTGAGAGATAAGCCATTGCAAATTTGAAATGCCGGTAGGGGTGGCCGAGCGGTTCTAGGCGCTACAGCCTGGAACCGCGTGACCGCTACGGTCGCAGGTTCGAATCCTGCCTCTGGCATGGATGTGCGTGATATCTTTCGGTTAGTTAGGTTTAAATAGTTCTAAGTTCTAGGGGACTGATGACCTCAGAAGTTAAGTCGCATAGTGCTCAGAGTCATTTGAACCAAATTTGAAATCCTAGTGCCTTAATTACCAGAAAGTTGAATGCAAGCATTCCAAGTTGATACATTGTATTGCACAGTTGCCGGATGCCAGTTTGTGGGATGGGATTCCGTGCCTGTCGCACTTGTTCGGTCAGTAGAGTGACGGTTAATGTTGTATGTGGATGATACTCGAGTTGAAACTTCCTGGCAGATTAAAACTGTGTGCCGGACCGAGACTCGAACTCGGGACCTTTGCCTTTCGCGGACAAGTGCTCTACCAACTGAGCTACCCAAGCACGAGTCACACCCCGTCCCCACAGCTTTACTTCTGCCAGTACCTCGCCTCCTAGGTCCCGAGTTCGGGTCTCGGTCTGGCACACAGTTTGAAT
The DNA here is from genome assembly GCF_023898315.1 of Schistocerca nitens. Lineage (NCBI taxonomy): Eukaryota > Metazoa > Arthropoda > Insecta > Orthoptera > Acrididae > Schistocerca > Schistocerca nitens. The sequence continues at coordinate 23,941,088 of NC_064615.1, read as the reverse complement.
CTGCCAGGAAGTTTCATATCAGCGCACACTCCGCTGCAGAGTGAAAATCTCATTCTGGACACTGGAGTTGTCGTCCGCTGATGTCCCTCATGTGCTCGATTGGAGACAGATCTGGTCATGGAGCAGGCCAAGGCAACATGTCGACACTCTGTAAAGCACCTTGGGTTACATCTGCGGTATATGGGCGAGCGTTATCCTGTCGGAAAGCACCCCCTGGAATGCTTGTTCCTGAACGGCAGCACAACAGTCCAATCACCACACTGACGTATAGATTTACAGTGAAATGGTTCAAATGGCTGTGAGCACTATGGGACTTAACATCTGTGGTCATCAGTCCCCTAGAACTTAGAACTACTTAAACCTAACTAACCTAAGGACATCACACACATCCATGCCCGAGGCAGGATTCGAACCTGCGACCGTAGCAGTCGCGCGGTTCCGGACTGAGCGCCTAGAACCGCTAGACCACCGCGGCCGGCATTTACAGTCAGGGTGCATGGATTAACCAAGAGAGTGTTGCTGCTTGAGCCGTCACAGCTCGTGTTCATGCCATTTATTGTTTGTCATCTTCTATTACAGAAATGCAGCCTCGTTTTCTTATTCCATTTACTGGCGTCACTAACATTCTGCCTCACTTGCCCGTGGGCGACAGCAGCAGCGCGTATCAACAAGTGCACTGTCGTACCATCTCTGGAACGACCGATAGTATTTCTGGGTTGTCGTATGTGTGGCATCTCCCACCGGCCCTCCTATGTTACCATCCATAATGCCACTTCCTACACCTTCTACCCCTCTGCAGGTGTGCCCCAGGGCTCTGTCCTCTCCCCTCTCCTCTACCTCCTGTACACGGCAGATATGCCCCCCCCCCTCCACTACACCTCTTGCAATATGCTGATGACACCGCATTCCTCGCCCTAGCTCTTACCCTCCAACGGTCCCAACGCCTTCTCCAGAATCACCTTGACCTTTTTGCTGCATGGTGTTACCAGTGGCTCCTTCCAAGACCCAGGCAATCATCATAGGTCGTACCACTCGCTCCTTCCGGCTCCTGGATTTCTCCCTTACTGTCTGCACCCATCATGTCCGCCTCACCCCCACCCTCACCTACCTTGGCCTCACCATTGACCGTCACCTCACCTGGATCCCTCATCTCCGCTCCATCCAATCCAAAGCCCACAACCGCCTCCGACTTCTCAAACTCCTCTCCGGCCGGACTTGGGGGTTGCACCCCTCTACCATCCTCCACGCCTACAAATCCTTAATCCGTCCCATCCTCTGTTATGCCAGTCCTGCCTGGATATCTGCCCCCCCCCCCCAAATTCTATAAGTCCCTCCAGATCCTTGAGCGTCATGCACTCCACCTCGCCTTCCGTATACGCCTCCCGTCCCCCACGTGGATCCTCTATGATCTCATTCCTTTCCCCCATCTGCTCCTATTCCTCGAACATATCCGCATCCTCTACACCTCCCGCCGTCTTGAACCCCCTCACCCCCTGGTTGCTCCTCTCCTCTCTGATCCCCGCCCCCTGCCACGTCTTCACCGTTGTGTCCCCCCTACCCTCCATCTCTACACCCTACATCTCCTTTCCCAAGGTGGCTTCCATCAACTCCCCCTCCCAGATGATGCCCTCTCTCCCTCCATTTATACCTCCTATCAACTCCGATCCTCACTCCCCCTCCTTTCCTCTGTCCTTTTCCCGGGCTCCCTCTCCCCCCTTCCATCCTCTTTCTTCCCCACCTCCCCTCTCTTTGCCCCCTTCTCTCTAACCCGCGTCCTTTTACATTTCCCTCCTCTCATTCCCCCTCCCCCTTCTCCCCCTTTATTAGTCCTCTCCCTCCTTGGTCCCCCCCCCCTTTTCGGTTTTTTTCCCTCTCCTCCCTCCTTGTTTTTCCCCCTCCTGCAGGTCCCCCCCCCCCATCTGCCTTTGGCTCGGGAGTGTCATCTTTGTGCTGCCACTTACGTGCAGTGTTCTCCATTCTCCAGTGAGTGTTCTGTGTTGTGTTTTTTAGGACTTGTTGCGAACGGCCATCATACTGTCGCTGGGTGTGCCTTTTATCTCTTGCGAACAGAAACCAGACTGTCGCCGTGTTTTTTAATTGTGTGTCTACTATGTTACTTGTCTGATTCCTGAGTATTTTATCTACATTGCCAACCCCTTTTGCTTTCTGTTTTAACGTTCCGCATTTTTACCCCATTTTACACTTTAAATCACCATTTTATTGCCTGTTTTACCTTGTTTCTTTCTTCTTCCTTTATTTAAAAAAGTCTGTAGGCTGTAGAGCAGCGTAGTAAGCTGCTGCCAGCCCGCCCCCTTCGGGGGGAATTGAAAATCAATAAAGAAAAAAAATATGTGTGGCAGTCAGTTCGAGACTGACCAGCAGTGCAGTCGGGGACGGAGCCCCAGTGAGGTCGGCACAGCCAGTACCAGCGGGGACGACCGTTGGTTGGTCGTTCGGTCGGTCGGTCGTCTCATCAACGACGTTTATTTGGGTCGGTTCCTTCCTGTGCAGACACGTCGGATGTATTACCTCTGCATGGTTGGGTGCGAGCCAGTGTGTCCGGGATGCCGACCGTCCGAAGGAAGTCAGTCAGTGGGAGACGCAACAGCAGTGCAGTCGCGACGGAGCAGCAGTCCCGGATGAAGCAGCAGTCCAGTCGGTCGGTTGGCATGGAGCAGCAAGCAAGCCAGCCCCCATCGCGCGAAGTCGGGCTGGAGCCGCTGGCGGTGAGCACGCGTGGTTGGAGTGTGAGGTGCTGCTTGCGAGTGCTACGAAGTTCGTCGCCCACCGATCCTGGACGTGAAAGATGAGTCCTCACTTGACTTACTATCGAGCCTCAACTGTTTACATTTCTTCGTTTGATCCTGGTTGTCGCCTTTGGGACATTCGTGCGAGCAACAACGTCTGTGTATTTAAATCGTCTAAGATTCCAGCCGTCTTCCTGTGAAATTTAACTTAGTTTATTCCCTCGTCGTATTGTTGCTGTCCATCGCGGCGTGTAGTTCGACGGCTGAGGTGTTGTTGGTCGTTGTGGACGCCAATATTCTGTGTGGCGTGTATTGAAATCTTGTGGTCGTTTTGCTGGTTGCGTCGAGCGGAACTGTTTGGTTGGTTGGTCGGTGGGCTGTTTGTCGGTTGGATTGCCTTCCGATTAAGTGATTGTTGGTCAGGCAGCCTGTCTCGCCTAAACGGTCGTTAGTGCTACAATTCCAGGCCGACCTATGAAACGTCTGAGCGTCGTTCCGTGTCTGTTACATAGTAACCTCCCTGTTTGAGTTTGTTATTTGGTTGATGTGTGGCCTTCAGCCGAGTTTTAGTATCTCTTAAATTAATGTTCTTGTCTTGCCCTTAAGGCATATGGTTGTGATGTTTTTGTATGGGGCCTTCAGCCGAATTTGCTTTAATTGTTTTAAGATTAGGCCTTCTGCCGTTGGATTGAAACACGTCTTATTGCTTAATACGCGGCCTCAAGGCGAGTTCCATTAAAATTAAAGTGCTAAGCCTTCCGTCTGTTTATATTGAAGATTTAGAAAATATTTTTGGGTGACACCTGCAGAAGAACATTCTACGTCAATTTCTTACTTACAAGGGAACCTCCCCATCGCACCCCTCTCAGATTTAATTACAAGTTGACACAGTGGATAGGCCTTGAAAAACTGAACACAGATGAATCGAGAACACAGGAAGACGTTGTGTGGAACTATGAAAAAAATAAGCAAAATATACAAACTGAGTAGTCCATGCACAAGATAGGCAGCATCAAGGACACTTTAATATGTGAAGCGCCGTGGTCCCGTGGTTAGCGTGAGCAGCTGCGAAACGGAAGGTCTTTGGTTCAAGCCTCCCTCGAGTGAAAATTTTTTTTATTTTCAGACTATTATCAAAGTGAAGGCACTCAAACATAATCAACTTCGCTTTCCAAAATTCCAGGACATGTTCAGATTTCCTTGGACACATGCAGGATTTGACGGTCTACACACGGAAAAATTTGAAAACGTTAAAAACATGTGTTTTGACAGAGCACAGGGAAAACTGTGCGACTGTGAAACTGTTGCATTCATTTGTTGCAGTTCATGTCACAAACTCTTATGTTTTCATCACTTTTTTGGGAGTGATTATCACACCCACAAGAAAACCTAAATCGGCAAGGTAGAAGAATCTTTTTACCCATTCGCCAAGTGTACAAGTTAGATAGGTCGACAACATATTCCTGTCAGGTGACGCACATGCCGTCACCAGTGTCGTATAGAATATATCAGACGTGTTGTCCTGTGGAGGAATCTGTTGACCTATGGCCTTGCGAGCAAATGTTTTCGGTTCCCATTGGAGAGGCACGTCCTTTCGTCTACTAATCGCACGGTTTTGCGGTGCGGTGGCAAAACACAGACACTAAACTTATTACAGTGAACAGAGACGTCAATGAACGAACGGACGGATCATAACTTTGCGAGAATAAAGAAAGTAAAATTTTCACTCGATGGCAGACTTGAACCAAGGACCTCTCATTCCGGAGCTGCTCACTCTAACCACGGGACCACGGCGCTCCTGAGCTCACAATATCCTTAATGTTGCTTATGTTGCACATGGACTACTCAGTTCGTATATTTTGCTTATTTTTTTTCGTAGTTCCACACAACTTCTTCCTGTTTTCTCGATTGATCTGTGTCCAGTTTTTCAAGGCCTATCCACTGTGCCAACTTATAACAAAATCTGAGGGGGGTGCGATGGGGAGGTTCCCTTGTTAGGCCTCGCGTCTTTTTCAGCCGATCTAAAGTTAATCAAAGAATATCCACTGCAACTCTGAGTGTTTTGCATTCTTGTGTAACATTGTGTTTGGACAAACAAAGTTTGTATGTTCAGTGCAATTGACAGCAACTTCCTTTTGGCCCCTTTCCACAACCTAATCCGCTCTGTGCTGCTGGCCCAGGCATTCCATTGCTGTCATACGAAACTGCATGCCGGACAATAGCTCCAGGTGTAAGTCCAGTGTGTCCAGCACGCTGACAGGGTAGTTGCAGGGCCTCAACTCGCCTCCTCCTAACCAACACACGACCACACGACCATCACTGGCACCGACGTAGAACCAGTTTTCATCAGAAAACGCAACAGACCTCCACCCCGACCTCCAGTCAGCAAATGGCGGTAGTTTGGGGTCAGTAGAATGCACGCTACAGGGCAGCTTGCTCGGAGCTATGCTTGAAGTAACCGATTTGTAACAGTTCGTTGTGCTACTGTGATGCCCATCGGCTGCTCAGATTTCTGCTGCAAATGCAGTACAATGCGTCAGAGCAATCCGCCGAACACCAAGGCCTTCCTTCTCAGTAGTGCCAAGTGGAATTAGGAGCCATGTCTTCTTCTGACCGTACATTCCCGTACCCACCGTTGCCAGCAGTCATGTAAAGTGACTGCATTCCTACCAGGTCTCCCTGCAGTGTAGCAGAAGCAACATTCAGCTTGTCGTAGCCCTGTTACACGACTACATTCAAATACAGTGAGGTGCTGGTAACGGCGTCTTTGTCGCCTTAGAAGTATTCTTGACTAGCAGAAACTCACGTATCTCAAAGTTAACTAACGCTCACGACCGTTCAGCGTGTATTTATAGCAAACCTGATTCGCATCCTAAGAATGGCCCCACAAGCGCCGAGCGGTTTTAGGCGCTACAGTCTGGAACCGTGCGACCGTTACGGTCGCAAGTTCGAATCCTGCCTCGGGCATGGATGTGTGTGATGTTCTTAGGTTACTGAGGTTTAAGTTCTAGGGGACTGATGACCTCAGAAGTTAAGTCCCACAGTGCTCAGAGCCATTTAGCCCTACTAAAAAAAATGGCTCTGAGCACTATGGGACTCAACTGCTGTGGTCATCAGTCCCCTAGAACTTAGAACTACTTAAACCTAACTAACCTAAGAACATGACACACATCCATGCCCGAGGCAGGATTCGAACCTGCGACCGTAGCAGTCGCACGGTTCCGGACTGCGCGCCTGGAACCGCGAGACCACCGCGGCCGGCTTAGCCCTACTAGCTCCACTCTTAAGCGACTGGCACAAAATTTGAACAGACATCATCCTTCAGATGTAGAAACACGCCTACCAACTTTCATCTATGTTGCACATTCCCTTGTCGCTGTTGCAATGTTTTTGCCCTCTTTGTACTTGGAAATCTTACAGAGTACAACGGACGACCAAAATATAGAGGGTGCACAAGAATTCCACCGACAGACTTCTAGAGGTAGTTGAAGGAAACCTGTTAATTTTGTTGGTATAAGGAACTCACGGTCTCCGGCGGCTCGTTACAGATTAATACCGTTGCTATGATTCATTCCGTCTGTTACGCAGTCACCCTTGTTTCTATGAAAACGCCTCTATAACAGTAATATAAAGCTTGTAATATGCAATAAGCAAACCGTACAGCACACAACGTGGAGTAATGCGGAAATACTCAGATACAACAGTTCTGTGATGTGGTTGCCGTCGATGTGCGAACACCTCAGCATAGTGTCATATGCCGTTTTTCAACTGCATTTAGTGAATAAGAGGTGCATATCCGCCAACTCTCCTTCAGTAAATCTGTCCATAATACTGCTGTCTATCACTGTTAACGCACAATTAACACAGCCGAAAAAAGAAACCCTACAGATAATCGGAGTGATACTGATTTAAAGAGAGCATTACTGTTGTCAACAGCAGGCATCGTGAGCGACTGGAAACAACACACGCAGCGCATCCCGCCGAGATTTGAGCTGTTGTTCACTATTTTCAGCGCAATACAGATGCATAGCTAAGTGCGGCAAGAAACCAAACGAAATACAAAAACTGTATAACGAGCGTCGGACACTGAATATCCGTTACACCAAAATGTTTCGAAGACATCGCTGAACAACTTCTGAAATTCTGTCGGTAAAAGTCTGGTCCAACCTGTATAAGACATCAGTGATCGTCCAGCCTTTGTTTCGTAGTCCATCAGAACTGATGCCTACTTAGCCTGCCTGTCAAACTGCCGTAGTCTCGGCATGCTTGACGAACACGTATGTACTTCGTTTCTCGCCAATAAAGCGTGGAGTCCAAGAAATGTCACCACAACGCGAATGAAGTAATCTTTAACGTTCTACGCCCAACGCAGCGAATTACGTCGGACAACAAAATAGTTTTTCTATTCAATACAAGAAACTGAGACAGTTCTACTGTGTAAGTTCAAATCTATGGTGTGATTCGGAGACGGACAGGCTGTTTCAGAAACTTAACTCACACATTCAGTTGTCGTGCAAAACAATGCCACAAGATTGGTCAACTAGTGTGCAAAACTTATGGAAGGAAGCAACCTTCGCATGATATGTGACTAGCAAGTAAATAACTCGATAAAACTTGGACAATGCACAGAAAGAACTGCGCTTCAGTGCAGTACAGAAGGCATCTGAAAGAAATACACAATGACGTGAACAGAAATGACTCTTTATTCACAGACAATAACTACACCGAAGTCACAGCGATTTGTGACGGCCCACAGTACATTGCAGAGCCGGAAAATGTTCCTTAATGGGGCGTGTGATCATCACGCACAACATCGCATGCTCTGCAACGAGCTGCCATGCTGGTTACGAAGCTGGTAAGTAGTTCTTATACGGTACGGCTCTCCACCAAGGCGGCTGACAGCTGCTGGTTCGATGGGCGTGCTTCAACACGTCTCACCAACGCATCTCACACGTGGTCGGAGGGATTTATGTGTGCGAACGGCCAGCCAGTCCATTGTCGGAATGTACTCTCGTCCCAAGACTCCTCCACTTACGCGGTTCGATGCGGTCGTACGCTTCGTCATCCACAAAAATGAAGTCAGGGCCGAATGCATCGACGGAAGAATTTACGTGGGGAAAGAGTACACTGTCACAACGACGTTGATTGATGAGTACATAGTGTTCGAATATTTGGAGATCAGCACGCCTATGCGTATTATACCTCCCTACACCGTAACAACTGGATTACCGTAACGATCGTATTCGAATATTTTCCTGTGTGCATTACTTGTTCCCAGCTCTCGCCTTGTGAGTGTAGGTCCAGACTCACTACCGAGACTGAATCTGTTCCAGGGGCATAGTGTTGCCGAAGTGCAGCTGTTAACGGAAACAACGTACTGGTTATCGGCGAAAGAGACCACCTCCACGCAGTCATATCGCCACTGTAGAGCGTGTGATTGCATGTCTTGCAGTTCTGTTAAATGTGACTGGAGTTGCACTTGCTGTCTGACGTGGGTCCCGTTTTGCCTGTTGCACAAGGTAGAGGTCATTGCTCCTGCAGTTTACCGTGGTCGACAACCCCCTCTCCTTCGGGCTACAGTGCTGCTGTTCGGAACGCTTCCCATGCGCATGAAACAATGCTCCGAGCAATACCAAACTCCTGCGCTACACTCGCCACACTTCGTCCTCCTTCCAGTTTTTCGGTGATTCTTCCACAAGTGAAGTCATGAAAATGTCATCTCAGGGCTATATTGTAATGAAGAACACCACCACAATTCTCTGTAACTGCTCCGTGACTGACACCACTGTCTTTTTCCGTATTTTGACTGCGTCGTGTGTCGTACCTGCCTCAGTTGGCACTATACTCACGCTAAGTTCACATCAGGTTATATGTGACATACGTGATGCTCGCGCACTCTCACTTATTTCCACGGAATATTAATATGTTCCTTTATCTATTTCGTCCTCCATCTTTGCAAAGCAGTGTAGAGATCGATAAATAAGTAACATACTAGCCAAACCTTCAACTAAGTGTAAAATCAAGTGTCGTAAATTCTTGAATAAAACTGAGATCATTGGCTCAGATATGTCACTACCAGTAATGAAATTTAGGAATGAATTAAGAAAGTACTCATTAATGATAAGCTGTTGTAAAACGTGCAAGTACCGCTACTTGTCGGTCTAAGGCGAAGTACGTTTTTTACATACTTAGTATATAAAATGATTCAACAATATATTACTCTCAACAGTGTCGTGGTACCTCTCCATCTGTGATGGGTAAATTGTTCATGGCGCAGACTGCGCATATATTGCTAAGAGAAATAGTTAAATAAAATACGGTCGCCAAACTCTTTAAATCATATTGTCCACAAGGGTGTGAGAGGGGGCCTGGGTAGAAAGGGAGGTACTTCTGCCTGCTCCCCACTCCTCCCCCCTGGAATGTGGAATACAGAGTTTTTATTCTTTACGGAATCATCATAAACTTCTAAAGGTAATTTCGTGGATGTCACTAAAACTCTCTTTTAGCCATTTGTAGTCTCGAAGCTGACCAGTTATCTACATCAGACATGGCCGTTTTGCCCATCAGACGTCGTTATAACTGATAAGCTTCATAATCTGAAATAACCAAGTTAGACTGAAGCACATGCAAGCCGAACAAAATTTTTACAAAACTACATTACAGCTGAAGATGCAGACAAGTGTCTGCTGGCAGGTGTAAGTTTTATGCTCTGAGACAAGAGCTACACGTCCAGACAGTACAGAGATTAGACATCACTGACCGGAAGGCATGAACAAAAAATCACGATTTGAAATAAAAAGCTGAAAAATATGAGTAAATATTGTGTTTTCTTTTTGTACAGTTTTACAAACATTTGTGGCCAGAGCAGTAAACTAATTTATATTTTGACGGTGATGATGATGTTTGGTTTGTGGGGCGCTCGACTGCGCTGTCATCAGTGCCCTTCATTTATATTTTCAAAATTACATGTTCATCCGTTTTATAACCAGTGGACTAATCCTCAAAGAGGAGAAACTGAAACTGGCAACGCCAGACAAAATTGCATCGAAAGCACCTTCAAAATATATATATCTTCGTTTCTATACCGTCGACAGCTCTTTGAAGATGAGAGGGCGAAACATTTTTGCTTCATTCTGCTGTCTTGTTGGTTGTTTGTATATTCTTCATATGACTCCATAACAATAGTGCAACTAACTGGTTCAAATGGCTCTGAGCACTATGCGACTTAGCTTCTGAGGTCATCAGTCGCCTAGAACTTAGAACTAATTAAACCTAACTAACCTAAGGACATCACGCAAATCCATGCCCGAGGCAGGATTCGAACCTGCGACCGTAGCGGTCGCTCGGTTCCAGACTATAGCGCCTAGAACCGCACGGCCACTCCGGCAGGCAATAGTGCAACTGACTTCGGCAGTTTGAGCATGATGGGGAGGTAAAGGTTGGCATGATACTTTTCGTTTCTAGTGGAACATGTCTGCATTTATCAGAATTTGCAGAACAATCTTCGTCACGTAAACGGACTCTGTATTATGCGAAAACGAGTGTGTACCATGAATTATTGAACCAGTATTCTTCCAACAAACTATAACTTCTTTAGGTATGTGATCAATTCACAGCTACAATTTCCCACAGAATTACCATAAACATATAATGCAAATGACATTATTACGAGAGAGATTATGATGACAGAAAATTATAAAGCAGGTGAATAACCACTGCTGATGCCCGCTGAAATCAATGTAGTAATAGCAAACAGAGGTCTGCAGCGTAATTGAGTGAATGACCAAAACCTGTCGTCCAGTTTTAGTGTGATACAGAAACTGCCTTGAGTGATCGCTGTGCAAAGTAAAGCAGCTGTCAGTATGGCAGGTCGTTCATCGCCAGAGTGCTGTACAATGTATCTTCAGACTCCTGTCTTGCCCTAAGAGAAAACTCGTCCGACCTCTTGCGTGAGCTTCTTCGAGGTAACCACATCTGGCAAAGGGCAGCACCTGCTGAATTTATCGCAGTCTTGGTTATTAGAGTCAAGCTAACACAACGTAATTTCCTACATGATTATGACAGTTTCGCCTTCTAAAATTTATCTTCGGACAGCTAAATTGGCCGTCCGTCTCATGTCAAGTAGTCGTATGCTATCTCTTGCACTGCACGTCGTCATGTTTTCTAAGCTTCACACCAGCTGACTGCAGAGAACATGGCGGTGCCCACAGCAATGTACATCCAGTTGCAAGAGTGGCTATAATAAACAGTTATTACGAGATCTGCACTTTCACCTAAGATACAAACTGCGTAGTTATAAGACAATTTCTGGTGAGACTTCTCATACTCAGGGGAAAGTCAACTCGTAAGTCACCTACACACGTAATTTTGTATTTTTTCTACAACACTCATAATAAGTATATTTTCATTATTTCTTACCCCTCGCGGAGTTGCATCTCCAAAAGGCAGCAATGGTTATTGCTCTGCGCACGCCTTCACTTATGTTATTTTCTTTCCACGATGTATTTATCTTATTTTCTTTCCACGATATCCTACAGAGGCATTCCTACACTAGTGGTACCTTGACTGATGTACAGGGTCATTATAATTAAACTTTCAAAACGCTGTAGAAATAACACCACTGGTCAGAATGAAGTCAAATTATCAGAGAAGGGGGAAAGCGTATGGCAGAAGACAAAAAAAAAAGTGTGAAAATTGATCAATAGATGGCGCTATATGTGTCAGACTACATAAACGAAAAACACCTGTCATGCGCACGACCCATTGAAGTTGGTATAAACACGCCGGGTAAACGGCTTTTCCTCCTTTTGCGTCTGCGACGTTTGCCGTGACTGTCTCAATGAAGGAGTGTGCTCTGCTTGTAAAGCTGTACTACAAGAATGATGTCTGTGCACACGTCTCTCTGCTGAAGTTTCGGACACTGGAGGGTTTGAAAAAAGGCGTTGGTCGGATGCCTGCCGTGGGTCTGGAGAAAATGATTGGAAAATTTGAAAAAAACGGGTTTTTCTGGTGTGCAACCTGGTAGAGGGAGGAAACGAACTGGTTCGAACGTCAGTGGAAGCAGTGGCCACAGCAGTGCAGGAGGAGACGAGTGGTGGTGTGCAAACGTGTAGTGCACGGAGAATTGGCCGAACATTGGACATACCCGTGAGCACGGTGCGTAAACTGTTGACCTGCCAGCAAGAGAGACATTTGCTTTACAATTTCTTGCTCGCATGGAAGTGGATAATGATTGGCAGTGAAAGATTTTCTGCACAGACGAAGCTCACTTCCATCTGACAGAATATTCAATACACAGAATTGTCGAATATGGGCAACGAAAATCCGCACGCAAATCAATCAGTACAACTTTATCCTGAAAAGTTCACTGTGTGGTGCAAGTTTACGGCACCATTTATCAGAGGGCCATATTTTTTCGAAGAGGCACGTGATTCCAGTCCTGTTACCTGTATCGTCACTGGTACGCGCTATGAGTGTCTTTTGCGCAACCACGTCATTCCAACTCTCCAACAGCGTTGGATGTGTGGATAGGATCATTTTTATGCAAGATGGCGCACCTCCGCACATTGCAAATCCATTTAAGCAGCTTCCGAAGCGCCTTTCCGGAAATGCTAGAATTGTCAGCCGCCATTTCGCTACAGCCTGGCCGTCCCTATCACCTGATCTTAATCCGTGTGACTTCTGACTGTGGCGCTCTCGGAAAGATGTTGTGTTCAGTGTTCCGACTGCAGACTTAGCTGTATCGAAGGCACGCATTGCACAACACATGCTGAACGTGACCCCCGAAACATTTCGATCAGTTGTGGAAAATGCTGTTTCTCCAACTTGTTACAGAAAACGGTGGAAAGCATACTGAACATGTTTTGCGCCAGTCACAGGGAAATTAATAATCCGATTTCATTTTGATCGATGTTTTTTACGTTGTTTTTTTCGCCCCAGGACAATTAAAAACCTGATTTTTCCCATCCGATGTGAATATGACCTTGCCGTGGTGTATGGGCTTACGTAACTAACAGTAGCACCTGTACAGCCATGCCCACTGATTAGTACAGTTTGTTCACTCTAAAGAGTGTCAATCTTTTGAAACACATTTTTCAGTAAATCTGGTCAGTGAGCCGTTCGGAATCGAAAAATTGTGTGGCATTAGTGAATAATGGTTCAAATGGCTCTGAGCACTATGGGACGTAACATCTGAGGTCATCAGTCCCCTAGAACTTAGAACTACTTAAACCTAAGGACATTACACAGATCCATGCCCGAGGCAGGATTAGAACCTGCGACCGTAGTGGTCACGCAGTTCCAGACTGAAGCGCCTAGAACCGCTCGGCCACACCGGCCGGCATTAGTGTATACATTTATAAATGCGAAAGTTAGTATTTCGTCTTTCAAGGCAAGGATGACAGTGTTACAAAGATCTAGTATATATATACAGGTAGTTAAAAACACCTTGCGAACAGGTCGCGAAGGCCCAACGGCACCGACCGGCCGCCGTGTCATCCTCAGACCCTAGGCGTCACCGGATGCGGATACGGAGGGGCATGTGGTCAGCACACCGCTCTCCCGGCCGTTGTGAGTTTTCGTGACTGGTGCCGCTACTTCTCAGTCAAATAGCCCCTCAATTGGCCTCGGAAAGACTGAGCGCACCTGCTTCCCGACAGGACTCGGCAGTCAACCAAATCAAAATGAAAGTATCCAGTAAATAATGCCTCTGAAATGCATACTTTATGAGCTATGAGCACTGTTTGATCTTCGCTACTGAGGTGCATACCTCTTCCATTACTAGCCTTTGCTGTTACGTAGGTTCAATAGAATGCAGCAAATAAATGACGGCACATTCCTCTATTATGGTACATGGATACGGCATGGTTCAAATGGCTCTGAGCACTATGGGACTCAACTGCTGTGGTCATTAGTCCCCTAGAACTTAGAACTACTTAAACCTAACTAACCTAAGGACATCACACACATCCATGCCCGAGGCAGGATTCGAACCTGCGACCGTAGCAGTCGCACGGTTCCGCACTGCGCGCCTAGGACCGCGAGACCACCGCGGCCGGCGATACGGCATGAAGTAAACTTTTGTTAGTGTTCTTACTGTAATCCGTCATCAGATCTACGAGCCAGTGCAGCGCATACATTAGTTTAGTGGAACCAGTTAGTGTTTTGATAAGTTTGTGAAATGCTTTTTACACTGTAGTTCTGTCTTTGCACTGACCAGCATAATGAAAGCCCACTTTTGTGGGCACGTTTGAAATCTTTGATGTATCAAAGCTCCATTAATGATGTCCAAACACTAGAAGAACGCGTTTTCAACGCCTGCCAGTGTACTCCTGACCAATCTCAAGTTTTTTAGAGAGTGCATGACCCCCAAGGCGTCAGACGGGAGCATGCCTTACTACGGTTGGACACCAAATGGCTCACAAATACAGGTCGTATGTAACAGCAAGCAGAGTGCATTAGAATCTCTGTTGTTTGACATTAACTGAGTAAAGTGTTCTCAATTTTTACTGCCGCGCGGGATTAGCATGGAGAGCTGCATCGCCGCGCGTGATTAGCTGAGCGGTCTGGGGCGCTGCAGTCATGGACTGTGCTGCTGGTCCCGGCTGAGGTTCGAGTCCTCCCTCGGGCATGGGTGTGTGTGTTTGTTCTTAGCATAATTTAGGTTAAGTAGTGTGTAAGCTTAGGGACTGATGACCTTAGCAGTTAAGTCCCATTAGATTTCACACACATTTGAACCTTTTTCAATTTTTACTGTATGCTGTTGAACATTCGTAATTTCAAAGAGTTTGCAGTAAAACAAGAAGTGTTTGACAGAAACGAAGATGAAGAACTGATCACGTTAGGTTGGCGAATAAAATCGCAGAGATTTTGTTTTGCATTTTGGTATTTCGGTTGCTATGGGCTTAATTCTCGATTGTTATTTTTTATTTGCAGTTTACCTTTTGCCATTTAAGTTTACATCCTGTCATTTTGAGATGGAGAATAGAGCGGTGGAGCCTAGAAAATGGAGAAATCGAAACATTTACACCATGTTCTTCTGTCTGAGTTCAGTAGAGGAATGACAGCAGCGAAGCCAGCCAGAAACATTTGCGTCGTGTATGGGGATAATCCTCGTTTTAAGGGGGATCGTTTTGACATTAGGACTCCAGGTTGAGGAAGATCTTTGGGGTTTGACGATGAGTTTTTAAACTCAGTAATTCACAATGATCGACGTCATTGTACTCAAACACTGGTAAATGTGATGAACTGTGATCATTACACCATCTTGTGACTTTTTCTTGCAATGGTGATGATTCAAAACTCGGATTTTATGGATAGTGCATGCTCTAAACCAGCGGGTGGCCATCTGACATCTCTGTTCATCAAACGGCTGACGAACAACATCGACCATTCCTATCCCGTATCGCCACTACTGACGAGAAATGGTGTCTTTATGCTGACATAAGGGAAACAATGGAACGTTTGAGCCCAGACAAAGCAGCAACTCACCGTACAAAGCGTGGTGTCACCGCCAGACACCACACTTGCTAGGTGGTAGCCTTTAAATCGGCCGCGGTCTGTTAGTATACGTCGGACCCGCGTGTCGCCACTGTCAGTGATTGCAGACCGAGCGCCGCTACACGGGAGGTCTAGAGAGACTTCCCAGCACTCGCTCCAGTTGTACAGCCGACTTTGCTAGCGATGGTTCACTGACTACAGACGCTCTCATTTGCCGAGACGACAGTTTAGCATAGCCATCAGCTACGTCATTTGCTACGACCTAGCAAGGCGCTATATTCAGTTACTATAATCTGAACAGATAATATTGTGAATCATGTACCGTCAAGAGGGACGTTCATCATTAATGGATTAAAGTTAAGTATCAAACTAACTACGTAAGCTTTCTGAATTCCAATTCCTTGTTGTTTCAGACCTCACGTCAGTACAGTTCTTCCCCCCTCACGCCAGCCTGCGTGAGCTAAAACGCGTGCATTTCGGCCTCCTCTCGCAACACGGTGTTGGCTCTTCTGCCAACACAACATCCGCACCCACTATATTCACCTGATGTTCTGCTATCAGATTTTAACCTTCTCTGCTATCTATCGGAAACCTACAAGGAAGTCAGGGAAGTTCCTTTACGGATGAAAATGGATCGACGAGTTGGTCGCCTCAAAACCACTTGATTTCTAAAGTCATGTAATCGAGAAGCTTCCTAGCGATGGCACATTGATATAAACAGTGAAGGAGACTATATTATTGGTGACTATAGTCTGTGTATCTGTTGTGTTTGTTAAACTTACGGAAAAAACGCTACGAACTTGTGCACAAACCCAATAAATCCTAGAGTCCTCAGTCGCCTACAACTGTTGGCTCAAAGCAGCTGCTGCCAGAGGTTCGAAATGCCGCCAGAGTGTAAATAAGTACGAAACCACACGGCCAGAAACCTTTAGACAAAGAGCGCTTGGGAGTTCATAGGCAAGCAGCGTATTTTCTTTCCGTTTGCGGAGGTGTGTGTGCCAGCGAATCGGTGCTAGCAAACAGGCGACAGCTGCTGTCGGCAGGACACGCGAGCGTTGAACTCGCTGCTGGCGGACAGGTGCAAGAGAAGGCGCAATGCATGCAGTTCGTTCGCCTCCAGTGACCTTCACTGCCACTAACTGTAGCTCATTCCGCATGCAGTGCATTCTGAAACTGAGCCAACAGCTGAAATCCTGGCGCAGTGGCTGCTGCTTACCTCTCCTCTATCTACACTTTTATTTCACAGTCGAAAAGTTCTACTTAGGAGATCATTTGTTGTGAAGAACTTCTTCGTTCTAAACCATCATTTATGATGTAAGCGTATCGGGATTGCGCAAGTTCTGAGAAAAATTACCTTCAACCATACCAGTACGACTGTATAAGCTTCTACTTTAAAAAGTGATTTTTTTCAGTTTTCCTGTGCAATCCACTTCGGAGCCACATGACTATAGAGATGATTAGGGTACTCAGCTTCCACAAAATATATTTACACGACTTTCTCGGAACATTGTGATAAACACTTGTCTGTAGACTACAGAAATGTTAGTTAATTCTAACCAGTCGAGCACGAGCTATTGCCTCATCAGAACTTCGACTCAGGCTGGCCTTATTTGAGATATAATATATATATATATATATATATATATATATATATATATATATATATATATATATTATACTATGACCGCGCTTGTAATAGATGGTTACAAGGATTTCAGATACTCAGTGTGAAATGGAAATTGAAACACCTGCAGCCGTCTCTTTTAGGTTTAATTTATTTACGCAACCAGTCTCGGTTTCTATGGTCAAGGGCCCTGAAGATGGTGTAATAGAACACCGAAACTGATAATTAAATGAAAAGAAACGGCTGCAGGTGTTTTAATTTAAATTTGATAGGGATGAGTTTTCTATGATTTTTGTGTATATTTGCTAATGCAGTGTTGCGGAATGGGGAATGACGAATGCTTAATAGGTTTCGGTATGGTCGATTAAATCTCT
This sequence comes from Schistocerca nitens, assembly GCF_023898315.1. Lineage (NCBI taxonomy): Eukaryota > Metazoa > Arthropoda > Insecta > Orthoptera > Acrididae > Schistocerca > Schistocerca nitens. The sequence goes on along the minus strand of NC_064615.1, from coordinate 23,923,845 downwards.
TGAAGGAGCTTAAACTTGTAGACATATGACTCCAAAATCTATAGAAGTATGAAATGAATAGAACAGTAAAAAAAGAAGTGAAGGAAAAATTGTTTGTATAGCGAAATCACCGGAAGCAGGCGATGACCTCCGACTGCGTATTCCTTCCACATTTGACGTAAACTTGAACAAATATTACATTCTCTCAGGGAAAAGTGTTGGTGATGCGGACTACCAACCCAGCTCTAGAAGGAAAGTGGACTAATGTAGCCTACACTGAATTGACAAAAGTCATGGGATACCTCCCAACATCGTGCTGGACCTCCTTTTGCCGGGGGTAGTGCAGCAGTTCCACGTGGTACGGACTCAAAAAGTCGCTGAAAATCCCCTGCAGAAACACTGAGTCATGTTGCCTTTTTTTTTTGTCATCAGTCTACTGACTGGTTTGATGCGGCCCGCCACGAATTCCTTTCCTGTGCTAACCTTCATCTCAGAGTAGCACTTGCAATCTACGTCCTCAATTATTTGCTTGACGTATTCCAATCTCTGTCTTCCTCTACAGTTTTTGCCCTCTACAGCTGCCTCTAGTACCATGGAAGTCATTCCCTCATGTCTTAGCAGATGTCCTATCATCCTGTCCCTTCTCATTATCAGTGTTTTCCACATATTCCTTTCCTCTCCGATTCTGCGTACAACCTCCTCATTCCTTACCTTATCAGTCCACCTAATTTTCAACATTCGTCTATAGCACCACATCTCAAATGCTTTGATTCTCTTCTGTTCCGGTTTTCCCACAGTCCATGTTTCACTACCATACAATGCTGTACTCCAGACGTACATCCTCAGAAATTTCTTCCTCAAATTAAGGCCGGTATTTGATATCAGTAGACTTCCCTTGACCACAAATGCCTTTTTTGCCATAGCGAGTCTGCTTTTGATGTCCTCCTTGCTCCGTCCGTCATTGGTTATTTTACTGCCTAGGTAGCAGAATTCCTTAACTTCATTGACTTCGTGAGCATCAATCCTGATCTTAAGTTTCTCGCTGTTCTCATTTCCACTAGTTCTCATTACCTTCGTCTTTCTCCGATTTACTCTCAAACCATACTGTGTACTCATCAGACTGTTCATTCCGTTCAGCAGATCATTTAATTCTTCTTCACTTTCACTCAAGATAGCAATGTCATCAGCGAATCGTATCATTGATATCCTTTCACCTTGTATTTTTATTCCACTTCTGAACCTTTCTTTTATTTCCATCATTGCTTCCTCGATGTACAGATTGAAGAGTAGGGGCGAAAGGCTGCAGCCTTGTCTTACACCCTTCTTAATACGAGCAGTTTGTTCTTGATTGTCCACTCTTATTATTCCCTCTTGGTTGTTGTACATATTGTATATGACCCGTCTCTCCCTATAGCTTACCCCTACTTTTTTCAGAATCTCGAACAGCTTGCACCATTTTATATTGTCGAACGCTTTTTCGAGGTCGACAAATCCTATGAAAGTGTCTTGATTTTTCTTTAGCCTTGCTTCCATAATTAGCCGTATCGTCAGAATTGCCTCTCTCGTCCCTTTACTTTTCCTAAAGCCAAACTGATCGTCACCTAGCGCATTCTCAATTTTCTTTTCCATTCTTCTGTATATTATTCTTGTAAGCAGTTTCGATGCATGAGCTGTTAAACTGATTGTGCGATAATTCTCGCACTTGTCAGCTCTTGCCGTCTTCGGAATTGTGTGGATGATGCTTTTTCGAAAGTCAGATGGTATGTCGCCAGACTCATATATTCTACACACCAACGTGAATAGTCGTTTTGTTGCCACTTCCCCCAATGATTTTAGAAATTCTGATGGAATGTTATCTATCCCTTCTGCCTTATTTGACCGTAAGTCCTCCAAAGCTCTTTTAAATTCCGATTCTAATACGGGATCTCTTATCTCTTCTAAATCGACTCCTGTTTCTTCTTCTTCTATCACATCAGACAAATCTTCACCCTCATAGAGGCTTTCAATGTATTCTTTCCACCTATCTGCTCTCTCCTCTGCATTTAACAGTGGAATTCTGTCAATATTTACTCTTTGTTAAAGGCTGTTACTTGGTGTGATTTTGCGAGTGAGTGTTTAATAAGACGGTGAGTGCAGTTTTATGTAAGATTTAAGCTTATTTGTTTTGTAGCATTTTAGCCGTTTTAACCATACTCGTTTCTACTAATTTTCGTAAGGGCTCTGATAATCTCACCACTGAGCAACCATAAAGCACGATCACACGCATACTACATCTCAGGGCACCGTTACCTGTTCATGGTGCATTACTAAGCCACCCTGTAAAGGCATCCTCAAATCTTGCTATTCGTGAACGAGGCTAGTCACAGGCAACATCGAATGACGTAGACCCTGTTTCACAAACCGTCGATAAAGTACAGCAAACGTACTGTGGTGAGTACATCTGCTGTTAGGAAAACTGTTCTCAGATACAGCGGGAGTCTGTTACTCCAACCGTCGTCATGACGCCATAATTCTTTATTCAAACTGGATCTAGAAACTCAAATATAGTACACAAAATATGTGGTAAAACACACTGAAGACTTAAGAGTAGAGCAACAATTAATTGAAGAGTTGGTTACCAGGTACTGCTAACAATTACCGATGCGCTTCAATCACAAATATAGCTTATGAATTACGGATTGAAAAGGATTTGCAATTAAACAACAAATTATGATCTGTCTGTGATCTATCTATTTTTCTGTGAAGTTTGTCGGTGAATTCCTGAACTAAAAAGTGTTTACTTGCCCTCACAGATCGCTTCCAAGGCTAGAAATGATTCCAGCGATATTCAGCTTGAGACTCAGTCCGAAGTGCTCAGAGTCGATAGTTTGTTAGGGAAGCCTGTATATTTAATTTTAACATCTCTTTATAATCTACTAATTATCCCTGCACAATTCTATGAGTGAATTACGTTTCCTACTTGACCATCTATATACTCGCAGAATCGACGCGCAAAGTAGTACTATTACTATTCCATGAGCGCATAATTACTCTTGGTAATATTCTCTTTGGTGTGTTGAGAGGATTTCTAGGATCTTCTCCGTACCGAATAGCCGCATTGAATAATTGTAATTTTGCTATCGAGATTCCTGGAAGAAAGAGATTGAAAATATATTGTATGCTACTCAAGAAAATTTATACTGGGCATTTACATCAAAGGTGTGTACGGAATTTCATTATGTATGTATTCTCTAATTGGAAATTTGCACGGAGGTGTCGTTTCGTTGGTAGTCAGAATGGAACTTCCGATGAATTGGAAACGAACCTGCAATTATTAGATCCAAGAGCTCCATTATTTCATCGGATAATTAAACTCTATCAAAGCAAACTTTCCGCTTGATCTGAGGTTTCCCGACTGACTACGCAACGCAAGAAAACCAAGACATTTTATTTACACAGGATTGCAGATCGCTTCGAATCGTCGAGACTGCGGAAAAGGAGAGTCATCGTCCGATTCTGATCAAATAACATAACTTTCTTGAGAGACTGTCATGACTGTGATAGGGCTGCTTATGAATGAGATCATTAATAAAATACTAATAGCTAACTTTCCTCTTCAACAGCAACCAGTATAAACACAATATTAATGAAAATTATATAATTAACACTAATACCTCATTTGCTTTGAAGCTACTGTCTTGAAGCTGTTGTGGTTGCAGACACAGTTCTCACGAAACACGCGTTTTCACACTTCGTGTGAAAAATTTCGCTTTTTCAACTCTCACCATCGGTAAGCAAGATAACGCCGTGTTAGAGAATTAGGTAATGTTACTGTCACAGTAGGCGAGCAGAACGGACTTACCGTTACACGTAACGACGCTCGTCTCTGAGAACTTTTGCAACGCATTTCCCAGACGCGTCACCCGCACAGGAATGCGAACGGTTTACGTACCTGCGAATGTAAGATGGGAAAAAAACTTTAGTGAATACACAGAGCAGTTTCCTGCATATGAATGTAGTGAACAATATTATTACGATCTATGAGACCTATCTTACACACACACACACACACACACACACACACACACACACACACACACACACGTTATATAAAATGCCCGCCCCCCCTCCCCCCCACTCCCCCGCAGCGTTTTCCCGTCTGTATGTGAAAGTTAATACCAAGAATGACTGTAGGAATTTTGATACAGTTTCTACGAAGAAGGTTTTTGTACATAATTTATAATCATTGTAATGACGAGTGTGTCCCATAAGTAATTGGCGTTTGGCGTTACATTTCTTAGTAGAGATGGGAATTACGAGCTGGTCAGCTACGGAGGAGGTGCTACCTGGCGGAAAAAAAGAACAGCAAAGTAAACAGCTGCCGCAACTTCAGAGGGCAGTGAAGCTTGATTACAATACGTAGATTTATATTATAAACTTAAGTATCCTTCCAAGTTTTTCTGTCTGTATGTCAAGGCTAATCCAACGAAGCACTGTAGGGATTTTGATACGGTTTTCAGTAACAGGCAGACTGATTCGCGCTAATGACAAGTGTGTGTATATAATTTATAAACGTGACGGGAGACACTAATTTATCCTATGAATTTATTTCTGTATAAAAGACTAATTATTCCTATTCAAGAATGGCTGTGTGATATAGTAGAAGTTGTTGAGGTGTAACGTATTTTATCTACATTGAAAACACTGCTCCTATGTTCCAGACATTTTAGTTCCATGGGTAAACTGCCAGAGTTTTATTGTGGACATTTCAAGGATTCATGTGCCAAAGTTAGATTTGCTGAAAGTAATACAGATCACTTTTGCTTTTATTGTTGTACATCTACATCCAAATGATTACTCTGCAACTCATACTTAAGTGCCTGACAGAGATTTCTTCGAACCCCCTTCAGGCTATTTCTCTAACAGTGCTTGGGAAAAATGACCACTTAAATATTTCTGTACTTGTTAATATCCCTTTTACTCTCAAACCCATTTCCAAACGTTTTATACGACAAGGGTACACACAGACATTATTGAGTTAATGTTTAGAAATGGCTCTGAGCACTATGGGACTTAACATCTATGGTAATCAGTCCCCTAGAACCTAGAACTACTTAAACCTAAATAACCTAAAGACAGCACACAACACCCAGTCATCACGAGGCAGAGAAAATCCCTGACCCCACCGGGAATCGAACCCGTGCACCCGAGCGCGGGAAGCGAGAACGCTACCGCACGACCACGAGCTGCGGACTAATGTTTAGAAATTAGCCGTTTTCCTGAAAAGTGTTAGCTTCAAGTGTCTAGTAGCATATGTTTAACGTAATCGTTACTCTTGTTTACGGTATGCGGCGATTGTGATTACGTTGATCTCCCAGAGTCTCAGTAGTAGCTGACCTGACGCCGAAAATATCATCCAGCAGCACAAGTATAAAAGAATGAAGTAACAACTTCAGTAGGCCACTAATACAACAGGTTACGATTATGACATGATCATCTTCAGTTACACACACTGGTGTGCTGTCGTGTTGTTAAAAGCACTGTGCAGCCAGAAGCATTACTTCACTACAAAATTGTTGAGGCTTTCGTGGCCACTTGTTGACGAACTGCCTACTGGCTTCTGTCTCGGGTTCTTCGGCCGACGTTCATCTAATGATTTTTCTGACGTTTCGCCAGCACGAGTGGCTGGCATTGTCAAAGCTTCACCCTCCATTGCCGGTGTTGAACTGGAGCCAAGCTCGCGGGCCCAGACTACGAGGCCTGTTCAGAAAGTAAGCTCCGATTGATTGCCAAATTGAAACCACAGTGAACATCAGAAATGTTTTACTTGTAACAATTAGCTACACCTTTCAGCTACTTCTCTACGTAGTCGCCGTTCTGACTTAGACTTTTGTCATAGCGTTGTACCAACTTTTCAATAGCCTCATCATAGAAGGCAGCCGCCAGTGCTTTCGGCCAATTCTCCACGCTGGCCAACACCTCGTTGTCTGTGTCAAAATGTTGTCTTCAAAGACAGCGGTTCATGTGACCAGAGATGAAACTCAGGGGGAGACAATTGCGGACTGTATAGTGGGTAATCTCACATTTCCATTTGAAAACGATGCAGGAGCATCTTCACTGCCCCTGCAGAATGCGGCTGAGAATTGTCTTGAAGAAGAAGCAGCACGACAGTTATGTAATGTTAGCTGCATAGCTTCAGGCGAAATTTCTCACCAGGCCCTCGTACTTGGCGGCAGACACTATTTTCTAGACATCTTTACGCACTCACTGCGAGCTCAGAAATGAGAAGAGCGACGTGATGCTAACTGGGGTTATACTAGAGACACTACCCAACACATCTGTGCAAAGCTTTATCGGATTTTCATAGTCGTTTCCATTTCGCGACCGATCGGAGCTTACTTTCTGAACGCCCCTCGTATATGTACCTGGCGCGCCAACGTCCGAGGGCTTCTCCGCGGTCATTTCCGGTGCGGTTCTCCTCTTGCTACCTGCGACGGTCGTTCGCTGCAGTACGGGAAGCCAGGTTCCTGTTTACCTTAAGGCTTTCCTCTTTCTTGTTCAAACTGTTCGCGTGTTTTTGTATTTCCACAGCTTCTCTGAACAAGCGCGTGTGGTAGTGCTTCTCTACAGCCAGAACTTCCGTGTCGGCGAATTTTATTACGTGGTCGGTCTCATTCAGTGCGTGCTCCGCCACGGCCGATTTCTCCACCTGCCCCAACCTGCAATGTCGCTTATGCTCTTTGATCCTGGTGTTAATGGATCGTCCAGTCATTCCGACATAAACTTTTCCGCATGTGCATGGTATACGGTATATTCCCGACATTGCAAGTGGGTCTCTTTTCTCCTTCGCCGATCTAAGACACTCTTTGATGTTCCTTGTCGGTTTGAAAATCGTCTTTACGCCATGTTTGCGCAATATACGGCCGATTCTGTCCGTCACTCTGGGAATGTAGGGCAGAAAGGCCCTACCCGACATTTCTTTTTCTGGTTCCTTACTTCGCCGAGTGTTTGGCTCTGTTACACTTCTAATATAATTTGTGGAGTACCCATTGCTCCTCAGGACAGTTTCCAGGTGTTGCATTTCTCGTTTGAGGTGTTGCGGCTCACATATTCGTCCTGCTCTCGTTACGAGCGTACTAGTCATGCCTCTTTTCTGGCTCGGGTGGTGGTTTGACAGTTTGTGCAGGTATCGGTCCGTGTGTGTCGGTTTTCGATACACACTGTGTCCCAGGCGCGCTTGTTCAGAGAAGCTGTGGAAATACAAAAACACGCGAACAGTTTGAACAAGAAAGAGGAAAGCCTTAAGGTAAACGGATCCTGGCTTCCCGTACTGCAGCGAACGACCGTCGCAGGTAGCAAGAGGAGAACCGCACCGGAAATGACCGCGGAGAAGCCCTCGGACGTTGGCGCGCCCGCGAGCTCGGCTCCAGTTCAACACCGGCAATGGAGGGTGAAGCTTTGACAATGCCAGCCACTCGTGCTGGCGAAACGTCAGAAAAATCATTAGATGAACGTCGGCCGAAGAACCCGAGACAGAAGCCAGTAGGCAGTTTGTCATTACTTCACTGTTTTATGCTTTTGTACACTGCTGGCCACCGTAAATGCAACACCCTGAAGGATGCATCCGAATCAAGTGAAATTTACACCATGGGTTTGCAGCGATGAAATATGCAACTGATTAGAATTTCAGCGCAGACGCACATCACGCGCGCCTGTGGCGCCACCTCATAGCGCCATTTAAGGCTTGGCGATTTCGACGAGTGTACGTTCGGCACGTGTGTTTACCTTGTGGTTGTTTCACAAGACGATCAGTTATGCCTCGTAGACAACAGCGAACATCGTTTGATCAAGTATCCGAGTTCAACAGAGGAAGGATAGTGGCTTACCGAGATTGTGGATTATCATACAGAGAAATCGCTAGTCGTGTTGGACGAAACCAAACAACTGTAATGCGGATATGTGACCGTTGGATGCAGGAGGGTACGACGGACCGACGTGGTCGATCGCATTCACCTCGGTGCACTACTGCACGTGCTGATAGGCAAATTGTGCGCATGGCAGTGACGGATCGCTCAGTGACATCCCGAACCATAGCACAGCACATTGCGTCTGTAACGCATCATCCAGTGTCTGCGCGTACCATTCGACGCCGTTTACAGCAGAGTGGTCTGTCCGCAAGACGTCCATTGCTTCGTCTACCATTCACGCAGAACCACAGACGTCTCCGTCGCCAATGGTGTGATGACAGACGGATGTAGACGGCGGAATGGAATAACGTTGTCTTTACTGACGAGGCACGCTTCTGTCTGCAGCACCACGATGGTCGGATTCGAGTGTGGAGACACCGTGGAGAGAGGATGCTGGACAGCTGCATTATGCACCGCCACACTGGTCTTGCACCGGGTATTATGGTATGGGGCGGTATTGGATATTACTCTTGCACGCGTCTAGTACGCATTGCCGGTACTTTAAATAGCCGGCGCTACATATCCGAGGTGCTGGAGCCAGTTGTCCTTCCTTACCTTCAGGGCTCGGCCACAGCCATATTTCAACAGGATAATGCGCGACCACACGTGGCACGCATTGTCCAAAGGTTCTTCGTCAGTAACCAGATTGAATTGCTTCCCTGGCCGGCTCGCTCTCCGGATCTTTCGCCGATAGAAAACATGTGGTCCATGGTTGCTCAACGAGTGACCCAGATTACATCCCCAGCTGCCACACCAGATGATCTTTGGCAACGTGTGGGAGCTGCTTGGGCTGCTGTACCCCAGGAACACATCCAACGTCTCTTTGACTCAATGCCGAGACGTGTGGCAGCGGTGATCTCCAAAAATGGCGGCTACTCTGGTTACTGATTCCGGCAGGAACCACATGTCACAGACGTCTGTAAACGTAATCATGTGATACTTGGTCAACATGGTATCTACAAAATAAATTTTGTTGTGCTACCTCTTGTCTTTCTTGGTGTTGCATTTACGGTGGCCAGCAGTGTAGTTGCGCAACAAACTAAATTTGGGATGTAAGCAACTTACAACACGATTATAAAATTACGTCCTTGAAAGAATGTATCGAAAAGGTATACCGACACCACACATTTCCTCATAATGAGATGTAAAGTGCTAATCGAGGTGGAAGTGACAGGGACCAATGGATAACTGAGTGCCGTTGTGAATGAAAGGAGGGGCGACTGTGAATCGCAGGACATTTGCTGATAAGTCTGGGACTTATGCCACTAATACTGCTAAGAACGAAGCGAATTGACTAAACAGAGTATACGGCAGGGGTAGTCTTTCCTAAACAGTTCATTCTGTACATTATAGAAGCAATGACCAAAGCAAAATATGGTCACGAATCGTGTTAAAATTTAGGGTGCAAGAATATTAATAATAATATTCCTTATCTTCAGTGGCAGCGAGAAAAAATTACAAGACATGTTAATGGGATGGACTGCTGAGCACAGAATGGATTGACAGTATGCCGAAGAAAGACGAAAGTGATGAAGAGTGATTGAAATAATATTACTGATGAAATTAACATCAAAACAGGGGATCACGAAGTAGATGAAGTAAAGGAACTCAGCTATCTTTGAAGCGATCAGTGAGGAAAGAAATGTGTGGGAACACAGACAAGATGGGAAGGGATGACAGGACGCGTATTAAGACATCAAGGAGTAACTTATAAGGTACTAGTGGGAGCTGAAGAGGGTGAAAACTGTACGGGAAGACAGAGATGGCAATATATTGAAAAAATTATTGAGGAAATGGTGTTGATCCACGACGAGAGGTCACGACAGCTGGCATCCAACAAGTCAGAAGATAGAAGCTACAACGAGAAAAGATAAATAAATACGTAAAAACTACAACTGCCGACCAAATGCGGACAATGAGTTAAAAAGGATGGTGTGTTGCTTCCAAGAGTCATCGAGTATCATTTCTCCAGCTTTTCGAAAGAAATATTTAAATTAGTTTTCTGTGAATTACTTGTAGTGTCAATCCCAAACAAAGTGTTCTCATGGGGTGTTTCATACGACACCCATTGTCAATGGAAAATCGTTTTCATGCTTCAGTCGTCTCTTTTGTGTTTCGGGCCACAACTGAATTCATTTGCTTGTACGAAGTCATTTTTATTCTTCATTGCATTTGAAACAAACGTTTATTTCATGCACGATGAGCCAATAACGCCATTTTAGGGACATTCAATCAGCCGCATCACCGTCTCGTATGATGACATATCAGATTCTATAAACGGTGACGAAGTAGGTGACACAGTGGTTAAGAAATTGGACTTAAACTGTGGACTTACATTCTGGAACAGAGGTGTTCAACCGTCCACATTAATGTTTGCCGTTGTTTTCCTAAACAGATTACGGAAATGATGGGTTGATTGATTTGGAAACGATACGGCCGATTTCGTTTTCCAGCGTCCCACAATCTGAGCTCGTGCCCCTATCTCATAAATTCGTACTCTAAGGGACGCTGTAGCTCGAAATTCATCCCTCTCTTCCCCAGCACTAAGTGTGGTTGCAGAATTTGGCAGCTGTAAGTGTGCAGGTTCACGCTGTTTAATGGCAATACGTTTTCTTGAAAATGGCCAATTGGACGAAATTTTTTTAATTGGGAAAGAAACAGTTTTCTTTTTTACACAAACAGATCGTGATGCAGGGGGACTGTACTCATTTAATTTCTAGAAAATTTTGTTTACAGTAGTAGATCCAGAGAAAAAAGCTTCTAAGGTCTCTGGTGCGTGGATTTAGTTTCTTATCGAAGTAAGCAGAACATGGAGGGAAGGAGGATTTCGTTTCTTTTTTTCAAGACGTACCCACATAGCCATCGCAGTCGTGAATTGTAATTTATGAGGATACGAATGTAAGGACAAGACAGCATCCGGTCCCAAGACGGAGAGAATCTCCAACCTCGCCGGGTATAGAACCTGGATCTCCTCGGTTAGCAATCCACTGCGATGACAACGCAGCAACCGAGAAGAGAAGAGGATTAAGGTTTAACGTCCTATCGGTAATCAGGACATTAGAGCAGGAGCTCGTTTTGTAGAACAATAGGGAAGGAGGTCGGCAGCGTTCATTCAAAAGAAGCATCCCGGCATCTGCCTCAAGCGATTAATGGAAGAAATAATTCAAAAGCCTAGAGCGTTTAAACACTGTTTACTAGATAACCGGTTTCAACACACTAAAGTTGGCATCATCGGATCTGATTAACCCTTTCAGACCCTCTGGCTACAATTGTGAACATTAAATTTTACTGTGTCCTGGCTGCAGCAGAAGTATTTTTTACCAATCTTGACCTGAAGCATACATTTGTGAGTGTTCAATCTTTCCATCCTGTGCAAGTGCTGCCAACTGTTGGGCTTCATTGTGAAAATATCAGCAAGACAGTGTAGCAAATGATGAACAACAGTACCCACAGTTGAGGTTGGTTCGATATGTTACACCGTATAATTGCATGATAATTATTGAATGAATATTTTACTAATTACTACAGTAGAGAAAATTTCGGAATTACTTATCCTGGCCGGCCGGAGTGGCCGAGCGGTTCTAGGCGCTACAGTCTGGAACCGCGCGACCGCTACGGTCGCAGGTTCGAATCCTGCCTCGGGCATGGATGTGTGTGATGGCCTTAGGTTAGTTAGGTTTAAGTAGTTCTAAGTTCTAGAGGTTGATGACCACAGCAGTTAAGTCCCATAGTGCTCAGAGCCATTTGAACCATTTTGAACTTATCTTGGTCAATATAATGAAGTCAAATATACGAAATATGTTTTGAAAACAGGCACAGAATTTTGTATAAAACTTGCATATAAATTCTTTAAAAAATCAACTAAGAGCATTACCACATAAATAAAAGTTTTCCTTCCACCAGAAAAAAGTCTGGTCTGAAAGGGCTAAAAAACAACTGCTCTCATGGAAATTGTTGTTTCTTAATTTTTATTTCTGCGACAATGATTTTATATCAGCTGGTCTGCCTCATGTATCGTTTTATCCAGATGATTTATAGATGTTAAGCTACATTCAGATCCGATGATGGCACCTTTAGTGAGCTGAAACCGGTCATTTAGTAAACAGTGTTTAAGCGATCTTGGCTTTTAAACTATTTCTACAACAGAGTGGTCGCACCACAACACACTGTGTTCACTGCGATTAATGGAAACTGAAGAAAACAAAGTCTTGACACCCGGAAGAGATATCTGAACCTCAGCCCAGCCGAATACGAGTCTAGCGCCTTATGACAGGGCCAACTCGCCTAAGTTGAACAGGAGCGATCCTTATCATGTAATACAGTGCAACAAACTGAAACTGTACAGATAAAACCGCAAGAGGTTGCGTATTATCAGATTTATTTCGCTAGTCACATTCGAGAATCTCAAATGGCTCTGAGCACTATGGGACTTAACTGCTGTGGTCATCAGTCCCCTAGAACTTAGAACTACTTAAACCTAACTAACCTAAGGACATCACACACATCCATGCCCGAAGTCCCCTAGAACTTAGAACTACTTAAACCTAAATAACCTAAGGACACCACACACATTCTTGCCCGAGGCACTATTCGAACCTGCGACCCTAGCGGTAGCGCGGTTCCAGACTGAAGTGCCTAGAACCGCTCGGTCACAACAGCCGGCCGAGAATCTCAGAAATTTACCACGCGCTTCTGTAAACCTCTAATGTGGGCAATGAATTTCTGTAGAGGCTTGCTTATGAAGAACAGGGTGATTTTACTAAATACACTCCTGGAAATTGAAATAAGAACACCGTGAATTCATTGTCCCAGGAAGGGGAAACTTTATTGACACATTCCTGGGGTCAGATACATCACATGATCACACTGACAGAACCACAGGCACATAGACACAGGCAACAGAGCATGCACAATGTCGGCACTAGTACAGTGAATATCCACCTTTCGCAGCAATGCAGGCTGCTATTCTCTCATGGAGACGATCGTAGAGATGCTGGATGTAGTCCTGTGGAACGGCTTGCCATGCCATTTCCACCTGGCGCCTCAGTTGGACCAGCGTTCGTGCTGGACGTGCAGACCGCATGAGACGACGCTTCATCCAGTCCCAAACATGCTCAATGGGGGACAGATCCGGAGATCTTGCTGGCCAGGGTAGTTGACTTACACCTTCTAGAGCACGTTGGGTGGCACGGGATACATGCGGACGTGCATTGTCCTGTTGGAAAAGCAAGTTCCCTTGCCGGTCTAGGAATGGTAGAACGATGGGTTCGATGACGGTTTGGATGTACCGTGCACTATTGTGTCCCCTCGACGATCACCAGTGGTGTACGGCCAGTGTAGGAGATCGCTCCCCACACCATGATGCCGGGTGTTGGCCCTGTGTGCCTCGGTCGTATGCAGTCCTGATTGTGGCGCTCACCTGCACGGCGCCAAACACGCATACGACCATCATTGGCACCAAGGCAGAAGCGACTCTCATCGCTGAAGACGACACGTCTCCATTCGTCCCTCCATTCACGCCTGTCGCGACACCACTGGAGGCGGGCTGCACGATGTTGGGGCGTGAGCGGAAGACGGCCTAACGGTGTGCGGGACCGTAGCCCAGCTTCATGGAGACGGTTGCGAATGGTCCTCGCCGATACCCCAGGAGCAACAGTGTCCCTAATTTGCTGGGAAGTGGCGGTGCGGTCCCCTACGGCACTGCGTAGGATCCTACGGTCTTGGCGTGCATCCGTGCGTCGCTGCGGTCCGGTCCCAGGTCGACGGGCACGTGCACCTTTCGCCGACCACTGGCGACAACATCGATGTACTGTGTAGATCTCACGCCCCACGTGTTGAGCAATTCGGCGGTACGTCCACCCGGCCTCCCGCATGCCCACTATACGCCCTCGCTCAAAGTCCGTCAACTGCACATACGGTTCACGTCCACGCTGTCGCGGCATGCTACCAGTGTTAAAGACTGCGATGGAGCTCCGTATGCCACGGCAAACTGGCTGACACTGACGGCGGCGGTGCACAAATGCTGCGCAGCTAGCGCCATTCGACGGCCAACACCGCGGTTCCTGGTGTGTCCGCTGTGCCGTGCGTGTGATCATTGCTTGTACAGCCCTCTCGCAGTGTCCGGAGCAAGTATGGTGGGTCTGACACACCTGTGTCAATGTGTTCTTTTTTCCATTTCCAGGAGTGTAGTTACAAACTGAAGGGAACGATTCCTGAGTGGCTGAAGCGCAAAAAAAAAAAAAAAAAGGTCGTATGGATTTAACGATCGGGAATACTTTCCAAGAGACGTACACCCACTTGAAGCACTCCGTCACCAGACCACAAGTGGCCCATCGGGGCCATCTGATCGCCGTGTCATCCTTAGCGGAGGATGCGGGTAGGAGGGGCGTGTGTTCAGCACACCGCTCTCCCGGTCGTGACGATGGTTTTCTTTGACGGGAGCGGCCACTGGTCGGTCGAGTAGCTCCTCAATTGGCATCACGAGGCTGAGTGCACCCCGAAAAATGGCAACAGCGCATGGCGACCCGGATGGTCACCCATCCAAGTGCCGGCCACGCCCGACAACGCTAACTTCGGTGATCTGACAGTAACGGTGTATCCACCGCGGCAAGGCCGTTGCCACACCCACTTGAAGGTGGAGATAAAAGGTATTTCACAGTGACGCCGGTATCAATACTAGACATGTGGCTCGCAAGCATGGGGTAAGCCGAACTGCCTTGTGGAACATCCTCCACAACTGCCGCTACGGGTATGACGGAGTTGTCTGTGCAGCGACGGCTTTGTCGCTGGTTGAGCACACAGGCAACAACGTTGGCCTGCGATTTCTTTCATCGTATTCACAGGCAAGGAAACCTCTACTAGGGGTGGTACCGTCATCCTTCACAGCACATATTTGTGGGCTACGGAGAACCCAAAGAAAGCAGGTGTTGACAGATGTGAGAATTACCGAACAATCAGTTTAATAAGCCACAGCTGCAAAATACTAACACGAATTCTTTACCGACGAATGGAAAAACTGGTAGAAGCCGACCTCGGGGAAGATCAGTTTGGATTCCGTAGAAATACTGGAACACGTGAGGCAATACTGACCTTACCACTTATCTTAGAAGAAAGATTAAGGAAAGGCAAACCTACGTTTCTAGCATTTGTAGACTTAGAGAAAGCTTTTGACAATGTTGCCTGGAATACTCTCTTTCAAATTCTAAAGGTGGCAGGGGTAAAATACAGGGAGCGAAAGGCTACTTACAATTTGTACAGAAACCAGATGGCAGTTATAAGAGTCGAGGGACATGAAAGGGAAGCAGTGGTTGGGAAGGGAGTAAGACAGGGTTGTAGCCTCTCCCCGATGTTATTCAATCTGTATATTGAGCAAGCAGTAAAGGATACAAAAGAAAAATTCGGAGTAGGTATTAAAATCCATGGAGAAGAAATAAAAACTTTGAGGTTCGCCGATGTCATTGTAATTCTGTCAGAGACAGCAAAGGACTTGGAAGAGCAGTTGAATGGAATGGATGGTGTCTTGAAGGGAGGATATAAGATGAACATCAACAAAAGCAAAACGAGGATAATGGAATGTAGTCGAATTAAGTCGGGTCATGTTGAGGGTATTAGATTAGGAAATGAGACACTTAAAGTAGTAAAGGAGTTTTGCTATTTGGGGAGCAAAATAACCGATGATGGTCGAAGTAGAGAGGCTATAAAATGTAGACTGTAAATGGCAAGGAAAGCGTTTCTTAAGAAGAGAAATTTGTTAACATCGAGTATAGATTTAAGTGTCAGGAAGTCTTTTCTGAAAGTATTTGTATGGAGTGTAGCCATGTATGGAAGTGAAACATGGACGATAAATAGTTTGGACAAGAAGAGAATAGAAGCTTTCGAAATGTGGTGCTACAGAAGAATGCTGAAGATTAGATGGGTAGATCACATAACTAATGAGGAGGTACTGAATAGGATTGGGGAGAAGAGGAGTTTGTGGCACAACTTGACCAGAAGAAGGGATCGGTTGGTAGGACATGTTCTGAGGCATCAAGGGAACACAAATTTAGTATTGGAGGGCAGCGTGGAGGGTAAAAATCGTAGGGGGAGACCAAGAGATGCATACACTAAGCAGATTCAGAAGGATGTAGGTTGCAGTAGGTACTGGGAGATGAAGAAGCTTGCACAGGATAGAGTAGCATGGAGAGCTGCATCAAACCAGTCTCAGGACTGAAGACCACAACAACAACAACACGGAGAACCACCATATATGGTGACAGCGGAACGTCAGCACCGGTTCAGCCCCATTTTGTTGGCATGGCTTATTGTCAATGGGGCAGTGAGACCAGTCATCCTTCCAAAACGCCTCACAGGCTACGCATATTTCTTGAGGGTGACCCTGCTTTCCCTGCTGGAAGACTCGCTTTTGTTGACGCGAAGAATAATGGGCTTCTACTTGATGGTGTTCCAGCTCACTGCGCTCGTGGGTGTGGCACTAAAACACTAGTACCAACAAATGTTCCCACATGCCTGGTTTGTTCCCATGTGTACTTGCGATCATAGAAACCCACCCTGTCATGGATCTTTTACCTTCGCCTTCAAGCACATGTACCGGGTGATCAAAAAGTCAGTAGAAATTTGAAAAGTTAATAAACCACGGAATAATGTAGATAGAGAGGTAAAAATACACACATGCTTGGCATGACATGGGGTTTTATTAGAACCAAAAAATAAAAGTATTGCTAGACGCGTGAAAGATCTCTTGCGCGCGTCGTTTGGTGGTGATCGTGTGCTCAGCCGCCAGTTTCGTCATGCTTGGCCTCCCGGGTCCCCAGACCTCATTCCGTGCGATTATTGACTTGGGGGTTACCTGAAATCGCAAGTGTATCGTGATCGACCGACATCTCTAGGGATGCTGAAAGACAACATCCGACGGCAATGCCTCACCACAACTCCAGACATGCTTCCAGACATGCTTAAAGAACATCATCTTTGGTTTGTCTTACTTTTTTATGCTAATTATTGCTATTCTGATCAGATGAAGCGCCATCTGTCGGACATTTTTTGAACGTTTGTATTTTTTCGGTTCTAATAAAACCCCATGTCATTCCAAGCATGTGTGTCAATTTGTACCTCTTCATCTACATTATTCCGTGATTTATTCAGTTTTCAAATTTATACTGACATTTTGATCACCCGGTACCTCCCTTGGATCGCATTTCAGGTCATATGTCCATATGAACTTTCTTGCTCATCTTGCCAGGGATCGTTTCCTGTAATTTATCCCCCTTCAGTAAAATCACCCTGCAGATACGATACAGACCTATGTTAGTTTAAAAGGATATTAATTACAGCTGCCAGCCGCTACGGCCGAGCGGTTCTAGGCACTTCAGTCCGAAACCGCGCTGCTGCTACTGTTGCGGTTTCGAATCCTGCCACGGGCATGGATGTGTGTGATGTCCTTACGGTAGTCAGGTTTAAGTAGTTCTAAGTCTCAGATGTTAAGGGGGGGGGGGGGGTAGCACGGGAAGCGGGCCGACTTTGAGCAGGAGAGGCACCACAGGACATTTTAATTTGCACTGTCTATACTTTTACAAATAAATTCGTAAGACTTTGTCAGCATGACCAGGAAGGATTCAGCATTCACACTCATAGCAGAGGAAGTTCAAAAACATAACAAAACCAATTTTTTTTACATGTGAAATTTCATCTTTTTCCCCTTGGTATTGGCTGCATTTGTTGCTGTAGGTACACTTTTCTTCATAAGTAGGAGAGATTCTTCGATAAATTTTGAACAGCATACAAACCATACTTACAGGTGTATGAAACTCTAGAATTTCCCAAATGTGTTAAAAACTGTGGTAAAAATTGAGATAATTAACTATAAAATTCGAGTTTTCTCTAAACACGAAGTTTAAAACGTAACAGCCCATTCATTTTTCAATAGATTAAATAAATTCTAGAGTCCCATACACCTGTAAGTATGGTTTGTAAGCTGTGCAAAATTCATCGAAGAATCTCTTACTTACGAAGAAAAGTGTGCCTATAGCAACAAGTGCAGCCAAATGTAAGTGAAAAAAATCATGAAATTTCACATTTAAAAAAATTATTTGTTCGTGTTTTTGAACTTCCACTGCTATGAGTGTGAATCCTGAATCCTTCCTGGTCATGCTGACAACGTTTTATGAATTTATTTGTAAAAGTATAGACAGTGCAAATTAAAATGTCCTGTGGTGCCTCTCCTCCTCGAAGTCGGCCCGTTTGACGTCCTACCCCCCCTTAAGTCCCATAGTGCTTAGAGCCATTTGAACCATTTTTAATTACAGCTACGCTTGGAGTACAGCTGGAGGAAGCGACGACATGATGGGGAGAATGACTGAACCGCTAGTACGGCACGCTTCGGCCGCCGGTGAGAGAAGCGACGAGCTGTCACTGTGTGCGCCTGACTGGTCCGCCTGTCCTCCGAGGCAGTGAAAGCAGCTGGAAGGGCAGCCCGCGTCTGGACACGCAGCTGCTCGCCTCGCCTCGCCGAGTACCGCCGCCACTGCTCCAGCCGCCAACCACTAACTGGGGCAGGCGGCGCCCCGGGTGCAGCCGGCGGCTGTCGGGGGAAAATCTGGCTTTCTCCGCTTTTTGTTGCCGGAAAGCGGACACGGCGGATCGAGCGCAAGGCGGCCCGTGGACCAGAAATTGTAGAACACAACCTGCCAGTTACCGAGCTGCGCACTGCTCCAGAAACACAAGGGTACTTCCTCACCAGACAGCATATGACAGGTTGTCTGTGTGGTCCTAAGTTGAGGACAGCACCCGAGGAGATGAGGAGGGAAGAAACGAGTAGGATCTGGCGTCCCAGAATAGACGAGGCCATCAGAGACGGAGTACAAGTAACTCTAAATAAACTCACTGGACAGAATACGAGAGACTCTCTTAAAAGGGCACACAGGTTGCTTTGGAACGCTGTAAATGATGCGTAACCGGCACCAGACGGTCAAGTGGCTCTCTACTGGTGACCTAAGTCATGGCAGTGACGTGGTGTGGTTATGCCTGTCGGTTGTAAGGAATCGGCGCAGAAAGATGGGGCGTAGTGACAGAAAGGAACTGTCTTGTTTGGTCATGACATGACGACGCCATACATGAAATTTCCTGATTTTATGGTGTAACACCGCAGGTGTGTAACGTGTCTACATGGACTGCTGTTCAGGTCTGAAACACGTAACGCTGGCACTATTTGAGGAGAGGGTGAAAAGTGGCTTCAGTTGGACCCAGTGCACCTGAAGAAGCCTGGAGTCTTTCTTCCTCGAAAAACTAAGCCCATTATCGAGATTAGAGATGGTGTTACAAAATAGTAAACTGATGTCTTCCGGGCGTTAGTAACTTCCTTCCAGAGTGCTTGTGAAATGACGTGCAGTTGATTTCCTTACGTACTGTGTGATTAATCACATTTGTGTGATTCTTGAGTTTCTCCCGGCGTATTTGATAGTCAAAATATCCACGGGCGTACTGCCGGTCTACAGTGTCCAACGGGCCCGTTGAACACTGTAGACCGGCAGTACACTCGTCCTTACAATAAACAGTGCTGATACGCATAAACTGCTTTACATTCGAATATTTTAGGTTAGGGCTTACAGTGACTGTTGTAATAGCTTAAATTACAAGTTAGTGTAAGTCGTCCCAGTTTGTTCTATTTCCACTATGTATTTCAGAAGGTTTAACTTATCTGGTGGATTTATTAGTACAATAACTGTTATGAAAACCGTCTTGCCGGCCGCTGTGGCTGAGCGGTTCTAGGCGCTACAGTCTGGAACCGCGCGACCGCTACGCTCGCAGGTTCGAATCCTGCCTCGGGCATGGATGTGTGTGATGTCCTTAGGTTAGTTAGGTTTAAGTAGTTCTAAGTCTAGGGGACTGATGACCTCAGATGTTAAGTCCCATAGTGCTTAGAGCCGTTTTAACCATTAAAACCAGTCTTAAGTTAGACATGAAGAACATTCAGCTCTGACAGCAATGAGCTCATATGGAGGCCATGTTATCTACTGCCACATTTATTGATATCATGGCCAATTTTTGACCGGCGTAACGCAAGACTTACATCTATGGCTGGTCTGATAGTTTGCAAGTAGTCAGAAGCCGATCGTCCAAAAATAAATGTCCTCCCTGTGCTACATGATGCGATTTTCATAAAGGCTACTGTTGTAATTATAATAATAATAATAATAATAACAATAAAAAGAAAAATGTTGCGGATCCATTCCAACTCTAGACTGCTGGAGATACAGGATTTATGTTAATTAGTAAGACCTGAATGTACGACTTTGGATTAACCTGAGACACTGTCTCTAGTCGTCATAGGATCTTATCCTAATAGTGTTTACATCACATACAAGATAATATACAATTCGTATGCACTGAAGTAAGCGAATAAGTCAATACAGTGAAGCGTGTAGTGGAATCTGAAAGAGTGGCTGGTTACAGTAACCTGTTATTTAAACCGATGCGAAATGTCCATAAACAATATTCCCATCCGCAGAGAAACTTGACCGACCGGCTATCACTTCAAGGACTCGCTACACCGCGCAGCGATGAATTCAGTGAAGCTGGTGCCAATGGTCAGGAGGTCCTTGACAGCGGACGCACCGTGAAGTAATCCGGGACGGCCCGTCCGGAGAGCAAAAACAGCTCGGCCGGCCGCATCCCGTCGTTAGGCGCCGTAAACTTGTGCTACATCAGCGCGCCTAACTACCAGAGTGGCCAGGTCGTCATCCCAAACCGGTCCGGCGGCGCGGGCTGTTGTGAGCACCTCCATGTCGCGGCTACAGCTCTGACAAATTCCTACCTCAAAGTGGCACCACCTTGCGAACATCTGAAATCAGATTTTTCATTGGCTCTGGCTGATCCGGTCCATACACCGCAAAGTGGAAAATATACCAAAGATCCTGATGATGTAGTGAAGTACGATTAATTTTAGTGACGGAGAGACTATAACGGTACTTTGCGGGCAGGCGTGTCAATTAACATCATATTAATTAAAATGGGGGATAAATGGACTTTATTTTGGAAGAGTTAAAAAAGGGGAAAGTAATACGAAACTTTAATAACTGCACAGTATTACTAAGAAGTAAATATAATGAAAAGTAATAAAAAGCAAAGTAGCAAAGACCAAGCGGGACAAAGATACACGGGCGCGTTTGTTTTTTAATACATATAAAAGAACATGTAACTCATTATTGAGCTCTCTACCTTCAGTTATCGCGATCGGGCTAGTCCATGAAAAAGTGGTACGTGACTGCGAAATTCATTAAGGAGATTATTTAAAGACTCTTCAAGCACGTTTAAAATACATTACGTGTGACGAAGTGATCAGAGACGTTTATTGTCGGGTGGAGTGAAAATGAATCCGACAACATAATTCGAACTTTGTGTTAGCTGGGAAAAATACTCTTAGGAAAGTATTATGGTTGTGGAACCCACGAAAGTTGTGCGCAACGGAAAGCTATAGTTTACGTAATTCTGCATTTTATAAAATGGTGAAACGCGTGTGCGCGGAACATTAATAGAATCTCATCCTTGGACGGTTGCGGGGGTAACTGATACAAACAACGCGCCAGCATAAAAAATAGTTCGCTTATTAACTACCAGATATTAACTAACGGGGACCTAAAATACTAAAAAAGGATAGGATCATCACCTCCAATCCCGATTCATATTTAACTAGTGAAAAGAGAAGTGTTAATAAACAAACTACATTTCAATTTCATCCACGATTTTGGCTTCATAACGTAGTCTTGAATACATGATAAATAATATCTGTGGAAGTTTTATGTAACCTATCGTCACAATATTTAGCCAACCAATATTGTGGGACACCAAAAAATGTAAATGCATGAAATTGTTCTTACAGCGGATGTATAATGTGTGAGTGCGACGAAGTATATTGAGAAACTGATCATCCATTACGTACTTGCATGGTCCTTGTCGGTACATCAGCATAAAAAATGGTTCAAATGGCTCTGAGGACTATGGGACATAACATCTTAGGTCATCAGTCCCCTAGAACTAAGAACTACTTAAACCTAACTAACCTAAGGACATCACACACATCCATGCCCGAGGCACGATTCGAACCTGCGACCGTAGCGGTCGCTCGGCTCCAGACTGTAGCGCCTAGAACCGCACGGCCACTCACGCCGGATACATCAGCATAGAGTTCGAATAAAATCGCAGGAACATTGCAAACCATTCAGATTAATCGAACATCTAAATATGCATAATGCTGGTACCACCAGGATGTGTTCTTTCTCCTCACCCCTGTGGCAGTAATTGAATTAAGAGTCAGCCGGGAAATACATTTAAATCAATTGACGACCATTGAGCTAGTGTCACGAATTTTCAAACGTCCACTGCCATGTATGAAGGCGAGTGACACCACGAGTCTTAACGTCCACCGAGGGATGTCGTCGTGATCGTATTGAATGACATTGAGCGGTTACAAGACGTACAAGTACCATTAACCTCGGATAGCAATGACTTACAGTGAGTATGTTAACAGCACATACAATTGAACAATATATATTTCTGCTCTAGAAATTCTGTGTTGATAGTAGAACAATATTACATGAAAAATTGGACATTCGAGAAAACGCGTCTGCTATCATTTAAAGCACCTCCTCGTTGAATACACTTATATCCAAGTTACAGCACCCAATAAACTGACAATCGCAAAAGAATTGTGTTATAAATCAATGAAACACAAAGTTGGGAACATTATAGAATAGAAATACAAGGGCAGAAACTGGCAGGCAATATGGAACAACACTCGCAACCCACGTTTATCAACAAGAGTGAAGGGTCTAGTGGTACACCGCGGTCAATATGAAACATATAACGGGTTACAAAGTACACTCATGTTCATAAACTAAGGATGACGCTGATACATGGTGAAACAACGCTCTGGTGGCCGGTTTGCGGGTTTAAATCACCTCGGGGTATGACCATGCGGTGCATTTGACCTGCGGTCGTCGCACGGTGGCGCTGGCAGCAGTCCACATACGCAGAGGTGTGTTGATGCATATCAGAGTACGGTGCAGCGAGTAAGTGCGCAGACGTTTTCAGACGTGCTAATGGTGACTGAGTATTGAAAATGGCTCAAAGAACACATATTGATGACGTTATGAGGGGTAGAATACTAGGGCGCCTGGAGGCTGTTCAAACACAGCAGGTCGTATCACGGGCCCTCCGTGTGCCGCAAAGTGTGATCTCAAGGTTATGGCAACGATTACAGCAGACAAGAAACGTGTCCAGGCGCTATAGTATGGGACGTCCAAAGTGTACACCACAAGAAGACCGACATCTCACCATCGGTGCCCGCAGACGGCGACGGAGTACTGCAGGTAGCCTTGCTCAGGACCTTACCGCAGCCACTGGAACCGCTGTCTCCAGACACACAGTCTACAGACGACTGAACAGACACGATTTATTCGCCCGGAGACCTGCAAGGTGCATTCCACTGACCCCTGGTCACAGGAGAGCCCTTAAAGCCTGGTGTCAAGAACACAGCGCATGATCATTGGAACAGTGGTCCCAGGTTATGTTGACAGACGAGTTCAGGTATAGTCTGAACAGCGATTCTCGCCGGGTTTCAATCTGGAGTCAACCAGGAACCAGTACCAACCCCTTAATGTCCTTGAAAGGGACCTGTATGGACGTCGTGGTTTGATGCTGTGGATTGGGATTATGATTGGTGCATGCACACCCCTGCATATCTTTGACAGAGGAACTGTAGCAGGTCAGGTGTATCGGGTCGTCATTTTGCATCAGTATGTCGCCTTTTCAGGGTTGCGGTGGGTCCCAACTTCCTCCTGATGGATGCTAACGCACGGCCCCACTGAGCTGCCATCGTGGAGGAGTACCTTGAAACAGAAGATATCAGGCGAATGCAGTGGCCTGCCTGTTCTCCAGGCCTAAACCCCATCGAGAACGTCTGGGACGCTCTCGGTCGACGTATCGCTGCACGTTTTCAAACCCCCACGACGCTTCAGGAGCTCCGACAGGCACTGGTGCAAGAATGGGAGGCTATACCCCAGCAGCTGCTCGACCACCTGATCCAGAGTACGCCAACCCTCGTTGTGCGGCCTGTGTACGTGTGCATGATGATCAAATCCCATACTGATGTCGCGTTACATGCGCAGGAAACAGTGCCGTTTTGAAGCACATGTGTTTCGGGACGCCAAGCGGGATTAACCGAGCGGTCTTAGGCGTTGCAGTCATGGACTGTGCGGTTGGAGCCAGAGGAGGTTCAAGTCCTCCCTCGGGCATGTGTGTCTGTGTTTGTCCTTAGGATAATTTAGGTTAAGTAGTGTGTAAGCTTAGGGACTGATGACCTTAGCAGTTAAGTCCCATAAGATTTCACACACATTTGAACATTTTTGCTTCGGGACGGTATTACCAACTTATCACCAAAAACGTGGACTTGCAGATGTGTATCGTGTGTGTTCCCTATATGCCCACGCTATTAGCGCCAGTTTTGTGTAGTGCCACGTTGTGTGACACCACATTCTGAAACTATCCTTAATTTATGAGCATGAGTGTATATACATTACACCTCAACGACTCATTCTTGTGCAGCACATGTACATTTATCGACAGTTAGAAACACAGATTTACCTGTATAAATGAAAGAACAATAAGGGCGACAATCAGAAAGATGCTGGCGAGTATCAAGAGGACCGCACCCCATTCCACAACAAAAGCGGACTTCTTCAACCCAGACGACGTCGCTTTTCCCAAAATGAAGAGAAACACAGTGGACTGGCTAAAAGGAAGTAGTCGTACTTTCTTACGAACGAAGAAAAGAGTGAGCACGACTTTTTGGCGTACCTCACGACAGAGCACCATAAACTTCTAAGGACGAAAAATTATCAGGAAGTACTTGCCAATATTTTCACTCACTGCCTTAAAGGGAATTTTTATTCAGTAGCAAGGTTAAAGACAAATAGCCTTTATGTTGGACGGTAAAAAGGTATATTTAAACGGTGGTTTGAATTTGTATGAACGTGTTCTTAATGAGATTAAAGTCTGATGCACTGTTTGTCTTGAGGTGACTGCAGCGTACCGATGTTGTCATATTTATTGATATGTTATGTATTTTATATGTAACGGATGTGCACGTGAAATGAATACTATACAGTTTCTAGGATTATAACGCCAAATGATTTTTCCAATGAAATTATTTACAAAAACGGTTAACGTCGCTCGCTGTCTTTGATGTGGGAGGATCCGAGTTCGATTCCCGGTACCTACTCGGACATTTTTCCTGAAGTAGTGGTGGCCCACTCAGCCCTTGTGATGCCAAATGAGGAGCTGCTTTAAAAAAGAAACAGCGCCATCACCAGGATTCATCCGCTCCCCATAATGACTGGAGGGATTGTCGACATGCTGACGACGTGTCCCACATTCATAGATCGCTTCGCGTGCTGTCTAGCAGGAAGCAGTGGGCCAGTCGGAACAGCTCCATGGCCTATTTGTGAGTCTTGCTTCCTCTCCTGATTAGTTTTTCTTTCTTCGCTTTTTTCAGTGTTACACACTGAGGTGACAAAGTCATCGGGCACACCCTAATATAATTCAGGATCTCCTTTCGCCCGGCAGAGTGTAGCAACTCGACGTGGCATGGACTCAACAGGTCGTTTGAAGTCGCCTGCAGAGATATTGGGATTTGTTTGGCGACTACATAGACTGACGTATGCACAACGACCATATGATAAATAAAATTAGAAGGAAGGTCCGCGTTGGTCGTAGTTTTGATGATTTATTAACAGAAAACTCTATTTTCGATCACATAATGATCATCTTCAGTGCTTTGGCGTACAAACTAAAGCTCGTAGGCACTGGTGTCTAGTTATTAGCAGTAACAGAAGCTATGAAACGATCACAATAATCGAGTTTATATATATATATATATATATATATATATATATATATACAGAGGAATATCCCTACTACCGGTCACATACAAGATCCTCTCTAAAGCTTTACTGAACAGACTAGAATGCCAGACCGACCACCTAATTGGGGAATACCAAGCAGGCTTCCGTAAAGGGCGGTCTTGTGCGGAACAAATTTGGAACCTGAAAATGATTTTACAACACAAACAGAACCTGATCATTACCTTTGTTGACTTCAAAAAGGCGTACGACTCTATCGACCGGAAAACTCTCTTCAAAATTCTAGCAGAATACAAAGTAGACAACAGAACACGGGCTATCATAGAGCAAACTTTAACCAACACGACCTCCAAAGTAAAGTTCTGTGGGGAACTATCAGAACCCTTTGAAATTCGCACAGGTGTCCGACAAGGCGATGGCCTCTCACCTCTCCTTTTCAGTCTGGTGTTAGATAAGGTCATAAAAGAATGGGAAACATCACAACAGGGGATAACCTTAGGAAACCTACAGATTAAATGCCTGGCTTTTGCACACGATTTGGCGATTGTCACGAAAGGTATAAAGGAAACAAAAGACGCTATTGAAAAACTGCACGAAATCGCTTCCAAAACTGGACTACAGATCTCTTACGAAAAGACACAGTTTATGAGCACAAAGAAACTCTCATCTCTGAACACAAAGTATGGCACGATTTACAAAACGGCAAACTTCAAATACCTCGGTGAAACACTACAAATGAGTGGACATAACAGAGACTCAAACGAAGAAAGAAAGACTAAACTGGACAAGGCATACAAAGTAGTGTGGAATCATTACAACAAGAAGTCTATCTCACAAAAAGCCAAATTACGCCATTACGACACGGTGGTGCTCCCCGAGGCACTATATGCAGCAGAGACCACACTAATCCTAGGGCATATACGTATAAGACAAATAGAAAAAGTAGAACGGAAAATACTTAGGAAAATATTTGGCGCAACTAACAACAATGGAATATGGATCAAGAAACCTACAGAGGAACTGTACAAACATACGGAGACAATCACAGAAAAGATTAGAAAACGCAGACTACAATTCTATGGACACCTATACAGAATGCCATCACACAGGCTGACCAAACAGATCTTTGATTGGGTAACCACTAGAAACAACAAATGGGTGGCAGAGGTAGAAAACGACCTGAACCAACTCAACATAACAGCAGACACAATAAACGACAGAATAAAATTCAGAAACATCATTAAGAAAAGTAAACTACATGAGATACAATGTGACAAACGAACAGGCATAAAATGGACCGAAGAACGCAAGCAAGATCATAGCCAGAAGATGAAAGAAATATGGGCAACCAAAAAGGCAATCAAGATGAAGCCGAAGACACAAAGCCGACAAAAAGCATGGACAGAGGACCGGAAACAGAAACACAGCGAGCGAATGAGGGAAGTTTGGGCAGCAAGGAAGGCAGCAAAAGGAACTGGCCATGTAGTTTAATCCAAATGCGCTCTTTAAGGGCAAAACACCAATAATAATAATAATAATAATAATAATAATAATATATATCGACTACGGTAATAACGAAAACTGCGTAAACGTGTATCATTCCTGCCTAAATTCTCGGCTGACACCATATCACATATCAATAAAAAGAATTGCTAGAGCCAAGCAGCCCTCTCTTTCTTACTTATATATTATTTCTTGTTTTAATAAAACAGTTACAAAAATATCAGTGTTGTTTGTTACAGACTTAACTAACGTTTTCCGACTCCAGTTAGGCGTTGAGAATCGCGGTTTGGTTTGCTGTTTAAATCATGAAACCTAACTATAGTAAAAAAAGTCAACCTATATGTTTCTTGCATACTGTTTCCTCCCACGTATACTCACGAAAAGTCCTTGAAGAAAAAATCAGATTAGAGTTGATACAAAGGCTCATCAACAGTGTTCTTTGAGCGCGCCAGCCGGCCCGTTTGGCCGTGCGGTTCTAGGCGCTACAGTCTGGAGCCGAGCGACCTCTCCGGTCGCAGGTTCGAATCCTGCCTCGGGCATGGACGTTTATGATGTCCTTAGGTTAGTTAGGTTTAATTAGTTCTAAGCTCCAGGCGACTGCTGACCTCAGAAGTTGCATAGTGCTCAGAGCCATTTGAACCATTTTTTTCAGCGCGCCATTCGCAGCTGGACAAGTAAAGATGGCGGGAAGAGCTTGTGGTTCACAAAATATCCACCACTACACACCATCCGTAGCGATATACCGAGGCACGAACACACAAACAGAATATGGAAACATTCAAACTAATGATCACGTCCTTCATAGATAAACAACCACTTTGATGAAGGTGACTTTGAAAGAATCGGCTGCACATTTTACTAACAAAAACTAAAAATTTTATTTACATCTCTCTTGTTCTCAAAAAATGAGAAGGGTGTATAATAAAAATTAGGATGATCCAAACGCTCAATACTTTCTTAGATGCCGCTTAAGTTGTTCCCTCATTATTCTGAACCAACGCGTATCAACAATGTAACGTTAATAAGATAAATGATGACCTCATAGTCGCTTATGTTAAATCTTTACGAGTTTCATGAAGAAAGGACGTTGGTAGCGATGTCAGACGGCGTAATGTAGAATTCAGAAGCAGTGACACGAAACGTACCACCTCGTTCATTGCCTTTCCAACGGCGAGCTGAAGACCCATTACAAACGGTACGCGGAGTAATTTTAGAGATGACGCACGTCCGAAACAGAGAGACGCCCGGAATTTGTGAATATTTCGAGCAACAGCTATACGGTTTTATGCGTCTTTCAAGAGCCGGAATCGTTACACGTTCGGTGGCGACATTCCCTGCCGCATTCCAGCACAGGAAAGCTCTCCCAAAGGCGCATTCACCGACAGAGTGGAAAACACATTCTGATGAGATTCTCATTCTGTCGGCGTCGCTGGGACATTTCTGTATATTTAGGGATTTAGGGCGCCTCCCTGCATCTCTCTCTCTCTCTGTCTCTCTCTCTCTCTCTCTCTCTCTCTCTTTCTCTCTTTCTTCTCCCCCATCTCCCCCCTCCCCCCCTCTGCCATCGGCACATACTGGATGAGTAGTCTAAGCTATCACCCTGAAGTATTTCCAGGATCCTAATTATGTCTACACCAAGGGAAACAACCCACAGGGCGGTAGCAGTATTGATTATAGAGTTTATAGAGGTTTTTTTTTCAGATGGAGCAAGGGTACTCTCTGTTGCTCGCATCGGAGATCTGAAAGGGACGAATTTAATGGCGTTTCAGCGTCTAAAATCCTATAAGAAGATTCGGAGAAACTGCGTCATTCAGAACTCAGAATTGTTTTGTTGCCCATCCAAGTGCACGAAATAGGGCGTCGTATAATATGTATGTGTCTCCAACACCTTTTGTACCTCTCGAATTTTGCGTACTAGTATACTTCGTCGAACACTGATGTGGTGAAAGCATTACCGTGCGAAAACACGAATTAATTTTTGCAAAGCGTAACAACAGCCAGTCGATGTGAAAAGTGCTATTTATTAAGAACAAATAGCGTCGTTAGCGGTTACGACCACTCATTACCAGGCGGGTTTTCAGGATTAAAAACACATTTGGTTGATGCGGTTCAACGAGAAACAGCCAACATCATATATACAGCGTAAGGCAACTGTAATTTTTAACGTGAACAGCTTTCTGACGATAACCCTGTTCGGGAGTCTGGGTATTTTGACATTGGCCTCTGAATTTATATATTCCTTACTGTCATTTCTTCTTAACAATAGTAGCTTATTCGCAAGAATAAGCAGCTTTCACTCGGTTAATACTCGGCAGAAATCAAACCTGCGTTTGAATCGGACTTTCTTAACTCTTGCGCAGAAAGGTGTGCAGTGTACTGCTGCATCCACTTTCAATAAGCTACCACTCGAATTCAAAAATCTTAGCAGTAATCCACGTGCTTTCAAATCGAAACAGAAGAGTTTTCTCATCGGTCACTCCTTCTGTTATGTCGAGGAGTTCTTTAAAAAATTAAGTTGATTCTTATTGTCTTGTTATTTTTATCTATTATTACTTTTATGTCGTAATTTCATGTAGTGACACGTTCCATGACCTTGGAGATTTGCTCCTTAATTTGGTCCCACGGAACTTGACGTGTAAATAAAATAAATAAATAAAAACTCTAATTCGTGACAGCGCTATTCGCTCTCAATAAATGGAACTACTCACTTTTCGTGGTTGCCGTCTTTACCTTTTTAAACACTTTTTTAAAACGTGCTCCACAGATGTTACATCCTCGAAGAAATTTACCACCTTAATCTACTTTTAGCGGATAACTGTCGACTAGTTTAGGGAGCAAGTACCATTTGGAAGCTGATGTAAAAACCCACATTTGTTAACTTGGGATAAGATATTTTATTTGTTATCCTAACTTACCAATATGTTTTTTCTAGTACGTATTTTGACTTTGACTTAAAAGTGGCACTTCCTACCGGAATCAGTGGTCAATAAAGCATTATTCAATGAAAGAAGCTTATGTTAGTAACATTAATATTTTATTTCTCCTTTTTGTAATTAACGTTTACTACATTATGTTATTTCATTTCTTCGGCTCTGTGAAGGAAAAGCATCGTAGAACGACTTCACTGCAGGTCAAAGTAGTCCCATACTCAGGGACTGGGCGTGGAGTGCAGAGTCCCATACTCAGGGACTGGGCGTGGAGTGCAGAAGCGGGTCTCTGGCACTTCCTAGCTGCGCAAGGTCCTAGTGGAGGTGGTTTGCCGTTGTCTTCCTGTCAACTGTTATGAAGAGTCAGGGGTGTGTCCGTGTCGTGTGGATGACGTGATGAGGGTACAGTGTTTTGTTTGTGTTGTTATCGACGAAAGGGAGAGAGTGCGACCCTGTGCCAGCACACAGCCACGCATGATGCCAAGGCGATCGCCGAAAGTTACGTCACCGTCTGGTGCACGGATGGCTGTCAACAGTGTCGCATGCTCTCGCTAGATGAGATGCTGTGCTGAGGTTTGGAATACAAACCAGGTAAGGAGCGGCGTTGTAGTGGCTCTAAAGAAACACCACCTCCCCTGCCTATGTTGGCCATATATGAGTGATTAATCTCCTATTACACCGATTCTAAACGGCCACCTTCGACTCCAAAGCCACTGCACAGTGGTGAATAGTCTCTGCATGAGCCTTTTCATGATTTTTCCGTACCACACAGCTTTATTTGTTTGCCTCTGGCACCTCATTTGTTGTCCAAATGGACTCTTACCCTAGATGTAAAGGGGGGAACCCCAGACGCATGACTGATACATTTAAGTGCCATATTTCAATGAATCTATTCTTTCCTCTTCTTGTCCGATCAGTTGAATATATGAATGACAGTGTGCATCTGTTTTAGTGAGTAGATCGGTGGGTAGAGTAGTAGTCTGCCACTGTGTCAGAACAGCCAACTGTAGGAAACACGTACCAGGTAGCAAAGAGGTTTCTGGTTAAAAAATGGTTCAAATGGCTCTGTGCACTGTGGGACTTAACATCTGAAGTCATGAGTCCCCTAGAACTTAGAACTTCTTAAACCTAACTAACCTAACGACATCACACACATCCATGCCCGAGGCAGGATTCGAACCTGCGAGCGTAGCAGTCGTGCGGTTCCGGATTGAAGCGCCTAGAACCGCTCGGCCACCACGGCCGGCAAAGAGGTTTCTGTTTGCCTTGGACGAACCTTTTGTATAGGTTGGGACCACAATAAGAGTTCCTCAGGCCAATTACGTTGGTTGGAGAGCGAATCCTCGTGGAGTATTCCGTGGTACGCGAGATGGTTGAGACCTACTGGCGGTAAATGTGCCTCTTCGATGGGAAGTTAATGTTGTGTTTTATGTACGTTTTTCAAGGCTAGTCAAAGTAAATGATTCCTTTCATCGTTCATAGTTTATTATCGTGTGCGACAAATTTTACTTGCTAATTCGCGAGTGTTAAACGCGTTAAAATCCAGGGACGGTGTAGGCTATTGTTCAGTTGAACTGTTAACCAAACGCGTGGAGCGGTGTTCAGTTTATTGTGATTCAGTTCATTTTGTTTAGTATCCTTTTCGCGCGGGCATCTATATTGCGTATGATTTCCGTGATTCTGTGACTAAATTTTGTGCAATTCGTGTCACTTGATAACTTTATTTGTGCACGCTTTTGTTTGTGAGGACCACTTGGTCGTGACCTAGTGAGAAAGTCTACAGGGCCAAGGTCACAGTGATCTTCCCCTGTAGAATATTTGAATTAATTGTAATTCCATTTTTATAGCAATTGACTTTAATAGAAATTTTATTCATTTATCCAGCATGTTAAAATCAAGGGAACGGCCCCACTTGCTACGCAAGTGTGCTGTGGTGAAGGATTTTAGTTCTTCTCCTTCCGGTTAGTCTCTAAGGTGCGTGTGAATGTAAGTGTTCGTGATAAAACCATCGTTTGATCATTCATCTTCCATAGATCGTAGACCTTGCAGGGGACTCCGAAGAAAAGTTCTAGGTTCAATTAACATGCGACGTAATAGACTGCAGGCAACAGCAACCAACATATTACTCACTATACATATTCATGTGTGCAATGAAATTTACCGATCTAATAAATATTTCTTTTTTTCCAGAATTTTTGTTTACGCTCTTACTGCTAAAAATCCACTCCATGCTTCATCCAGCTCTGATGTACGATACTTCCTACTGCATTATGTTTTGGTGACAGTTGTATTGAGGCCATACTTCCCCCCCCCCCCTCCCATACTCAGATTAATTGTAAAGATAGCCCTTAATTATAAAGATACCTTTCAGTCGTACATCAGTTTTCTGGACAAAAGACAAGGAGTCATTACTAACCGTTGTTTTGAATACGTTACTTATCACGTTCTATACAGAGGTGCCCCCAGGAATAATCGGATAAAGATTTTATTCTCTAATGCCACCGACGACGATGCGCCGCGATGATACAGAAACCGCTATGCCGTCAGAACTTCAACTTTCTGTTTGCTCGGTGGCCTCCAAAGCCCTACAGCCAATAGCCTTTTCACTACCGTGCCAAGGATGTAGACTGAGTACGTAGTTTCCGGGAAAGCTGCCGTCTCAAGAGTGAACAGTCACCGAGTACGGCAGATTACAACAGCTGAAAGACGTGCTACAGTGCAGCAAATCGTTAATAAATCGTACAGGCGGTGTTCCGCCAATAACTCCTTGGTGTACCACTGTGGTAGCTAGTGGGCAATTGCAGTAGTTAATCGCGCGACGTTGTTCCGCTATGCTCTGCTGAGACGCGCAAGTGCGGAGTTAATGGCTTGAGTCTTATTATTCTTGCCGGATCCAAACGATCGTAAAGTTTCAGGGGCAAGCAGTTAATGTGGTGCTATGGCATACGGGACAGTGCTGAAACTCAGTGCAGTTAAACTGGTTTGAAACGAATAATAATACAGGTAATAAATCGTACAGTTGTGATCCGCCATTAACTGTTATTAACTGAACCTTTCACTGTCCGTATCCAAAATTACCAGCAGAGTAAAGTATATAGTTAGATTTTTGGAAGGAAGAGAAGTAAGGCAGCACCTGTTAAAATAACACTCCTGCCGGTCGTCTTAGTTTAAAAAGTCCAATAGTTGATTATTGCTCCTCAGTCGAACACTTACGTCGGAATAATAAAGAAATAGAGACAATA
This sequence comes from Schistocerca nitens, assembly GCF_023898315.1. Classification (NCBI taxonomy): domain Eukaryota; kingdom Metazoa; phylum Arthropoda; class Insecta; order Orthoptera; family Acrididae; genus Schistocerca; species Schistocerca nitens. The sequence goes on along the minus strand of NC_064615.1, from coordinate 23,890,336 downwards.
CAAAGACGAGTAGCGGTTTCGCCACAGGTCCACTTACGAAGCGGGAAACGATCATCCAATTCGAATGGCTGACGCTACTAGGTACGTATTGTGCGTCATTCTGTGGTTTGCTGTTCCGGGAACATATGTTCATAGTTGAGTAAACCAACATTTTGTTCCTTCCCGCATGTATCTCGCGAAAAGATCGCGAAGCTAAAATGAGACGGACTCACACAACAGTCGTTCATTCTGTGCACCATCCGCGACTGAACTAGGAACGGGAGAGCGACAGTAGCTAGTGAAGTACCTTCCACCAAACACCGTAAGGTGTCCTACAGAGTATAAGTGTGGTAAATGCTGACAGTTCAGGTAGCTGGCTGAAATGTCCTTGTGTGGGGGATGTTTTATATCACTGCTAATCAATTCAGTGCTAGTTATCACCAGCTAGTGAGTAGCTGTATCAGCGAGAACCACTTCATCACCATGATGCATTCCAGAATTATTGCTTATATATCTGTAAACATTGTAGATTTTTTATTGTGTATACAGAATGGGTCACAATTAACAGCTAAAACCGATATTAGCCAAAGTATACGATAACAGAAGAAAAACCGTTCCAGTGGACATGGGTGGGCAACGAACCTTTTGTAAGGTAACTGCAAATGCATAGTTACGAGTCGCCACTGACTTCAGTATGAATGTTGTCCTGGATACTGCAAATATACAGGGCGAACGTTAATAAAACCGACAAAGTGGAGGGACGGATTTCTGACGGGAAAAGGAGGAAAAAGGATCAATAAACATGGCTCCGGAAATGCCTCGTTGCCACGGTAGGTGACGCGTGGTAGATACGCGTAGTGGCCGCGCGGGATTAGCCGAGCGGTCTGGGGCGCTGAAGTCATGGACTGTGCGCTGATGCCGGCGGAGGTTCGAGTCCTCCCTCGGGCATGGGTGTGTGTGTTCGTCCTTCGGATAATTTAGGTTAAGTAGTGTGTAAGCTTAGGGACTGACGACCATAGCAGTTAAGTCCTATAAGATTTCACACATTTGAATGTTTTTTAAAAGATACGCTCAGTCCCCCGCCACCTTCCTGCATGTTCGTCTGTCTGAAAGGACCCATGATCACACAAACGCCCAAAAAAAGGGCTTGAAATGTTGTGTGATGCGGTTGGTGTCCTTGAGGGCACTTGTTTCAGTACAGCCGTGCTGCCCCTCAACCGTTTGCATCTGCTTGCTCGTACACGAACACCATCTCGGTTTGTTGCCGACATGAATACCGGACCTTCCTGCTGTTTACAGTACTCTGCGTCGATCACACAGCCTGCAATACACAAGTAGCACACGACACGTGGCCAGAGGAACTTCCATTCGCCAGCACCATTTACTGTGGCAACGATGCGTTTCCGGACATGTTCGTATGACCTTCGTTCGTCCACTTCCAGCGGGAATTCGTCCCAGCAGTTTGTCGGTTTTATTAATGTTCACACTGTATTTTAATTCTAACTTTTCGATTAAGTCCACAAATGGCTCTGAGCACTATGGGACTTAACATCTGAAGTCATCAGCCCCCTAAAACTTAAACCTAACTAACCTACGGACATGACACACATCCATGCCCGAGGTAGGATTAGAACCTCCGACCGTAGCAATCACGCGGTTCCGGACTGCAGCACCTAGAACCGCGTGGCCACCACGGTCGGCTGATTAAGTCCACAATGGTGGCTCGCAACCACAAATTCAGTCATTTGGTAAACTGTTCGTTGCAAACCCATGTTTGTGGAATATTTTTGCTTCTATTACCGCATACTTTCATTCAGTTGTCGCTTCTGATTATTATACATACTGTACACAAATTTTGTACGTGGGTGCCTTTGACGCTCCTCTCAGCTTCTCGACCCAAGCAACCGCTTGCGTACCTTGGGCAATAACTGGCTCTTTATTTACTACACCCTAGCAGGAAAAGTCGCAGCAGTTTGTCGGCGTGTCAGGTATATAATTCCACACATCTTATACGTAATAAATGTATTAAATAATGTTTATTGAACAAAATTTATTAAATAAACAATGAACAATATAGTCAACAAAATTCAAAAAATCAAATGGTTCAAATGGCTCTGAGCACTATGGGACTCAACTGCTGTGGTCATAAGTCCCCTAGAACTTAGAACTACTTAAACCTAACTAACCTAAGGACAGCACACAACACCCAGCCATCACGAGGCAGAGAAAATCCCTGACCCCGCCGGGAATCGAACCCGGGAACCCGGGCGTGGGAAGCGAGAACGCTACCGCACGACCACGAGATGCGGGCTATAGTCAACAAAAAGAAAATTGCGAAAATATCAGCTTAATTAACTATGGAATAGATACAATACAATAATAACAGTTTAGTTATAAATTAGTGACAAATATGAGGAAGAAGACTCTATTATAAGAACACACAGTAACTGGTCTCTTGCATATCTGCAAAACAACTAACGCTTCTTCAGACAGGAGTTTATTGGTATGAAACAAGTTGGGTAAAATGACGCACTCGGCCTCTTTGCGTCAAATTACGCCAACAAGCATGGCTATACTTCCACACTCGCGCCTTTCTGAAGAGAAATAATATACAGCAGTGAGTGTTAATATGCTGAGACAGGCATAGCACCAAAAACTTTTATTTTAACATAAAATGAAATGGATTGCCTCTTAGAAACAAGAGATCAAATATTAGAAAAAACAAACACAAAACATACTCTTGCTTCTTGCGCCGACATCTGGGAAGTAACGGCGTGCTTACTTATATAACAGCACCATATGGCAGCGCCTATCAAATAAGAGTAGCTTTTACATTTAAAATATATTGACGCGCGTCATTTTATCTTCACCGCCAAATTCCCCAATCTCTCGTATCATGGAAGATATTCCCTGGAGTCGTGACAGTTGTCGTAAAAATCGCCGGCCGCTGGTGGCCGAGCGGTTCTAGGCGCTTCAGTCTGGAACCGCGCGACCGCTACGGTCGCAGGTTCGACTCCTGCCTCGGGCATGGATGTGTGTGATGTTCTTAGGTTAGTTAGGTTTAAGTAGTTCTAAGTTTTAGGGGACTGATGACCTCAGATGTTAAGTCCCATAGTGCTCACAGCCATCGTAAAAATCTTGTCCCTTCTTCTTGTCAGTGTTTTCCATACATTCCTTTCCTCGCCGATTCTGCAGAGAACCTCCTCATTCCTTAACTTATAACTCCACTTAATCTTCAACATTCTTCTGTAACACCACATCTAAAATGCTTCGGTTCTCTTCTTTTCTAGTTTTTTCCCACAGTCTGTGTTTCTCTACCACACAATGCTGCGCTCCAGAAGTACATTCTCAGAAACGTATTCCTCAAACAAAGACCTATGTTTGATACTAGTAGACTTCTTTTAGGTAAGAATGCCCTTTTTGCCAGTGCTAGTGTGTTTGTGATATCATCATTGCTCTGACCGTTATAGGTATTTTTGCTGCCTGGGTAGCACAGGTCTTTAATTTCATCTACTTCGTGATTGCCATTCCTGAAGTTAAGTTTCTCACTATTCTCATTTCTGTTACTTCTCATTACTTCCGCCTTTTTTCGACTTCTTCTCAATCGGTACTCTGTGTTCATTGGCCTGTTCATTCCATTTAGAATATCCTATAATTCTTCTTCATTTTCACTGAGGATAGCAATGTCATCTGCGAGTCTTATCGTCGATATCCTTTAGCCTTGTATTTTAATTCCACTCCTGAACTTTTCTTTTGGCTCAAATGGCTCTGAGCACTATGGGACTCAACATCTGTGGTCATAAGTCTCCTAGAACTTAGAACTACTTAAACCTAACTAACATAAGGACATCACACACATCCATGCCCGAGGCAGGATTCGAACCTGCGACCGTAGCAGTCGCGCGGTTCCTGACTGAGCGCCTAGAACCGCTAGACCACCGCGGCCGGCGAACTTTTCTTTTGTTTCCGTAATTAATTCTTCCACGTATAGACTGAAAAGTAGCGGCGATAGACTATATCCTTATCTTGCACCCTTTTGAATCCGAGCACTTCGTTCTTTCTTCCCACTCTTATTGTTCCCTCTTGGTTCTAATACATTTTGTATATTACCCGTCTTTCCCTACAGTTTACCCCTGTCTTTCTCACAATTTTGAACGTATTGCACCATTTTACACTGTCAAACTTTATCCAGGTCGACAAATCCTATGAACGTGCCTTGCTTTTTCTTCAGTCTTCCTTCCACTATCAGCGGCAACGCCAGAACTGCCTGTACCTTTTCTAAAGCCAAAGTGATTGTCATCTAACAGATGCTCAACTTCCTTTTGCAGTCTTCTGTCTATTATTCTTGCCAAACTTGGATGTATGAGCTGTTAAGCTGACTGTGATATAATTCTCGCAACTGTCGACTCTTGCTGCCTTCGAAATTGTGTCGAAGATGTTTTTCTCCGAAAGTCACACAGCATATCGCCAGACTCATGCATTCTACATACCAACGCGAATAGTCGTTTTGTTGGGACTTCCCCCAACGTCTCCAGATACTCTGGTGGAATGTTATCTATCCCTCCTCCCCACGTACCACATTAAATATGAGAGGTCTGATGTCTGCCACAAGAGCGTCGCTATTCGTGTTGCGCAAGCGGACGAGGCATTGCATCTTCCCGCACCCCTCGCCTCTCTGACAGCGAATATCTCATAGAACCTCTATATCTGCCACCTTGGTGTTTCTGTGATCTGCCTTAAACAGTCCTTACTATCTTCCTAGTTTCGTATATATTGCGCTAAGGGCAAAAAGCGGCGAATCCCTTTCGGAACGACCAATTATTCTCTCCAACACTGTTTTAAGTCAGCGGTCTCTCTGAGTAAGGCAGCTGGATCATGCAGGCCGCATCAGAAGAGAGCCGATGTTATCACTGAGCTTTCAGAATTTACTCTAAAGGAGGAACAAGGTTGAATTGTTCCTGGTCAGTCGTCTTGCTTTCTCTACGTACGTAATTCTATTTTTCAGGTCTAGAAGTGTGTACCACTCAATGAGAAAAAAAAAGCAGGAAGGAGAAAGTAACAGGATAAGTGTACCGAAAAGGGGGTAGATTAGTGATTAGTGGTTCTAAGTTTTGTCGACGTCGTGATCATTAGAGAAGTATTGGTTGTTCTGATCAGAAGAAGTTGTCGATACCAGTCCATCCCGCGCACGCCTCACCATCTCTATATAGCAATTCCGACTAACACCTACGCAAACCTACTTGCTGTTTTCAAGCTGTGGTCTCCCGGCTTCCATACATTTCCTTCCATTACCAGACTGACGATTCCTTTATGCATCTGCATGTGTTCTATCAACCGACTCCTTTTAGCCAAGCTGCTCCATAAATACCTTCTTTCACAAATTCAGTTTTGTACCGATCCTTCTCATAATCATCCGATCTATCCATCTACTCCGTTTTCCTCTATAGCTCAGGAGTCAGCGTGTCTAGTTGCTATGCGGAGTCTCCTGCAAGTGATTTTTCGTTGGTGGGGGTACTGCAACGTGGTGCACTTAGCCTGGTGATGCCAACTGAGGAGCTACTAGTGAGAATTAGCGACTCCAAAGTCAAGAAAGCCGACAACAGGCCATACCACATCGAATGACGCCATTGGTAGAGGATTACGTGGCTGTCGGTCAGTCCTGATTACCCTTATAGGTCCAGAACGCGGAGCTTTGGTTGCTACCTCTCTCAAGACTGGTTTGATACACTCTGCATTCTTTTTGTCCTGAGCAATTATGTCTGAACTGTTTATGAACACACTGCACTTGCATCCAAGGTTATACTCCAGACAAATACTTGTCACTGGGAGCAGAGTGCTAATTCGGTTGCAGTAGAACGCGTTTAGGGTATTTCCGTCTATTGCTTGACAAACCACCTCGATATCAGGATGAAGCTACTTGAGGAAAGACCTTTGCCTTTCGCGGGCAAATGCTCTACCAACTGAGCTACCCAAGCACGACTCACGCCCCATCCTCACAGTTTTACTTCTGCCAGCGCCTCGTCTCCTACTTTCCAAACGTAACAGAAGCTCTCCTGCGAACCTAGCAGAACAAGCACTCCTGAAAGAAAAGATATTGCGGAGACATGGCTTAGCCACAGCCTGGGGTATGTTTCCAGAATGAGATTTTCACTCTGCAGCGAAGTGTGCGCTGATATGAAACTTCGTGGCAGATTAACACTTTGTGCCGGACCGAGACTCGAACTCGGGACCTTTGCCTTTCGCGGGCAAGTACTCTACCAACTGAGCTACCCAAGCACTTTCGCGGGAGACCTTCTGTAAAGTTTGGAAGGTAGGAGACGAGGTACTGGCGGAAGTAAAGCTGTGAGGACCGGACGTGAGTCGTGCTTGGGTAGCTCAGTTGGTAGAGCACTTGCCCGCGAAAGGCAAAGGTCCCGAGTTCGAGTGTCGGTCCGGCACACGGTTTTAATCTGCGAGGAAGTTTCATATCAGCGCACACTCCGCTGCAGAGTGAAAATCTCATTCTGGAAACTAAAGAGAAGTTGAAACGGATACGGCGAACAGAGATGTGAGATCCTAGTCGCCGGTACGGTTCAGTATCTTACGCACTGCGCCATTTCGCCCAAGTCGCGTACAGGAAGAAGCCTCATGTTTACTGATCAGTCCCAGCGTCCGCGGGCGATGGCGCGGTGCCCGGCGCTGGCGGATGGCGGACTCCCCTTCCAGCAGGGAGAGCGCTGGAGGCTCCAGAGGCGCGGACGACCTTGACGTATCACGCCCGGCCGTGAGCCGCCGCGGCCGCTGCCGCTGGAATGCGGAGGCGCTGCCCCGGCGCGACCTAAAGCGATCTGCGCAGCTGCGTCCGCCTCGCCAGCTACACGTTCTGCACGGCTGCCGGCACTTGACCACTGATACCCGCTGCACAGACCTCTCCTAAAATACAGATGTTCCCCTGTAATGGCGACGCTCTCGAGAGTGGACTTGCAGACAGTGTTGAACGTGTATCCTGAATACACTTTACAGAGCCTCTTCCGTCATCAACATTAAGCGACTGACCGAATGTCACAAGTTACAACAGCGTACGGATCGGGATTCGGCACTGTAACTACCCCATCGTGGTCGACGCGTTAACAACTGGTGCAAAAGAAAACACGAAGTTGAGGATCCTAATAACGGTTCGCTAAACTGAATAGAAGGACCTAGGAACCGAATTCTAAGGAACTGTCGTTCACCGATTACACCAGTTCGGTCTCGATTTTGGTCGCTCCTTCCTCGTTCCTGCATTGGTCTCGTTCATCCACTTTCGTTCATGATCGGTTATTCACTATTTATTCATTCCCCTTCCACCCTTCTTCAATCAGCACAGAGTTGGATTTCATAGCATTTGCCTGTTCAGGTTCAATGTTCAAAAAATGGTTCAAATGGCTCTGAGCACTATGGGACTTAACTGCTGAGGTCACCAGTCCCCTAGAACTTAGAACTACTTAAACCTAACTAACCTAACGACGTGACAGACATCCATGCCAGAAGCAGGATTCGAACCTGCGACCGTAGCGGTCGCGCGGTTCCAGACTGTAGCGTCTAGAGCCTCTTCACCACAGCTACCGGCTGGATTTGCAACTGTAATTAGTATAGTAGTGCTGAGAGCAAGACAATGCGCTATCCAAGGCGACTTCAAGACAAGGTAAGAAATTTATTTCACACAGTTTCTAGATTTTCACACAGGGACCACTTTTGTACTTATTCAGATCCACAGCGCCGTAGTAAGATGTAGATCTGAATGTACCTACCTGTAACTTGTCATTATTGCGTACAGGTTTCAATTAGTTTGGCTTTACTGGTACTGCTTTTTTGCTAGCAGGCAGATTTTTTAAAACACGACCACGTAAATATACAGATACACGTAATTAGATACGCAATCGGCACACCACTTGATATAACTGTTCTTTGTTCGACATAAACATCACACCTTACATCAGACAAAAACGTCACTCTTGACGTAAACGTCAAAAAGTGTCTGGCGCAGTTGTTAGATCGGTTACTGCTGCTACAATGGCAGTTTATCAAGATTTAGGTGAGTTTGAACGTGGTGTTAGAGTCGGCACACGAGGTAGCGAAGAAGTGACGATCTTCCCGTACGACCATTTCACGAGTTTACTGTGAATATCCGCAATCCGGTGTGCGTAAACATCCTGTCTGATCACCCGCATCCGTTCATGTCCATTGTGAATTGCAACGGACTTGGGCAATTCCAGCAGGACCACGCTACGCCCCACAAATCCAGAATTGCTACAGAGTGTCCCCAGGAACACTCTTCTGAGTTTAGAGATTTCCTCTGGCCACCGAACTCCTCAGACATGAACATTATTGAGCATATCTGGGATGCCTTGCAACGTGCTGTTCAGAAGAGATCTCCACCTCCTCGTACTCTTACCGATTTAGGGATAGCGCTGCAGCATTCATGGTGTCAGTTCCCTTCAGCACTATTTCACACATTAGTCACGTCCATGCCACGTCGTGTTGCACGAGTTGTTAACAACTTTAAAATAACATTAAGGAACGAGTCCTGCAAAACATTAACTCTCCAGCTTCCGAGGCACAGCCGGTAATCATTTCAAGGGATCAATCGCCGCTGAGATTAACTGGAATCCATTATAATCTCACAACCAGTTTCGTCTGCTCAGGTCATTTTTTAGTTCGAATTTTGAAAACTTCTGAGTCCACTTCAGTTTGTTCCTTTCGCGGTATCAATTTTTATGTTGCCTTTATATACTTCTTTGCTACCATTGTATTGGCATACGTGTCACAGAAATCCACCGCAAAAGTTCCATGAATTTTATTTTTAAAATTTCTGCTATACTTTTTATTCAATTTTGTAAAACGTTCTTGTTATACGGTAACATACGGGGGCAAGGGATAAGAGGCACGTGTTCAGCCCCCTGCTGAAAAACCTAACTTGTATCATGCCCACCGACGCAGGCGGATGTATCAGTTCAGTTTGTCTGAAGTGAAGAGGAACTAATTGATACTAACAGCATGTGTAAACAGAATCATTTGTCTTGAAATCTCGAACTATGTCGCCTTTCACTGCAGAAATATTAGTAGCCTCCCACCCGCCCAATCCCACCCTATCTGCTAAACACAGCTCCACGATTTCTCATGTACCAAACGCCAATCATCATCCCACCACTGCAATTCCTCTTGTGCCAATCTCTTCAGTCACAGACTAGCACTTGCACCCACCATCCTAAATTACTTGTTGGCTGTACTCCAAGCACTGCCTTCCACTACAGTTTTTATCCTCTACAGTTCCCTCTAGCAGCTTTGAGCTCATTGCCTCATGCCTGAGCACCGGTCCTATCATTTTGTCGCTTCTTCTTGTCCTTGTTTTCTATACTGTATGTTATTTCCTTCTTCCACATTCTATATCTTATCAGTTCACCTAATTTTCAACATTCTTTTGTAGCTCAGCATCCCAAATGATTCGTTTCTCTTCTGTTCTAGTTTTCCCACAGTCCACGTTTGACTACCAAACGATGCTTTGCACCAAACGGACATTATCAGAAATTTATTCCTCAGATTATGGCCGATGTCTGATACCAACAGACTTCTCTCTACCAGAAATGTCCTCTTTGCCCATGCTAACGTGCTATTCATGGGCTCCTTGTTTCGTCCGTCCTGTTTTATTTGAATGTTTTTTATTCCAGTCTTTGATCACAATATCAATTCCTTTGACGATTACCGGTTTCAGCAGTTAATGACCATCTTCAGATCTGTTCTACACTATGTCCTAATGTAATAAGGCAGTAATGGATCCGTCAAAACATATAAATATACTCAGCACAGCATCGTCACAGAAATATAAAATATGGTGTAAAATAGGCCACATCGCCCACACAGTCATTTTTCAACTGACAAAATGACGGTGCCAGTTGCAAAATGGACGATATGGCCTATTTTACAACATATTTTTGATCTATGTGACAATACTGTGCTGAGTATATTTATATGTTTTGACGTTGCCATTACAGCCTTATCGCATTACAGATCTGAAGATGGTCATTACTGACTGCAACCGGTCATCGTCAAAGGAATTGACATTGTGATCAAAGACTGGAATAAGAGACATTTGACAGTATTGGGTCACTGTCCATATTCGCCACTATGTCGCAGCTGGTGATGTTTTATGTAGCTTGAAAGCCTTAATTTCGTCTACTTCGAAGTGTCAAGTTTTGACGCTAAGTTTGTCGGTAGCCACACTTCAGCTACTCTCCATTACCTTCGGCTTGCTTCGGGTATCTCTCAATCCATATGCTCTTCTCATTAGACTGTTCTTTCCATTCAACACGCTCTGCAACTCTTCCTCACTTTCACTGTCAGCAGAATATCATACCACTGATATGCTTCAACTTGAATCTTAATTTCACTGTTGAAGTCTTCTTTGATTCACGTTATTGCTTTCCTGGATGTATAGGATAAACAGTAGGGGCGAAAGACTACATCCCGGTCTTATACCCTTTTTAATCGCCCGCATCTCGTGGTCGTGCGGTAGCGTTCTCGCTTCCCACGCTCGGGTTCCCGGGTTCGATTCCCGGCGGGGTCAGGGATTTTCTCTGCCTCGTGATGGCTGGGTGTTGTGTGCTGTCCTTAGGTTAGTTAGGTTTAAGTAGTTCTAAGTTCTAGGGGACTGATGACCATAGATGTTAAGTCCCATAGTGCTCAGAGCCATTTGAACCTTTTTAATCCGAGCACTTCCTTCTTGGCTTTCCATTCGTATTGTTTCCTCCATTCTCGTACTTTTTATATATTACGTCCCTCCCTGTAGCTTACTCCTATTTTCATCAAAAATTCGAAGATTCTGTACCATTTTACATTGTCGAACGCTGTTTCTAAGTCGATAAGTGTAATGCCACATACATCTCGCAAATTAATATCAGGGCAATTATATCGGAGCATCAAAATGTTCAAATGTGTGTGAATTCCTAAGGACCAAACTGCTGAGGTTATCGGTCCCTAGACTTACACACTGCTTAAAGTAACTTATTCTAAGAACGACACACACATCCATGTCCGAAGGAGGGCTCCACCCTCCGGCGGGAGGGGCCGCGCAATCAGTGACATGGCGCAGCAACGTGAAGAAGTTATGCGACATAAGAGATAGTTGACAGATGACGTCAGTTTCGCACCAGTCGCGTAAGAGTGGCGTTTAAAACTCGTCACGTAAGAATGGTGCTAAGAGCGCCAATATGAGGAACAGGTCAGGTTTTCTTTAAGCACAAGCTCTAACGGTCGTGATCCTGAGTCACCTTTGAGATTAGCCGTAGTGAGTTGATGTTAGCCGAGAACTCCTAAAAGGCGACAAAGACATTATCAACAGCTCACTGAGTTTGACAAGGTCTTGTAATAGGGTTACGAGCAGCTGGATGTTCCTTGTATGATACTGCGGAAAAACTTGGCAGGAGTGTAGCCACTGTAGAGGCTTGTTGGCAGCGGTGGTCACGCGAATGAACTATCGGAAGAACACCGGGCTCCGGACCGCAACTTGGCACTGCCAAGAGGGAAGTCTATCGTATTCGGCGTACGACTTCGGCGCATTACACTGCATCTGCAGTAGGAAAGTGAGCAGCAGTCGGCACCACAGTGACACAACGAACTGTTACAGAACGGTTACTTCAAAGACAGCTCCGAATAAGACGCCATGTGGCGTGGAGGCCACTGACTCCAAACCGCTCCTACTTGAGACTTCTGAGGTGTCAAGGAAGAGCCCATTGGAGGGCAGGGTGGAGGTCTGATGCGTTTCCTGACGAAAGGTGTTCTGCCTCGGTGCCAGTGTTGGCTGTGTGTTGGTTAGGAGGAAGCCAATTCAGAAACTGCAACCAAACTATCTGCGTGATAGACACACTAGACCTCAAGCTGGAGTTATGCTCTAGGGTAGGATTTCGTACGACAGCAGGAGCACTTTCGCGGTTATCCCACGCACCATGAACCTAAATATTTATATCAGTCTTGTGATTCGACATGTCGGAGTGCCATTCACGAACACAATTCCAGGGGTGTTTTCCAAAAAGATAACGATGGCCCAACTTATTCTAAATAGTGTCGACATATTCCCTAAACTGCTCGATCATCAGGTCTGTCTCCAATCGAGCACATATGGGACATCGTCGACGAGGTCTCCAGCATTATCCACAATCAGCACAGCAGCATTAACCGCCACAAAGTGCAGCAGGTATACAATTCCATCCCACAAACTGACATCCGCCGCCTGAAAAACACAATGCATGCGCATCTGCTTGCTTGTATTCAACATTCTGGAGTTGGCTCAAATGGCTCTGAGCACTATGGGACCTAAATTATGAGGTCATCAGTCCCCTGGAACTATTTAAACCTAACTAACCTAAGGACATCGCACACATCCATGCCCGAGGCAGGATTCGAACCTGCGACTGTAGCGGTCTCGCGGTTCCATAATGTAGTGCCTAGAGCCGCTCGGCCACCCCGGCTGGCTTCTGGAGCTTAAGCCGGCTATTAATGTATAAGTATTTCACATTTCCAATGGGCGATCTTGCGCTCAACTTAACTTGTGATCTTGCAATGTTAATCATTTAAGGGGTGGTAGGACGTCAAACGGGCCGACTTGGTGCAAGAGAGTCACCACAGGACATTTTAATTTCTACTGTCTATACTTTTACAAATAAATTGAGCACTCATACTCATCGCAGTGGAAGTTAAAAACAATGCCTGTTTTTACATGTGAAATTTCATCATTTTTTCACTTGTTGCTGGCTGCATTTGTTGCTATAAGTACACTTTTCTTCCTAAGTAAGAGATTCTTCGATGAATTTTTCATAGCATACTAACAGTAGTTACAGGTGTATGAAACTCTAGAACTTTCCAAATCTATTAAAAAACTGTGGCAAAATTGGGATTATTAACTATAAAACTTGAGTTTTTTCTAAACATGGAGTTTAAAATGTAATAGTTCATTCATTTTTTCATAAATTAAATAACTTCTAGAGTTTCATACACCAGTAACTATGGTTCGTATGCTGTGCAAAAGTCATCGAAGAATCTCTCTTACTTAGGAAGAAAAGTGTACCTATAGCAACAAATGCAGCCAGTAGTAAGTGAAAAAATGATGAAATTTCACGTGTAAAAACAATGTGTTTTGTTACGTTTTTGAGCTTTCACTGCTGTGCGTATGAATCCTGAATCCTTCCTGGTCATGCTGTTAAAGTTTTATGAATTTATTTGTAAAAGTATAGACAGTGGAAATTAAAATGTCCTGTGGTGACTCTCCTGCTCCAAGTCTGCCCGTTTGACGTGCTACCCCCCCCCCCCCCCCTTAAATACGTTACCTAGACAAATGTATTGCCAAAATTTCATTACTCTGCATTAATTATTCTTTGGTGTTGCGATTTTTGGCCGCCAGTGTATATGTGACGTGTGTGTATTCGGACAAAGCTGTGGGTAAAATGCTCCTCCTAAACCCCTGAATCAACCAAACATCATATACATATTAATTACTATGTGGACAGAAACACTGTGGAGGTAAGAACCAACCTCTTGTTGGTATGCGGGTGGTAACGTAAGGAGAGAAGGGATAGACAGTCACGAAGGGTGAGGAGATGGACAGAAGTAGTGGAAGAAGGACAGAGAAAGAGATGAGGAGATGAGGAGGATGCGCGAATGGACAGGGGGGAAGGAAGCGATGGACAGAGAAAGGAAAGAGGAGGTGCACAGAGAGAGGGAGAGGAGGAGGTGTATAGAAAGAAGAAGGAGGAAATAGACAGAGTGAGAAGGAAGACATTGACAGAGAGCAGGGTGGATGAGATGGATAGAGAAAGAGAGCCAAGGTCGAGATGGATAATTAGAATTGGGCCCTGGTAACACCAGGTACTCACCTAGTCTTAAACAAATATACTTCATATATTAACGCCCAATGTCCATCACACATTCTTTCAAGTCCTACCCAACATTTCCGGTTGATAGTTTTCTTTTATGTCTGGGTAGAAATCAGACCCACGTAAGTATTTTAATAGGCGTCGCAGCAATCAGCATATGATGTTAGTGCCTTTTATACTGTGGTGTGCGTACTGTAAGACCTTCAGTACACACAACATCAGATTATTTGACTTCTCGCTCTAACAAAGTAGGCGAGTGTCAGCAATACGTCTCGTGGTCTTATCGTGGCGTGTTTATCTTCTGCCGTTCGGTCAGACGATAGAAATGCCACTTGCACACTTACAGTAGCAGATTGACGGTGACCAAAATTGACAATCTGAAGTTCCTTTGGTATTAGTACATTAATCTTATTCTCACATATATCGCTGATACCTGACAAAAGTGTCTATACATTTATCTTCATGGCTATGTACAGGAATATGGTAATCCTATTAGTCACAGACTGAAATTTGACTGCAGACTGGTGCAGACAAATGCAGACTGGTACAGACTAATGCAGACTGACTAATCGGAGGTCTGTACACTCGTTATAATACCTCGCGCGTTCATGTATCACTGCGCGAGTGTGATCCACGAGGAGAAAAGGTTCTACGTAAGCAGCAATGTCATTGGCTGCGTTACATATTAATACGCGGATCGGCGGAAGCAGAATTTGGTCCGTCTCTATGGCAGCGCCATCTCGTAGTGCGGAGACGGACGAGCGCTGCGCCTGCGCTGTTGTGCTTAGCGGGGCGCGCTCTAGTGGGAAAGTTGCGTACGCGCTGACTACGCGAACTATGTACACAACATATACAAAGTACATAAATCAGATAGCGCTTCTGCGAGGAAAATACCACCTTGTAAGTCCATCCTTAAATTCCTCCTTCATTCGTGTCAAAAAGAATAAAAAAGAACAATGTAGATAAGACATATTCTACATTCACATTCGATAGAAAATATCTTGTAACTTGATCGTACTAAAACAGGGAAAGAACAGAAAAAAGTATCATTTTATATAATAATGGTATGGTCCACTTGCAATGCAACGTTAAAACTGCTGACGCTCAACGATGCGCATGTTAACAGAGCTTTAAAGAAATTTCGTAGGTGAAGTTGTGGTGTCACCGCCAGACACCACACTTGCTAGGTGGTAGCCTTTAAATCGGCCGCGGTCCATTAGTATACGTCGGACCCGCGTGTCGCCACTGTCAGTGATCGCAGACCGAGCGCCGCCACACGGCAGGTCTAGAGAGACGTCCTTGCACTCGCCCCAGTTGTACAGCCGACTTTGCTAGCGATGCTACACTCACAAATACGCTCTCATTTGCCGAGACGATAGTTAGCATAGCCTTCAGCTACGTCATTTGCTACGACCTAGCAAGGCGCCATTACCAGTTATATTGAGTTTATTATTAATGTACCGTCAAGAGCCATGTACACCGATTATGGATTAAAGTTAAGTATTCTACCAGTTACCTCCTGTTTTGTTAGTCTTATTTCTCTGACCTGTTCCAGACCTCACGCCAGTCTGCGTGTAATTAAACGCGTGTATTTCGGCCTCCTCTAGCAACACGGTGTTGGCTCTTCTGCCAACACAGCAGAAGTTGTACTGCCGCAAACGCACTGCATTAGAAAAAGTTCAAATTTAAGCATAGTTTCAACTGACTACTGTCACGCTGAGCACCACTATTTATGTCGTAATTTATACGTCAGAGTCGCACGTGTTTGTCCACGTCACAGTACAGATGGGGGTAACTAGATCGCTTCTGTACGCTGAAGTAATTTGTCTTACGTGCAAATATTTCTTGGCAAGGATCTGGGAGAAAGTGAAGCTAATATGATTGGTAGAGCTCTGTAAAAGGCTTCGTCAGGGTCCCAGGGACTGTTATAGTGGATGCGTAATATGAAAGGACTTTTCTTTGTGGACCGCTGCCAATACGTCCGGCGCCAGCTTTACTGCGGAGGGGAAAACGATCACAATAGGGCGCAACGAGTGAGTGAGTGAGAGAGAGAGAGAGAGAGAGAGAACGTGAAGTTGGGAGGGATAAGAGGATGGCGTAATCGTGGTATCGTCGAGTGGCCGACAGGGAAATGGTCGCACAGTAATAATGGGCGGGCGACTCTCCAAACAATGGCGGGCAGGGTGGAGGGGTGGCAGCGGGCAGACGGTAGGCGACGCACGGTGGAGGCCAAAGTAGGCGCCACGCTGATCGCCTCCAGCGCTTTCGCGGTGTTCCGAAGTTGCCCAATCACGCTCTGCGGATTAAGTGCCCAGCGAATTTCATCGTGATCCAGCAGCTTTAGCCGGTATACGGAAATGGTCACGTTTACTGCGGCTGACCGGCTCCATCTACTTCATACTCCATAACTCACCGAGTCAGCGCGCAGGTTTGCGTAGGTCATACTCACATTACCTAATAGTTTGATTCGTGGATTAAACGAATAAAATTTGACCTGTTTATCCATTCCTGTCACTTGCTTGTGGTATTTGTACTTTGAATATTGAGGCACGAGGACTGCTTACGACTCTGACTTCGATTGCGGCTCGAAAAACTGCAATAGCAATTCTTTATTTGAAACTTCTTGGCAGGTTAAAACTGTGTGCCAAATCGGGTATCAAACCCGCGACCCTTGCCTTCCGCTGGCAAGAGCTCTCCCTACTGAGCTACCCGAGCACGACACGCGACACGTCCTTAAAGCCTTATTTTCGTCAGTACGTCGTCTCCTAACTTCCAGTTTTTTTTTACTACCTCAGTTCCCTCACACTAACCACTCGTTTACACTAATCTACTTTAGTATTAATACGGTGGCGTGGAGCTCGACTCTAGGGCAGCGTAATCGAATCCTAGTCGAGGAGAAAACATTTCACTTTCGGTATTTGTCAGGCTGGTGGCGCTGAACACGCCAGAGTTAGAGTGCGTCTTCAAAATGGCTCAAATGGCTCTGAGCACTATGGGACTTAACTTCTGAGGTCATCAGTCCCCTAGAACTTAGAACTACTTAAACGTAACTAACCTAAAGACACCACACAAATCCATGCCAGAGGCAGGATTCGAGCCTGCGACCGTAGCGGTCGCGCGGTTCCAGACTCTATAGCCAACAACCGCTCGGCCACTCCGGCCGGCCGAGTGTCGTGGTTTAAATACCAGATTTACTGCTGTGCGTAATAAGAATTGACATAGTGCATGGTGATACATTGTCGGATGGGGTCGTTTAAGCTTGGCAGTCTCTTAGTCGTGTTTGAGAGGAGCTGTTTCTCAAATGTTCAAATGTGTGTGAATTCCTAAGGGACCAAACTGCTGGGGTCATCGGTCCCTAGACTTACAGACTGCTTAAACTAACTCATGCTAAGAACAACACACACACCCAAGCCCGAGGCAGGACTCGGACCTCCGGCGGGAGGGACCGCGCAATCCGTGACATGGCGCCTCAAACCGCGCGGCCACTCAGCACAACAGCCGTTTCGCGTCCTTCACACTTCAGTTTGCAGTCCTCCCAATCCTGATCTTGTGTTTCTCTAGCCCTGACCTGTTGACCGAGCGTCTGGTGTAAGGTGGCTCGCGCTGACATTACAGTAGCCAACCGGCACATAACGCGTGGCATATACCGGGTGATCAAAAAGTCAGTATAAATTTGAAAACTTAAGAAACCACGGAATACTGTAGATAGAGAGGTAAAAATTGACACACATGCTAGGAATGACGTGGGGTTTTATTAGAACCAACCCATATTGCTAGACGCGTGAAAGATCTCTTGCGCACGTCGTTTGGTGATGATCGTGTGCTCAGCTGCCACTTTCGTCGTGCTTGGCGTCCCAGGTCCCCAGACCTCAGTCGATGCAATTATTGGGTTTGGGGTTACCTGAAGCCGCAAGTGTATCGTGATCGACCGACATCTCTAGGGATGCTGAAAGACAACATCTGAGCCGACCGCGGTGGTCTAGCGGTTCTAGGCGCTCAGTCCGGAACCGCGCTACTGCTACGGTCGCAGGTTCGAATCCTGCCTCGGGCATGGATGTGTGTGATGTCCTTAGGTTAGTTAGGTTTAAGTAGTTCTAAGTTCTAGGGGACTGATGACCACGGATGTTAGGTGCCATAGTGCTCAGAGCCTTTTGAACAACATCCGACGCCAATGCCTCACCATAACTCCGGACATGCTTTACAGTGCTGTTCACAACATTATTCCTCGACTACAGCTATTTTCGAGGAATGATGGTGCCCATATTGAGCATTTCCTGTGAAGAACATCATCTTTGCTTTGTCTTACTTTGTTAGGCTAATTATTGCTATTCTGATCAGATGAAGCGCCGTATGTCGGACATTTTTCGAGCTCTTGTATTTTTTTGGTTCTAATAAAACCTCATGTCATTCCAAGTATGTGTGTCAATTTGTACCTCTCTATCTACATTATTCCGTGGTTTATTCAGTTTTCAAATTTATACTGACTTTCTGATCACCCTGTAGAAAAGGGACGGGAGGGGAGGGGAGGGGAGGGGAGGTCTCTTCTAAGCCTCCTGAATGCCTTTCGCTGTAAATTTACTGCCGCGCGGGGTAGCCGTGTGGTCTCAGGCGTCCTGTCACGGTTCGCACGGCCTCCCCGTCGGAGGTTCGAATCCTCCCACTGGCAACGGCGTGTGTGTTGTCCTTACCGCAAGTTAGTTTAAGTTAGACTAAGTAGTGCGTACGGCTAGGGACCAATGACCTCAGCAGTCTGCTCTCAGAGACCTTCCTACAAATTTCCAATTTTTGTAAAATTATTTTCTAAAATTGTTACATTGATGACGAGTGAATCATGCATTTATTTCAACAGATAAAGCGAAGAAAATGGGAGCAAAGTCTGAAAAGTGAAATTTGTTGCGACTGATGCAACATTATTATGAAAGTCGGACGAAATTTAAACTGACATCAACTTGTGGCTACGTTATAAATGTGTTAAACATCTCAATGAATACTACTCATTTTCCTTTTACTACAGCATCGATGTCTTGCTCCTGTTTCTGAGCACTGCTAATTCGAAGATGTACTACTAAGTTAAAGCGTTTCAATGAGCTTCTGTAGGTAGAAGGCGTTTTCTTCATTGCGGAAGGAAGTTAATGGCACAACTATGTTGATCCAAACATCGACTTAAATGTAGCAACAAACTTGAAAGGTCGTGGAAACGTATACTGAAGAAAAAATGTATATAAGTCTGTGAGACTTGCTACGAAATCTGTCATGCAACTGCCCGTAACACTACAGGTCTACACGTTGTAACTGTAGCTAGGCATCCTGCACTGACATCTTGTAAATTGATGTTTGTGTTTTTGACCTTCGCTTCAGAGTTACTATTCCTACCATCATGCTGCTTTTCATCGATTTAAAATGAGGTACTTCACGCTTTAAACACTGTGCCGTTAATACTTACACACACTTGTGTGTAAGGTTGCGGCGAATGATGACACAGATTTTTACGCGAGTCTGCTGGCTAGCAGCTGTGAAAGGAACAGTCAGGTACATTGTTGCCTGCTATGGCTGGCCGGACTGCCTTGCAGCCAAACAGAGCGTCCTTGACCTTTCAGGACCAGTTCTGCGAGCGCAACGGTACGGAACGGAATGGCTCTGACGGACTCACCACTGAGTCAGTTACCTGTGCGTGCCAAAAGTGCCTTTCGTGTTACTAAAAATCCGTGTGACGAGATTATAAAGAACTACAAGAGACACCATCTTCTCATTTGATTGTCGTTTGGCAGTCACAGGAAGAACATCATTTGCTGAGGATAAGCGGAAGGGAAAAATCTTTCTTGCCAAGAGTACACTGAAATCTGGAAGTCTGAAAAACTTTTTTAAAGGCAAAAAGGAGGGGGGGGAGGGTATTCGGTCTTGTAATATAATTATCTCTGACAGATCTATGATCTATGAAGAAGACTCGCAGTCAGATGTAATGTAATCTAACTTGTAAACAGCACAGCACAGCCTGAAATGCATTACATTTTTGCTATTTTGTGAACGGGTGGTAGCCACACCATACGTGAGACAAACATTTAACAATAATGACCTAGGCAGCTATGTTACCCGTCTAAAGGTAAGGAATTTCGAACCATCATTCAAAGTGAGAGATATCACTTACGTAACACGTTTGATCCGGTACGTTAGAATAGGTTCGCGTGAATGTCACGCTACGGTAGTAAACTCGCAAATTCGCAATGTAAAAGTTAAATGCTTCAGTCCGGAACCGCGCCGCTGCTACAGTCGCATGTTCGAATCCTGCCTCTGGCATGGATGTGTGTGATGTCCTTAGGTTAGTTACGTGGTTTTAGTAGTACTAAGTCTAGGGGACTGATGACCTCAGATGTTAAGTCCCATAGTGCTTAGAGCCATTTGAACCCTCTGTACCAAAAGTTAAATAATGCCCACAGTTTATTCAAAGTATGTGCGTACGTAGCAGAAAGCATGCTGTACGAGGAAATGCACAATGTAACTGTTTCGTAACAGCGTACAAATATTAATGAGTGACATCGATCTGATGCTCAAATTCTATACTGTATACATGGACCAGACAGAAGGAAAGCAATTGCGTACAGCTAACGATGTGCTTTCGTGTGTCCGGTCGGTTTGTTGATTCAGTTTTTCTGCACGATATTTCGACAACCGACTCAGCGGCGTTCTTCAGACGTTGCGAGTTGTGTTATAATGCGTAATCGCTGCCCGGACTGCAACGTCTATTTGGCGTCCAGGCAAAACAGTTCGTAGCACCTGAGGAAGGCGAATAGGTCGGTCGCCGAAATATCGTGCAGAGAAAAGGAATTAACAGCTCGGCTGAACACACGAAAGCACACCATTAATCTCTTAGACCGAGGAAACATGAGATACCATAACTACCTAATACATTTTGTAGAACTGTGAAAGGATTTCCTAGGTATTATCTGTTTCTTATAGAAAACTAACTTCAATTTCGGTGAGACCAACTATCTAAGGATGGAAATCTGACAACTGAAAGCAAGACAAAAATGTAAGAAGTAGAGAGCGTGAAGTATTTCCGTTGCATCCTTAGTCTGTCTCAAGGGAATTGCGAAATTAATTAGTTCTTCACACACTTTGCGACACAACGCTTCTTCTCTCCCAACTCCTGAATTCTCCAAAGCAAGTACCCTTTCAAAAGGTGTGCCTTTAATGATACAATGCTTGTAAAGTTTTTTGGCTATTTCGGTGTGGATGACACCTGTGGATAACGTCTTCAAAGCTGCGTTTTCTTACTGTCCACGAGTCTTCTAATGTTCTTGCGGTTGAGGTGAGAGAATCGCCGGAAGCCCTTAGTTTCAAACATTCATATTTGTTATCATGTGACACTACCATGAGGCAGAGTTGGAAAATTTTCATAGTTATAGAGAAAAACATATCACTGTAATCGTTCCCAGAATTCGAGCTCAAAACCGAGATACAAATATTCGGAAACAGAGCCTGAAATAAAGGTTTCTTTTATATGCCAGGATTTAGATAAGGGTCTCTTAAGAATGTTTCCTTTGATCTGACCACTTTCTTGCTTTCTAGTGAGTTTTAGCCTGCACAGTTTGTCATATTTCATTGCTATGAAACGTCACTACAATAACTAGGAAGTTAGAGGTATTGCAACATTTCATTTTTTTTTTTTTTTTTTTTTTTTTTTTGACATCAGTAGTTGATATCTTTATTTCCACCAACTCTTCCTACACTTCGTCAATATTTTCGTCTCTACGGATCAAATTGTTCGATAATCTGTTCAAGATATGCCAATTTAAGGTGTTCCTAAAACTTTTATCTGTTTGCTCCTTTCTGTAATAAATTATTTTTCCCGGATATTATAGCATCTGTCCTGCTAATACGTCACTTCTTCTGGTAATCGGCACCTATTCTGGCTCGTTGTCTTCAGTACCTCTTTATTTCATATTTTCAGTATCCACTTAATTTTTAACGGTTTTCCGTAGCATCAAACTTCAGATTTATACTTTCTCTCCATCTCTCTGGTTTCACTTCCATTTGCTGACACAACCCAGACAGCTTCCTTTCGAGAGCAATGGATGTACTAATTTACTGTGAGTAAACCTTTCTTCGTGTCTGATTTTTGCCTTGCTTTTGTTATATTTGTAATATTTTTATTTACACAGATGATTTATTTCACTCCTGCTGTGTGACAACAGTCTGTTGTGTGTTGGATAATTTTGATGTTTAGCAACGTCGCTATTACCATTTCAACTACTCTTCAACTCCCTCACACACCTTTGCTTTTTTTATTACTTAGCCCCTCTCCATGTCACGCAGTTTCTTAGGTTAACAGCATACATCCTGAGGCATTATGGAGGTTCAGGTGGATGTAGTTTTTACCGCTAGAGGTACTCGAGGTACCCTTTGCCACACACCTTCAGGTGGCTTGCGGAATATGGGTGTAGATGTAAATGTAGTTACGGATACATGACGGGTCTTGCACAGAAGAAGACATAAGAAAAGGAAAAACGTGATTTTTCAAAGGCACCACCAGAGCTTCATCCCAGAATTATCTGAAGAAACCAAGAAAGGTAATTCTGAATGTGGATATAAGGCCTACGTCTCCAAACGCGAGTCCAGTGTGTCAACCTCTCAGTGTCTCCATTGTTCTTGCCAGATTTGTAACGTCTTATTCCAGCTGACGTAACAGTATACTCTATGCATAAGATCTTGGCACGAGTCCTGTCTCCACACAGTGAGGTCATTCTGTCTCACATTCAACCCTGTTTATTCTAGCATAAATAAGAACAGGATACTATAATTCTTTTGTGAAACACGCAGTGTTCTCAGGATTGTCTGGGCTGAGTTTCTACCTTACACAAGAAGAAATGTGCACTATGTAAAAAATTTATGTTTCACTGCGTGCATTCAGTCTTGACATGTCATAGCTCTTCTCACAGGGAGCAAGAGTCATTCTATCTTATGTTCAAAACAGTACTCCTTATTCCGAGTCACAACCATGTGGGAATTCAGTGTACAATTCCTTTGTGATGTATGGTACTATTCTTGGTATTGTTGGCATTAACTGGTTTGTATTTCTACCTTGCATATGCAGTACCCAAGCACATCATAGCAATGTATTTGTTCGGTAAGAATGTGGTCGTCTATTCGTGTGTGTCGCGTAGCTGTAACAGACTCCTTTCACTGCGGTAGCGGCCTGATATTATTGCAGGACAACCTGGCAGGCATACGCCGCTGAAATTGCTCCTCGAGATCTGCCTCTAAAGGCAGTAATTTGCTGCAATCGACGCAAGGTTACCAAACCGAGACGGCGACGGTGGAACGTTAATGGACCGCTGCCGCGAGCCACTATGCGCTCGGTGCGCGGCGACCTCGCGACATTCCGGAGCAGCCCTCGGCCGGCGGAGGCGCCCTGGCCGCTCGCCACGCTCCTCGGGTTAGCATGCGGCCGCCGCCGCGACGCGCCGCTGCCTGGACTCGGGCCACACGGCGGCGCGCCGCGGCCGCCGCCTGCTCTTCCTCTCACGGTCGCCACACCCGCTCGTGTAACACTCGCTCTCACGCAACAGGATGCGCCGGTTTCACTGCCTGCCACGGAGCTGACCTGGGAGCGAGCCGGACCACTGCACTATTATCTCAGTGGCGTGCGGGCTAAAGGCACTTGTAATATTCTTTTCGAGTCTTCAACACCATAGTAAGATCATCTTCACACGATACTTCAGCAGCCCTTTTGGCTAACAGCTTCAGGTGAGAAGAATTGTTATTGTGATCAAACGCTGGAATAAAAAAAAAAAACATGAGGCGAGAATGTTGTTTGCTAAATCCCGCCAGAGGGGCTGCGTTCTCATCTGAATACGGCAACCATATGCACCGCTGAACTGAAGTGTGAATATGATGGTATAATCTGGCTCCAAACCCAACAAAATATAGTCAGTTACCGGCGTCTGTGGCCGAGCGGTTCTAGGCGCTTTAGTCCGGAGCCGCAAACTTAAAACAGTGTAGAAGACAATAACTGGTCGTTCCGAAAGGGATTCGCCGCTTTTTCCCCTTAGCGCAATATATCCGAAACTAGGAAGATAGTAATGACTGTTTAAGGCAGATGACAGGAACACCAAAATGGCAAATATAGAGGTTCTATGAGATATTCGCTGTCAGAGAGGCGAGGGGCATGGGAAGATGTAAATGCCTTGTCCGTTTGCGGAACACGAGTAGCGACGTTCCTGTGGTGAACATCAGACATCTTATATATAATGCGGTACGTGGGTAGGAGGGATAGATAACATTCCACCAGAATTTCTGGAAACGTTGGGGGTAGTTACAGCAAAACGATTATTCACGTTGGTGTGTAGAATGTATGTGTGCGGCGACATGCTGCCTGCCTTTCGGAAAAAAAAAAAAACATTTAGACGCAATTCCGAAGACAGCAAGAATGTCGACCGCTGTGTCCGAGCGGTTATAGCCGCTTGAGTCGGGGACTGCGCTGCTGCTACGGTCGCAGGTTCGAATCCTGCCTCGGGCTTTGATGTGTGTGATGTCCTTAGGTTAGTTAGGTTTCAGTAGTTCTAAGTCTAAAGGACTGATGACCTGAGCCATTTGGACCAATTTTGTAGTCAGTTAACAAGCTAGGAAAGTTTACATTGTCACAGGCACGTCATCATCATCATCATCATCATCATCATCATCAACTTCTTTCCAAGTGTGAGGTCTCTTGATCTGTTACTGGTTTCGCCGAGATCTTCTCTTGCCATCACTTCATTGGTAGACCCAGCCATCTTACATCGCTGAGTTGTATTTTGCGATTCTCTTTCAATTTTTTCGTTATATTGTTTACTCCAGTTGTTCGTTTGTGTCCCCTCTGTGCCTCTGTCCTTCGTGTAAAACAGTTTCGCCACACCTTGGTACGGCCCAGAACTACCTGGTCCAGTCATATTCGACGCTAGTGTGCAATAAACACTCACAGACGGCAACTGGCAGCACTAGCATTGGAAAATGGCGCAGTCCACAACCAGTGACCCGGGCCATAGTCAGGGGTGAATGACAGTTGCGGAAAAGTGTATGGGAGAACAGAGCAGCTGCCGGTCCAGTTAAACTTGGGGGCTACCAACAGTGTCTCCAAAATGACCGTTCAGCGAACGTTGCAGCGAATGGGCGTCCGCAGCTGGTGCTTGGGGTCATGCACTGGTTCTTACTGCTGCTCATTGGCGACGAAGACTGGAAACTGCACGTCAGTACCGAAACAGAACGTCAACTAAGTGGCGACAGTTGGCCTTTTTAGCCGAATCACGTTTTATGCTCTATCGGACAGAAAACAAACAGTCGTCGGATGATAAATGTAACTCCATACTATGTCTGGAGTGCGGCACTTCAGCTGCTCGATTTCTCCAATAATACAATACGAACAGCCGTTATTTTGGTTTTATTTATTAGGCAACCAGTTTCGACATTACTTTACGTCATCTTCAGACCTGCGTATATCGAGATTTTTTCTTCACGAGACCATTTGATAGTGCTGCATTTTGTAACGCGAGGGTTACTCGATATACGCAGGCCTGAAGATGACGTCATGACGACACTGGCTGCCTAATAAGTAAAACCAGAATAACGGCTGTTGGTGTTGTATTATTGGAGTCGTCGGAAGGGTTCAGACTGAGGCCGGAGGTGGGAGCGTTATGTTCTGGGAAATGTCTTGATGGCATTCCATGGGCGATCTCGTCATTCTGGAAAGCACATTAGATGAACAGAAATATGCATCTATCCTTGGGGACCATGTCCACCATCAAATGTAGTTTGTTTTTCCTCGGTTTAAGGGTATATATCAACATGACAGGTCAATGCGTCACACAGCTTGCGATGTACGTGCATGTTTCGAAGAATACTAGGAGCGTTTACCCACCAAACTCCCCGGAATCGAGAATCTGTGGGACCTCCTCGGTCCTTCTGTACGCACCATGCGATCTCAGTCGAAACACCTAGTGCAGCTGGCCACGGCGCTGGAGTCGTTGTGGTTCCACATCCGTTCCAGAACCTCAGTGACCCCCTTTCTGCATGTCTCGCAGCGTTCCGCGCTCTAAAATGCGGTTATTCAGGCTTTTGAAAGGTGGTCACATCAACGTAACTGGACAGTTTAGCTCGCCGGACTAAAGAACCAACCCTGCGCCACAGAACGGCAAGACCGCTACGGTCGCAGGTTCGAATCCTGCCTCGGGCATGGCTGTTTGTGATGTCCTTAGGTTAGTTACGTTTAAGTAGTTCTAAGTTCTAGGGGACTAATGACCTCAGAAGTTGAGTCCCATAGTGCTCAGAGCCATTTGAACCATTTGAACAGAACGGCAGAAAGGAGTAATTGAGTTTGGACTTCCGCATGATCGCTCGCTGAATGAAGCGGCCCGACTTCTTTGTGCACTGACGCGGAATATTCAAAGTGTCTACGCTGAGTGGCGTACTACTCACAGTGTAATAACACTGAACGTAAATATATCGTAAACTACAGTAACTGGAGGCAAGTGTCATGCGTTGTGAATCTCAGTCGGTTTCAAATCCGACAGGAGTTGCTGAGGCCGGTGAATGCAGGTGCATCTCAACCTGTTTCCGATCGAAGATTTCGAAGGGAACGGTATGTAATGGACATTTGGGGTCGGTTTCCTCGCAAAATAGCACTACGAAAATCTAGAACGACATCCTCTGGTCTTTAGATTTTTATTTACACTCAATCAAGAGAAATAAACTCAGAAAGTAGAGTTTAAAACGGAGATTAGGCACTCAGTTCTTTACTTAGTACCTAGGATCGAGCTCCTAAAATTCGCACATGTAATACGTTTGGAATCCACGTTTGTCTTCATAAAATGTAAATATGTGGGAAACTCTTAATCATCGTCATCATCAGTGTTCTGCCAAAAGACAGGTTTCCACACGGTAGTTCTCCAGGCTGTCCGGTCTTCTGCCATCCTCTTCAGGTCTGCATAATTTCCTCTTCCCTTTATGTCGTCTATCATCTTGTATCTCCTTCTTCCTCTCAGTCATCTCCCACAAACCAATCCTTCCAAAGCATCTGCTAACAAGCACTCCCTTCCCAATCAATGTCCCAACCAGTTCTTTTTCCTTTCTCTTACAACCTTCAGCAGACATCTTCTCTCACCAACCCTTTCAAATACTCTTTTATTACTCACTCTTTTCATCCAGCTTATTTTCTCCATTCTCCTCCACATCCACGTCTCAAATGCTTCTAACCTTTTTTCATCCTCTCGTCTCAGCGTCCATGTTTCTGCCCCATATAGTGCCACACTCCAGACAAAACATTTGCCAAGCCTTTTCCTTAGTCCTTTATCTAATTTGCCGCATAACAGTCTCCTCTTTCTGTTGAATGCCTCCTTCGCTATGGCAATTCGAGTTTTCACCTCCTGGTGCCATCTCAAGTCTTCAGTTATTGTGCTTCCAAGATATTTAAATTCACTTACTTGGCTAATGGTAGATTGTCCTATTTTTATATTGGACAGTCTGCGTCTTGTACTGATAACCATACTCTTTGTTTTTGCTGCGTTTATTTGCATCCCATATTCCACACAAGCTTCACTGAGATCTTTCAGCATATTATTCACTGTCCGCTCACTTTCTGCCACTAATACCACGTCGTCAGCAAATCTTATATATATTCTCTTTCGACCAATACATATTCCCCATTTCCCCATCTAAGCTTTTCGCAATAATCTCTTCAAGGGAAAAATCAACAACCTTGTCCAACACCTCGTCCAGTGCTGCTTCCTTCTGACATTTCATTTCCAATCCTTGTCCTTACTTTTTTGTGTAAACATAAATCCCGTATCAGTCGTCTCTCTTCCCAATCTACTCCTTTCCTCTTGAAAATATTCATCAGCTTGTTCGACTGAACTCTGTCAAAAGCTTTTTCTAAATCTATAAATCTAATGGGAAACAGTGCAACGATAAATCGGTTACCCACGTAGTCAAGACACCAGACACAAACCTAGAACACTTAGTCACCAAATGTAACTACACTATTCCAGAAACATGTTCAAGTCTCAAACATTTATGATGTATATATGCAGACTGAAGTGGCGAATGGAAATTTCTACCAAGACCATGATTCGTGTCTGGGTCTCACTCTCGCTGCGCCACACTGGCCTTGCTTAACTGTACCGGTGATATTTAGTACCTTTAAGTAAGTGTGCTCTTGTGCTCCTTCATTTAAAGAAAATACTTAAACGTTAAGTACACCGTTCCGCGCAGAGTTACCCTACATAAGGTACATGGCCAATTACCATTAACTTGATGGTCGTTAAAGTCTCGATAAATCCGGTAAATTTGCCTCTGAGCACTATGGGACTTAACTGCTGAGGTCATCAGTCCCCTAGAGCTTAGAACTACTTAAACCTAACTAAGGACACCACACACATCCATGCCCGAGGCCGGATTCGAACCTGCGACCGTAGCGGTCGTGTGGTTCCAGACTGTAGCGCCTAGAACCGCTCGGCCGCACCGGCCGGTTCCGGTAACTTTATCCAGATTTACGAGATATATTAAATAATTAAACTTTCATCCACTAAATCTGCCGTGAAGAACAAGAGATTTATGGAAAGTCACTTCTAGCAGATGACTCAGTTTCCATCATGCAGTATTGAAAAAATGAGACGTCTAATCACACAAACATTCCCCTGCTTAAAACAATTACATCCGATGTGATAGCTACATGCAAAACTCACGGTACAACAAATTTTTCTCTACCGGGTGTCTACGTACCGACAATCATTTGCTGTGATTCAGAGTGTGATATGCTACGGATTGCTCTGCAATTCGCATTTGTTCCTGAGTGCAGTAGCTTATTGAATTAATTTGAACATTAATGGCGCACTACAAGTATATATGTTGAGTTAGGGTCGCTTATGGGTTATTTACTTTTGTTTGTTTTGAGAAACCACAGCTAAACTTACGCAAGGAAAGAATAATATGTGGGCAAAACGTAAAGAATATGAAAGAGAAAAGGCCTAAGTCTTTATGCAAATGGGACACTTCGTAATTTTATTTCTCATGCTGTTGAAACATAATTAAAAATAGACTTTAATAACAATGCGACATTATCGTGATGGAAACGTCTGTCTCCGTTTAATCCGCTTGTACCCTTATGGTTAGGCGCATTGATGACCGGTAGTTTTGGACTCCAATTAAGCCGGGATATTCATTTGCTCGTACTCGTCACTGAAACGGTAATGTTCGCAAATATCAGCGTTGCAGGCGACGCTACTGGGCCAGTTTTATTTTGAATTTAATTAAAACCACTGTGTTATTTGCGCTGGCGTCATTTATTTTACACCTGAAATTGTCGAGTTTTTCATGCAGAACAAGCAGTGTGAGTGTAGTGAGTTAACTAAAAATTTAAACAGTGCAGTAAACCGTGGTCACGAAAACTCGCTTCTGTCCGCTGTCGTCTAGAGCGTGTGCGCATAAAGAGAAGCTACAGTTAACAGCTGCTAAAAAAAATGTACCGGTACTGAAACACAGGCGGCATTCAAAGTTTTGAAAATATAATGGCACAACTTCGTATTCCATCAAAAAGTGCAGTTTTAAATATGACAATGATAATGATACTTACGCCTTTCTAGTAGTTTTGACTTTCCTTAAGTCAATATACTGTATGAATGCTTTGATGTTGACCTTTATGTTTTCCTATCTTTCGCTAATGTTTTCATTTGTAAGTAACATCAGTAGTTACATACCTCCACAATGTTTTGTGCGTATCTCCCTCGAGTATTTTCCTCCTCTACTATTCCTTCCTGAGCATACAAACTACTCTTACACGCTGTAGCAGAGCACGCACTAATGTCTCCCTTCTTCCGGTAAGGATTTTTTATAGAAATCATTCTTCACATATTCCTTCAGGCTCGTCTTCATATTGTACAGCAACTGTAAACTCAGTTATTAACATTTTTCGATAGTATCAAACGAATTGACAGTATTTTCTTCTCCATTTTTCTAAGAGCCCTTCTTTCAGTTCCATATAGGGCTACGCTCCAGAGGAACATTTCCAGAAATACTTGGGCCATCCGTGTGACTTTACTTCCTTGACAGGACAACTGTGGCGTTTCCAGTTTTAATGATAAGAAAGTCATTACCTTCCTTTCTGAATTCGTCGTCACTTTCGTCTTTGCTTTGTTCATCCTAAAGACACACTTTGTGCTAATTGTACCGTCAGTTCCTTTTAAGTCTCTCTTACGCGTTGCTAGAAGGGCTGTTTTCTCTACGAACCTTAGCAATGGAATTCCACTTGCACATTCATTTCTCTGCCGATATTTAGTTTCACCCCATTGTCCCTTCTCCAAAGCTCTTCGGAGTACTAGTTGAACAGAAGCTTTGATAAGCTGTAACACTCAATAATACGAATGAGTCTTCCTTGACCTCCCAGTTGCATCCAATGCGTTGTTAGCACAAGGCTGACAATTTTTAAGCTATGAGATAAGTGCGCACGAGTAGTAGGTTGGATACCTCATCTGTTTCTGATTTGGTTTCCTTGTGGTTACATCAAATTCGCAATCGTTGTCCAGCTGCTGTTTCTACTTAGCCCGTCGTCAAGGTGACAGTTATATTTTGTAAGGAATGAGATATATGACGTAAATGACCTTCAAATGATAATGTTAACGATTAATTCCAACCACCACAGCTCTACTGATAAACATTTATTGTACCACGGCCGGTTGGGTTCGTCAGAACGTCGTCAGATTACCGAGTTGTGCACAATTCATGATACGAGTATAAGACGGAAACGTCCCCTCAGAAAAATTATAAATGACTCTGCTTAAACTGACACACAATATTTTTAGCGCAACGGAATCTGACTTTCAAAAATCCCTACAAAAGAATGGCCCTGACTAACAATAACCTATACCTTTCATGAATGACTTACCTCACAAAAATATTCGTTACTCAAACTACTGCAATACAGAGAGCGCCACTACTGCCATCTAAATAAAAGATTATAGCTACTGAAGTCACTAACTATTGATAGGCATATTTAGCAAATGAAAGATTTTGATAAAGAACAAGCAATGTATTTACCTTAATAGTGTTCAAAAGTCATATATATATATATATATATATATATATATATATATATATATCCAATATTACAAATTTACTCTTTCTGATGGACACACGTCCAGATCGTCCGCTCTCAAAATTCCGCCATCTCTCTCCCCATATCCACCACTGCTGGCGGCTCACCTCCAACTGCGCAACGCTACGCGCTGTTAACATCCAGCTGCCCACTACAATAGAGAATTTTTCAACAATGCAAACCAGACAGAGACTGCAGACAGCACAGCCAGTGATTTTCATACAGAGCGCTACTTGGCGTTACCAATATAAAAACAGCCTACTTACAATGTTACTCACCATTAGAGGAAAAATGGGGAAATGATGGCCATACAAACATTCTACAGAACGCCAGCTGTTATCTGCATATTTTCTTACAGAGTTACATAACATAAATAGACCCCTTACGTCATGATATTGGCATACCTCGGCAGCCTAATGATGTTGAACGAAACTACTCGAGGCACAATAAAATCGTATCAGTACAGCTGTTGTGAACCTAATTAATCGTTAACATTAGTATCAGATGTGGAGCTCAATACGATCAATATTATTACCTCCAGATAAACTATATTGATTTGAGGTCTACGAAACGCAGGCAACTGAATTAGCGTAGCCATTAACTGAAGTAGCACAGTGGATAAAAGAGAGGATCCGTATTCGTGAATAGGAGATTCGCAGTTCCGCTGTGCCAACCTGATCTAGGCATTAAACGGGTTTCCTTATCCGCGTCCGAATAATGCTGGCTAGCGTCCATCAAGGTAAGCACGACCGGTTTCTTCCCCTAAACTCGTACAGCTGACGTGAGCTTCGCTCTATGACCATGTCGCGGGGAAGTTCGAGATTCCTCCCGTCTGGTGAGCAAGTCGGTGACAAGACTGTCGCGAAACTCAGCGCTCGTGTAGACGGAAGCTAACTCGACAAACAGTCACCATCTGATTCCTTTTCGTACAAGAGTACTGTTGCGGTACTTTGATAGTCGGTTATGAAACCGAAAGTGCGTCATAACCTCTTTGGCCGTAACTAAGCAACCGCCTCTTTCGCGTCCCGACAGTCGGCCGGCGCTGTCGCGCCAACTTAGCGGCAGCACGAATGTGTTCCCTCTCAGTGTTGATCACAGATAACCGTAGGATGGCCATCCAACAGCAAGTTACGTGGGAGAAGGACGCTACAGGCAACTACCAGAACTGAATACCAGTTTGAGCTAGAGTTTGTGTTGCTAATCTGCCATTTTACGTCCGTGAGAAACACATTAATCGGGTTCGGTGGAATATGGGCTTCGTACTGCGTCTGCTATTTGCTGCCGGCCGGTGTGGCCGTGCGGTTCCAGGCGCTTCAGTCTGGAACCGCGTGACCGCTACGGTCGCAGGTTCGAATCCTGCCTCGGGCATGGATGTGTGTGATGTCCTTAGGTAAGTTAGGTTTAAGTAGTTCTAAGTTCTAGGGGACTGATGACCACAGATGTTAAGTCCCATAGTGCTCAGAGCCATTTGAACCATTTTTTGCTATTTGCTATCAACAGAAATCACGCGCAATGTGAAATGTCAAAGCCATAAGGACTTGTTTGGTGAACATCTTAATTTTTAGACTGTATGAACTGCTATTGTAAGGTATCATCTCTGCCGTAGGGTTCTTTATACTATGTGCTTTAGGTTTGAGTAGCCCCGGGTTTACACTGAAGAGCCAGAGAAATTGGTACACCTGTCTAAAATCGTGCAGGGCCCCTCCGAGCACGTATAATACCGCTACACGACGTGGAATGGACTCGACCAATGTCTGAATATGTGCAGGAGAAAACTGACACCGTGATTCCTCCAGCCCTGTCCATGAATCCGCATGAGTACGAGAGGTTAAAAAAATGGGAGCACTATGGGACTTACCTTCTGAGGTCATCAGTCCCCTAGAACTTAGAACTACTTAAACCTAACTAACCTAAGGACATCACACACATCCATGCCCGAGGCAGGATTCGAACCTGCGACCGTAGCGGTCGCGCGGTCCCAGACTGTAGCGCCTAGAACCGCTCGGTTACCGCGGCCGGCCAAGTACGAGGGGTTGGTGACCTCTTCTGAATAGCACATTGCAAGACATTCTAAATATGCTCAATAACATTCACGGCTAGGGCGTTTGATGGGCAGCTGAAGTGTTTAAACTCAGAACAGTGTCCTTGAAGCCACTCTGTAACAATTCTGGACGTGTGAGGTGTCGCATTGTCCTGCTGGAATTGCCCTAGTCCGTCGGAATGCACAATGGACATGAATGGATGCATGTGATCAGACAGGATGCTTACGTACGTGTGATCTGTCAGAGTCGTATCTAGTCGTATCACGGGTCCCGTATCACTCCAAATGCACACGCCCCACACCATTACAAAGTCTCCACCAGCTTGAAAAATCCACTGTTGACATGCAGGGTCCATGGTTCAATGGTTCAAATGGCTCTGAGCACTATGGGACTTAACATCTGTGGTCATCAGTCCCCTAGAACTTAGAACTACTCAAACCTAACTAACCTAAGGACATCACACATCCATGCCCGAGGCAGGATTCGAACCTGCGACCGTAGCAGTCCCGCGGTTCCGGACTGAGCGCCTGAACCGCTAGACCACCGCGGCCGGCTCAGGGTCCATGGATTCATGAGGTCGTCTCCATAGCCGTACACGTCCATCCGCTCGATACAATTTGAAGTATAAATTATAGAGTGCAGCGATCAGTTGTCCTTTTGTAGATTTTATTACGCAAATCCAGATTTCGGCTAGTGGCTAGCCATTCTCAGTGCACTATTTTCTATTCTCGATGCATGTAAATCCCTGTTGTTCGGTCGTCAGTCACATTTCTTTGAATTACAAAAAATAGAAAATAGAAAATAAAGCACTGAGAATAGCTAGCCACTAGCCGAAATCTGGATTTGCATAACAAAATCTAAAAAAGGACGACTGATTGCTGCACTCTATAATTTAAAGCCACATAACAGTCGCTGACTGCACCCATTTTCCGAATGGAAGGTAACCTGATGACAATTTGAAGTGCTGCTCGTACGACCAGTGAACATGTTTCCATTCATCAACAGTCCAATGTCGATGTTGACGGGCCCAGGAGAGGCGTAAGGATCTGTGTCGTGCAGTCATCAGGGGTGAACGAGTGGGCGTTCGGCTCCTAAAGCTCATATCGAAGATGTTTTGTCGAATGGTGCGCACACTGAAACTCGTTGATGGCCCAACATTGAAATCTGCAGCAATTTGCAGTAGGATTGCACTTCTGTCTCGTTGAACGATTCTTTTCAGTCGTCATTGGTCCCGTTCTTGAAGGATTTTTTTCCGGTCGCAGCGATGACGGAGATTTGCTGTTTTACCGAATTCCTGATGTTCACAGTACACTCGTGAACTGGTCGTACGGGAAAACCTCACATTATCGCTACCCCGGAAATGCTGTGTCACATCGCTCGTGCGCCAGCTGCGACACCACGTTCAAACTGACTTAAACCTGCCACTGTAGAAGCAATACCCGAGCTAACAACTACACCAGACAATTGTTGTCTTATATTGGCGTTGTCGACAGCAGCGCCATATTCTGCCTGTTTACATGTCTCTATATTTGAATACGCATGCCTATACCAGTTTCTTCGGTACTTCAGTGTATTTCAAGAGTTTTCCGGATGCGCTACCTAACATAGGTAAAATTCGTTACGTCACTGTTATTTCTGTGTATCAGGTATGAGGCTGATTAGAAATTTATGAATATTGTGGTGTCACTGCCAGACACCACACTTGCTAGGTGGTAGCTTAAATCGGCCGCGGTCCATTAGTACATGTCGGACCCGCGTGTCGCCACTGTGTGATCGCAGACCGAGCGCCACCACACGGCAGGTCTCGAGAGACGTACGAGAACTCGCCCCAGTTGTACGACGACGTTGCTAGCGACTATACGGACGAAGCCTTTGCTCTCATTTGCCGAGAGACAGAATAGCCTTCAGCTAAGTTCATGTCTACGACCTAGCAAGGCGCCATTAGCCTTAGATAGCTTGTATCTAAAGAGTCGCACTTTGTATCGCCACAATCTCCAGATGTCTCATCAAGAACGATGTATACAAAGGAAGGAATAAAAGTTAAGTATTAGAGGAGCTGCCTACTTTTCTTATTAGAATTCACTACTTATCCTGTTCCAGAATTCACGACCGTCTGCGTTAGATAGCGTGCATTTTCGGCCTCCTCTATCTACAAGGTGTTGGCACATTCACCAACACATCAAATATTATACTAGTTGTTCTAGTAATCTATTGTGTACTCAGCATAGATGCAAGTTTAGTTTTCCTGTCTGGTTTGAAGCGATGTGCACGTTCTCGTTGAAGTTCTATTTATACATTCTTTTATGAAACTAGCTTCAGGGTCTCAGTTTAAAATGAAGCTATGTACTTTGCTAGAGGTTTCTATCAGCTCATGTTACGTATATTCGCGCGTATAGGATTCGAGCCCCGTTTGTAATTTATCAGTATTATTTCTGCCGGCTTTGCTACTCAGAGTTAGTTTTACTACTTGTTGTTTAAAATATCTTCTTTTTTTAATAGTAGCTCATTGCCCGCTTTGATGCGGTAACTAAATGCTCAGTCATGTTGGGCGTATTATTATTGAAAAACTTGTTGATTGTAATGTTTTTCTCTCTGTTATAGTTAATAGTGTGACATATTTAATCTGTGCTGAAGCTGAGGCAAGGCGTGGGTCTAACTCAACCTCTTAATATCTCAAGTTAAATTTTTCAGTTTCTAGCATAGAAGCAGAAGCAGATACAGTGAATACTACCATCTACTTTGACCAAATTAATAAATGCCAAATTCGTCGACATCGATATCGGTAAATTAAAGGTCTCTTCCATCTTTAGGGTCAAAGATAAAGTGACGATAGTAAATACATCTGCAATTGCCTGTTGTCTTCAGTCTGAGGATTTTCGGCTAGCATTCGTTTAAAGATTTTACTGAAGTTTCGTCAGCACGAGGCGCTATCAGTCTCAAAGAAGATTCATCCTCCACTGCTGTACCTCGTCACGCCGACGTCTGAAATACTTTCCCTGGCGAAACACCGGGTGCATCACGAAAGAAACGGCGATCGAAGATTCGGAGACACGTGTCCAGAGGCAGTTGGTCACGAAGTGGCCACAAAAGCCTCAACCGTTTTGGACAGTCACAATACGTAAATTTAAACGAAAGTTATTCTAGAACAAATCTTTCACTCTCCGTTAGGTTGTACACTGGTTTAATATTTTTTGGCAGATTACAACAGTGAGTCGGACTGGGATTCGAACTTCAAACTTTGCCTTTTGCAGGCACTGGTCTTGCTGGCTCAGCTATCCAAACACAACTCACCAACTATCCTCACACCTTCAATTCGCCACCGAGTCACGATTCATCCTCAGACGTTGAGCTCCTCTAGCACCTTTTTCCTACTTTCCAAACTATAGAACACCTTTCCTGAAAAAATTATCTTCACTCCTAAATACATCGTTGCAGTATACTGAATTTAGAGACAACAAACGTTTTCTTTACATATTCAGTGTAGTAGAAAATAGACTAAATAACATACAGGAAAAAAGAAACAGAACGGCTAAAACTTCTTTCTCTGCGACAACTCTTGTTATGCAACATACGCGGTGTAGAACCGAAGTAAATTCGTGTTATTAAATGGTCAACAAGTAATCATTCATATATATTTTTATAATATTTGCTGTTACAGGAACTAGATAATTCACATCGCAGCTTTATCGTGATTATGACACATGTAACTAACTTAAAATTTAAATTGAAAGAGTGACGATAGCCCAAATGTTTTTTTGGAAATGAGACAAGTAAATCTCGCATCACTCGATACATTCAGTTTATACTGCGAAGCCTAACACAAGAGGCTGAATACGTCGCACTGAGGTACATGGAGGGTAAAAATTTTGTTTCATACGGAACAAGGCTTCCCTGGAGACTGAAGTTTTTGCCATATGGAGGCCGTTACTCTGTTTCAAAGTTCACGCTTCCCTTACTCGCGACGAGGAAGAAATTTAGGCATCGCTGCTCCTGCGTCGAGCTCGAACGAGCCGCCGTACTTTTTGCCCTTTGCACCAGCTGCCGCCCAACGCGGAAACACGGAAGTGTTGCGAGGAAAGGCGCGCGAGCGGTATTGTTTTCTTTCTCGCTACTCACTTCACGGAGAACAACTGCGACAGCTAAAAAAGAATCACTTCGAAATAGGCTGTTATACCCGTTACTGATAAACAAATTCGTGCACCATGAATTATTACTGCGAGGCGTTTGGAATTTGAAATCCATGACATGTCTGCTCAGTTACGCAAATTAAACGAGTCAAGCACTGGTAATTTCTCCCGATAAACCACAAAAAAAAAGAAATGTAGCGGTCGTTGTGTGGCATTACACTTATAAAAATTGTAGATTTCGCGCGATGTGCACATCTAGAAAACCTACCTCGCCACCACCGATATGAACTACTTTGCATTGTTAAGGATCTGCTTGGGACATTTTAGTGCACCGTAAGATAAGGAGTTAACTGTAGTAAATTAATATCTAGATTTTTTAACTGGTGTACATAACTTACGCCTTACAAACAATTTTAGCCCAAGCAATTGTTCAGAGTTCAAATGGCTCTGAGCACTATGCGACTTAACTTCTGAGGTCATCAGTAGCCTAGAACTTAGAACTAATTAAACCTAACTAACATAAGGACATCACACACACATCCATGCCCGAGGCAAGATTCGAACCTGCGACCGTAGCGGTCGCTCTGTTCCAGACTGCAGCGCCTAGAACCGCACGGCCACTCCCGCCGGCTGTTCAGAGTGAAGACAGCTAGATTAATATACACACAACAATACATTACATTGACGGAACTGAACTTTAGCATCGTTGCTAACGGACGTTGTTTATGATGCGGGTGTACTTACTTCTTCGCAACAGTGTACTCCTAGAATAGTGCATTTCAAGCGCATGTTGACAAGCTTTTATCGACGAATCTTCGCCGGGACAATACAACAGCATTTCTTCAAATTGTACTTTTCGAACAATTCTTTGTCAAGAACGATGGGCATATTTAATCTCTGTCGTTTGAACGGTCCAGTTTCTACTACGTTGCCTTCCATAGCAAACTTTTCTCTGTACTTCAACACTCCTTAGGTTTTGCGGCTATTAAGAGCCGATGCACCACACACACACATTTTATACATATCTGCAAGCAAGTGGTTCAAACTTACCCATCTGTATTATCTTCTGAAGCAAAGTGACCGACATCGATATCGTAGACTTTTATTTTGTTACGAACTGTAAGCAATTTACAAACATGTTACTCATATGTAATGCCTACTGAAGAGTTGGTAGATATATTCCTTTCTGATTACTGGCTCCTTATCTGAAAATATACATTTAAGGATCGTCCACCTTCTATATGATTTCGACTCTATCATCACCCTGTATTCTCAGACAATATTGTGTGAAATCTTTACTGTCAGCTAAAAGTAGTAATGACTACAATAATGGTACAATCCAGTTTGATTCCCACCGTTAATCCCCCTCTTTGTAGTGCACCTCACACTATTTCTCCCTGCGGACGCACAATGCTATTTATCATCCGCTTGCATTAATACGAGTGCACCTTGGTAGCACTTGCTCGAAATATTGCCCATGGTTCCCTCGATTCAATAAATCTTTTACAAACACTGAATGCTACATTGGAAAGAAATAGCGTGAAGTACATTGACAATTGCCGGTTGCCTTTCGTCTATGGATCTGAGGATCGGTTAAAGTTTTTTCTGAGGTTTCGCCAGCACGAGGAGCCACCATTTTCAAAGATTCACCCTGTATTGTTGTACTGTGTCGCGTCAGCGTCTGAGGTGCTTTCCCTGACGAATCGTCAGAATAATCACGAAAGAAACGTCGGTCGAAGATTCGGAGACAAGGGCCAGGACGCAATACGTCACGAAGAGGTCACAAAAGCCTGTAGTGTAGTTCTGCAGTCAGCTTCAAATGCCGGTTCCCAAAGCGGTCTCAACAGCCCTCTTCGGAAAAAGCGTTTCACTCCCTCCAGCGATTCCCACTGCAGTTCGCGCAGCATTTCCGTAGTACTGGCGTGTTGGTGGGACCTACTGGTAACAAATTTAGCAGGACGCCTGAACTGCTTCGATGTCTTCCTTTAATGCGATCTGCCGGGGATCCCAAACATTCGAGCACTATTCAAGAATGTATGCCGCGCGGAGTGGCCGCGTGGTTTGAGGCGCCATGTCACGGATTGCGAGTCCTCCCTCGGGCATGCGTGTGTGTGTGTGTGTTGTTCTTAGCATAAGTTAGTGTGTAAGTCTAGGACCGATGACCTAAGCAGTTTGGTCCCTTAGGAATTCAAACACATTTGAT
The DNA here is from genome assembly GCF_023898315.1 of Schistocerca nitens. Classification (NCBI taxonomy): domain Eukaryota; kingdom Metazoa; phylum Arthropoda; class Insecta; order Orthoptera; family Acrididae; genus Schistocerca; species Schistocerca nitens. The sequence goes on along the minus strand of NC_064615.1, from coordinate 23,850,986 downwards.
TATCTGAACAACAAGAATGTGTCGCACTAGTGTTATGTACATGATCTTCCTTGCAGATGAACCACTCTTTCCTAAAAGTCTCCCCAGAAATCGATGCCGAACATTCCATTACAATCATTACATGTTCGCTCTAATTCGTGTCAATTTCCAACGCTACGTCTAAACATTTAATCGACCTACTGTGTCAAGTAGCGCAATACCAATGATGTATTCGAACATTAAGGGACTGTTTTCCTACTCATTTGCATTAGCTTACGTTTTTCTATATTTAGAGACAGCTGCCATTCATCACACCATTTAAAATTTTTGTCTAAGTCATCTTGTATCTGCCTATAGTCACTCAACGATGATAACTTCCCTTACATCACGGCATCGTCAGCAAACAACCGTAGATTGGTGCTCATTAGGACTGTTGCGTTCTAAAAGAGGTACGGTGGAAACTGATAACACATATCTGTCTTTAAAATTTCAGATATGAATAAAATGACAGATCGATCTAATGTGATTGTTATCACTAAACAGCTCAAAGTATAGGTTAAAAACTGTAGAAAACTGCCAGCAAATAATTGAGGCAGTAGGTTGCCACTGCTGCTCTGGGATGAAAAGGTTGGCACAGGAGAGGAATTCATGGGGGACAATATTAAACAAATCGGAAGATTGATGACTCAAAAAAAAAAAAATCTAATATCGTTAGATGCCAGAATCTCTCTAAGCGCAGCAATTCGGTTATTTAGAGTGTCTTAGGTTTAACTCTTACTTACATCATAGTGCTGACAATAATGCCATCTGTCGGCCGGTGTGGCCGAGGGGTTCTAGGCGCTACAGTCTGGAACCGTGCGACCGCTACGGTCGCAGGTTCGAATCCTGCCTCGGGCATGGTTGTGTGTGATGTCCTTAGGTTAGTTAGGTTTAAGTAGTTCTAAGTTCTAGGGGACTGATGACCTCAGAAGTTAAGTCCCATAGTGCTCAGAGCCATTAGAACCATTTGAATAATGCCATCTCACATCGGCTAACAGCGTAACCACAGCTGTTTTCTCAAATATTTCACTTTTTCGAAGTTCAGAAACTTGCAGCATCCGTGTCATCTTTTTCGTGTCAGTCCTCCTTGCCGAACTTTCATTCCGAGGAGTCATTTTTAATCACTCTGGTACGAGCGCAAGGACATAGTTTCAGGTCGGAAATTATCACGCTTCAAATGGTTCAAATGGCTCAGAGCACTATGGGACTTAAAGATCTGTGGTCATCAGTCGCCTAGAACTTAGAACTACTTAAACCTAATTAACCTAAGACCAGCACACACATGTATGCCTGAGGCAGGATTCGAACCTGCGACCGTAGCGGTCACGTGGTTCCAGACTGAAGCGCCTAGAACCGCACGGCCACAACGGCCGGCTATCACGCTTCAACAGATAGTCCCTTAGTGATACGAGCAGTCTCGTTTATTCTGGACAAAATAATATAAGGACACAGCGGAAGAGTGCTAGATCGTTCGCTGTTATGATCATAATCTGTGTTCCCCAATGAACGGAGTTATTGATGAATGTAGAGTGAGGAGGGTAATATTGGTATTACGCCACCAGATTGTTTACTGGGTGTAGCTTTTCCTTGCACGATCACTATTATCTTTTTATACTTCTCCTTTTTCCTTCTACACGGCCGAAGTGGCCGTGCGGTTAAAGGCGCTGCAGTCTGGAACCGCAAGACCGCTACGGTCGCAGGTTCGAATCCTGCCTCGGGCATGGATGTTTGTGATGTCCTTAGGTTAGTTAGGTTTAACTAGTTCTAAGTTCTAGGGGACTAATGACCTCTGCAGTTGAGTCCCATAGTGCTCAGAGCCATTTTTCCTTCTACATTTATTTATTTTTCAGGTAAGAAATCATTATCGTGGCAATTAAACAACATTCGGCATTCTGTTGCAGTACATCTATCCATTTACTGGATGTAGTTTTTCCTTGAAAAATCATAACAGCTTTCTCTACTACTTCTATCTTTAAATCATTTTTTCAAATATGAAATCATCACCGAAGTCTTATGTAAACGATATTTGGAGTTACTTCAATTATATTCCATTTATCTATCCGTTCATTCATTCATTTACTTATTTTTTTAAACTGAATAGTCTCTATGAAGTACAGTTATCGATCATATAAGGTTAAATGGCCAATAACATGATGCCATTAAGATAATTTCGGAAGAGAACAATTCACACCCTGGTTGCCTGTCTGTCTACATGATTCAAGCAAATCCCCGGTTGAGTCCTATAACAGGGTCACGGCCATTTTCTTCCGTCTATAATGACCTTGTTTCTGATTGGACGTTTACCGCCCCTCCACCTTCCAACAAGACGTCCACACATCTACCCTCCTTCCCCCGTCAAACACACACTCGAAACTGACAGTCCATCCAGATGTCTCTCGAAGCACGTCATTTTCTCCTTACCATTAAATATTGCGGTTTGACTGATCACCTAAGAACGGAGCTTGTTTAGTGAAACATTGATATCAGAGTCCATGACTACTGACAAATATATAGAAGCGAACTGGAAAGTCAAATATGTGCAAGATTGCCCTCGCATACCCTTATGGTGAAATTCCCTTGTTTTCGCTAAGACGTCAGAATATGATTCTAGCATCCTTCATTATTGACATCGTAATGGCCACAAGTGATACATCAATACCAGCAGTGTCTGCAAGTTGCATTAAAGTGATTTATAGAAACTATGAAAAATACTGTACAATATTGCCGTTCTGTTTTCCTAATTAGGCCTTTCCCTAACGAAAATCTAAGGACGACGTGACGCTCATTCACATCTCTTCGATTTTATAGAGAGCTTTGAATAGCGGCTCGTATGGAACACTAATGCACACATACATTCAAGAAATCAAAGTATCTTTCATTTGCAGTGTCATACGAGCCTAGAGATCTATTTCTTCATTTTATTTGCTGCTACGAAAATAGTCCTACATTCTTCTGTTTCTGTTGTACGTTAAAGCTTACACCAAAAGTTTGAATTTTGTGCAGAACTTGTTCATAGAATTATGTTTTTGGGACTTCTGGTAGACCTGCTAGCCATAGGTTTGTCATTTGTGCTTCCTAGGCCGACTTGTTTTTGTCCAGTTTCCTAATCGCCCATTGCAGTATTTAACCACTGTTGTTAGCTGTGGGTCTGTGTGGCGATGGTATGACGTGAAACGGACAAAGATTCATGTTGATGTCCATGTCCATGCCCGACGGTGAATATATTAAACTGTCTGTTGGTGTTCATTGGTTTCAGATAATTGTAGCGAGACGTGACAAGGAAACGTGAGTGTATCTACTTAGACCAGCCTTAAATTCAACAGAACGTCTTATCGAGTGAATGCGTGCAGTTACTCAAAAAGCTCAATAGAAACAGTCGACACTTTTCTGATAACACAATGCTTCCAGTCGACTTCGAAAGACGCAAATGAGCTGCACACGCAGGCAATCCTCGCACCAGATTGACTGCTCTACTGAGAACGATTCTTGAGACTGCTTCAGTGTTTGATGTCGTCATCAGTCATCGAATGGGAATAGACCACACAACTAAAGCTTTAGCCAGTACATTTATTGCTTATTATACAACTGCGGAGAGTCTCTGGAGAAGTCACGACGGCCTTTCCTTCAAACATTGTTGTACAAACTGAGAGAACCAATAAAACAATTCTACCACTCCACTTCGCTCAAAAGCTGTAAGGACGTAGGTTAGAACACGTGGCAGTTACTCAAATAATTTTCCCTTGATCCAAAGTAAGTGGAGTGGGAAGAAGTACGAAAAATCGTGGGTCATAAACATATAAAGCATTTAGGAGAATACAAACTAGAGTTATCGAATTACGCACATGTCGACCTCACTAGAGTGAGCTGACTATCGGATGGTGGAGTGCCTAATCGAAAACAACGATCAGGTGAGTGGTAGGAAGCCATGAATGAAAAATGACTGATTTAGGAAAGAGTTCACCGCATGTAGTGCAGTGTGTCCCATAAGGAACTGTCAACATTCAGAGATATAACAGAAACGATCATTCGATATGGTGAAAGAAATCTCTTCTACGTCAGGTTCTATGCTTTCCATATTTTTGGAAGCGATAATACAGACCGAAGCAAGAAAAAACGCTGGTTCTGAAGTGCATACGTTGTTGGTATAAGCACTTGTCCATCTTCGGTACTGTGACACACATATCTTTGACCGAATATGGGCACTTTAGGTATGCACTCTAGAGCCTGTGTTTCCTCTACAATTTTTTATTGTTTTCGTCCATACTAATTCCTGCCAAAATATGGGAAGCAAAGATCTTGCAGTAGAAGAGATTTGTTTCACCGCATTGAAGAAATGCTCATAGCTTTTAAGGTACGCATTGATCGTTTCTGTCGTAATCCTGAGTACTAACCAGTCCACCTGGGACACCCTGAATAGTCATGATTATCAAAAATTGTCGTTCACGTTTATTTGTTCACAATACGAGAGTACCACACACAAACTACAATCTATGTCACGCAAGAATGAAACAGTTACAAAAAATTATTACTTGTGGTTCCACCGAAATAATATCCAGGAGACTGAAATAATTTTGGCCACGGTAATGTTACGTACCTCGCGCAAGAGCAGAAAAAATGTATTTCACGATTTTGCATAACGTTTTCTTCAAAAACGGATCAGACTACTCTGCCATAGGTTTCAGGGTATCAGGCACAATTCCTAAGCAACTGACGTCATAACAATGTACACGGCGTCCCTAATAGCGTGTATTGTTAAGTCACAGAATCGGAATGCTTTAAGAAACCGGAAACGAACAACTTATTTTACAAAATTGGTTAATTGTTGCATTTGTTTTCGTTTCACCCATTCAGTTTAGCATTTGTCAGTGAGGAGACCTCTGATAGTATCAAATCGAACACTGAAATGCCAGACACACGAGAAACAGGGAAAAATTCCATTTTCTCAATCAATGGGACAGTTACTACTGTTAGAAACGACATTTTCTGCAATGCAAAGTATTCTATCTTTTTTTTGTCTACATGCAAAAAGTATCGGTTGCGGGCGATGGAAAAGTTATAATTACTTTAAAGTCGATTGTATTCCACGTCGATTATATTCCACTGCAATCTGGCCATATTTTCAGTTATTACCATTTCCGTGGACGATGTTTTTTCACCGTTACTGGCACAAATTTTGGGCGAATCGAAACGAAATTTCGGTGCGTCATTATTACGTAACTAAGTTTTAAATTCCTGCAGAAACGATTTTCTGATAATTATTTCTGCTTTACAGGCAAACGAAACACATACCTGAATATAGCTGAATGAGTAATAGCTCCGTTTCATCAGCGCGTTGTATTTCAATGAGTAATACCTCCGTTTCATTAGCACATTGTATCTCCTTGCGCAGCAAAAAGCATGAACGTGTGTTTTATACATAGCGACTTTGTAAGATTATTTTATAAACGTGAAAAGGCCGTCATCTTTCTAATCGAAGTTTGCGGGAATGGCTTCAACTGCTTATTAAAAAAAAATGAGCACTGAAATTTAGTTTCCTCAACTAATTATCAGGTACATTTCTCCATTACGAATAGGTGTCTAGGTGGTAGGCTTTTTCTCAGTGTTTCTAGGTGTAACTAATTACGGAGAGTTCGTCCCTGACCTAGAGTAACTGTGAAATCGATGGTTCAGTCGTGTCATCGGAGGACCACATACATTAAACTACCACACTCCACTTCGCTAGTGTGGCACGAAATAAAGTAGATTAATGAAGTGTGCCTTTGTTACGCAGTTAAAAAGTAAATGAAACGATCATCGATGAATAGTACCACAGTGACAAAAAAAAAAAGGAAAATAGTGGAAATAAGGAAAGAATTTACCGGCACGTTTCCGTTTTTAGGTGCTAAAATATCTCCAGTGGTGACTTCTATATTTACAGTACTGGCCAAGTAAGGCGTGTGTGGTCGTCTCTGCCAGGAACTGGTTAATCTTTCACAAAGAAAAGCATCACATATCTACACTCAGCTGCACGATTCACACAGCGAGGAACGAAATTCACGCTCAGTACCCCGAGGAACGAGAATGAGCAGTTTCTATAATGGCAGTGAAGCTTGTAACAGTGAATGTACAGGAGACTGCAAATAGGTCGCCACATGTGCCTTCTCGAACAACAAGAGAAATGTGTTTGACGTATAGTTCGCAAAAGATGAATTCGTAAACCATATGATTATTACACAGGCTACTGAGAACAAACATGCTACGAATAGGTGGGAATGGATTTGATTTTAGTATGTACAGCTCGTGAATGTATTGACAAAGTCTCGTTTGGCACATCCACTGGGCATCTTTAACACCTTTTTCCACTTTACTCTTATTCACACGAGTCACATACTTTTAGTAATTTTAACGTCTTGCGCCTTTATCAAACCACTGTTTATGCACAATCCTATGTAGCTATTGACACGTATAGCGGACGATGATGGTACAGTCATGTCACAAGTCGCCCAGCCGGAGAAATAAGCAGACACGCCCCTCTTTGCCTTCTAATTCGATTAGTTTCCATTGTATCTACGTGTGCTGATGATCATCAGATTCAACTGTCAACCGTATCGTAAGGAACGCTGTTTACTAAGCAACATATGAAATTCGACGGTGCCACTACTCTGGCGTCATCGCGCCTATGACCTCAGTTCAGTCTCAACGATGCAAACTGCAACAATTGTTGCCTAGTCGGTGGATCGGCTGAACATACCTAGGACGCCCCAGTTTAGAAGGACGAAAGAATTCGCTGGCGATTGCATACCTTGTAGATCCCGTCGACGAGCTTGGTGATCTCCTCGAGGTCCATGGTTGACGTCATCCTGACAGCGGGGCGTTAGCGTTCGGAAAACGTTGTCGTGGCTACTGGTAAGGCGCGGCTACCAAGAGGCGACTGCTGTCATATTCCGCGGCTTCGGCGCCTGCAAAGTGTCACCGGCGGACGCGTGGAGACGCACTCGTCAGACGGAGGTCGCGCCGATGGGACGGTGAGGCCGGGGTGCGCGCGCACAGCAGACTGAGGGCGCGCCAACAGCCTCCCAGCCGACGCCTGCCCGCGGCCTCGGCCCGCTCTGCGCATGCGCGGCGCTCGCGCTCATTGTTGACGATGCACTCCGCTCCGACTCGCCCGCGGGCTAGCCACTGTGTGTACCCGCGGCCCAGCTTTGTGGCGGCCGGCGAAATCAAAACACAGTAATTACGGGGAGCCACTGTGTCTGACCCTGCGGGAAGCCAAGCGCTCATGCTTGATCAATTGTAGATCAAAATTTTAGGTACCAGTGTGTTACGGTGCAAGCATATCGGAAATACCTGTTCTTGGTCTTGGCGCTGTTCCTTCTCTTACTTACAAGGGAACCTCCCCATCGCACCCCCCTCAGATTTAGTTATAAGTTGGCACAGGGATAGGCCTTGAAAAACTGAACACAGATCAATCGAGAAAACAGGAAGAAGTTGTGTGGAAGTATGAAAAAAATAAGCAAAATGTACAAACTGAGTAGTCCATGCGCAAGGTAGGCAACATCAAGGAGAGCGTTGGCTTACAAGCGCCGTGGTCCCGTGGTTAGCGTGAGCAGCTGTGGAACGACAGGTCCTTGGTTGAAATCTTCTCTCGGGTGAAAATTTTAATTTATTATTTTCAGATAATTATCAGAGTTCAGGCACTCAGACATAATCAACTTCGCTCTCAAAAAATTCCAGGACATGTTCAGATTTGCTTGGACATATACAGAATTTGACGGTCTACGCACGGAAACATTTGAAAACGTAAAAAACATATGTTTTGACAGAGCACAGGGAAAACTGTGCGACTCTGAAACTGTTGCATTCATTTGATGCAGTTTATGTGACAAACTCTTATGTTTTCATCACTTTTTTTGGAGTGATTATCACATCCACAAGAAAACCTAAATCGGGCAAGGTAGAAGAATCTTTTTACCCATTCGCCAAGTGTGCAAGTTAGGTGGGTCGACAACATATTCCTGTCATGTGACGCACATGCCGTCACCAGAGTCGTAAAGAATATATCAGACGTGTTTTCCTGTGGAGGAATCGGTTGACCTATGACCTTGCGATCAAATGTTTTCGGTTCCTATTGGAGAGGAACGTCCTTTCGTCTACTAATCGCACGGTTTTGCGGTGCGGTCGCAAAACACAGACACTAAACTTATTACAGTGAACAGAGACGTCAATGAATGAACGGAGAGATCGTAACTTTGCGAAAATAAAGAAAGTAAAATTTTCACTCGAGGGAGGACTCGAACCAAGGACCTTTCGTTCCGCAGTTGCTCACTCTAACCACGATACCATGTCGCTCATCGGCTATTATTCTCCTTTATGTTGCCTATCTTGCACATGGACTACTCAGTTTGTATATTTTGCTTATTTTTTTATAGTTCCACACAACTTCTTCCTGTTTTCTCGATTGATCTGTGTTCAGTTTTTCAAGGCCTATCCACTGTGTCAATTTATAACTAAATCTGAGGGGGTGCGATGGGGAGGTTCCCTTGTTAGGCTCTGTTAGATGACAATCCGTTTGTCTTTAGGAAAGGTAAATGCGCGAGAGAGGCGATTGTGCTGTCACTCTTGCTAGTACAAGCAAGACATTAAGAATATTAAAACATTCTCATAGGATTTGTAGACCTGAAGGGCTTTACAACTTAAAGTGGTACAAGATGTTGAAATCCTTAAATAAATTGGTAATAAATATCTACTAATACTAAGTGTGAAGTAAGCGACTGGAGAACCAAGAAAGAATAAGATTGAAATTCAGCCGCTCACCTGAGAGTGCAATTTACACATTCACTCATTCAGTAGTAGACGCCTTAGATAATAACATATCAGTAGGCGGTATCTCTTGCGATCTTTCCAAGACCTTTGGTTGTGCAGATCATGTTACTCTCTCACAAAAACTCATGTTTCATGGGGCTGATGGCTTTACACACAGCTGATTTGAGTCATATTTAACAAACAGAACGTAAGAAGTCGTGCTAATTCAAACTGTTTCGGAAAGGTAGAAAATTTTAGTGACTGAAAAAAAAAATCACGAAGGGAGTCCCACAGGGCTCAATTTGGGAGCCATTCTTATTCCTTACGTATGACGTTCCATTTAACATTCAGCAAGGAAAATTAAGCTTCTTGCATACGAGATTAGTTTTATAATAGATCCCATTAGAAAAAGAGCAACATATAAATGATATTTTCCGAACAATTACTAAGTGTTTCGTTGAAAATGGACTCTCTCCAAATTTCGAAAAGAAAAACACACTACATTCAGTTCTGTACAGAAACAATTGATGTAGTACGTGAGCATGAGTCAGTGAACTGTGCAGAATTCTCCAAATAATGGAGTGTACATACGAATGAAAACTTGAACTGAAAGAAGCATAATACTGAGCTTCTCAAACAATTAAGTTCAGCTACTTTTTCTCTTCGTATAATTTGCTAATCTTGGAATCAAAAGTTCAACCGCTTGACATATTTTGCATATTCCCACCCAATGATGTCTTACGGAATAATTTTCTCAGATAAACCATCATTTAGAAAGAAAATACTGATTGCACATAAGGGAGCAGTAGAAATAGTGTGGTGTTCACCCACGGACGTCATGTAGGTACCTCTTCAAGGAGCTAGGAATTTTAACTACGTCATCACAAGACATCATTCCCCAATGGAATTCGTCATAAATAATCCATCACAATTTGAGAAGAACGGTGCTGTCCATACATACAACAGTAGAGGGAAAAATGACTTTGCTTACCCTTTGTTGTACCTATCAGTGGCTCAGAAAGCAGTTTAATATGCAGCAACGATAAATTTTGATCATTTGCTCAATAACATAAAATCTCTCAGAGGTTGTGAACCATGTTTTAAATATAATTTAAAATCATTTCCTCTGGACAACCCTTTCCATTCCATAAACCATATTCTGCTTAAAAGCTGGCAGCCAGTACAAAAAAAAGTGTAGTACTTGTGTGAGTAGAACAAAAAATAATTTGATCATTAATGTTAACACTAATCATATACACATATCCTGTAAACTGACTTCTTCCACATCATTTCGAAGAGAGAATCGATCATATGGTCCATGGAACATGTAACTAAGTGTTCGGGATAAAAAGAGGTTGAATAGTGACGTAGTCTTTCCCATCTACGATGCTATTTGCGTACCAAATAAGCAATTACGGAAATAACAGGAACTTTCAGAAAGAGGTTAAAATTCAGGATTGAATGATACCAGCATTAAGACTCGCTGATGACCCTAATATTTTGTGGAACTGGGAAAGAATTACAGGATTTGTTGAATGGGATGAACAGTCTAAAGAGTGAGGAATGTATCTTGACAGTACCTGTCTAAGAGAAGGGATTATTCTACCTCGTCAATAAAATAATTAATGACGGATGAAGCAGCTTATCCCAGGCAAATAATGAATTTCTCGCGAAAGTTATGTATGACTAAAATAATGAATGACACAGCTGCAGTCTTTCCACAATCATCTAATATGATGAACGGAAAAAAGAACATTTCTGTGCTAATATGAAATTTATACCTTAATTTGAAACTTGTGAAAATATGTGAATGGATCACAGCATTGTACCTACACTGGAGAGCCAAAGAAACTGGTACACCTGCCTAATATCGTGTAGGGCCCTCGCGAGTACGCAGAAGTGCCGCAACACGACGTACACTCCTGGAAATTGAAATAAGAACACCGTGAATTCATTGTCCCAGGAAGGGGAAACTTTATTGACACATTCCTGGGGTCAGATACATCACATGATCACACTGACAGAACCACAGGCACATAGACACAGGCAACAGAGCATGCACAATGTCGGCACTAGTACAGTGTATATCCACCTTTCGCAGCAATGCAGGCTGCTATTCTCCCATGGAGACGATCGTAGAGATGCTGGATGTAGTCCTGTGGAACGGCTTGCCATGCCATTTCCACCTGGCGCCTCAGTTGGACCAGCGTTCGTGCTGGACGTGCAGACCGCGTGAGACGACGCTTCATCCAGTCCCAAACATGCTCAATGGGGGACAGATCCGGAGATCTTGCTGGTCAGGGTAGTTGACTTACACCTTCTAGAGCACGTTGGGTGGCACGGGATACATGCGGACGTGCATTGTCCTGTTGGAACAGCAAGTTCCCTTGCCGGTCTAGGAATGGTAGAACGATGGGTTCGATGACGGTTTGGATGTACCGTGCACTATTCAGTGTCCCCTCGACGATCACCAGTGGTGTACGGCCAGTGTAGGAGATCGCTCCCCACACAATGATGCCGGGTGTTGGCCCTGTGTGCCTCGGTCGTATGCAGTCCTGATTGTGGCGCTCACCTGCACTGCGCCAAACACGCATACGACCATCATTGGCACCAAGGCAGAAGCGACTCTCATCGCTGAAGACGACACGTCTCCATTCGTCCCTCCATTCACGCCTGTCGCGACACCACTGGAGGCGGGCTGCACGATGTTGGGGCGTGAGCGGAAGACGGCCTAACGGTGTGCGGGACCGCAGCCCAGCTTCATGGAGACGGTTGCGAATGGTCCTCGCCGATACCCCAGGAGCAACGGTGTCCCTAATTTGCTGGGAAGTGGCGGTGAGGTCCCCTACGGCACTGCGTAGGATCCTACGGTCTTGGCGTGCATCCGTGCGTCGCTGCGGTCCGGTCCCAGGTCGACGGGCACGTGCACCTTCCGCCGACCACTGGCGACAACATCGATGTACTGTGGAGACCTCACGCCCCACGTGTTGAGCAATTCGGCGGTACGTCCACCCGGCCTCCCGCATGCCCACTATACGCCCTCGCTCAAAGTCCGTCAACTGCACATACGGTTCACGTCCACGCTGTCGCGGCATGCTACCAGTGTTAAAGACTGCGATGGAGCTCCGTATGCCACGGCAAACTGGCTGACACTGACGGCGGCGGTGCACAAATGCTGCGCAGCTAGCGCCATTCGACGGCCAACACCGCGGTTCCTGGTGTGTCCGCTGTGCCGTGCGTGTGATCATTGCTTGTACAGCCCTCTCGCAGTGTCCGGAGCAAGTATGGTGGGTCTGACACACCGGTGTCAATGTGTTCTTTTTTCCATTTCCAGGAGTGTAGTATGGACTCGACTGATGTCTGATGTAGTGCTGGAGGGAACGGACACCGTGAATCCTGCAGCGCTGTCCATAAATCCATAACACTTCGAGGGGGTGGAGATCTCTTCTGAACAGCACGTTGCAAGGCATCTTATATATGCTCAATAACGTTCATGTCTCAGGAGTTTGGTGGCCAGCGGAAGTGTTGAAACTCTGAGTAGTGTTCCTGGAGCCACTCTGTAGCAATTCTGGACGTGTGGCGTATCGCATTGTCCTGCTGGAATACACAACGGACATGAATGGAGACAGGTTATTAGACAGAATACTTGAGGACGTGTCACCTGTCAGATTCGTATTTAGACGTATCACGGGCCCCACATCACTTCAATGCACACGCCCCGCACCATTACAGAGCCTAAACCAAGTTGCAAAGTCCCCTGCTGAGATACAGGATCAATGGATTGATAAGGTTCTCTCCATAACTGTACGTGTCCATCTGCTCGATGCAATCTGAAACGAGACTCGTCCGACCAAGCAACATGTTTCCAGGCAACAACGTCCAATGGCCGTTTTGACGGACCCAGACGAAGCGTAAGGCTTTGTGCCGTGCAGTCATCAAGGATATACGAGTGGGCCTGCGGCTCCGAAAGCCCATATCGATGATGTTTCGTTGAATGGTTCACACGCTGAAACTCGTTGATGGCCCAGCATTGAAATGTACAGCGTTTTATGTTAGGATTGCACTTTTGTCACGTTGAACGATTCTCTTCAGTCGTCGTTGGTCCCATTCTTGCAGGATCTTTTTCCGGCCACAGCAATGTCGGAGATTTGATGTTTTACCGAATTACTGATATTGAAAGTTCACTCGTGAAATGGTCCTACGGGAAAATCCCCACTTCATCGCTGCCTCGGAGATTCTGGGCCCCATCGCTCGAGCGCCGACTATAACATCACATTCAAACTCACTTAATTCTTGATAGTTTGCCATTGTAGCAGCAACAACCGACCTAACAACTGCGCCAGATATTTGTTGTTTTGTATAGGCGTTCTGCCTGTTTACATATCGCTGTATTTGAATACGCTTACGTAAATCTTTCTTTTGGCGCTTCAGTGTGTACGCGTCGGAGACTGAGGAAAGTTGGAAAAGAAGGGGATTGAAGAATTTAATATTTAGTTTTAGGGGATTATGGCGAAAACTAGGTCGAGTGATAAGACGGAAGGAAATCACCCCATTGAGTCGAAATCGAAGGTAGCATACGGACGTATTCAGACATATGGAAATAACTTTCTTGATATTAGGAAGAGGTACAGAGAGCATTAATTGTAGGGGAAGGTTTTGAATATAACAAATAACGAGGTTGAAACGTCCCCTTAGAAAAATTAATGAGTTACTGTGCTGATAAACCTCTTACGTTATTTGCTTTTCAAACAGCTGAGCCAAACTGAACGTTCTCAGACATTACTCAATTTACTTATTCTGATCAACACTAAACTGACACACAATATTTTTAGCGCAAGGCAATCTGACTTTTAATAATCCCTACAAAACAATGGCCCTGACTAACAATAACCTATACCTCTCACAAATCACTTACCTCACAAAAATCTTCGTTACTCGAACTACTGCAATACAGCGAGCGCCACTACTGCCAGCTAAATAAAAGATTCAAACTACTGAAGGCACTAACTACTGATAGGATAGTTAGCAAATGAAAGATTTTGATACAGAACAATGTATTTACCTTAATAGTGTTCAAAAGTCATAATATGTATAGCAGTTCATGACATCCAGTCTTACAAATGTACTGTCTCTGATGGACAACGTCCAGATCATCCGCTCTCAAAATTCCGCCATCTCTCTCCCCACATCCACCACTGCTGGCGGCTCACCTCCAACTGCGCAACGCTACGCGCTGTTAACAGCCAACTGCCCAACACTACAATAGCCAACAACAATGCAAACCAGCCACAGACTGCACACAGCACAGCCAGTGATTTTCACACAGAGCGCTACGTGGCGGTGGCGTTACCAATATAAGAACCTGAACAGCCTACTTACAAGGTGAGCAGATCTACGCTGGAGAGCACATCCAATCATTCGGAAGACTTAAGATAAAATTGGAGAGATGGTTTTAGATAATATGGGAAGAGTTCAATCGATAAGTACTTGTCAACTTTTCAGTGAGATACACAGATCGACCAACATACCCCCCATGAACCATGGAACTTCCCGTTGGTGGGGAGGCTTGCGTGACTCAACGATACAGGTAGCCGTACCGTAGGTGCAACCACAACGGAGGGGTATCTGTTGAGAGGCCAGACAAATGTGTGGTTCCTGAAGAGGGGCAGCAGACTTTTCAGTAGTTGCAGGGGCAACAGTCTGGATGATTGACTGATCTGGCCTTGTAACATTAACCAAAACGGCCTTGCTGTGCTGGTACTGCGAACGGCTGAAAGCAAGGGGAAACTACTGCCGTAATTTTTCCAGAGGACATGCAGCTTTACTGTATGGTTAAATGATGATGGCGTCCTCTTGGGTAAAATATTCAGGAGGTAAAATAGTCCCCCATTCGGATCTCCGGGCGGGGACTGCTCAGGAGGACGTTGTTATCAAGAGAAAGAAAACTGGCGTTCTACGGATCGGAGCGTGGAATGTCAGATCCCTTAATCGGGCAGGTAGGTTAGAAAATTTAAAAAGGGAAATGGATAGGTTAAAGTTAGATATAGTGGAAATTAGTGAAGTTCGGTGGCAGCAGGAACAAGACTTTTGGTCAGGTGAATACAGGGTTATAAAAACAAAATCAAATAGGGGTAATGCAGGAGTAATTTTAATAATGAATAAGAAAATAGGAATACGGGTAAGCTACTACAAACAGCATAGTAAACGCATTATTGTGGCCAAGATAAATACGAAGCCCACGCCTACTACAGTAGCACAAGTTTATATGCCAACTAGCTCCGCAGATGACGAAGAGATTGAAGAAATGTATCATGAGATAAAAGAAATTATTAAAATAGTGAAGGGAGACGAAAATTTAATAGCCATGGGTGACTGGAACTCGATAGCAGGAAAAGGAAGAGAAGGAAAGGTAGTAGGTGAATATGAATTGGGGGGAAGAAATGAAAGAGGAAGCCGCCTGGTAGAATTTTGCACAGAGCATAACTTATTCATAGCTAACACTTGGTTCAAGAATCATAGAAGAAGGCTGTATACATGGAAGAAGCCTGGAGATACTGGAAAGTCACAGATAGATTATATAATGGTAAGACAGAGATTCAGGAACCAGGTTTTAAATTGTAAGACATTTCCAGGGGCAGATGTTAACTCTGACCACAATCTATTGGTTATGACCTGTAGATTAAAACTGAAGAAACTGCAAAAAGGTGGGAATTTAAGGAGATGGGACCTGGATAAACTGAAAGAACCAGAGTTTGTTGAGAGCTTCAGGGAGAGCTTTAGGGGACGATTGACAAGAATGGGGGAAAGAAATACAGTAGAAGAAGAATGGGTAGCTTTGAGAGATGAAATAGTGAAGTTAGCAGAGGATCAAGTAGGTAAAAATACGAGGGCTAATATAGATCCTTGGGTAACAGAAGAAATATTGAATTTTATTGATGAAAGGAGAAAATATAAAGATGCAGTAAATGAAGCAGGCAAAAAGGAATACAAACGTCTCAAAAATGAGATCGACAGAAACGGCAAAATGGCTAAGCAGGGACGGCTAGAGGATAAATTTAAGGCTGTAGAGGCATATCTCACTAGGGGTAAGATAGATACTGCCTACAGGAAAATTAAAGAGACCTTTGGAGAGAAGAGAACCACTTGTATGAATATCAAGAGCTCAGATAGAAAGGCAGTTCTCAGCGAAGAAGTGAAAGCAGAAACGTGGAAGGAGTATATAGAGGGTCTATACAAAGGCGATGTTCTTGAGGACAAAATTATAGAAATGAAAGAGAATGTGGATGAAGATGAAATAGGGGATATGATACTGCGTAAAGAGTTTGACAGAGCACTGAAAGACCTAAGTCGAAACAAGGCCCCAGGAGTAGACAACATTTCATTAGAACTACTGACAGCCTTGGGAGGGCCAGGCCTAACAAAACTGTACCATCTAGTGAGCAAGATGTATGAGACAAGCGAAATACCCTCAGACTTCAAGAAGAATATAATAATTCCAATCCCAAAGACTGCAGATGTTGGCAGATGTGAAAATTACCGAACTATCAGTTTAATAAGCCACGGCTGCAAAATACTTACACGAATTCTTTACAGACGAATGGAAAAACTGGTAGAAGCCGACCTCTGGGAAGATCAGTTTGGATTCCGTAGAAATGTTGGAACACGTGAGGCAACACTGACCTTACGACTTATCTTAGAAGAAAGATTAAGGAAAGGCAAACCTATGTTTCTAGCATTTGTAGACTTAGAGAAAGCTTTCGACAATGTTGACTGGAATACTCTCTTTCAAATTCTGAAGGTGGCAGGGGTAAAATACAGGGAGCGAACGGCTATTTACAGTTTGTACAGAAACCAGATGGCAGTTATAAGAGTCGAGGGGCATGAAAGGGAAGTAGTAGTTGGGTAGGGAGTGAGACAGGGTTGTAGCCTCTCCCCGATGCTATTCAATCTGTATATTGAGCAAGCAGTAAAGGAAACAAAAGAAAAATTCGGAGTGGGTATTAAAATCCATGGAGAAGAAATAAAAACTTTGAGGTTCGCCGATGACATCGTAATTCTGTCACAGACAGTAAAGGACTTGGAAGAGCAGTTGAACGGAATGGATGGTGTCTTGAAAGGAGGATATAAGATGAACATCAACAAAAGCAAAACGAGGATAATGGAATGTAGTCGAATTAAGTCGGGTGATGTTGAGGGTATTAGATTAGGAAATGAGACACTTACAGTAGTAAAGGAGTTTTGCTACTTGGGGAGCAAAATAACTGATGATGGTCGAAGTAGAGAGGATATAAAATGTAGACTGGCAATGGCAAGGAAAGCGTTTCTGAAAAAGAGAAATTTGTTAACGTCGATTAGAGATTTAAGTGTCAGGAAGTCGTTTCTGAAAGTATTTTTTTTTAAATCTCGATACATGTTAGTTCCTTGTTGTTCGGGTGTCGTTACTGACACCTGAACAACAGGGGGCTTACATGCATCGAGATTAAAAAAAACAGTGCACTGATAGTGGCTAGGCACTAGCCGAAATCTGTATATGCGTAATAAAACCAGCAGAAAAAAAAGACGACTGATTGCTGCGCTCTATCTTTTATAAAAAGAAAACACATAAATAGTTACGTAAACATATGCATAGCTTACCCTCGTCGCTCAGCAGCGTCACAGGAGATTTTTTACTACACCATGGCTCTGCGGTTGACCGTCCTTGAACACCGCCGCGCCTGCTAACGGAACGCAACGTCCGCTTGCGACATGTAATAAGTCGTGATGCCCCGGTTCGCGTTGCCTTTGCTTGTGGCTCAGTTACGAAAGAGGAACTGGCGAAAAAACTTTACTGCCTGCTTATTGCTCCTTTCTCCTCTGAATGATTTACGACTGAAGATACTTGGTCTTTTACGGTAGTCAAAAGCAAAATAAATTCGTGGTTGCGATTCCATGAAGTGGACTTGCGAAGTAGACAGCGTACAAGATTCTGGTGCATCCGATGCTTGGTCGCTGCTCTGATCTTTAGGATCCTCATCACGGCAGCCTGAAATCAACACCTCAAGGAATACATATTAAGGTTTCTGTGGATTTAAATGGTCAGCCTTGAGCATACAAAAGAGCTAACGACGTCCTCAGGGAACTTAAGCGGATTTCACGGACAAAATTATTGTTATCAATAAATAGCGTTTCAAAAATTTAAAGAGCCAATATTACGAAGTTAATTCGTAGTAATGCCACTGTTCCCATCCGAGATTTGCTGCTGAAGTCATGAAACCGAGATGTTGTTGTTGTTGTTGTTGTTGTGGTCTTCAGTCCTGAGACTGATTTGATGCAGCTCTCCATGGTACTCTATCTTGTGCAAGCTTCATCTCCCAGTACTTACTGCAACCTACATCCTTCTGAATCTGCTTAGTGTATTCATCTCTTGGTCTCCCTCTACAATTGTTACCCTCCACGCTGCCCTCCAATGCTATATTTGTGATCCATTGATGCCTCAGAACATGTCCTACCAACAGGTAGGATACTAATCTTAATGACACAGAAGATGAGACGGAGAAAGTTACGTTGCTTTTACCACGGAAGCAAGTTATTCGGGAAAAGAAGGGCTTAATCACGGTATTAAGTTCATTTCGTGGGGAAAGAATACCCACTGAAAAGCTCATGGCTCGGTATTGAAGGCTTCTCTTGAGTTTTAGGCCTGCTTTTTTTCTTGTGAGGTGGCTGAATGGGGAAGCAAGCTGTAAGATTTCAGTTAGTAGGGATATTCAACCATAAGCAACGGAACTCCACATCGAGACTGCTGTAGACGCAAAAGGATATAACGCCGAATAGAAATGACTTTAAATGACCTGTTAACAACAGTAAACATGTAAGGTGCAGTCAAACGGACAGGTCCATTTCCATGTACAGACTTTATTGCTGGATACAGCTATAAATAATGACCATGGCTGTTGAGGCACTTATCCCACCTTGACACGAGATAATGGATGCGCTGGAACAAGAACTCGTTGGGCTGAGTATGGAACCACTCTGTCACAGCTTTCTCCACTTCTTCATCAGATCCGTAATGGTGCCGCCGGAGGTGTTTCTTGAGTGACCCAAAACAGTGGAAACCACAGGGACTCAAGTCAGAACTGTACGCGGGGTGGTCTAGCACTTCCCACTTCCAAAGCTCCAAAAGATCCTGTGTTTGCTTGACAACTTGAGGCCACTTACTGTCGTGCAATAAGATGATGCCGTTGTGAGGTTACGTCAGCGTTTATTCTACAGTAGATTGCTAGCCGCAGCCGACGGAGAACGTCGCAATATTTATTGGTGTTAATTGTTTCTCCTTTGGGGAGGAACTCCACTAGCCGAGGCCCCTGTTCGTCGAAGGACACAGTCACCAAGACCTTAGCAGCTGATGTTGTGGAACGTATTTTGTTTGGTTTAGGTGACCCTGCACGCTTTCACGGAATACACGTTTGGATTCCGGTTGACACACCGCGAATACGGATTCATCTCCGGCAGTGATCTTGGAGAGGAAATCGTCGCCCTCGTTCTGATATCCGGTCAAATGGTTCAGGGATATTGCTCTTCTGTTGTGTCACCGTTCCTCGGACAAACATTTGGGGACGCATTGAGCACGAAACTTCCTGTAACAAGGTCTACTGGCACAATAGCACGCACACTGCCATGGGACACCTGTACTTGAGCACTAAGACATCCAAGGTGACCTGTCTGTCAGTTTCAATGCAACTATTAATAGCAGCAACTGTCTCATCAGGAATACGATTCGTCTCCTGCCCGAGTCGTGCATCATCCGTCAATGTCTCCCTGCCACTACGAAGTTGGGCATACCACTTACGTACTGTTTTTGGTGAAACACACTTCGCACAATACGAACCCTGCATTCGCCAGTGTATTCCGCTGGACGGACACATTCTGCACAAAGGAAGAGTATGACACCCCGCTGTTCTTCCTTGGTAACGTTCGTCGCTAGCACCTGCATTCGTGTGTCAGACGACGTCACGTCTTGCCCGGGGAAGAGAGAGAAACAATGATAAGTAACTAGCGTCTGATAATGAGCCACACTAAGACCATGAGCAGCAAATGTAACATTTGTTATCCCCCGCACATAGGTGGATAGAAGCAGCTTACAGGGCTAACGTCTCCTCAACAGGTTGTCTAGATATCTGCAAATTGACCCTTTCATTTGTCTCAATCTTATATATTAACAAAAGTAAATCTTAAAGACAATACGTATATATGGCATGCTTTGTTTATCAAGACAATGATTAACTGCGTAAATAAATTATATATAATGGTAAACAATTTTCTTATAATAGTTCTCCGATATAAGATATAAGACGAACATCAACAAAAGCAAAATGAGGATAATGGAATGCAGTCGAATTAAGTCGGGTGATGCTGAGGGAATTAGATTAGGAAATGACACACTTAAAGTAGTAGAAGGGTCTTGCTATATGAGGAGCAAAATAACTGATGATGGTCGAAGTTCAGAGGATATAAAATGTAGACTCCCAAAGGATAGGAAAGCGTTTCTGAAGAAGAGAAATTTCTTAACATCAAGTATATATAGATTTAAGTGTCAGGATGTCGTTTCTGAAAGTATTTGTATGGAGTGTAGCCATGAATGGAAGTGAAACATGGTCGATAAATAGCTTAGACAAGAAGAGAATAGAAGCTTTCGAAATGTGGTGCTACAGAAGCGTGTTGAAGATTAGATGGGTAGATCACATAACTAATGAGGAGGTACTGAATAGAAATTGGGAGAAGAGAAATTTGTGGTACAACTTGACTAGAAGAAGGGATCGGTTGGTAGGACATGTTCTGAGGCATCAAGGGATCACCAATTTAGTACTGGAGGGCAGTGTGGAGGGTAAAAATCGTAGAGGGAGACTAAGAAATGAAAACACTAAGCAGATTCAGAAGGATGTAGGTTCCAGTAGGTACTGGGAGATGAAGAAGCTTGCACATGATAGAGTAGCATGGAGAGCTGCATCAAACCAGTCTCTGCACTGAAGACCACAACAACAACAGTTGTCCGAACCTAGTAAAGGTAGTGTGCATACAGAAACTTTATTCAGTGTACACTGTAAATGAACGAAGAACATTTTGATTACAGGTATATGAGAAACATTACGTATATCTCAATAACTAACAACTCATGTGTAGTCAAGCAGTGATTAAATGGATTTAGAACAATGAATGGAAGCAGAAAGATTTAGTAACTAAAAGGATCTGGTCCCATTGGCAAGCCATATAGCATACTGCAAGAGGGACCTGTCGGAGGGAGGAAGCAGGGATGGCTCTGTGTCACGAGGCACTCTCCGGGTCGCTCCATGACAGTTTTCCTGGGAAGGATTTTGGGGACCTGTTGTCACAGGTAGTTGCAGTGAAGGGAAGATCAGAACTAGTTATTTATTTCGATGAGTTGCAATCAGCATCTCGACTCGCTGTTGACATCGGCTGTCGATCTCCCTCGAGGATTTGCGTCGTAAACGGTCTTCAGTCCGCTGAAGGTTGGTAACGCCGCACTCACTGTTCCTGGTCTGCTATTGCTATGGCGGTCCACGGACCACGGTGGCCCCGACGCTGCCGTTCAAATGGCTCTGAGCACTATGGGGCTTAACATCTGAGGTCATCAGTCCCCTAGAAATTAGAACTACTTAAACCTAACCAACCTAAGGACATCACACACATCCATGCCCGAAGCAGGATTCGAGCCTGCAACCTGAGCGGTCGCACGATTCCAGACTGAAGCGCCTAGAACCGCTCGGCCACACCGGCCGGCGGCGCTGGCCGTACCAGGATGCCGCGGCAGTGAGTGAAGATGGCGCATGTATTGAACTTCACACGCCGGTTTGGAAGATCCCCTGTTCCCTCTCGCTCACCGGCATTCTTGAAACGCGATTTCGGTTGCTGTGTAGGTGGTAGTACGACGATCGTGAGCTTCTGTTCAGGTAAGCCCTGGTCAGTCGACCGAGGAACCATAATAGCTGGTGTCCTCACCAGGGATGATAGGGAAGATCCCAGAGTCCACCCATCTGCGACAATGGCATGCTGTGCTGTTGAACTCTGCGACTGGTGATTACAGCGAAGTAGTCATCTCTCCAAGTAGCAGCTGTCGTTGTTTTGTAGGAAATCTACTACAGATTACCGCCAGACGTCATTTCACTGTACACAGGTCGTCGACTGTGAACGTTAGGTATACCATCTATCCGACTGACAGACATGATTACCAGCTATAATGATTGGGTGTTTAGGCAGTGACATTGTGGCTGATGTTTACTCGATGACACATCTCATGACCGCATACGTCTTGCTATTACAAAGATATCAGCGATTCTCATTCTATTGTCCTTGCTTAACAACTTTATTATAGTATAGGACTGGTTCGTAAATGCTCTTCTTAAGCGTTGTTCCATTAGCAATAGCGTTTCTTTCATAACGTAATGATAGTGTAGTGATCCCGCCTGGCTGCTCTGTCCCATTACATTTCCACTGAGGTCCGCTGTCTGGTTCGCCAGAAGCGCGCTAATGTGTTTTCCCTGACCCGCTCTCGGTGGTGAAATGTTATTCTTCGCGTCGACACTACCGTAATGTATACGAGATTGATTCGCCTTCGGACTTTGAAAATTTTAACTGTTAGCTGACAAGATTGGCATGTGGAATATCATGCTGTATTATGGGGAACGAGTTTTCTGTTCTGTCTGTGTGTGCTCATTGCTGCCAGTCTTTTGTTGGTTATCGAATCTGTTGCGAAGGAATGAAATACTGGGACTATGTATCGATCATTAAAAATTCTAAATGTGTGTAAAACCGAGCGAAGCGATAGCTATAACTATTATTGAAAACTTATTCATGATTTCTGGATTACAATCGAAGATACAAATAAAAGTCCACCCGGGTATATGGCAACTCTCACCCTCCGTGAATTTGCTCTTGGAATACCGTGTAAAGTACAGCTTTGCAACTGTTCATTCCAAAGAACCTTCGTTGGCGTATTTCGTAAAGATGCTTATTCCTTACCTAAATTTCATTGTTCTGCATCCACAGTATTACTAGGCTTAAAAGCGCAATGCATAATGTTTAACTCCATGCTGATTTGAAACGTTTTCTGAAAATTTATCACAATGGGCGGTCCCAGACACCACACCCATTGATTGTCCCCTGTTTCGAAACATCCTGCTGTTTCATCAAAGTAGTCATTGCAAAATTTGTGGATGTGGCTTATAACACTACCGGTTACTACCGCATGAGTAAATTCCCGATAATATTACTCCCACTACATGAATTGAAGTTTGACCATGAATGTGTACTAGCGGGCCGGCCGGTGTGGCCGAGTGGTTCTAGGCGCTTCAGTCTGGAGCCGCACGACCGCTACGGTCGCAGGTTCGAATCCTGCCTCGTGCATTGATTTGTGTGATGTCCTTAAGTTAGATAGCTTTAAGTAGTTCTAAGTTCTAGGGGACTGATGACCTCAGAAGTTAAGTCCCATAGTGCTCAGAGCCATGTGAACCATTTTGTACTAGCGGGACACAATTGGACTTAATTTCATTACCTAAAAGGTTGTTTCGACAGGGAGCAGCAGTTATACTAGCGGGAATGACACCAATATTATTGTGGTTCTGTAAGTGAAAGACTGTCGCCACCTTAATTAGGCAAGTGCTTCCATGTAAATATACTGTTAATCAAGAAAACTAACTATTGAACGTGACATTGGGACTGAAGTCAGTTTTGTAGAATAGACACGAAACAATAGCAAAATCTTCCAAGTATTTGTAAAGTAGTCGTGAACAACACAGGTAAAAGCTTAAAATGTGTTGGCAACAAACCGTCTCCCACAAATGCGCACTGTCTGTATGAAAGCAAGAAAGGTAATGTTCATTACACAGTACTACTTAATAATGGCGCAGCTAATTCGGACATGAGTTGTGTTTAGCACTTTATTACTGAAAGACAGTAAAATGTAAATGGTTGTCAACTTGTTATGCTAAATAACATAATTACTATTTATTTACAAATGGAGTCTGCCAGTCTTTGCACTACGTAGAGGTAAGTGCAACATGAGAACCCTGAACCTGTTATCGTCTCAGTAAGTTGTTTCCAGGTCTACTTACAAGCACAAAAAGTTTCTAGAATGATTATTGCACTTCATGAAAACCGTTACTGTAAGAATTAGTGAACTACTGACTGAACATTTAGTTGGGGGCCCAGAAACTTTTCTATCTAGTGACTAGGTTTAGAACTACAACTTCAGATCAGACGCAATAAAGATAGGCTATAAACACAGATGTATAGATAAGAGCACTGTTACAAACGTGTAAAGTAAATAACAATGTCGGTCTCTAAACTACACTCCTGGAAATTGAAATAAGAACACCGTGAATTCATTGTCCCAGGAAGGGGAAACTTTATTGACACATTCCTTGGGTCAGGTACATCACATGATCACACTGACAGAACCACAGGCACATAGACACAGGCAACAGAGCATGCACAATGTCGGCACTAGTACAGTGTATATCCACCTTTCGCAGCAATGCAGGCTGCTATTCTCCCATGGAGACGATCGTAGAGATGCTGGATGTAGTCCTGTGGAACGGCTTGCCATGCCATTTCCACCTGGCGCCTCAGTTGGACCAGCGTTCGTGCTGGACGTGCAGACCGCGTGAGACGACGCTTCATCCAGTCCCAAACATGCTCAATGGGGGACAGATCCGGAGATCTTGCTGGCCAGGGTAGTTGACTTACACCTTCTAGAGCACGTTGGGTGGCACGGGATACATGCGGACGTGCATTGTCCTGTTGGAACAGCAAGTTCCCTTGCCGGTCTAGGAATGGTAGAACGATGGGTTCGATGACGGCTTGGATGTACCGTGCACTATTCAGTGTCCCCTCGACGATCACCAGTGGTGTACGGCCAGTGTAGGAGATCGCTCCCCACACCATGATGCCGGGTGTTGGCCCTGTGTGCCTCGGTCGTATGCAGTCCTGATTGTGACGCTCACCTGCACGGCGCCAAACACGCATACGACCATCATTGGTACCAAGGCAGAAGCGACTCTCATCGCTGAAGACGACACGTCTCCATTCGTCCCTCCATTCACGCGTGTCGCGACACCACTGGAGGCGGGCTGCACGATGTTGGGGCGTGAGCGGAAGACGGCCTAACGGTGTGCGGGACCGTAGCCCAGCTTCATGGAGACGGTTGCGAATGGTCCTCGCCGATACCCCAGGAGCAACAGTGTCCCTAATTTGCTGGGAAGTGGCGGTGCGGTCCCCTACGGCACTGCGTAGGATCCTACGGTCTTGGCGTGCATCCGTGCGTCGCTGCGGTCCGGTCCCAGGTCGACGGGCACGTGCACCTTCCGCCGACCACTGGCGACAACATCGATGTACTGTGGAGACCTCACGCCCCACGTGTTGAGCAATTCGGCGGTACGTCCACCCGGCTTCCCGCATGCCCACTATACGCCCTCGCTCAAAGTCCGTCAACTGCACATACGGTTCACGTCCACGCTGTCACGGCATGCTACCAGTGTTAAAGACTGCGATGGAGCTCCGTATGCCACGGCAAACTGGCTGACACTGACGGCGGCGGTGCACAAATGCTGCGCAGCTAGCGTCATTCGACGGCCAACACCGCGGTTCCTGGTGTGTCCGCTGTGCCGTGCGTGTGATCATTGCTTGTACAGCCCTCTCGCAGTGTCCGGAGCAAGTATGGTGGGTCTGACACACCGGTGTCAATGTGTTCTTTTTTCCATTTCCAGGAGTGTATAATATCCTGTAATTGCTTCTTATAATCATAACTCCATGCTTTTATTTGTAATACTGAGCAAGGCTTCTAATAAGAATAAAAATTAATTAAATGAAAATTAAATGCTGAAATTAGTGCCTTTCATTTGCATTCGTTCTTTTGATATAATTTAACTGTTCACTTTACTGACCTTGTGTAACATTTCATACCAAAGACTAGCTAAACATTTGAGTAAATTATTACTCCACGATTGTTAATAGAAACTTTTAAAACAGTAATGATTTTGAAGTTTAGTAATTTCGGACACTCGGAGATATTGTATCACTAGGAAGGGGGATCTGTTCAGGTAAATGTTTGAGGAATAAATCACTGTCCTTAATACGAAGTTGAAACTAGCAACTTACTGGCCCATGTATATAAATACAATAATAAAGTTTACGTGTGGTTGCTGTGGCGATATTCTGTGACCCAAATATGAAGTCTGATTAAGAACAAAACGATAAATTCCATGATCTATTAACCAACATACATTACATCCACATCTGACGCACAGTTAATTCAATCTTGTGGCTATCCTTTTCTCCTTAAGCACTCAAGCCGTTGACAGTGTGAATGCTAGTCACCGTATATTTGTACCACAAATACTTCCTGTGGTACTTCACGCCAAATCGCCTGTTACACTCCCGCTTACAGATTTTTCTTGCAGAGGGACTTACCCCCAGGTTTTACAACTGTACATATAAACCTATGTGCACTGTGCATGAACCAGTTCCATATGCAACACTTTAAGATTGCACTATAAAAGAACATTTTTTAAAATTACGTTCACAAATCAATTCTTGTTACATAACTATACAGAAAATACGTACAATTATTTCCACATGAGCTGAATCAATTCTTTCGATTAAAAATTTACCAATTTCTCTTAAGTGAAAGGTACTAAACGAACACATCACAAAATTTGTGTTGTTCTTTCGGTGCTCAGCTCTAAAGCTGGTTTGATGGAGTAATCCATTCGTGTCACTTGTCTGCTCACCTCTTCATTTCAGCCCGCATCTCGTGGTCGTGCGGTAGCGTTCTCGCTTCCCACGCCCGGGTTCCCGGGTTCGATTCCCGGCAGGGTCAGGGATTTTCTCTGCCTCGTGATGGTTGGGTGTTGTGTGCTGTCCTTAGGTTAGTTAGGTTTAAGTAGTTCTAAGTTCTAGGGGACTGATGACCATAGATGTTAAGTCCCATAGTGCTCAGAGCCATTTGAACCATCTTCATTTCAACACAGCTGCTATGTCCCACATTTTAGTACTTTTCATCCCTATCCCTAAGTATAGAACGGGCTGGTCGACTTATGACCAAACGAGGTCTTTGTGAGGCAGAGCGACTCCCATGGAATTTCCAGTTCCAGCATTTGTGTTACAACCAAGGGAAATCTCCAAAATACCTTCGGCAAAACCGGGGGATGGGAACAGTTTGTAATATAAATCAGGGACAAAATATCCCAGAGAAAATTATAAAGCCTAAAGTATACGAATGTGTATTTAGAATGAGATTTTCACTCTGCAGCGGAGTGTGCGCTGATATGAAACTTCCTGGCAGATTACAACTGTGTGCCCGACCGAGACTCGAACTCGGGACCTTTGCCTTTCGCGGGCAAGTGCTCTACCAACTGAGCTACCGAAGCACGACTCACGCCCGGTACCCACAGCCTTACTTCTGCCAGTATCTCGTCTCCTACCTTCCAAACTTTACAGAAGCTCTCCTGCGAACCATGCAGAACTAGCACTCCTGAAAGAAAGGATATTGCGGAGACATGGCTTAGCCACAGCCTGGGGGATGTTTCCAGAATGAGATTTTCACTCTGCAGCGGAGTGTGCGCTGATATGAAACTTCCTGGCAGATTAAAACTGTGTGCCCGACCGAGACTCGAACTCGGGACCTTTGCCTTTCGCGGGCAAGTGCTTTACCAACTGAGCTACCGAAGCACGACTCACGCCCGGTACCCACAGCCTTACTTCTGCCAGTACCTCGTCTCCTACCTTCCAAACTTTACAGAAGCTCTCCTGCGAACCTTGCAGAGCTAGCACTCCTGAAAGAAAGAGTCTCGGCCTGGCACACAGTTTTAATCTGCCAGGAAGTTTCATATCAGCGCACACTCCGCTGCAGAGTGAAAATCTCATTCTGGAAACATCCCCCAGGCTGTGGCTACGCCATGTCTCCGCAATATCCTTTCTTTCAGGAGTGCTAGTTCTGCATGGTTCGCAGTAGAGCTTCTGTAAAGTTTGGAAGGTAGGAGACGAGGTACTGGCAGAAGTAAGGCTGTGGGTACCGGGCGTGAGTCGTGCTTCGGTAGCTCAGATGGTAGAGCACTTGCCCGCGAAAGGCAAAGGTCCCGAGTTCGAGTCTCGAATGTGTATTTGTTTACTCGTATACCGAGTAAAGTCGCTGACGCGCTCGACGCGTAAAATGTACCTGACGCGAGATGGACGTGCGTCCTTATACATCGACCATGTTTCTTGTACCCTTCATTCTAGGCAAACACTTGTGATTCTCTCCCTCCACCATTCAGCAATGTCTCATTTAATATGTGTCCAATTAATCCATACATTCGATCAATCATCGAGTCGTTGCAGGATATCCCTGTTTCTTACTCGATACTGTCTTTTCATTTTGTCGTTACAATTGTTCAGGGTTTTCACCCACACAGAACCTTGATCCAGACATAGCTTATTATTTCTTGCTAATATGTCTACCTGGTAGCTTTCTTCTTATATGTTTTACCTCTGAGATAGTACTGTTTGTCAAGCTTTTCACGAATTTCTCCATCTAGTTTATCATTTAATCACTCAGTGTGTCCATCAGTTGCGCACACAATAACTGCAGTTTTTCTCTCTGTTTAGCTGGACATTATAGCTGTTGGAGCTTACTTTCAAATACATCAAACATTTGATGCAGTTTCTTTTCACCACAGCTATGTCGTCGGCAAATCGTATCATGCTGATTTTGGGTGCATGGTAAATAACTTTCGCGTCGGGATAGTTCTTCATTTCTCCAGTTACATCTTCGTTAGTCAAATTAAATATCACTGATGACAATTAGGAACGCTGACTTGCATCCCTCCTGATTTTAATCTCTGCTGTCATTGTATCATTGCTTTCTAGGGGGCTTCTTATGAAGAGAAACTTCTTTACCCGTGGTTTATAGAATACTTCCTAAAAAAAATTGTATCTACGAATACAATGTATGTTTCCCTTTTTATCCCTGTACCTGCCCTATACGTAGGGCTAAAATGCTTCTCCAGTTCCTCAGTGTCACTAAAGCAAAATTGGCTCTCTCCCAATGTTTCAGTTTCCTCTTGCACTCTTCCATAACGTAGTCTTGACACTATTTTCGATGCACGTGATAAAAGGCATGTCTTGTGGTTTTTTTCACCTCTGTCTACGCTTTCTTCATAATCGTAATAACTGCATTAATTTCAAAATCTGGTATAACGTTCCCAGTTACGTAAATTTCAATCAGGAGCTTGTACATTTTTTGTTCCACCATTTAATCGGACATTCTTTTGAAATTCAGAAGTAAGGACTAAATCGACGCCAGCATTTTCTTGCACGGTTTCCTCACTTTCAACTGCCACAGATTCTTTTGGGTAACTAGAAATTGTTTCCGTCTTCTCACCGCAATTTTTGCTTCCTTTGCCAAATTACCTTTATTATATGTTACCACTGTGTCCCTTGCCCTACGTTGGGCATTGGTGTTTTATTAGTAGGTTTATAACTCACTGAGGTCAATATAGTGTCAAGCCAGCAATAGCTCCCCCAGTTTGTGACACCATCTGAAGCATCATAATATAGGGCCGAAGTGATAGCCAAGGTTTCGGGTGTACTTGCTCACTTAAAAGTGGAACATTTTACTGCAAGAGAAGAGTCTATTAACTAGAGCATCAAGTTATGCTTTGCTAGTCTATGCCAGGTGTAAATTATGCAGTACCCCTGCCGGAAAGAAGTTTGTCAAAGTTAAGAAAATTTTTATTCACTTATGTAATAAAGTGAACTAATATTTCATGTGTTTCTAGTGTGAGAAGCCTTCTCCCAGAGCAATCAATGAAACGACAGTTGTGGCCAAATGAAAGTACTTTGCTTTAGGTGACTCATTACTTCGTAATAAAATGTCATTTATCTTATACGTGTAGTTTAAGTTCTTGAGATAGGGAAATTATGTATTGCGCGCAACTATGCCCATTCTGAATACCATCTGATTGGTGGCAGTAACTTTTAGACCCTCAAGCCCAGTTTCAAGACGTTATATCACTATGACTCAATTAAGATCAGTATGTGATAAATTTTGAGTTTTTTTTTGTGGATAATCTGTAGCTGTATTTGGAAGTAGAAAGCAAAGAAAGAAAACATACACCGAAAATAATATTTATAGTACACCAATTTAAACTCAAACCTGGTTATAATGACTCGTGGAATCATAACAAAAAAAAAAAGACGTTACTGTACTTCAGCAAATGTTTCCATCTTTTGACGTCGCCGGCCGAAGTGGCCGTGCGGTTAAAGGCGCTGCAGTCTGGAACCGCAAGACCGCTACGGTCGCAAGTTCGAATCCTGCCTCGGGCATGGATGTTTGTGATGTCCTTAGGTTAGTTAGGTTTAACTAGTTCTAAGTTCTAGGGGACTAATGACCTCAGCAGTTGAGTCCCATAGTGCTCAGAGCCATTTTTGACGTCGACGTCGTAAAAACGACAGAGTCCAAATCCGAAAGCAGAGACTTCAATGAAGTAGAACAGTATACTCTGAGAGCACGTTTGTTACGAACACCTACGTACAGATAGAAGAC
Source organism: Schistocerca nitens (assembly GCF_023898315.1). Lineage (NCBI taxonomy): Eukaryota > Metazoa > Arthropoda > Insecta > Orthoptera > Acrididae > Schistocerca > Schistocerca nitens. The sequence continues at coordinate 23,820,613 of NC_064615.1, read as the reverse complement.
AACTGAATTCCTGGTCGGAGCGTGCTGCCACTTATACAGACAACGAATAATCCAGAATGTAGAGACATTAGAAACATAAGAAATTTCGAGAACTTTCTAGAGATGATAAGTAGTAAGAAACAAATACTTACTGATCGTCAGGTGTTAGCTAGCAGCCGGCAGCCTGCAACCCAGGATCGCTAACCGCTATGCCACACTTTATGAAGTACAGCTCGCAGCAATACTGTAATTGACAGATATCTTCGTTTAATTATACGGATAATCAGTTATGCCTGCCTACGTTCCACGTTCTGCTGATACCAAAGAGTTATAGCTATCTTCTTAAAAGTTAACTTCACACATTCGTCATTTTGTGTGAAAGACTTTTCTATATCACCATTAAATGAAAGTTTTTTCTCTTGCTACTAGTTCCTACTTTAGGGCTTAGTGTTGTAAGAAACGTGCACATGATTACATTGTAAATCAAATAAATTGACACTGTCAAAGGAATGGAGATTCTGTATTAATTCAAGCTTAGATTAGTATTACTTTTCGTTCCAGACATTTCTAGTTAAAATACGTACACTCGACGCCATTTGCAAATCTTAACAATAGCTCTCAGCTACACTCGCTATTTAGACTGACGTTAGTTACTACGTGTGGTAGGTTTAGACCACAAAAACAAAAACCATCTGAAACTTATTTACTTCTAAGTTTCTCTAAACTATTGTTAAGGGACTGATGGCCTTTCTAGTCTGGTCCCTTCAACCCCCACAAAACAACAAACCAAACTGTTGTTAAAGAATCAATAAACGAATGGTTTCTATTTATGAAAAATCAGGTTTTATTAAAATAATAAAACACGATCTTACCAATAACTGAGGCTTACAGAATAACATTGGACTCTTAAACTGAATTTTTGGAATTAACTAAAAAAAGGGTGAAAGCCTGCTTCAACAATGTTCAAAATCACTTTTTGAGATCGAATAAAGATTAATTAAGTAACCAGTAAATGAATAAAATAAGCAATGACGTTCAGTAAAAAAAATTACAGTAGGTACATGAACGAATGAATTCAGCATTTCTTTTTGTTCAGCGACACAGTCAAGACATAGCTTTTTATCAATGGAATGCATTTAGAACACGTTCAGTAGGTTTTTTTGTCATTCACACGTTCAGTAGGTTTTTTTGTAATTCTTGTGTCTTCATGAGGATGGACATTTGTTGCATCGCTACACCTTTGATTTTGACTGTCTCGGTTCCGCTTGGACTTGCACTGCAGGTTCGTTGACATGCTATCATTTTCGAAATCCCACTGTACTGTGCAACTTTTGTAATTCATTTTTCTCTTTATAATTTTTTTTTGATCAGTGCCATGTCGAGTTGCTCCACCTAAAATTCTCCCAATAGACGCAGTCGACCATTCGCCATCCCTACTACAGTCCCTACATGCTCATTACATTTCATATTTCTTTACGATGTTATGCCGAGATATCTAATCGACATGACTGTGGCCAGCAGCACACTACTACACATACTGCATTCGAACGTTACGTGTTTGTCTTATCTACTCATCTGGATTAACTTACGTTTTGTGCATTTAGAGCTAGTTGCCATTCATTAGAACAACTAGCGTTACAGCCGTCTTCTTGCGGTTTACTCCACACTTTTAATATATAGTACGAAAGACATTTACGAGCGTAATCCAAAAAGTAAGGTCTCCTGTTATTTTATAAGTACATAGACCTGTTTATTTCTACAGTGGTTTACATCAGTTTACAGCTTGAGCGTTTAGCTATTTTTCGACATAATCACCATTTATGTCGATGCATTTTTGTAGACGCTGTGACAGTTTTTGTATGCCCATGTCATACTAGCTCTCCGCCATGCTATTCAGAAAGTTATGAACCTCTTCTTTCACCTCGTCGTCGGAGCTGAATCGCTTTCAAATGGTTCAAATGGCTCTGAGCACTATGGGACTCAACTGCTGAGGTCATAAGTCCCCTAGAACTTAGAACTACTTAAACCTAACTAACCTAAGGACAACACACACATCCATGCCCGAGGCAGGATTCGAACCTGCGACCGTAGCAATCGCGCGGTTCTAGACTGTAGCGCCAGAACCGCTCGGCCACCAGCGGCCGGCTGAATCGCTTTCAAGCCAAATGTTCTTTCAACCTACGGAACAGGTGATAGTCACTGGGCACCAAGTAAGGACTATAGGGTTGGTGGGTGATTATGTTCCACTGAAACTGTTGCAGGAGAGCAACGGTTTGCGATGTGTGGGAGAGCGTTGTCATGGAGAATGTGTACGCCCTTGCTCAGCATTCCTCTTCTCCTGTTCTGAATTGCCCGTTTGAGTTTTTTCAGAGTCTTACAGTACCTGTCAGCGTTAATTGTCGTCCCAGTGGGCATAAAGTCGACCGACAATACCCCTTCCAGATCCCAAGAAATGGTTCTCATGACTTTACCAGCAGACTGTGTTTGTCTGAATTTCCGCGTCTTTGGCGAAGAAGGATGCCGCCACTGGCGTGATTGTTGCTTGGTCGCAGGTGTGAAGTGGTATGACCAAGTTTCGTCACCCGTGACAATTGAGGCCAGAAAGTTGTAATGTTCGGCTGCAAGGCGGTGAAGAAATGCGCGGGAAGCATGAACTCGTTGCCGCATGTAGTCCTCAGTCAGCATGCGTGGCACCCATCTTGCGCACACCTTCCGGTAGTTCAATGTTTCCGTTAAAATTCTGTGAGCGGTGCTTCGGGAAACCTCAGGAACCAAGGGGTAGAGACCATCCAGGGTGATCCGCCGATCTTCACGCATTCTTTGCTCAACCTTCAACACTGTCTCCTCGTCGTTAGTTTCGGTCCGACCAGCAGCAAACTCTCTACACCACTTACGAACATTTTTGACATCCATGCACGACTCACCACACACTTCCGTCAATTACCGATGGGTTTCAATCGGCGCAGTGCCCTATGCTTTGAAAAACCGAATAGCTGCGCGCAATTCGCACTTGACGGTAACATCCAACGGGAGCTCCATTTTCAACGGCTGCCAAGCCAAGACTGAGCGCCTCAGCGCGGCGTACGCATGTTTACACACAGCACGTGAAGCACTCTTCATAACAGTGTGACCAACTGCCACACAGACAGTTCTGTACTTACAAAAAAATAGGACACCTTACTTTTGGGATTACCCTCGTATATACCACCATTAAATAAAGATTTATTCTCTTGAGATTACTTGTACTTCATAGCTCAAAGTTCTGTAAAACCTTCCTTTGCCTCTTCATCGTCCTCTGCTTCATTGTCAGTTTCATGGTAAGAAGCTTGTGTTTCGTTGTCACTAAACCCGACTGCATCTTGAAAAGTATCAGGTGTTTCCAATGGGTCAGCAGTTTTGAGTAGCTACCAATGACTCCAAAATTGGCTCATCGTTCAAACATTAACCCCTTCGGTCAAAAAAAACTAAAAGTAGTTTCTGGTAAAAAATAAGAAAGTAACTATTATAGACTCCGGGGTAGATTTCGACTCTGACTTCGGACATAATGGTCGCCGTTTAGCATGTGCCTACACAATGCAAAAGCACAGCCGGTACTAAAATTAAATAGAAGCGAAATTGCAGTAGGGATGGAACTGTAAACACAAGAGGGACGCTTGGGTTAATCAATTACCCTAGAAAGTAGTTAAGGTTTAACCGATTATATTACGATGGTAGACGAAACACTCTTTCTTTCGTCGTGCTTTCTTAGGACAACTGGGAGTTTTTTAATACATTACAGCGAATATTTTTAATCTCTGCAATGTTTGCGAATTATGCTCTCGCAGTCATATCAACGGACATGCCTTTACGGAGATGAAGACGCACTCCTGGGAAAGTTGTGGAAGTCGCATCCCCATGCACATGCTTCCTGTTCGTGATGGTGCGCGAGTGCTGACAGGCACAACTGCCATAATGAGCAGCCGGGGGGAAAGCGTGTAATGAGGTGCAGGAACGCCGGAGAAAGCCCCGGCCAGAGACTGGACCATCGGCTCGGCTGCGCTGCCCCTTCTCGGATAGCCGGATGTGGGGCCACACGTCGGCGCGGTGCATCGGGCTATATGAGCACGGGGCTGCGCTATCCAATTTCGGGATCTCGCGTTGTCTGCTTAACAGCAAGCGACGCGTGGACGTTTCTACTGTAAAGGCTAACTGGAGGTGGCTCATTTGTTGGAGAGAGCGCTCCTGTCAACCCAGCGAACGTTTCTGTGATGTCGTCAGACTTTGGGCCTTCATGGGTAGCGGCGGTAGAGTACAGGACGCGTCAAACGTGAAATATTAACAGATTTGTACCGCGGGTGCCAACCGTATCGTATGGGGGAAGAAACACATAAACCGAAACGCCACCAAAACTTCATCCAACTCCAACGGACCTGTCTCTTCACGGTTCCAGCTGTATGTTCCCTATATAACAGCTACCAGGGTCAACAAAATTAGTTTCTCACAGTTCCGTATAATTATTTCTCTAATTTAGTAATTAGAACGCTGTTATAACTTCTTTATTAAAATGTATTGTGTTCGGCTAAATTTTTAACATAATAATACCGGTATTGCAGACAGAAATTGTGTATGCTGGGGCTGGTAAAATATATTTATTTATTTATTTATTTATTACATCTACGTGTATACTCTGCAAATAACATTTAAGTGCCTGGCAGAGAGTTCATCGAACCATCTTCACAATTCTCTATTATTCCAATCTTGTATACCGCGCGGAAAGAACGAACACCTATATCCTTCAGTATGAGCTCTGCTTTCCCTTATTTTATCATGGTGATCGTTTCTCCCTATGTACGTCGGTGTCAACAAAATATTGTGGCATTCGGAGGAGAAAGTTGGCGACTGGAATTCCGTGAGAATATTCCGCCGCAACGAAAAATACCTTTGTTTTAATAATGTCCACCCCAAAACACGTATCATTTCAGTGACACTCTCTCCCCTATTTTGCGATAATACAAAATGTGCTGCCCTTCTTTGAACTTTTTCGACGTATTCCGTCAATCCTATCTGGTATGGATCCCACATCGCGCAGCAGTATTCTAAAAGTGGACAGACAAGAGTAGTCTAACCAGGCATTTTACTTGTTTTACATTCATATGTTTTAGCAAGCATGTTAAACTACATCTAGTACAAGTGAAAGTGAAATAAACAATTACAAAGGCGCACTTGGAAAAATGCGTACATATAGAATTTATATTCGTAGATGATAAGTACTGTTATAATTAGACATTATGAAAGAGACATATTTTAGATAGGAGTGCCAGCAGCAGGGAGTATGAGGTATACTGATGGTGACGGGAGGAGAAGAATAGACACATGGCGAAACATAATGAAGGAAATATAAAGGAAAAGAAGATTGCGTGGCTAACAGGGATAGACGAAGAGGAAGGAGCTAGATGGGAGACACGAGCTTTGCTATTTGACAGAGGAGAGGATTGGCCTTGTACATTAGTTTTGTGGAAAACATTATGAGGATGATAGCAGAAAATGCTTCAACTTCTTCTTAAAAGCAGCAGTGGATAGAATTTTGCGCAAGGTAAGGGGCAGTTTGTTCCAGAGGCGGACAGCGGCAACTGAGAAGGAGTTTGCAAAAGTTTTTGTTTTGCGAGTGGGCACACTTAGGATGCCAAATAAGAGTGTCCTCGTGTTACGATTATGATGGCATGAAAGGTATTTAGTCTCTGAAGCAAGGTACTGGGGTGCTTGCGCGACGAGGAGTCGGTGAAGTAGACATAGAGTGTGGTAGTCACGCAATTTGTCCGGCCGCAGCCACCCTAGCTCGCAGTATGAAGCACTAACATGATCATATCGGCGAATGTTGCAAGGTGTAACGGACACAGACATTCATGGTTAGCTCTAGCCGTCTTTTGTTTTCACTACTCATGCCTTGTTGAATCACATCACAATAGTGGAGGTTCGGTAGAACGAGTGCTTGCACGAGCTGGCGTTTCAAGTCCTGTGGAAATATGTTCCAAAAGTTTTTGAGAGCATAGAGACAAGCACACGTCTTTCGGCACACTGCGACTGTATTCTCCGCCCAGTTGAGATGCTCATCCAAAGTTACACCCAAGTCCTTCACTGTTTTCTGATATGGTATTGGAGTACCGTCGAGCAGAATAGGAGGTAGCCTTTCGCGGAAATCTGAACTTATTAATTTCTGATGGGCTATTAAGATTACTTGTGTCTTTTTTGCATTTAGTTTAAGCCCCAGGCTTTTAGCCCATGTCACTACCGAAGACAGATCATCATTCATCTGAGCGATTGCAGTGTTTACATCTTCAGTTCTGACGCTTAAGTCGAGCTGGAGGTCGTCGGCATAGATATGTGGACACACCACGAGTAAAGCATGCTTGAATGTAAATGCAGATGCCAGCCAAGCGTGCAGATGAATCTGTTGTACTTGACACACCTATGCAATATCCTCAGTACGAAGCAACTGTCAGTCGGGGTCAGAACGGCGTTCTATGTAGCTGTCAGTGCATTATGTCGGAGCTAAGTGGATTCGAACGTGGGTAAATTGTTTGTTCTCGTGTGGTAGACGCTTTCGTAACAAAAGAAGGTGAAGTGTTTGGTGTTTCAAAAATTAACCTATCGAAGATTTACACCGCATACATCTACATCTACATCTACATTTATACTCCGCAAGCCACCCAACGGTGTGTGGCGGAGGGCACTTCACGTGCCGCTGTCTTTACCTCCCTTTCCTGTTCCAGTCGCGTATGGTTCGCGGGAAGAACGACTGTCTGAAAGCCTCCGTGCGCGCTCTAATCTCTGTAATTTTACATTCGTGATCTCCTCGGGAGGTATAAGTAGGAGGAAGCAATATATTCGATACCTCATCCAGAAACGCACCCTCTCGCACCCTGGCGAGCAAGCTACACCGCGATGCAGAGCGCCTCTCTTGCAGAGTCTGCCACTTGAGTTTGTTAAACATCTCCGTAACGCTATCACGGTTACCAAATAACCCTGTGACGAAACGCGCCGCTCTTCTTTGGATCTTCTCTATCTCCTCCGTCAACCCGATCTGGTACGGATCCCACACTGATGAGCAATACTCAGGTATAGGTCGAACGAGTGTTTTGTAAGCCACCTCCTTTGTTGATGGACTACATTTTCTAAGGACTCTCCCAATGAATCTCAACCTGGTACCCGCCTTACCAACAATTAATTTTATATGATCATTCCACTTCAAATCGTTCCGCACGCATACTCCCAGATATTTTACAGAAGTAACTGCTACCAGTGTTTGTTCCGCTATCATATAATCATACAATAAAGGATCCTTCTTTCTATGTATTCGCAATACAGGGAAAGCGGGAAAACATCATCCGCTAAGCGACAACTCGATCGAAATCGTGTGTTGACTGATCGTGGTGAGACGGCGGTGGATGGCCGAGCGGTTCTAGGCGCTACAGTCTGGAACCGCGCGACCGCTACGGTCGCAGGTTCGAATCCTGCCTCGGGCATGGATGTGTGTGATGTCCTTAGGTTAGTTAGGTTTAAGTAGTTCTAAGTTCTAGGGGACTGATGACCTCAGAAGTTAAGTCCCATAGTGCTCAGAGCCATTTGAACCATCTGGTCATGGCGGACGGTCATGGATAAGAAGACTGTGGAGAAGAATAACAGGACGACAGCTGCAAAAATCATTGCAGAACAGAATGCCGCACACGCGAACCCTGTCAGCACCAAAGAACACGATGGGCCACCATAAACAATGAACTGCAGGCCGAGCTGGATTCCAGATTCACTCACCAGTGCCGGAAACGCCCGTAACAGGAAAACCTGGTGTCGAAGCCATACAGTCTTGTTTCACACCATTTCCCGCTTCTAGCTGACTTTAGGTCCCAAGAGTGAGACAAGGCGGGATTTGGTGTCCATTTGGGGAGCCATATCGTGATACTCCACGTGCTCCATCGGTACTGTGCTGGAACGCATTGCTTCATATCGATTCCGTTAAGCATTGGGGAGGAAGCTTTTGCAGTAACTGCTAAGATTATCGAGCAAATTATGTCATATTCTTCAACTACAACGAAGTACACACGGTGTTTCAAACTGAAACATCCCTTTCACGTAACTATATCAACTACATGAATTAAGACAGAAATTTGGTGAGAAATTTTACAGACGTGTAGCATTACATAGTCTCTGCTTTTATAGCCACCATCTGCTAAGAGAACTTTGATCGTCGCCGACATAAAGGGGTGTAGAGAAACTCTGTCTGTGGCTTCTTCCCTCGTGGCGTATAGAATGAGTATAAGTCTTGAAATATTGAATGTAGATCCCAAACGGAGGTGACTAGTTCAGCAAAAGTATTTTATTTACGGATAGCGTTGATAACATTTTCGTTCTGGACTTACTCTCTAAAGTGTGAGGTCATCCAAATCAGTGCTAAAAGGAATCAGTTAAACGTCCGTTACACGATAAATCAATCGAATATAAAGGCTGTAAATTCAATCAAATACCCAGGAATTGCAATTAAATTGGAACCAACACGTAGAAAATGTTGTGGGGAAGACCAAGCACAGTCTAAGATTTATTGGCTGAACACTTAGGATATGTAGCAGATCTACTAAAGAGTCTGCTTACACTAAGCTTGTCCGTCCTCTTTTGGAGTACTGCTGCGTGGTGTGGGATCCTTACCAGATAGGATTAACGCAGTACATCGAGGAAGCTCAAAGAAGAGCAGCACGTTTTATTTTGTCGAGAAATAGGGAAGAGAGTGTCACGAACATAGTAGACGATTTGAGGTGGACATCATTAAAACAAAGGCATATCTCTTAGAGGCGGGATCTTCTCACGAAATTTCAATCGCCAATTTTCTCCTCCGAGAGGGAAAATGTTTTGTTGACGCCGAGCTACATAGGGAGAAACTATCATCATAACAATATAAGGGAAATCAGAGCTCGCACGGAAAGGTATTGGTGTTCTTTCTTACGCGCACTCTTCACCAGTGAAATAATAAAGAATTATTGTGAAGGCGGTTCTATGAACACTCTGCCAGGCAGTTGTGATTTTCGGAGTAACCATTTAAAAGTATATGTATTTATGGGCAAGCACAGATTAGGTAGGAATTGCAAAACACTATAATCATTGTTAAGTTGTTACGCCGTATATTTAACTTTTTTTAAGATTCTTTGATTCAGTCGCTTTCGCAAGTTGGTGTCATCCATTATTTACCGTTCCCAAGTTTACTACTTATTACAATGTTAATTCCACGTCAGTCTGGTTATAGCTATCCTTTCAGCTTGTTGTTGTTGTTGTGGTCTTCAGTCCCGAGACTGGTTTGATGCAGCTCTCCTGCTTATACAGGGTGTTTCAAAAATGACCGGTATATTTGAAACGGCAATAAAAACTAAACGAGCAGCGATAGAAATACACCGTTTGTTGCAATATGCTTGGGACAACAGTACATTTTCAGGCGGACAAACTTTCGAAATTACAGTAGTTACAATTTTCAACAACAGATGGCGCTGCGGTGTGGGAAACTCTATAGTACGATATTTTCCACATATCCACCATGCGTAGCAATAATATGGCGTAGTCTCTGAATGAAATTACCCGAAACATTTGACAACGTGTCTGGCGGAATGGCTTCACATGCAGATGAGATGTACTGCTTCAGCTGTTCAATTGTTTCTGGATTCTGGCGGTACACCTGGTCTTTCAAGTGTCCCCACAGAAAGAAGTCACAGGGGTTCATGTCTGGCGAATAGGGAGGCTATTCCACGCCGCCTCCTGTATGTTTCGGATAGCCCAAAGCAATCACACGATCATCGAAATATTCATTCAGGAAATTAAAGACGTCGGCCGTGCGATGTGGCCGGGCACCATCTTGCATAAACCACGAGGTGTTCGCAGTGTCGTCTAAGGCAGTTTGTACCGCCACAAATTCACGAAGAATGTCCAGATAGCGTGATGCAGTAATCGTTTCGGATCTGAAAAATGGGCCAATGATTCCTTTGGAAGAAATGGCGGCCCAGACCAGTACTTTTTGAGGATGCAGGTACGATGGGATTGCAACATGGGGCTTTTCGGTTCCCCATAAGCGCCAGTTCTATTTATTGACGAAGCCGTCCAGGTAAAAATAAGCTTCGTCAGTAAACCAAATGCTGCCCACATGCATATCGCCGTCATCAATCCTGTGCACTATATCGTTAGCGAATGTCTCTCGTGCAGCAATGGTAGCGGCGCTGAGGGGTTGCCGCATTTGAATTTTGTATGGATAGAGGTGTAAACTCTGGCGCATGAGACGATACGTGGACGTTGGCGTCATTTGGACCGCAGCTGCAACATGGCGAACGGAAACCCGAGGCCGCTGTTGGATCACCTGCTGCACTAGCTGCGCGTTGCCCTCTGTGGTTGCCGTACGCGGTCGCCCTACCTTTCCAGCACGTTCTACCGTCACGTTCCCAGTCCGTTGAAATTTTTCAAACAGATCCTTTATTGTATCGCTTTTCGGTCCTTTGGTTACATTAAACCTCCGTTGAAAACTTCGTCTTGTTGCAACAACACTGTGTTCTAGGCGGTGGAATTCCAACACCAGAAAAATCCTCTGTTCTAAGGAATAAACCATGTTGTCTACAGCACACTTGCACGTTGTGAACAGCACACGCTTACAGCAGAAAGACGACGTACAGAATGGCGCACCCACAGACTGCGTTGTCTTCTATATCTTTCACATCACTTGCAGCGCCATCTGTTGTTGAAAATTGTAACTACTGTAATTTCGAAAGTTTGTCCGCCTGAAAATGTACTGTTGTCCCAAGCATATTGCAACAAACGGTGTATTTCTATCGCTGCTCGTTTAGGTTTTATTGCCGTTTCAAATGTACCGGTCATTTTTGAAACACCCTGTATATGCGTATCAATAAAGAAATTGTTAATCTCATTTTGTAATACCAAGAAAAAAGTGTTTTTCTCTATTGTCCATCTTTAGAAAAACGGTAAGGCGACCACTTGTGATAAACTGGAAACCTGGGTTCGTGCCGCTTCTGGCACAAATTTTCATAAAAAAAGAGGTGGTAGAGCACTAGCCCGCAAACGGCAAAGGTCACAAATTCGACTCTTTATCCGGCACACAATTTTAATTTGCAGGATGTTTCATGTCGTTGTCGGTGTTGGTTTGCTGTAGATTCTGCTTAGAACAACCCTATCTCTGAACACACTCTTTGCCCTACATTCCTATTCATAACGAATCCTACTCTCGTTACACCGTTTTCTGCTGCAGTTGTTATTACCCTATACTCATCTGACCGACCATAAATCCTTGTCTTCTTTACGTTTCACTTCACTGACTCCTACTATATCTGGATTGTGCCTTTATATTTCCCTCTTCAGATTTTCTAGCTTCCCTACCACGTTCAAGTTTCTGACTTTCCACACCCCGACTCGTAGAGCTTTTTATCTTTGCGTTGGTTATTCAATCTTTTGCTCTTGGTCACCTCCCCTTTGGCAGTCCGTCCCAGAGATCCGAATGGGGCACTATTCCGGAATCTTTTGCCAATGCAGAGACCATAATGCCACTTTTTCAATTACAGGCTACTGGTCCCGTAGATATATAATATATGTCTTTAATGCAGTGGTTTCCATTGCTATCTGCATTCTCATGCCGATGATCATTGCTGATTCTTCCGTCTTTAGGGGCTGTTTCCCACCCCTAGGACAAGAGAGAGCCCTGAAAGTCTGTCCGCTGCTCTGCCACAAAGGGTCACTGCCACCGTTTACTTCTAGAGCATAGTCTTCCATTATCGCGTTATTTATTTCCCTTCATTATCTTGATAGTTTTCTTTCTCCCATAACCCTACTCACTTTGTGTTGTAGTTACATATTACGAGGGGTGTTCATTAAGTAATACAACACTTTTTCTTCTCGGACAGTTTCGGTTGAAAAATGCGGAATTTGTTGTGGGACGTCGTAGAATGATCCCGCATCAGCCCCTGTAGTTCCATGAAGTTCCGATACGTGGCGGCGCTATAGGTCACCTTCAAAATGGCGTCTGTGACGGAAGTGTATTAGAAGGAGACAGTTCTCAAATAGTTTCTTTTGGCGGAAAACTAAAGTTTCGAAAATATTCATAGACACTTGCAGAGTGTCTACGGAGACTTGGCAGTGAACAAAAGCTCGGTGAGACTTTGTTCGAGGCGTCTGTCATAATCACAGCAAGGTCTCGCAACACCGTCCGATCTCTCCCGTTCCGGCCAGTCACGCTTCTCTATTACTCCTGAAATGTTGAAACGTCGGACACTCTCATTCGAAGTGATCAACGGATCACAATTTGACAGCTCGCTACACAGCTGGACGTGTCTGTTGGTATTGCCCACACACTCTTTCAGCAATGGAGAACTCAAAGCTGTGTGCCCGCTGGTTTCATTGCCATCTAACAGAGGACCGAAAAAAGCTACGATGGACCATCTATGCGGAACTGCTTGCGCATTATGAGTCGCCTCTTGTCAATTTTTTTCTCGAACATCGTTACAGGCGGTGAAACATGGGCCTACCAATTCGATCCGGAAACAAAACGGCAACCCATGGAGTGGCACCATTCCATACCCTCCTCCCCGCCCCCGGCCAAAGATAATGTTCAAAGCCGCACCGTCAGCCGGTAAAGTCAAGACGAGATTCTTCTGATGTTCTCCATCATGGTGCAACGAGCAGCTCTGAAGTGAATTGTGCTATCCTGAGAAAACGGCTTCAACGTGTTCGTCGCAGCCAAAATGCAAACGAACTTCTCCTTCTCCACAACAACACAACGCCCGACACAAGTTTGCGCACCCGAGGGGATATAACAAAACTTCATGTGGATGATCTTCCCCATCCACTCTCCAGCCCGGATCTCGCACCTACCGACTGCCATGTGTTTGGCCCAAAGATGAATGCACTCCTCCGAAAGCAGCACGTGCACCATGGGGAGGTTATTGACACAGCAAGACGTTAGCACCAACGTTGGCCAGTAGAATGGTACCGACCGGCCATACAGGCACGCCTAGTATGGCGTAAGGGCGTCGCCTTGAACGGAGATTTTGTTGATGAACGGTGTTTTGCAGCCAAAACAGTAGAGAACAATATATTGGAATCCTGAATTAAACCAACTTGCTTTAAAAATAACGTTATGCATTTGACTGTAGTTTTGCTAGACTTGTTTCACTTGAATTGGTTCCTGTCGTTCCCTCTGGAACGAAGGGCCGTGACAAAATTCCTCGACCTGGTACGATTTCTAGCAAGTCCCTTCACTTCGCTCCAGGTTTTCCCATCCCCTGCAGCTTCTCTCTCGATCGTCCTTTTCCACGTCTGTTTGGGACGACCATGTTTTCTAACTCCTTGACGGTTCCAATCCAATGCCACTCTTTCAACAGCTCCATCTGGTTTCCTCAGTGTATGCCCAATCCAGTTCCATTTTCTTTCCTTGATTTGTATATTGATTGGTTGCTGATTTGTCTCCCACCAAAGATCTTCATTTGTCATTATATAAGGCCATCTCACGTTCAAAATACGCCGGAGACAGCGGTTGATAAAAACTTGGAGCTGGTTTTTGATGTGCTTAGTCACCTTCCAAGTTTCGCAACCATACAACAGAACAGTCTTCATATTGCTATTGAAAAGCCGGAGTTCGGTCTTCTTTGAGACCGTCCCATTTATCCTAACAGGGTACGGTTGTACAAACGCACCATTTGGTTTGCGGATGCGACTGCAAACTTCCTCCTCAGCGCCTCCTGTGGACGTGACTATACTTCCGAGACACAGGAAAGACAGGACCTGTTCTACTTCCTCTCCATTAATGGCCATTCTATCCGGGGTGGTCGAATTTATCCGCATTTCTTTCAAATGGTTCATAAGGCTCTAAGCACTATGGGACTTAAGATATGAGGTCATCAGTCCCCTAGAACATAGTGTAGTGTCGGCAGACTTGCCAACACTACGCACACTAATTGAAAGAGGCGGCCAAGATGCACGCGCTAACTCACGAAGAATGGAGTGAGGTCTGAAACAGGAGACTTAATGAATGCTATAAAGAAAAGTACGTAGCTCCTTGAATACTTAACTTTTAATCCTTCCTTTGTATACATCGTTCTTGATGAGACATCTGGAGATTGTGGCGATACAAGTGCGACTCTTTAGATACAAGCTATCTAAGGCTAATGGCGCCTTGCTAGGTCGTAGACATGAACTTAGCTGAAGGCTATTCTACTGTCTCTCGGCAAATGAGAGCAAATGCTTCGTCCGTATAGTCGCTAGCAACGTCGTCGTACAACTGGGCGAGTTCTCGTACGTTGCTCGAGACCTGCCGTGTGGTGGCGCTCGGTCTGCGATCACACAGTGGCGACACGCGGGTCCGACATGTACTAATGGACCGCGGCCGATTTAAGCTACCAGCTAGCAAGTGTGGTGTCTGGCAGTGACACCACACATAGAACTACTTAAACCTAACTAACCTAAGGACATCACACACATCCATGTCCCGAGGCAGGACTCGAACATGCGACCGTAGCGGCAGCGCGGTTCCGGACAGAAGCGCCTAGAACAGCTCGGCCACAGCGGCCGGCTGTATTTCTTTGGTTTTGCGAACATTTATCTTGAGGCCTGCAACTTCCACCTCTCTCCGTAACCTGTCCAATTTCTCTTCGATGTCTCGATATCGTTGTGCCATTAAGCAGATGTCTGCGAAATGTAGGAGCCTATGCCGCATCCCCCATTGTACATCTCTTCCGCCCCCCCCCCCCCCCCCAATTACTGTTTTCATCACACGTTCCAACACCAAAAGAAATAGTGTTGGCGAAAGAATACACCCTTGTCGTAGTCCCGAATTAACTTGAAAAGGCTCTATTAGTTCTCCATTATGTAGTACTTGGCATTCATAGTCTTCATACATCTCCTTGATGATGTTGGACTGCCATATTTTGCAAGTGTATCCCACATCACTCTTCGACGGAAAGAGTGTAAAGGCTTTTCAAAGTCAATGAAGCTAAGGTAGAGCGTGTGTTGCCACCCCGCACTTTGTTCCAGAATAATTCTGAGAGTATTGATAAGGTCCACATAGCTTCGATGTTTTCTAAAACCCGCCTGCTCTCTCCCCCTAATATTTTATTCATTGACTGGGATTTCCTGAACCGTCTGCCAGCAATGTGGTATGATTATTAAAATGTATACACAAATAAATCACAGTGAACGGTTAAAGCAATAATTTATTTTACAGCTTCTGCATAGCACAAATATTTGTAGCTGAAGACTCTTAATACAGTACTACCTATAGGCCAAACGGAATATAGTAAAGAAATCAACGGACTGGAGGGCATACACTTGAAAATTAGAGTATGTTATCACAGATGGTACACCAATTTTAATAAACAAACTTTAATATCTCATATAAAACGGGCTTTGTACATTAGAGGATCGTCAAGATACACTAAAACCGTAGCTTCTGGGGAAGTGGCACCTTCTACTTCGCAAGTTTTTGGGAATAACCACGTTTGCTGTGCTTTGAAAAAACTTTATTTGGGGTCAACTGCCACTTTTCGCACAATTGCGATATTTCTTCTAAATCCTTTTGCAGTTTTTTTATCTTCTGATGGCTTTATTAGCCGATAAATGACAGCGTCATCTGCAGACAACCGAAGACAGCTGCTCAGATTCTTTCCCAAATCGTTAATATAGATAAGGAACAGCAAAGGGCCTATAACACTACCTTGGGGAAGGCCAGAAATCACTTCTGTTTTACTCGACGACTTTCCGTCAATTACTACGAACTGTGACCTCTCTGACAGGAAATCACGAAACCAATCACATAACTGAGACCATATTCCATAAGCACGCAATTTCACTACAAGCTGCTTGTGTGGTACAGTGTCAAAAGCCTTCCGGAAATCCAGAAATACGGAATCGATCTGAAATCCCTTGTCAATATCACTCAATACTTCATGTGAATAAAGAGCTAGTTGTGTTTCACAGGAACGATGTTTTCTAAACCCATGTTGACTGTGTGTCAATATACCGTTTTCTTCGAGGTAATTATGTTCGAACACAATATATGTTCTAAAATCCTGCTGGATATCGACATTAACGATATGGGCCTGTAATTTAGTGGATTGCTCCTACTAAAGACAGTTCCGGGTTAACTGACTGTTTAAAGCAACCTTCTTTTAATTGGCTAATTGTTTAAATAAATCGTTGTTCTCTGAGTGGTTATGTTAAATATATATTTGGGTTTGAAACTAAACGGTAAATTCTGTTGAACAACTTGGGGTCAAGTGCTCCCCTTTGAGTGTTTTCCGAAAGTTCCTCGGGGCATAGTTTGCCCATTTCATAGAGGGAACCGATTTCCTCGAGCAAGAGTGTAATATAACAGTGTAGGCTCACACCTCTGGTGTCAATTTGAATAAAATAGTTTTCGATGTTAGGCCGAATCTTAAAAAAGAAAAACATGATCAACTGTACGCCGATGCATCTAGGGTCTTTGAGTGTTCCTGTCCAGGGCGACCAGGCTGGTCGTATATTCTGATAGGTGCTTCTACTGTGCAGCTCTTCTGAAACGCCTTGTAACAGCGCCAAGTAAGAAGCTGGAAACGTTTGCTTTAAAGCTAAGAAAAAAGCCGTCCGGCTTCCCTGGAGCAGCGTCATAATAGTGGCAGCCTTTTCTTTACTCACTAAGTTTCCTCGGAATCACACAGGGAAGCAGAAAATCACAATGTCGCTGGCAGCTCCCCGGCACTGGCACCTCCCACCGGAGCGGCGCCCGGCTCTGGAAACAAATGAAGTGGTCCGTTCATCGACCGACTGGCTGTCGTCGGAAGCATCCTCCCTTCTTTTACGACTTCCTCTTTCACAACTGTCCTCCTTTCCTCTTTTTTTTATTTGCGCAGGAAAGGCGGAGGAGCAGCGAGTGACAGTCGGGTCGCGGCCCGGTCAGCCGCAAAGCTACTGGCTGGGTGGGTAGAGGGGTAGGGAAGGAGGGGGGGGGGGAGTGTTTTTCGTCACGGCGAGGAGGCCCGAGAAGCGACGCGGGGCAGCCGTCTTTGTGGTCCGCCTTCCGAAGTGGCCGCAAAGGGCTTGCAACGCCATCTCTCGCGGTGCTTCACCGCTTGTTCGAATCCTACCTCTAGAAAGTAATGCCGCTCTAGTAATGAAACGACCTCCCCACAAAGACCTTCGGGGAAAAAATTGCAACCCTCTATACACGGCTAATCAGAATAATGAAAACAATGTTAATTTTCGGACTGAAATTTTCACTCTGCAGCGGAATGCGCGCTGATATGAAACTTCCTGACAGACTGAAACTGTGTATCGGACCGAGACTCGAACTCGAGACCTTTGCCTTTCGCGGGTGGAAGTAAAGCTGTGAGAAGGGGTCGTGAGTCGTGCCTGGATAGCTCACGCAGCCGGCTCAGTAGCTCAGGGTGTTCGGTCAGACGGATAACTGCCCTCTGTAACAAAAAACTAAGCGAGTGGATTAATGACGAACTTGAACGGGTGTCATGAGACGGGAAGCGAGGAGCGGCAGCGCGATTTGAGGCGCCACGTCACGGACTGCTCGGCCGCTCCCGCCGGAGGTTCGAGTCCTCCCTCGGGCGTGGATGTGTGTGTTGTGCTTAGCATAAGTTAGTTTAAGTTGTGTGTAAGTCTTGGGACCGATGACCTCAGCAGTTTGGTCCCTTAGGAATTCACACACATTTTGTTGTAACTGTGACCGGGACGGTCGCGGGGTTGAAAGGAAGGAAAGCGCGGCGTGACTCGCGGAAAGGCCCGCGAACAACAACACAACGGGAGAGGACGGACACGACCAACGAAGGACAGAACTAACAACAACAAGATCGAACAACGGAGCACAAGGAAACCTAACAAACACGTCCACTTGTACATAGAACAAGAAGGTAAGTAAGCTGTCTAACGCGAGGCGATGTGTCCACAGACGTACGCGAGATTAGATTGGCTGGCTGAGCTTTTTTTCTTCCTTTATTGAATTTAGTACGCTGCTCTACAGCCTACAGACTTTTTAAAACGTAAGAAGAAGTTAAGAAACAATAAAAGCAGGCGATAAAACGGTGACTTAAATTGTAAAACGGCGGAGAATTGTGGAAAGTTAAAAACATAAAGCAAAGGGTTGGCAATTCTAATAAAATACACAGGAATCAGACAAGTAACATAGTACACAGACAATTAAAAAACATGGCGACAGTCTGGTTTCTGTTCGCAAGATAAAAAAAATCACACCCAGCGACAGTATGATGTCCGTTCGCAACACTTCGGCGAAGATACACAACGCTGAACACCCACTGTACACACTGCACTAAAACGTCGGCACAAAGATAGCACACCATAGCCGAGGGCAGATGGGGGTGGGGGGGTGGGGGACCTAGACAGATGAGGGGGAAAAACAAGGAGGGAGGAGAGCAAAAACGAAATGGGGGGGGGGGAACTAAAGGAGGGAGAGGACTCATAAGGTGGGGAGGAGCAGGGCAGACGCGAGAGGGAATGGGAAAAGGCAGAGGAGGGAATTGCAAAAGGACTCGGTGGAGATAAGGGGGGCAGAGAGAGGGTAGGTGGGGAAAAAAGGAGATGGAAGGGGGGAGAGGGAGCGCAGGAAAAGGACACAGGATAGGAGGGGGGGTGAGGATCAGAGTTGATAGGAGGGATAAATGGAGCGAGAGAGGGCATCATCCGGGAGGGGGAGTTGATGGAAGCCACCTTGGGAAAGGAGATGAAGGGTGTAGAGATGGATGGTAGGGGGGACACAACGGTGAAGACGTGACAGGGGGCGGGGATGGGAGAGGAGAGGAGCAACCAGGGGGTGAGGGGGTTCAAGACGGCGGGAGGTGTAGAGGATGCGGATATGTTCGAGGAATAGGAGCAGATGGGGGAAAGGAATGAGATCCGCGTGGGGGACGGGAGGCGTATACGGAAGGCGAG
Source organism: Schistocerca nitens (assembly GCF_023898315.1). NCBI lineage: Eukaryota > Metazoa > Arthropoda > Insecta > Orthoptera > Acrididae > Schistocerca > Schistocerca nitens. The sequence goes on along the minus strand of NC_064615.1, from coordinate 23,801,701 downwards.
GCGGAGTGCATGACGCTCAAGGATCTGGAGGGACTTATAGAATTTTTGGGAGGGGGGGGCAGCCTGAGCGAGAGGCAGGCGCTTAAGTAGTCTATGGGGGGCGCCGCTATTGGCCACTGGGACCACGTGTTCCACTGTGGCGCCCTCACACTAAATGCGGGCCAGGAGGCGCGCGCCGCCACAGCTTACGGCGCAATGGTGCAGAGACGTCTAGGGGTCTTCGGCGTCCATGACGTCTGGCGGGGATTCAAATTCCGCGGAGCGCGGTACCAGACATTCGAACATATTTTTTGTCATGAAACGTCCGCCCCGAACAAATACAACGAACAGTAACGAACAAGATGCGATATAAAAGGCGGTAGAGTGCTTTCTCCACGAAAGGCAAAGGTTCCGAGTTCGAGTCTCGGTCCGGTACACAGTGTTAATCTGCCAGGAAGTTTCAATGTTAATTTTGTTTCGTTATCTATTCCACGTTGTCAGAGAACAGTATTGGTTTTGTATCGTTTTCTTTTCCAGGTTATTAGACACATTGGAGCAGAGAAGAGTGGTTGCAAACTTACTGGAAGTTGTGCAGTCGGCGACAGAAGTACTTCGAAGGTTTGCAGAACGATTTCCGGATGGACTGCCACCAAGTCGTTTAACAGTGTATCGTATTTTCCAGAAGTTCGTAGGAACTGGATCAGTAGCAGGCAATTATCATGGAAATGCTGGGCGACCTAGAGCTGGCAGGAGTGAAGGAAACTTCACTACAGTGCAGGAGGCTATACCGGGCAGTCCATCAAAATTGACGAGACATTGCAGTCTGGACATACGGATTGCACAGAGGACAGTGAACCGAATTCTATCCAAGGACTTTTGCATGCGTCCACGTCACTTACAAATCGTTCAAGGTTTGACTGCTCGACAGAAAAAGGTACGAGAAGAACGGTGTGAGATTCTTCCTGAAATGCCACGGTTGCTGCCAGGAGTTTTGGCAAATGATTTTCAGTGACGAAGCTGCCTTTCATACCAGAGGTCATGTTAATCTTCATAACACGACTTTCTGCGGACTTAAAATCCACATATCGCAGGTGTGCATGAAAGTGCATCCCTGAAGGTAAATGTATGATGTGCTGTGACCGCTACTGATGTACTTGCCCCATTTTTTTACAACAATGCATATGACTACTTGTAAATGCTAGCCGACCGGTGTGGCGGAGCGGTTCTAGGCGCCTCAGTCTGGAACCGCGTGACTGCTACGGTCGCAGGTTCGAATCCTGCCTCGGGCATGCATGTGTGTGATGTCCTTAGCTTAGTTAGGTTTAAGTAGTTCTAAGTTCTAGGGGACTGATGACCTCAGATGTTAAGTCCCATAGTGCTCAGAGCCATTTTTTTTTTTTTTTTGTAAATGCTAAAAGAATTTGCTGTTGATAACATGCCTCTACAACTTAGACGAGAAGTTTATTTCCAACACAATGGTGCTCCACACCGTTTTTGTCGTTCTGTTCGTGTTTATGTTGATCAAACGTTCCAAACTGTTTGATTGGTCGCGACGTGCCGTAGTTACGGCCTCCCCAATGTTCGAATCTCATTTCTGGTTATGGGGTGTGATGAAGGAGGGCGTACGTAATTCAAACATGAGGGTCCTCGAAGAATTCAATGACAATTCCCCAGAAATGTGTCTTTTGGCACAAAGGTGTACTGTTGATCGTTGGTTTGAGTACATTAATCGTGCTGGTGGTCAAGTTGAGACTCTGTATAACGAAAACGCTAAGTAAATACTTCCTCTCAAATAGTGTTCACATAATTTTGACCCACTCTGTATTAGGTGCAATGATGAATCCTCGCCCGCTGGGATCCATTTAAGACAAGTGGAAGCTAATTGAATACGCTGTCTATATTTCGTTGTGACGTGTGTAATACTCGTTTTCCTTTCTCCCGCTCTTTTCTCGGTGTGTTTCCAATTCTTCAGTCTCCAGAACTGATTTGTATCTACTTTGGCGATCGAACGTTTAGGGTGGGTGGTATTAAGGGGGAGAAATCAGTGTAAGCGGCATATTCTTCCCGTGACGTGTCTAATAGTGAAAGTTAATTCTCTTACGACAATTCATAGTCGAGTAATTTGTATTAAATGTACCACTGGTTCCAGCAATAAAAACGTTTACACCTATGGCTGGCTCTGAGCACTATGGGACTCAACTGCTGAGGTCATTAGTCCCCTATAACTTAGAACTACTTAAACCTAACTAACCTAAGGACATCACAAACATCCATGCCCGAGGCAGGATTCGAACCTGCGACCGTAGCGGCCTCGCGGTTCCAGACTGCAGCGCCTTTAACCGCACGGCCACTTCGGCCGGCGTTTACACCTATAAAAGGACTTATTGTTCTATAAGAACACGAATTCAACTCAAGTCGTTATTTACCTATTTACTGCTATGTTTGAGCCACGTGCACTATCGATTCCTCGTCTATAGCGCGAGGCTAGGCAGTCGCTGGTCAATCTTCTTCCTGGCGTCCCGCGAGAGGGCGCATGCGCGACTGTCCGCGGTGATGTAATGCAGAGCTGCTTTGGCTCTGTTGAGTTCCGTCTGTCCGCCAGTTGAAGAAGGAAGTTAACATTAACTTTCCCATTTTTAGTAAGGTCATGATTACAATTGAAAGTAGGAACCATTGGAACCTTACTTGAACTAATCTGTGGGTGATTAGGAACCGTTCTTCTAATGCTGTTATACTAGGAGTGGATTGCAGTGCTTAGTTCAGATACAATTGAAGTTTTATTTACATTAACTCAGGTACTTTGCAACGTTTTCTTACGTTCAATAAACATACTCTATTCGAATTCTTGTATTTATTGACCGATTTATCAACCTCACTATTTAGGAATTAGTAATAATAAGTTCTTCTGCATAAAACTGATATCCCACACTCCCAGATGACGCCATAAGTTTACCCCAGCCAGCATTCTCCCTTCCCCTCCTCCCATCCCTCGCCGTAGGTGGGAAATCTGAATTTTGGCAGGAAATTAGGTAAATGGTGGGAATATGAAAGATGGCGGGAATTTCTTTATCCCAAGGCTTTGCTGACTTCCCGTCGCATATCCCACACGCTAATTGGCGGCATATTCAAAATGGCAAATGCTCATTCCGGAACTCGAACCGTGATCACTCTGGGCAGAAAGCCCAAGTGACTCCACTACACAGGGAAATTGTCCAACTGCAGCACAGGAAGCGTAGACTACTGTACTTTATTTATTTTGAGTGGGAAGCTGAAATGAATATCGGTCTTAATTATGTTATTAATCATAAATATTGAGCCTAATTAGACATCTATATGCATAGCGCTACACAAGGAGTGCCTAAAATAGCAATACAGATCAGAAATGGATGATGTTATAAAACTGTTGTTATCCTGCTGGGAAAAAAATACACAATAACTCTCGAAACTAATGGCAGACGTACTCAAAAAATTGGACAATCCCTTCACCCACAAGCCGGCGGGAAAAAGGCTGGAGTGGAAGGTAGTATCTTTATTTTTGGCGGGAAATGTGTTCAACTGAGAAGATGTTGATGTTAGACAGAGAGGAGATTAATAAGCGTATTGCTTGGAAGCATCATCTGAGGATTGGGTGTATCGATATTTCACGTCGGAGTTCACTACAGATGCCACCTGCTGCGTTGCTCGGAAAACACCCTGGTGTTCAAAATTTAAATAAACGGAGCTCTCTTTATTTCTCGATAACTTCGTCCTGTTCCACTGCCTCCAAGTGGTCACATTGGTATAATTGCTGAGCATCTCGTACATAGTAAGAAGGGATATGGCAACAAACCGCCACTAAAGTGTGGGAAGGCCACCACGCACTACCACAACTCATGGAGAACGATTCACTGGTTTAGTTACACATTGTAATTATCATGAAAAATCACTATTAAACAAAGGTTCATAACGCAAGACATGTAGTAGGAACTGAGCAGGTCATTGTAATAACGCAAATACCCCAAAAACGAACCAAGAAAGGTCATACCAGAAGACAGGGATGGTAGAAGCATTTGTGTTCACATCGATGTATGGTCGTGGACTAACCAACATAGAACCAGTCTTACCTCCACCTCCATCCCCCACCCCCCACCCCCCACCCCCACCCCACGTCTCATCACTGCCTTTCCTCACTGTAGGTAGAGATACAGAGATACAGGCCTATTCTATCCTGTTGCTGACGGTCCACAAAGAGATCCATCTGATGGCAGTGATATACTCTCTCCAGTCTGCGGAAATCAGTCACAGATGGACAAAAGAGTGAACAACAGGACGCATTCTGCAAGCTGTTAAATTGTATTTCTCGGAAAGACTGGACGCCCTGGAACAACAACGAAATTCTAGAGAACTCTCGAGAACGCTTTTTCTGACATCAGCTGCTGCCGACTGCTGCATCTGCTGGCCACATCCCCTTCCGTATCTGGGAGCAGAGCCTTCGGCCAGCCACAGTCAGGCTAGCCTCCCCAGTCGAGCAGGTGGCCTGGACAGTCAGAAGACCACAGAACAAAGTGAGATAAATGAGGGATATTCTGACTGCGTGCAGTTGTGATGCACTCCCCCTTCTGTGGCCAATGGCTTCCTCTGCCACCCACCATTCTACGAGAAACCTTTCATTATAACAATTTTATTTAACATTAATGCACCTCATACAAGGTATCATCTTTTAAAATAACACAATCTCAACGACAATAATAAATGTCCTGTTCACATGAAAATAGGTGCAGTCCACTTTCTTTTAATTTTCTGAACAAAGCCGATATAGTTGGAGAGCACGTCTAGTGTTCAGATTATAAATTGTTGTGCACGTAGGCATGTTTCTCTCTCTTCCGATATATATAATGTGTGTGTAATGGGGTAAGGGGGTTCTGAAGACACACACACACACACACACACACACACACACACACACACACACGGGTAAGGGGGTTCTAAGGACACTTTCCATATGAAATTAAGTAATTGATCAATTAATTACCCCAAACCCCACCCCCATCTGAGAAGTGAAAATTTTATGGTTCAGGATGCTAAGTGCAGCTGACACTGTCAATTAACGAATAAATTACTACTAGGGTAAAAATATACCTGAAATCTACAGCGTCTAGATGTTCTGATAGGGTTGTGGGAACATATCACAGTTGGAGGGTATAAAAAAAAATAGCGAAACTTATATGGTAAGCAATAAGAGCAGACCCCTACTTGTTAGACTGAAAGTCAAATGAACATGTAGAACTGTTGTCAGATTTCGAGTTTCCATTAGGTGCGTTACTATATGAGTCTGCAGACAAGCTGTATGATGTGTTATAGCGGTAGACGGAATTGTTCCTAGACTTCGAATTTCCAATGTATCGATCACCGGCAATACTTGTTGAAGCGAATATTACTGTGGTGTCACCGCTAGACACCACACTTGCTAGGTGGTAACTTAAATCGGCCGCGGTCCTGTAGTACATGTCGGACCCGCGTGTCGCCACTGTGTAATCGCAATCCTAGCGCCACCACATGGCAGGTCACAATACACGGACTAGACCTCGCCTCAGTTGTACGGACGACATAGCTTGCGACCAGACCTACCAAGTCTTCCTCTCATTTGCCGAGAGACTGATAGAATAGCCTTCAGCTTATTCCATAGCTACTACCTAGCAAGGCGCCATTTGTATCAGTGCTTATAGCTTACTACTATTCAAGAGATGTATTCCAACAAGAGAATAAAGTTAAGTATATTATTCCAGCTACGTACTTTTCTTCTTATTCATTAATAAGTCTCATGTTCCAGTACTTCACGCCCGTCTGCGTTAGTTTAGCGTGCACTTTCAGCCACTTCGATCTACAAGGTGTTGGCCCCGCTGCTGACACATCACATGGCGACGAGAGAAAGTGTTTTTTCTGCTTTGGACTGATTTGTTCTTTTTCCCTTTTTTGTGCTCTGATTTGCTTGTGTCATGGCTTCGCCACAATCTCCAGATGTACTGTCCGAATTTTTTCGCTTGCAGAATCAGCAGACGCAGGCGTTATTGGAAGCCCTTGGACAGCTCGTCCAGGGTCAACGTGCGCTGCAAACCGATGCGGCAGCCGCCGCTTCATCGTTACCGCAGCCACACAACGCTGTCGCACCGCCATTTAGGCCCTTTGAGGCCACGTGCGAAACCTGGACTGAGTGGGCCAGCCAGTTCCAGTTTCATCTCGCAGCATACAGAATTCAAGGTAAAGAGCGGCAGCCGTTTTTGCTTTCTTGTGTCGGTGTGTCTACCTCCCGTGTGATAGTGAAATTGTTTCCCCGACGCGACGTAGCAACTCTGACCTACGAGGAAATTTTGTCGGCTTTAGATGCCTATTTCAAAGAAACAGTAAATGTAGTTGCAAAACGGTATACGTTCTTTCGTACAAAACGTACGGCCGGTCAGACTAATAGGGAGTGGGTTGCAACTTTGCAAGGCCTTACTAGAGACTGCGTGTTTGCCTGTGAATGTGGCCTCCTATATTCCGATACAATGGTGCGTGATGCAATAGCACAGAACGTTTCTGATGTTCGCATACGGGAACAGATTTTGAAACTCGTAAATCCCTCCCTTCAACAAGTGATAGACATATTGGATAGGCAAGACACACTTGACTTTGCTCAGGACTCATTTGAAACTTCGCCAGCAGTGTGTCACATTAATCAGCCCGCCGGGCCCGCTGCACGGGACGCTAAGCGGCCCTCGCGCCCGTCGCAGCCTCGCTCGCAAACACGTGCGCCGCGTAAGCAAGCAACTGCAGTGAAATCATGCCCGCGGTGTGCAACTAGACATTCGCGTGAAAATTGCCCGTCACGCCAAGCTATTTGCTTTTACTGTCAAAAGAAGGGACATGTTCAAAGTGTTTGCCAGAAAAAGCTTAGATCAGACACTCGCAATAATTCCAGGCCTTTTGCTTCGCGCCGGAATCGAACCCAGGACAATCAGGCTCGTGGACCTTCGCCCATGGACATTAATGTAGTTCATTCCCACCCGTCCAGTGACACTTTAGCTAACAGTGACTGTGTTCGTCCCACCCAAAGTGTGTGTCGACGTCGCAGGAAATCCCGTAAAGTCGCAAGTGCTTCTGTACCTGTATCAGTTCAAATTGCACGTGACAGTCGCTCTTGTCGTCAGCAGGACAATAAACTTTTTGTGGACTTAGACTTTGAAGGCAAAGTGATCCCATTCCAGCTCGATACCGGAGCTGCAGTTTCATTGCTCAATCACGACACGTACAAACAACTGGGCAAACCGCCATTGCGTGCCGCAAATGTTAAGTTAACTAGTTACTCAGGACAGCCGATCCCTGTGTTAGGACAGTGCAGCCTTCTTGCAACATACAAGGGACAAACAAAACTTGTATCATTTTACGTTCTTCGTTCTTCTAGTGCAGTGAACTTGTTTGGTTTAGATTTGTTTCAATTGTTTAATTTGTCTATAGTAAATCAGGTCCTATCAGTGAATCAGACTGTGCCTGCCGCCAGTGTTTCTAGTCTTTGTGAAGAATTTGCAGACATTTTTGCACCGGGCCTTGGTTGCGCTAAGAACTATGCAGCACATTTGGAATTGAAAGACAACGCGCAACCGAAATTTTTCAGAGCGCGCAATGTTCCCCACGCATTGCGTGATGAGGTCGCCAGAACATTACACGATTTAGAATCTCAAGGTGTAATTGAACGTGTGCAGGCTTCTCTCTGGGCCTCACCCTTAGTAATTTTGCCAAAACCTTCCGGAAAATTGAGACTTTGTGTGGACTTCAAGGCCACTGTGAATCCACAACTTGTGACTGCTACTTTTCCTTTGCCCCGCCCGGAAGATCTTTTTGACAAACTGTGCCCGGGAAAATATTTTTCAAAATTGGACCTAGCAGATGCGTACTTGCAGATACCTGTGGACGAAGACTCCCAGCGCGTCTTGGTGGTAAACACGCATCTTGGCTTGTATCGCTTCAAAAGACTGCCATTCGGGTGTGCATCCGCCCCTGCATTGTTTCAGCAATATTTACAAACTATTTGTGCGTCGGTCCCTACTGCTGCGAACTATCTGGACGATATTGTGATCTCAGGACAGACAGAAGCAGAACATTTGCAAAATCTCCGAACATTATTTCAGGTATTGCGTCAGAATGGTCTTCGCTTGAGAAAGGACAAATGTGTGTTTTTTGCTCGGGACTTACCCTACCTGGGGCATGTCATAAATGCCCAAGGTATACATCCGAGTCCAGAGCACCTCCGTGCCATACAGGACTTACCTGCTCCGCAGAATTTGAAACAGCTACAGAGTGTGTTGGGTAAAATAAATTATCATAAATTTTTGCGCAATGCTTCTTCCATTTCAGCTCCGCTTCATCGCTTACGCCGTAAAGGTGTTCCGTTCGTCTGGACGACGGAATGCGAACGCGCCTTTCGCCAGTTGAAATCGGCGTTACTTTCAAATACTTGCCTTACGCCATTCGATCCCCGAAAACCCCTTTTGTTGATGGTAGATGCATCGGATTTCGGGATCGGTGCTGTGCTTGCGCACAAGGATGGCTCGCATGATCGCCCTATTGCCTTTGCGTCCAAATTGCTCTCCTCTGCGCAAAGAAATTATTCACAAATAGAGAAAGAAGCTTTAGCTCTCGTGTTTGGTGTTACCAAGTTCCATGACTTCTTGTATGGTCGTCACTTTACAATCATCACCGACCACAAACCTTTGACATCGCTTTTTCATCCGACCAGGCCTGTACCTCCACGTACAGCGCAGAAATTCATTCGCTGGTCACTTTTTCTCTCGCAGTACCGCTACGATATCTTGTATCGGTCCACTGCTAAGCACGGCAACGCTGATGCGTTGTCCCGTTTGCCTGTTGCTGAGGATAAGGCATTCGATTCTTCCGAACTTGCTTGCATGTTCATTGATTCGGAAGCCGATGACGTGGTCGCATCGTTTCCGATTGATTTTCGTCGTGTAGCTACAGCCACAGCTGCTGACCCTATCCTTGCTACTGTTTTGCGTTTTGTTGCTACGCAATGGCCCTTGTCAAAGTCACGGATCGAGGATCCGTTGGTTCGCCGTTTTTTTGCTCACAAGGAGAGACTTTTTGTTCGACGTGGTGTTTTGTTGTTGCGTTCCGATAATGATCAATCCCGAGTCGTAGTCCCACGTTCGTTACAGTCATCTGTCTTAAAGCTTCTCCACCAAGGACATTGGGGTATAGTGCGTACGAAACAACTTGCTCGTCAGCACTGTACTTGGTTCGGAATCGATGCTGCGATTACGAATATGTGCTCCTCTTGCGTGGCGTGTGCCGAACAACAATCCGCACCGCCGCGTAAATTCTTTGCATGGCCGAACGCCACTTCCCCTTGGCAACGCTTGCACATCGATTTTGCTGGTCCATTCTGGAATGCTCGATGGTTGGTTGTGGTCGATGCTTTCAGTAATTTTCCTTTTGTTGTCCGGATGTCTTCCACGACGTCTTCTGCCACAATCCAAGCCTTGTCTGCCATCTTTTGCATTGAAGGTCTTCCGCAGACGATTGTTTCCGACAATGGCCCACAATTCATGTCCGCAGAATTTCAGTCATTCTGCCAGGCCAATGGTATTCAACATCTGACGTCCGCGCCGTTTTCGCCTCAGTCAAACGGTGCCGCTGAACGATTGGTCCGGACTTTCAAGTCACAGATGTTGAAATTGAAAGAATCGCCTTCTCGGGAGGACGCTTTGTTACTCTTTTTGTCATCGTATCGCTCTCAGCCCCGCGATGGTCGCTCGCCGGCTGAATTGCTCCATGGTCGATCTCATCGCACCCTGATGTCTTTGCTACATCCGCCGCATCAGGTTCCTGTGCAGCGGCAGGCTCCTGCTTTTGCTCTTGGCGACGTTGTCTATTATCGCCATTATCGCGGTTCACGGCGTTGGCTCGCAGGGCGCATTCTTCGCTGCCTCGGCCGCGCGATGTATTTGGTTTTGGGGGCCTCTGGTGAGGTGCGTCGGCATCTCAATCAGCTGCGCCTCTGTCGTCGCCTGGGTTCTGCCGCTCCCCGTCTGCTTTCAGCGACGGAGCCGTCAGGTCAGCGCCTTGGGGACCCATCTACTGGCTCGCCTCATCCCCAGGTGTTGCCGACGCTGCCTTCCATTTTGCCCCATGGCGTCGCGCCGCCGCCGCAGCCGCCGCCGGCGCCGCCCGCAGTGGACGCGTCGCTGCAACCGCCTGGCGCCTCCCTGGGTCACGCGCCGCCGCTCGCTTCCCGTGACCAGCCGTCCTCCGCCATGGACCTCTTGCCCGCTCCGGACCAGATGTCGTCTTCGCCCGTCGGGTGCTCCGACCACATGGAGGTCGACCCTTCTGTCTCATTACGTGCGCATACACCTCATGTTGACGTGCACCCTGGACTAGGTTTGCAGGCGTTTCCTAGCTCCCCTCGGACCGAATGGCCGGGTGCGGGTGGCCCAGCCTCGCCTGTTGTTAGGCTCCCCACCTCATCGCATACGTCAACATGGGGTCCTCCCCACGGCGGGCGGAAGCCTTATCTCACGACCGTTCGCCGATTTGCGGGGGAGGAATGTGGTGTCACCGCTAGACACCACACTTGCTAGGTGGTAACTTAAATCGGCCGCGGTCCTGTAGTACATGTCGGACCCGCGTGTCGCCACTGTGTAATCGCAATCCTAGCGCCACCACATGGCAGGTCACAATACACGGACTAGACCTCGCCCCAGTTGTACGGACGACATAGCTTGCGACCAGACCTACCAAGTCTTCCTCTCATTTGCCGAGAGACTGATAGAATAGCCTTCAGCTTATTCCATAGCTACTACCTAGCAAGGCGCCATTTGTATCAGTGCTTATAGCTTACTACTATTCAAGAGATGTATTCCAACAAGAGAATAAAGTTAAGTATATTATTCCAGCTACGTACTTTTCTTCTTATTCATTAATAAGTCTCATGTTCCAGTACTTCACGCCCGTCTGCGTTAGTTTAGCGTGCACTTTCAGCCACTTCGATCTACAAGGTGTTGGCCCCGCTGCCGACACATCAATTACTATACTTTTGATGAGCGTCCTATCCACAATGCAAACTTGTAGATCATCGGGAAGAGGGGAATTCTTAGGATTTTATAGTAAGCCGGAGTATAAGACGTGCAAATATCATCGTATGAAATCAAACAGTGCGTGGGTGTGTCAGAAATACGCCCATATACATATGGTAAACTATCGTAAAAATATGAAAAGTGACAAAATTGGTAAAGATCAAGGAAAACCTAGTACAATTACGACAAACTGATGGGAAACACGTAAAATTGCGGAAAATATGACAAAATATGAAAAATCGAGAAAACCATGCAAAATTATCTAAAATGGCAGAGAGTACATAAAATTAAATAAACAAGTACTACGAAATGCAGGGAAATGCGGTGGGCTGGGAGTACGTGGACCCTCAAGACTGAAAAAAGCGTAAAAATTATGCTCTGTCTGTATTCAGCACCCTCACATTCACCCTGTAAACTACATGGGTTTTTTTAACATATTCTATAAAAAAAGCAACATACCTTTTACACACAGGCGGTATATTAATACAGGCGAAATATATGAATCCTAATGTTGGACAGTGTTCTCACACATGCAGTCGAATATACACTCCTGGAAATGGAAAAAAGAACACATTGACACCGGTGTGTCAGACCCACCATACTTGCTCCGGACACTGCGAGAGGGCTGTACAAGCAATGATCACACGCACGGCACAGCGGACACACCAGGAACCGCGGTGTTGGCCGTCGAATGGCGCTAGCTGCGCAGCATTTGTGCACCGCCGCCGTCAGTGTCAGCCAGTTTGCCGTGGCATACGGAGCTCCATCGCAGTCTTTAACACTGGTAGCATGCCGCGACAGCGTGGACGTGAACCGTATGTGCAGTTGACGGACTTTGAGCGAGGGCGTATAGTGGGCATGCGGGAGGCCGGGTGGACGTACCGCCGAATTGCTCAACACGTGGGGCGTGAGGTGTCCACAGTACATCGATGTTGTCGCCAGTGGTCGGCGGAAGGTGCACGTGCCCGTCGACCTGGGACCGGACCGCAGCGACGCACGGATGCACGCCAAGACCGTAGGATCCTACGCAGTGCCGTAGGGGACCGCACCGCCACTTCCCAGCAAATTAGGGACACTGTTGCTCCTGGGGTATCGGCGAGGACCACTCGCAACCGTCTCCATGAAGCTGGGCTACGGTCCCGCACACCGTTAGGCCGTCTTCCGCTCACGCCCCAACATCGTGCAGCCCGCCTCCAGTGGTGTCGCGACAGACGTGAATGGAGGGACGAATGGAGACGTGTCGTCTTCAGCGACGAGAGTCGCTTCTGCCTTGGTGCCAATGATGGTCGTATGCGTGTTTGGCGCCGTGCAGGTGAGCGCCACAATCAGGACTGCATACGACCGAGGCACACAGGGCCAACACCCGGCATCATGGTGTGGGGAGCGATCTCCTACACTGGCCGTACACCACTGGTGATCGTCGAGGGGACACTGAATAGTGCACGGTACATCCAAACCGTCATCGAACCCATCGTTCTACCATTCCTAGACCGGCAAGGGAACTTGCTGTTCCAACAGGACAATGCACGTCCGCATGTATCCCGTGCCACCCAACGTGCTCTAGAAGGTGTAAGTCAACTACCCTGGCCAGCAAGATCTCCGGATCTGTCCCCCATTGAGCATGTTTGGGACTGGATGAAGCGTCGTCTCACGCGGTCTGCACGTCCAGCACGAACGCTGGTCCAACTGAGGCGCCAGGTGGAAATGGCATGGCAAGCCGTTCCACAGGACTACATCCAGCATCTCTACGATCGTCTCCATGGGAGAATAGCAGCCTGCATTGCTGCGAAAGGTGGATATACACTGTACTAGTGCCGACATTGTGCATGCTCTGTTGCCTGTGTCTATGTGCCTGTGGTTCTGTCAGTGTGATCATGTGATGTATCTGACCCCAGGAATGTGTCAATAAAGTTTCCCCTTCCTGGGACAATGAATTCACGGTGTTATTTCAATTTCCAGGAGTGTATTCATGCAGATGGTTGTTGTCTTGCAAACGTCCCCATCTGTTCACTCAGGGATCGAGACGTGGCTGCACGATCCGTTACAGCCATGCGGATAAGATGCCTGTCATCTCGACTGCTAGTGATGCGAGGCCTTTGGGATCCAGCACGGCGTTCCGTATTACCCTCCTGAACCCACCGATTCCATATTCTGCTGACAGTCATTGGATCTCGACCAACGCGGGCAGCAATGTCGCGATACGATTAACTGCAATCGCGATAGGCTGCAATCCGACCTTTATCAAAGTCGGAAACATGATGGTACGCATTTCTCCTCCTTACACGAGGCATCACAACGTTTCACCAGGCAACGCCGGTCAACTGCTGTTTGTGTATGAGAAATCGGTTGGCAACTTTCCTCACGTCAGCACGTTTCAGGTGTCGCCACCGGCGCCAATCTTGTGTGAATACTATGAAAAGCTAATCATTTGCATATCACAGCATCTTCTTCCTGTCGGTTAAATTTCGCATCTGTAGCACGTCATCTTCGTGATGTAGCAATTTTAATAGTCAGGTAGTGTATAAGTGCTGCAATTATTTTGGAATATTTGAAAAATAGAATTCTGCAACTTCGTAGCAAAATCGTGCGGAAATTTCGATGGCACCAACACATCAAGAATATTTCGCCACAGAGGAAGAATAAAAATCGAAAACTGACGATTATGTAAAGTGTATCTTCCAAATCATGTGAACATCCGTCTGATGATGAACTTGTCAGTTCGATACCGGTTACGGCGCTATTTAATTAATTAAATAGCAGTATTAATAGTGACTGAAGCTGGGTGTTAGCTATTTCTCAGTTTCTTGAACACTCGTGTTCTCCTGCTATCTTTTGTAATCGAAAAGTACAAGACACTTTCTTCTGCTGTTCCGATGTAAATATGTTCAAAGTAAATTTTGTCACTTGTGAGCTATGATTAAGAATGTGTCTTATTGGCTGCAAAGTTCATTTCGGTAATGGCAAATAGAAAACTTTGATTGGACGCTTTTCGTGAAAGTAACCAAATTTTAACTGGTTATAAAAATGTTAAAATGAACATTACTCGCATTTTATGAATATTTGACCCTTTTAGGAAAAATATGTACAGAAAAACAAGCGGCATTTCATTGAAGTACCGCCGCGGCAGACACATAAAAGTACGTGACAGGAATGCACTTCAGAGCAGTGACTTGCAATTCCGGATGTAAATAACGAGTCACATTACATAGAATATACCGCTGCTACAACACTAAACATTGTTCACTAAACTCTTTGCTTCACAGGTAATTTTTTTGTTGCCCTCTGTCCCAGGTTCGGTCTGACGGACAGCTGTATTTAAATATCAAAATCGCATACAAGAATTTCAGTGAAACACTTCACTTTCCATGCAAAAGATTACGTTAATACCACACAAAAATATATTCAAATAAATTTTAAAGTTTATTTTTATGAAAATAACGCATTTAAGCAGAAAACCACAAAATGAACATAATATTACATGATAATATTAATGCCATGAAAACTCAAATATCCTGGACTCTAAATTTTACTTTTTGCTATATTTTTATTTTTCATTATACGTGTAATCATAAAAACAGAAAATCCCTCATAAAACACACAATAAAGCGAGAATTACACTGGTAATTTTTCGATTTTTATTTTCCTGGTCAGCGGGTTTCTTTGCATTCACTGGAAATTTTTGTACAAGCTTCATCTTAGACCGGCGTGTTAGCGTCTTTCTCTTCCTTTCTGAGTCACAGGTGGATGAAGTTTTCCGTTTTTCCAGTCATTCTGCAGCTAATTCTACTCTTGGTTCTGCTACACCAAAAACACGGTGAATGATGCGCAAAGTTCATGGGATATGTGAGAGATATTGACCCTCTTTTTTATCTGTGGTGTCACCAATAACTTTGCAAGCATACTTAAAACACTAAAGCGGCCCACCTGAGTATTGGCTTCGTAGGAATTCTGAAGGACAAATATTTACACCCAACCTATGAGCAACATGCTGATAAATGATGCCATTGGCCAATTGGCCATCGCTGGAAGAGACTTCGTCGACCAACGATATTTGTTCCGACCAAATACTTTTCTAGCGTAACCTTTAGCTAAAGATTCAGTCATCACCCTTCTGTCTTCGTCACTATGATAACTTGTTTCATTTAATGAATTCACAGGTGACAAAACAAATTCGTCTTCCCTTTCGCACTGTTCCTGTTCTGGATTATGTCCACTTTCAATTTTGCTGTCACTATCTGATACGACATCACTTGCTGAAATGTCGTGAAACCATTTTAAAACAATATCGTCAAGTTCAGGATGTTTAACACATACAGTAGACGAACACTTAGCTACTGAATCCGTAACACGAAGACCCAGGTGCGGTCTCAGAGACCACTAGCACGAAAGAAGCAGCAATAGTACAGGTGAACGTCACATTCAAGTATCTACGGAAGAAGGAAACCACGGCAGCCTTGGAAAGAACAAACAGATAAGGCTGTAATCTCGCACCACACCTCTATGCATTAGGAAGAGAGCAATAATAAACGCTAGCGGTCTGTGAGACTGCACCTGCGACGTTAAGGAATCTGGAGCACCTTACTGACTGTCTTAAGCACGGCTTTAAACGGGCCACCTTCCACAAAAATAAGAATTATACACTCCTGGAAATGGAAAAAAGAACACACTGACACCGGTGTGTCAGACCCACCATACTTGCTCCGGACACTGCGAGAGGGCTGTACAAGCAATGATCACACGCACGGCACAGCGGACACACCAGGAACCGCGGTGTTGGCCGTCGAATGGCGCTAGCTGCGCAGCATTTGTGCACCGCCGCCGTCAGTGTCAGCCAGTTTGCCGTGGCATACGGAGCTCCATCGCAGTCTTTAACACTGGTAGCATGCCGCGACAGCGTGGACGTGAACCGTATGTGCAGTTGACGGACTTTGAGCGAGGGCGTATAGTGGGCATGCGGGAGGCCGGGTGGACGTACCGCCGAATTGCTCAACACGTGGGGCGTGAGGTGTCCACAGTACATCGATGTTGTCGCCAGTGGTCGGCGGAAGGTGCACGTGCCCGTCGACCTGGGACCGGACCGCAGCGACGCACGGATGCACGCCAAGACCGTAGGATCCTACGCAGTGCCGTAGGGGACCGCACCGCCACTTCCCAGCAAATTAGGGACACTGTTGCTCCTGGGGTATCGGCGAGGACCATTCGCAACCGTCTCCATGAAGCTGGGCTACGGTCCCGCACACCGTTAGGCCGTCTTCCGCTCACGCCCCAACATCGTGCAGCCCGCCTCCAGTGGTGTCGCGACAGGCGTGAATGGAGGGACGAATGGAGACGTGTCGTCTTCAGCGATGAGAGTCGCTTCTGCCTTGGTGCCATTGATGGTCGTATGCTTGTTTGGCGCCGTGCAGGTGAGCGCCACAATCAGGACTGCATACGACCGAGGCACACAGGGCCAACACCCGGCATCATGGTGTGGGGAGCGATCTCCTACACTGGCCGTACACCACTGGTGATCGTCGAGGGGACACTGAATAGTGCACGGTACATCCAAACCGTCATCGAACCCATCGTTCTACCATTCCTAGACCGGCAAGGGAACTTGCTGTTCCAACAGGACAATGCACGTCCGCATGTATCCCGTGCCACCCAACGTGCTCTAGAAGGTGTAAGTCAACTACCCTGGCCAGCAAGATCTCCGGATCTGTCCCCCATTGAGCATGTTTGGGACTGGATGAAGCGTCGTCTCACGCGGTCTGCACGTCCAGCACGAACGCTGGTCCAACTGAGGCGCCAGGTGGAAATGGCATGGCAAGCCGTTCCACAGGACTACATCCAGCATCTCTACGATCGTCTCCATGGGAGAATAGCAGCCTGCATTGCTGCGAAAGGTGGATATACACTGTACTAGTGCCGACATTGTGCATGCTCTGTTGCCTGTGTCTATGTGCCTATGGTTCTGTCAGTGTGATCATGTGATGTATCTGACCCCAGGAATGTGCCAATAAAGTTTCCCCTTCCTGGGACAATGAATTCACGGTGTTCTTATTTCAATTTCCAGGAGTGTAGTTTAAGTAAACACTTTTTTTTCCTCAATACGAAAGTTTTATAAGTGAAACACAGGTCGGTGAAACAAGTATACAGCTTTGAACACCATTATTCTTACGTACAGTGGTAACAATCACGAGTTATAAAACGAAACATTTTTGTACCAGTTCAGATGAGATATACAGATTATTGAGAGTATAGTTGTGTTGTCGAGCTGGAAAGTCGGTTGTACAAAAAGTAGTGAGAACGATGGATTACAATTACATGAAGGCTTTCCTACCAGTTAAGGAATAATTACAAGTTGTTAAAGGTAAAATTGTGTTGTGTGAAGGAAATTATCAGTGTACTTGGTATTATGTATTTTTTGTGGAGAATTTCTTTTCATGATTAGCTGTGGAGTAATGAAGGTTGTTTACAAGTAGTGTTATTTATGAAGTGACTTTGGAGCATTTCTCATGTAAGGATTGACTAATAAAACGAGCAGCGAGTATTTACTGTTGGCTATTTACGAGATGTGAGGATATTATGTAATATAAAGTTGTTATGACGATGATACAGTACAGATAAACGTGTTGAAGTTATTAGTGATCGTTGATGATGAACAGTTATACGGCTAGTAGCAAACCCGAGATCTCAGATAGTAACACCAGTATGATATAAGTCATCACTATTGTTTTTAATATGATTTTTTGGGTCATCAGGTACAGCTGGTATGTCATATATCTCTGATATTTTTTTGGCTGCATATGGCATGCGATGGCATTATCCTTCTGAAGTATGTACTGTTTTCTTTTGTAACTAGCTACACACTTTTTTTTCTTCAGGTCAGATTATGACAGACATGACGATATACATAGGTATTAAAACGAATTGGGCTACTGTTCATATAATCCAGATCTGTGAGACTTAGTTGCTCTTAGGATGCACTGTTGAATGACAAGTTTTCATGGAGACACTAGCGATAAATGGAAAACACGAACGAGAAGACTACTGACTGAAATATAGATGTGTTTTGTGGTAAATGAGTATTCTCATGAATAAAATGTTACTACTCCATAATACGTTTTTGAATTTTAGCACTAATTAATTAATTTTCTGGTCATAGCTTAAAAATAATCTTGTTGCATAATTTGACTACTGCTTATCATCACTACTGCCTTATGCGAGGTCATCCATTACACAATTATTGGTTCTCCAATCAAATTTAGATTATGATACCTGATATCTCACATTTTGTGGTGAAATACTTTGCTTTAGTTGCTGCATTACTTTTAAGATAGAACTTTTGTGTGTAACTTGTCGCAGACTAAGAATATGTACATAATTTTTTTACTGTTTTACCATAGTAATTTTAGGATAAGATGCTTTGATGCATTGCCTTTCTCATGAAATATTTGTCACGCTCATATGTGTATGGTAATCAGTTTGGCTGCATTAATTTTCTGATGAAATATTTTTGTGAATGTGTGCATAAAATGGCGTTTACGGTTTCATGAGAGTGCACTGTTGGAGGTTATAAATAAGGTACAGGTCATGACTAATAACAGTATTTTTTAAAAAATGGGTATAGGAAGATAGTAAGCTGAAAATATAGTATGTGCGCCTTGAAATGAGAAACAAATGACTACTAAGAAATTGAATTAATAAAATGAGTGGGTAGACACATCGAATGAAATTGTATATATACTGTGGTTGAAGAAAGATGTTGATTGTAATTTGGAAATAAAAATGAGTATAGGCAAGTTGAAGAACGATTATCTTATGTGGTTACGATGATACGATACGAAATATTTGAAGGAAATTTGAATATTAGGGTTTTTTGCAGATAAAATAACATGATGTTTTTGGCAGTTAAATTGACATGAAACGTATTATGTGAATATGACGTTTTTGGCAAGTAAATTACAGATAAAGATATTATGAGACTTCAGTGGAAGTATAATATGCAGTTACGCAGTTATTTCACATATTTGCTAGGAATAAGGTCATTTCTTAGAGAGACAACACTGCACGTGCATTTCAGATTTTTGTAATGTATTGCAACAACAACAAATTCAATGAAGTTGCCAGGGAATTACCTAATTTTGCACATACTTAAAGGAAATAGTAGCACTGTCTGCGAAGGCATCTGCGAAATTTCAACTTGACAAATGAAATGTTAGTGGAGAACGACTTTCCTGAGTCTACACATATTTGATTCACATTTACTACCAATCCTGATAGGGTTCTGAGTAATGGGCAGTGAGTTGCCTTCCTGAGTCTACCTCCGATGTAACTTCATCAATGCTGCAAGAAATGCGTCAATATTTTGCTAGTTGTATTCCCTTTCTTAGCCATAGGATTACTGACAAGAGGCTTTAAACAGTATCATCTTTGGTGCTACGTAATGCAACACTTGACCTTCAACTATATTCCCATACTGGCCACAATATTAATGATATGAGACGTTAAAGCAAATCTTTCATCGTTGTAAGTGACGCAATATTGACCTACAATCTACTGAATTCGACAAATAGTGTGTGTGCCTCTTCCTTGTGCAAATACAATCTTCATATGTAAAACTCAAATCAGAGTATATTCTTGTACATTTTGTAGCCTGATTCCTAGTACTTGTAATGTTACTTGCAATTGTAAGTTATTGTACGCACTTTTTTCTAATTTTTTTTAAACAATTCGTTCTCCTTGCCATACCACAGTTAAGACAGCCTGTATGAATTTTTTCTGGGACAGGGGATAATGTAAGTTTCTCATATGTTTCTGCCATTGTAAGTAACTCACCTTTATTCTACTGGGAGAAAGATGAGGGAGCGCATTGCACAAGTGGTGAATAAGATCCTTGACTCTGTGTTTATTTTCACCTGTGTGTCACTTGCTAGTCAATCAGTTTTCGTAGCACTGGGGCAATGTTATTTGAGGCGTCGTAGCGAGCAGTTGAATTGTTCAGAGAACGGAACCTGTTATATATGAATCTGGAAGAAGCTGTCTGGAATACTTTATTATGGAGGTAAAAACTTGTTTATAAAGCTATTTCGTTCTTTGTGTTAATCGAGAAGATTCTTGGAGGAATTTTTAAAGGTAACCTATGCATGAGCAAGAGAAAGATTTTTGTCAGAACTATTAACTGAAAGAAATCTTTGAACCTCAGATAACTAATAACATTTATGATCAGGGTTAATTTGCCTCTTTGTTCTCATTACGTCAGAAATTGTGCAAATGATTGAAATGTCTGTAATTTTTGTATTGAGAGAATTTCACTATTGTTAGAGTTTTCTTATGTTGGATATCCTTTTAGTGAGTAATCGGAGTTTAAGTTTTCAAGTAAAACCCACCTCCATCACTTTTAGTAAAATTTTGAGTATTTTTTGGTGTGTGCGTTGCACATTACCTCACACACAGCAACGGACAGTTTCTGACAAGAAAAGAGAATAGATAATTTTTCTGTAGCCGTTGCATCAGCTAATTTGTGTCTGCATTCGAGAAAGTCAGTACATCACACAGAAAATAGCACGCTGAGCAAGACGCAGGTCTCACCTTACATCCTTCTGAGGCAACTGTACATATTCTGGATCGTCAGGTGTTGCGCTATGCAAGCAGATTTATTTTCAGTGAACAGTGTTAATAATATCACACAGTTATTTTTTTCTGAGTAGAGCAGTAATTTATTTTGGTGGTTACCCCAAGGCAAACATTGCGCTTCATATAAAGCAACTTTCATAACGTATTTCGGTATTGATTTTCACTTATCCAGTTTTCACTGAATACAAAATTAGTTTATTTTGGCAGTAAATTAGATTCATTTACGTTATTTGAAATTCTGCATTTTATTAACTTCAAAGTTTTGTTTCACAATACTGTCCACATGCGCAATACAGGGGCAATGAACAGACGGTATTCTTCAGCCGTTGAACACCATATATAACGTACACGTTACACGAGGAGCAACTTACGGTAAAGAAAATTTTCGCTATTCACACATACAGACTTTTTTTTTTTTGTAGAAAGCTTAGAATCTATTTTGTGCCAATAATCTCCTTATATATAATGCCAGGAAACAAACTTGATATTCTGGTCATATTGCGCAGGGATGCGAGCTCAACCTGCCGTCGCGGGTGGGCACAGGTAAAGTAAGTGTGCAGTTGGACCAGAGTACGGCATGTCTGATAGCAATAATATTGCACATACAGAAAGAATGTAAGAAGTAACTGGGTGTAAGCGCTACTCTGAGAAGAATAAATTGGCACAAGAGAGGAAATCGTGGTGTGCCTCAGTAAACGAGTCAGAAGAGATATCCAAGGAAAACAATCGAAACCGTTGCCATGTAAGATATCTGGGCAGTCTGAATACTCAGAACGTTATAATGGCAAACATTCAGCAAATAATTCCATTTGTGAGACGAAGAATAGGAGCAGACGAATTACATACACTGTCTGAAAAAAAAATTATACACCATTTTAGAGGTTTATAATTCATTCAAGATTTATTGTTGCAACAGTGCAAATAGAGTGCATGATATTATTACATTTGCAGGTCAACTTCATAAAAGGTTCTGATGTACCAGCTAAGCATCGATGCTGAAACACTAATATGGGTTGTTCAAAAAGTCTCTCCGCAGTGCCGTATGATTGTTAGCCGCGTGTGCCGTATGCCTCAGTGAATGTATCGAAATGAAACTCAGTGAAATACATTGAAAGGGTACAGTACCGCCCAACATTGAAAATAGGTACGAAATTCTTGTCAGAACAACACATTTTTTGTGTAAAAGTAACTCAATTTCAATTAATACAGCGAAGCCGGATACCAGTGTGGGAAAGAATGACAATTTATTTATTTAATTGATCACATGTGCACTCCCTCAAAATAAATCCCTACATCCAGTTTGGTGAGATCTGTGAAATGAATGAATGTATGGTCGTCTGCTAACCACAGATAGTGAATCGGAATATATGATCATCTTTGAGTCGATCCTTTGGCTACCTTTGGTGGGACCAAAGAGATGGAAGTTACCAGAGCTTTGAGCGTCTGAAAGGTGGCTGACCAATAAGGTAGCAAGGTGCTTCTCCCACTTCGACAGAGGTGCGAGAGAACCGGAATACGGCCATGTTTTCGGCACTCTGGCGCTGAACCTTCTGCTGTAAAGACCTGTTTTTTTGTTGTGCTCCGTAATGAAAGTGTGGAGGCATGGTATGGATGTGGAATATTTAAGAGTAGTTAGAACTAATCATTTCTCTTTCCCAGGAACTTTTGTGGGGAAAATTACAAAGTGAGGCAGGTAATTTTAAGGGGATTGTAGTAAACCAACGGTCACAATGAGCCCACGTGTAGTTATAAGTTGAGATACTAGCGTGTGTACAATAAGCTGAAATATTTAAGAATTAATAGCGTGTGTACAATAAGCTGAAATATTTAAGAATTAATAGCGTGTGTACAATAGGCTGAAATATTTAAAGAAATAGCGTGTGTATCATAAGTTGAAGTATTTAAGAAATATCAGCGTGTGTATCATAAGTTGAAGTATTTAAGAAATATCATTCCGTGTGACGCTAAATTTAAACTCTGAGAGAGAATCAAGGTGAGTCGGCCGTTTTTCCAGCAACGCCACTTGGCTTGCATTGCACAGGAAGACGTGCGTTTATCTCCAGAGTTCACAGTAGGAAAGTAGAATTACAAAGTGGGGCAGTGTCGTGTGAAACTGGGATAGATATTGATTGAAGTGGGAAAGCGGAAAGTGATGATGTTGTAACAGTTCTCTGTGTTGTATTTCATATTGTTGTGTTGTATATGTCATGTAATTTGGGTATGTGTGTTTTGCATGGGGGTAGCAAGGTAGTTTCGAAAGATTTGTGGGTATGCCTGTTCCTTCTGTATCGCTCGATCTGGAGGAAAGTTTCGTGAGGATGATTGTGAGAGGCGAAGTGTGAGGTATAATAAAAGATCCACCATCCGATCCAGGGAGTGCACTGTTGCGGTAAATAGATTACGAGACCATAGTATAGAGATTCACTAACGTAAAGCCATGCCCACTGGGCGGAATTTCTCATGTGATTTTGTTGTAGGTTGTAGAATTTGTGTGTTTAGGAATAAATCAGATAGTGAATAGAAAGAGATTGGTGGCCTTTTTCATTAAATTGTATGTTGTCATAATGTCCCGAATTTATATAAAAGCCGTTAAATCAAAGACAAAAAGTAAATGTGGTATTGCCAGTGCGTAGTGTGCAGTCAGAGTTCTATAAATCACTGATAGTCAGATGCGTGTTTCCGTTGCGTATTATTCATGCAGGAGGATAATTGGTAACTAAATAGTAAGATACGAGAATTCATGTTGCTCGATAAACTAAGGAAGAATCCACTCGCTTGGCAATCCACTCATCTTGCAGGCCTGACTGCTTGATGCCACAGTATGAGAAAGGCAAGTGGGTGCCTCTCAACATGTTATTAGTTTATTGAATATTCATTTTTACTTACAAATTTTCACATTAAAGTGTCCCCCCCCCCTTTTGTTGAATACACAATTCAGCTCGTCTAATCATATTTCCACACACAAGTTGTAACATTTCTTCTGTAACAGAAACAGTGAAAGTGGATATTGCAGTTTTCAATTCATCGATGAATTTTAGACGTTGCTTTCGCTGCATCCCAGAAGAAAAAGTCACGTGTTGTTAGATCAGGCGATCGTGGAGGTCCTGTGAAATTATGCTATCACCAAAAACATCAGCAAGCAGTGGCATTGAAACGCGAGCTGTACGCGCGGTTGCACCATCGTTTTGAAAATAACCGTTCAGTATTTCACTTAACACATGTTATCCTATGAATGGGTACAGAATATCACTGCAGTATCGTTATGAGTTTATTATTTCGTTATAAAATATGGAACCCACAATCGGACGTTTAGAAATTGCAATCCAGACTCCTATTTTGACGGTATGAAGTGGTTCCTCATGAATACACAATGGATTTTCAGTACTCCACATACGAGAATTTTGCGAGTTCATGTACCCGGATAAATGAAACCACGCCTCGTCAGTGAAAAAGTTTCATTAAGGATATCCCTTCCATTTTGTTGAAAGAATTTTTAAACCATTGACAATAATGGAGTCTTTTGCCGTGATCAGTATTTTTCATTCAGTTCCTGCACGACTGTCTCTTTGTATGGGAAAAGTTCAAATTTTTTCCTTACAACTGTGTGGGCCGTTCCGACACTAACATCGATTTCCTGTGCGAGTTTTCTTACTGACTAGTTCGGACTCATGGATATTTTATCGGAAATATCGCGTAGTTTATCCTCAGAAGAAACGCTAGGACGACCACTTCTCGTTGCATCTGTCACTGGACCCGTACTTGGAAATTTGTTGATCAAATCTCGCACAGTATTGCTACGTGGGAGTGCTGTCTCCAGGAAAACTGAATTAAATGTTTGACGAACTGAAACCGTGTATTTACCGCCAGCTTTGAACACTTTTTCGACAAAAAACACACTTTGTTCAATGGTTAGAATTTTAACAGTGACAAAAACGAAGCAAACGAACAAAGGAACTGAACTTAAACGTTCAAGTCAACACGTAACGACACACATACCAACGATACTACTGCCGCTGGCTGAGATAAACGAAACAGTGGATAGTTGGGAGAGTCCACTAGAAGGGAAGTAACCCAGGCAGGCTAACAATCATACGGCACGCGCGGCTAACAGTCATACGGCACTGCGGAGAGACTTTCTGAACACCCCGTGTAAGGACGTGGTCTACCGTCCAGGGACGGAAATGCAGGCACTGACTCTGGCAACCAGTCGATCGTACAGATGGCGAATACTGTCCTGAAATACGTTACATCTACATCTACATCCATACTCCGCAAGCCACCAGACGGTGTGTGGCGGAGGGTACCTTCAGTACCTCTATCGGTTCTCCCTTCTATTCCAGTCTCGTATTGTTCGTGGAAAGAAGGATTGTCGGTATGCCTCTGTGTGGGCTCTAATCTCTCTGATTTTATCCTCATGGTCTCTTCGCGAGATATACGTAGGAGGGAGCAATATACTGCTTGACTCTTCGGTGAAGGTATGTTCTCGAAACTTTGACAAAAGCCCGTACCGAGCTACTGAGCGTCTCTCCTGCAGAGTCTTCCACTGGAGTTTATCTATCATCTCCGTAACGCTTTCGCGATTACTAAATGATCCTGTAACGAAGCGCGCTGCTCTCCGTTGGATCTTCTCTATGTCTTGTATCAACCCTATCTGGTACGGATCCCACACTGCTGAGCAGTATTCAAGCAGTGGGCGAACAAGCGTACTGTAACCTACTTCCTTTGTTTTCGGATTGCATTTCCTTAGGATTCTTCCAATGAATCTCAGTCTGGCATCTGCTTTACCGACGATCAACATTATATGATCATTCCATTTTAAATCACTCCTAATGCGTACTCCCAGATAATTTATGGTATTAACTGCTTCCAGTTGCTGACCTGCTATTTTGTAGCTAAATGATAAAGGATCTATCTTTCTGTGTATTCGCAGCACATTACACTTGTCTACATTGAGATTCAATTGCCATTCCCTGCACCATGCGTCAATTCGCTGCAGATCCTCCTGCATTTCAGTACAATTTTCCATTGTTACAACCTCTCGATACACCACAGCATCATCTGCAAAAAGCCTCAGTGAACTTCCGATGTCATCCACCAGGTCATTTATGTATATTGTGAACAGCAACGGGCCTATGACACTCCCCTGCGGCACACCTGAAATCACTCTTACTTCGGAAGACTTCTCTCCATTGAGAATAACATGCTGCGTCCTGTTATCTAGGAACTCCTCAATCCAATCACACAATTGGTCTGATAGTCCATATGCTCTTACTTTGTTCATTAAACGACTGTGGGGAACTGTATCGAACGCCTTGCGGAAGTCAAGAAACACGGCATCTACCTGTGAACCCGTGTCTATGGCCCTCTGCTCGATGTGTTCACATATTTCTGTAAGAGGTTTTGGTTGACGAGTCGGACAAGTCACTTCTCGTCCCATCGTATCACGCACGTGCTCGGTTGGGGACAAGTCCAAAGATGGTGCTGGCCAGGGAGGTGGCTTCACATCTTGCAGAGCACGTTGAGTTTCACGGGCAGTCTGTGGGCGAGCATTATCCTTTTGGGACAACACATGACCTCCCAATTGCTATAAACTGCCTGTATTATACTTAATATACAAATAGAAATAAGATGTCAGATCACCTGAAGTTTGTTCTTGTAGTAATTTATTTAGTTATTTTATTTTGTGCTCTCATGTTATCGCCAGTCTGATTAAAATATTTGCCCTTATATCGACTTTAATACTTGTAAAGAAGAACAAACTACATCTCTGTCAAGATCTTTGTTACAAGCAACAGTTGTAAAGCGCATGCTGGATGCTGGAAAAGTCTCGCTGTCAAAGTATAAAGTAATATAGTTTGTCTGGAAGTGTGTGTAGTGATATAACAACTGGACATCAAAATTGAGGCAGACAGATGGTCACTAAGCGAAAAAAGCCGCCTATACCGTCGCAGAAAGTAAAAAACTAAATGTACATCCATATCAACAGATTAGCTATAGTCATGGGGATACATTAAAGTGTGTTCTATCTTTTTGTCATAGAGCCAGCACCCAGCATTATGCTAGCAATAATGATGTAACTTCCTGAAACCATCTGAAGATGAACCTAAAAAGGTTCGAAAACCGGTTCATGGAATAAAACCTAATTATTCAAAAAAGTGACTGGTTGCAGTTTAGTATAACTTATTTACATTCAGTATACAGTCACGGTTCTAAAATATCCGTAATGGATAAGCATAATCTTTTTTTCTGCAATGTATATGGATGCAACTACTGAAAACTTTGCTAAGGCAGAGATTCCCCTTGCATCAGACATTTTAGTTCTAAGCTTCATGAGAGACACTGGGTTGCCAGGACCGCTCTTCAGCTTACGGTCACACGTTGCCCAGCACCGTGTCGCCATTGCCGTTATACATCAAGCTCTAGCCGAGACTGCAGTCGCCTGAGAGAGGTCCAACTGACACCTCCTCGCAAACATCTGCGTTGCCGTCATCCCCACAATCACCCGGGAAAGATTCGAGCTTAAACACTTTCGCCATCGATCCCCTATCGATGCTCCTTTTGCATCAGAGTAACGGTAACGAAGTCATAGGTGAAACGAGACTGCGAGTCGTCTTTCATGATATTCGTATATTATTTTTCTCTTATTTTATTTAAGATAAATATATTGTTTCATGAATGTGTTTTGTGAAGCATAACAGAAATCAACCAGCCGTAGTGAAAATCGGAATATCTTACGCAATAAAGTCATTATAATGTACTCTGTTTCGTGTCACACTCAGGTGCAATTAACCTCA
Source organism: Schistocerca nitens (assembly GCF_023898315.1). NCBI lineage: Eukaryota > Metazoa > Arthropoda > Insecta > Orthoptera > Acrididae > Schistocerca > Schistocerca nitens. Next base: position 23,774,202 of record NC_064615.1, on the reverse strand, counting down.
TTCAGAGCTTAAACCTGTTTCTAATGCAGATTAGTTTCAAGTTTAATAAAAATCTCCATCAATTACTACGTGGTCCACCATTCTTGGGAAGGATGGGTGGGGTGGGTTGTGGTTCTTAGGACAAGCACTAGTGAGACACAGGTAGATCTCAATCGAATCTTGCCTTTACATCTACATCTTACTCCACAAGCAACCTAACGGCGTGTGGCGGAGGGTGCTTCCGGTACCAATAATCGATCCCCCGTACACTGTTACACTCCCGAAAGGCGCGTTCGAAGAATGATTGTCGGTAATTGTGTGTACTTGCCATAATTCCTCGAATTTTCTTATTGTAATCATATCCCACCGCGGGAAAAAGAATAAGAACAGCCGGCCGCTGCTGCCGACCGGTTCTAGGCGCTTCAGTCCGGGATCACGCTGCTGCTACGGTCGCAGGTTCGAATCCTGCTTCGGGCATGGATGTGTGTGATGTGCTTAGGTTAGTTAGGTTTAAGTAGTTCTAAGTCTAGGGAACTGATGACCTCCGATGTGAAGTCCCATAGTGCTTAGAGTCATTTGCACCTATCCTACAACCACAGAATCAGATTATCTGTCACTCCGTTTTGAAAAAAAAAATTAAGCTACCTTATCTTGAAACTTCTGAGTAAAAGTGAAACGACTGTCTCTTTACTTATTTCTATCACTTCAACACTGGCCTACGGAATTTTCCCTGACAAAGAAAACTCAAACTTAACCTATTCATTTGCAGGGTGTTTCAAAAAAGACCGGTATATTTGAAACGGCAATAAAAACTAAACGAGCAGCGATAAAAATACACCGTTTGTTGCAATATGCTTGGGACAACAGTACATTTTCAGGCGGACAAACTTTCGAAATTACAGTAGTTACAATTTTCAACAACAGATGGCGCTGCAAGTGATGTGAAAGATATAGAAGACAACGCAGTCTGTGGGTTCGCCATTCTGTACGTCGTCTTTCTGCTGTAAGCGTGTGCTGTTCACAACGTGCAAGTGTGCTGTAGACAACATGGTTTATTTCTTAGAACAGAGGATTTTTCTGGTGTTGGAATTCCACCGCCTAGAACACAGTGTTGTTGCAACAAGACGAAGTTTTCAACGGAGGTTTAATGTAACCAAAGGACCGAAAAGCGATACAATAAAGGATCTGTTTGAAAAATATCAACGGACTGGGAACGTGACGGATCAACGTGCTGGAAAGGTAGGGCGACCGCGTACGGCAACCACAGAGGGCAACGCGCAGCTAGTGCAGCAGGTGATCCAACAGCGGCCTCGGGTTTCCGTTCGCCGTGTTGCAGCTGCGGTCCAAATGACGCCAACGTCCACGTATTGTCTCATGCGCCAGAGTTTACACCTCTATCCATACAAAATTCAAACGCGGCAACCCCTCAGCGCCGCTACCATTGCTGCACGAGAGACATTCGCTAACGATATAGTGCACAGGATTGATGACGGCGATATGCATGTGGGCAGCATTTGGTTTACTGACGAAGCTTATTTTTACCTGGACGGCTTCGTCAATAAACAGAACTGGCGCATATGGGGAACCGAAAAGCCCCATGTTGCAGTCCCATCGTCCCTGCATCCTCAAAAAGTACTGGTCTGGGCCGCCATGTCTTCCAAAGGAATCATTGGCCCATTTTTCAGATCCGAAACGATTACTGCATCACGCTATCTGGACATTCTTCGTGAATTTGTGGCGGTACAAACTGCCTTAGACGACACTGCGAACACCTCGTGGTTTATGCAAGATGGTGCCCGGCCACATCGCACGGCCGACCTCTTTAATTTCCTGAATGAATATTTCGATGATCGTGTGATTGCTTTGGGCTATCCGAAACATACAGGAGGCGGCGTGGATTGGCCTCCCTATTCGCCAGACATGAACCCCTGTGACTTCTTTCTGTGGGGACACTTGAAAGACCAGGTGTACCGCCAGAATCCAGAAACAATTGAACAGCTGAAGCAGTACATCTCATCTGCATGTGAAGCCATTCCGCCAGACACGTTGTCAAAGGTTTCGGGTAATTTCATTCAGAGACTACGCCATATTATTGATACGCATGGTGGATATGGGGAAAATATCGTACTATAGAGTTTCCCAGACCGCAGCGCCATCTGTTGTTGAAAATTGTAACTACTGTAATTTCGAAAGTTTGTCCGCCTAAAAATGTACTGTTGTCCCAAGCATATTGCAACAAACGGTGTATTTCTATCGCTGCTCGTTTAGTTTTTATTGCCGTTTCAAATATACCGGTCATTTTTGAAACACCCTGTATTATCCACAATATATAAGCCCAACGCAATCTGACTGCTATACAGTGACAACATCGCTTCAAATAATTAATACAAAGGAATGGCCCTGAACTGCATGAAATCCTAACAATAACCCATACTTTTTCATAAGTCACCTAAATCACAGAAAATCTTCATAACACGAAATACAACAATTACAGCACGCAGCAAATACAGCCAGCTAAACCAAAAGATTCTAACTTCTATGGACTTTAACTGCTAGGAGGCATATAGTTAGCAAAAGAAAGATTTTGTTGAAGAGCAAATAATGTATTTCGAAGATTTTACCTTATTCAAGTGGCATCCAGTTCCAAAAATTACATAGTTGTTAATAATTCCACTATCCAAACATTACCAACTACATCCATCCTCATTTTACAATGCATGTCCCGTCAACAATGAGTCTCCATTAAGTAAATCATGTAGAAACCCTTCTCCATCGGCTCGCTAACTGCTAGTCCGTCCAACCACAGAATCTCTTGCCGGGGGAGCAGAGCGCTTTCAGCGACATTAATACAGTCTACAGAGCTACCAACATACAAACATACAAACAGACTACTTACAGTTTTAACGGTCGAATATCGCACAAAATCAGAGTACAGTCTTTCCTAATGAGAATCGATTCTCATCCACGCCCTTCCTCTCAGAAATGTTAATGGGATATGCAAGGAAGTTCGTGTGAAGTTCCTAAGAAAAGCAGGAACTACCACACCGAGACTTCACATCACACTTCAAAGCATCTTCGGATACCTCAGCGGGTAAGAATGTCGCTCTACAAATTTAAATATGTAAGTTAGATTCGCGATCCAGCTTAAAATTTTTAAGTACCTGTACGTTTCACGGTCAACTTTTTTTTTACTTTTTTGTTGCATACTGTTTATCGGTTTCTTCTACACACAGGTTTTTTTGAGCCGTGGAAGAGAGTCACGGAGGTGCTGGGAAACCTGGAACGACAGACGCGAATATATATATACGTCAGCAATGCCGCCAAAGCCTAGTTACAAAACTTCAAGAACCATTATTAAATTAGGATCTAGGAATATACCACAACCCCTGCCGTATCTCTTACGCATGGATACGCAAGCCTGTATTTGATTAATTACAGTGCTTACTGATGCATCGAACAATCACTTTTCCCGCAGTTGATACGCTAATGGAAAGGAAAAAACCACTAGTAAGTAGTATGCTGCCCTCTGCCATGCAGTTAACAGTGATTGTGAAAGTATGTGTGTAAATTTACATCAGTGTTTTCTTCCTCTGGCAAATTACGTTTCCAGTTATTGGGCATGCTGCTTACTTCCGAATGCGCTGATTACTACAATATCGAAATTATATGTGGCGGAAAGCCGGCCGAAGTGGCCGAGCGGTTCTAGGCGCTACGGTATGGAACCGCGCGACCGCTACGGTCGCAGCTTCGAATCCTGCCTCGGGCATCGATGGGTGTGATGTTCTTACGTTAGTTAGGTTTAAGTAGTTCTAAGTTCTAGGGGACTGATGACCTCAGCAGTTGAGTCCCATAGTGCTCAGAGCCATTTGAACCATTTTTTGTGGCGGAAAATACACACATCAAAAAAGTTCCCAGAACTCCTAAAGATAAACGTTGACTGTGTATATTGTATCACAGACACAGTCACATTGACTGTTCCGAGATGTCACTAAACCCGCCCAAAAATTTAAAACAACCATGCATGAGCCTATTAGACGGAGGGGATCTGACAGCCGATCTGTTCTCGTCATTCTACTAGGAAGGAGGTACAGGGCTCGTGTTGTCTGTAACTCAGCCGTGCCTAGACGGTCAATACCGCGGTGCGATAGCGTCCGCATTGTTACTTTGGGCCAGAAAGGGCTCTCAACAAGGGAAGTGTCCAGGGGCCTCGTAGTAAACCAAAGTGATGTTCGGAATTGGAGGAGATACAGAGAGACAGGAACTGTCGAAGACATGCTTCGCTCAGGCGTCTCAGGTCCACTACTGCAGTGGACGACCGCTACCTACAGATTACGGCTTGGAGGAACCCTGACAGCAAGACCACCATTTTGAATAATGCTTTCCGCGCAGCCACAGGAGGTCGTGTTACGACTCGAACTGTGCGCTTAGGCTGCATGATGCGCAGCTTCACTCCCGACGTCCATGGCGAGGTGCATCTTTGCAACCACGACACCACGCAGTGTGGTACAGATGGGCCCAACAACATGCCGAATGGACCGCTCAGGATTGGCATCACGTACTCTTCGGCGATGAGTGTCATATATGCCTTCAACCAGACAATCGTCGGAGACGTGTTTGGAGACAACCCGGTTAGGCTGAACGCCTTAGAACATTGTCCAGCGGGTGCAGCACGGTGGAGGTTCCTTGCTGTTTTGGGATGGCATTGTGTGGAGTCGACGTACGCCACTGGTGGTCATGGCAGGCGCCGTAACGGCCATATCATATGTAAATGCCATCCTCCTTGCGATAGTGCAATCATATCGGCAGCATATTGGCGACGCATTCGTCTCCATGGACGGCAATTCGCGCCCCCATCGTGTACGTCTTGTGAATGACTTCCTTCAGGATAACGACATCGCTCGACTAGAGTGGCCAGCATGTTATCCAGACATGAACCCTATCGAGCATGCCTGGGATAGATTGAAAAGGGCTGTTTATGGACGATGTGACCCACCACCCACTCTGAAGGACCTACGCTGAATCGCCGTTGACGAGTGGGACAATCTGGACCAACAGTGCCTTGATGAACTTGTGCATAGTATATAACGACAAATACAGGCATGCATCAACACAAGAGGACATGGTACTGGATATTAGAGGTACCGGTGTGTACATCAATCTGGACAACCACCTCTAAAGGTCTCGCTGTATGATGGTACAACATCCCATGTGAGGTTTTCATGAGCAATAAAGAGGTCGGAAATGATGTTTAAGTTGATCTTTATTCCAATTTCCTGCACAGGTTCCGAAACTCTCGGAACCGAGGAGACGCTAAACTTTTTTTGATGTGTGTATTACAGAAATTTTCTGTAAATTATCCTCTACAGTTTGGAGACCATGAACACGTTGCCGCGTCAGCAACCACAGACTGGTATTGTAGAATATACACTCCTGGAAATGGAAAAAAGAACACATTGACACCGGTGTGTCAGACCCACCATACTTGCTCCGGACACTGCGAGAGGGCTGTACAAGCAATGATCACACGCACGGCACAGCGGACACACCAGGAACCGCGGTGTTGGCCGTCGAATGGCGCTAGCTGCGCAGCATTTGTGCACCGCCGCCGTCAGTGTCAGCTAGTTTGCCGTGGCATACGGAGCTCCATCGCAGTCTTTAACACTGGTAGCATGCCGCGACAGCGTGGACGTGAACCGTATGTGCAGCTGACGGACTTTGAGCGAGGGCGTATAGTGGGCATGCGGGAGGCCGGGTGGACGTACCGCCGAATTGCTCAACACGTGGGGCGTGAGGTCTCCACAGTACATCGATGTTGTCGCCAGTGGTCGGCGGAAGGTGCACGTGCCCGTCGACCTGGGACCGGACCGCAGCGACGCACGGATGCACGCCAAGACCGTAGGATCCTACGCAGTGCCGTAGGGGACCGCACCGCCACTTCCCTGCAAATTAGGGACACTGTTGCTCCTGGGGTATCGGCGATGACCATTCGCAACCGTCTCCATGAAGCTGGGCTACGGTCCCGCACACCGTTAGGCCGTCTTCCGCTCACGCCCCAACATCGTGCAGCCCGCCTCCAGTGGTGTCGCGACAGGCGTGAATGGAGGGACGAATGGAGACGTGTCGTCTTCAGCGATGAGAGTCGCTTCTGCCTTGGTGCCAATGATGGTCGTATGCGTGTTTGGCGCCGTGCAGGTGAGCGCCACAATCAGGACTGCATACGACCGAGGCACACAGGGCCAACACCCGGCGTCATGGTGTGGGGAGCGATCTCCTACACTGGCCGTACACCACTGGTGATCGTCGAGGGGACACTGAATAGTGCACGGTACATCCAAACCGTCATCGAACCCATCGTTCTACCATTCCTAGACCGGCAAGGGAACTTGCTGTTCCAACAGGACAATGCACGTCCGCATGTATCCCGTGCCACCCAACGTGCTCTAGAAGGTGTAAGTCAACTACCCTGGCCAGCAAGATCTCCGGATCTGTCCCCCATTGAGCATGTTTGGGACTGGGGAAAGCGTCGTCTCACGCGGTCTGCACGTCCAGCACGAACGCTGGTCCAACTGAGGCGCCAGGTGGAAATGGCATGGCAAGCCGTTCCACAGGACTACATCCAGCATCTCTACGATCGTCTCCATGGGAGAATAGCAGCCTGCATTGCTGCGAAAGGTGGATATACACTGTACTAGTGCCGACATTGTGCGTGCTCTGTTGCCTGTGTCTATGTGCCTGTGGTTCTGTCAGTGTGATCATGTGATGTATCTGACCCCAGGAATGTGTCAATAAAGTTTCCCCTTCCTGGGACAATGAATTCACGGTGTTCTTATTTCAATTTCCAGGAGTGTATTATGAGGACTATCCGGAAAAGTAATGTCCAATCGGTCACTAAATCGAAACGACTGTGAAAATGAAAAATGTTTCATCTGTAACAGCCGGCCGGAGTGGCCGTGCGGTTCTAGGCGCTGCAGTCTGGATCCACGTGACCGCTACGGTCGCAGGTTCGAATCCTGCCTCGGGCATGGATGTGTGTGATGTCCTTAGGTTAGTTAGGTTTAAGTAGTTCTAAGTTCTAGGGGACTGATGACCACAGCAGTTAAGTCCCATAGTGCTCAGAGCCATTTCATCTGTAACAGTTAGCTACACCTTCGAGCTACTTCTCTAGACAGTCGCTGCTCTGATTTACACACCTGTCGAAGTATTGTACCAGCTTTACAATACCCTTAACATAGAAGGCAGCGGTCTGTGCTTTCCGCCAATTCTCACGGTGGCCTACAACTCGTTGTCAGTTACATAATGTTGTCTCCATAGCCCTCGGTTCATGTGACCAGAGACGAAACTCAGGGTAATATAATTGTGGGCTGTAGTGTGGAGTGATCAAACACTTCCCATCGAAAACGATGCAGGAGGATCTTCTTACCCGCGCAAAGAGCGGCCGAGGACTGTCATGAAGAGGAAACGGATGAGAGTTATGTGGGCTGCATGATATCAGGCGAAATCTCTCCCCAGGCCCTCATACCTGCTGGGAGACACTATTTTCTAGACAACTATATGCACTCGCTGTGCACTGAGAACTGAACAGAGCGACGTCACGCGACAGACGGGCATACTAGAAACACTGCCCAAACATCTGTGAAAAGCTTCATCGAATTTTCACTGTGGTTTCCATTTCACTCCCGATCGGACCTAACTTTACGAATGCCGTTCGTATTTTTAGTACTGTTTTAGACGACTGGCCTTCTTCTAGCATCCACACACGAGGCTTTTTTCGGAGATATTTAGTGTAAATCAAACGCTGCAGGCTTCGTTACGCTACCTGCAAGTTTAGCGGCAAGATTTGCCCTTCGAACAAGCACAGTATTACGTTTGGACCCTGGCGTTTGAATCCCGCACAGCTGGAAGTTCACGTCGCACGCAGGTTGACACAGGCCGCAGGACAAACAAAATTAACTACGTCAACCTGGGAAGCCCTTCGAGGCCGCCTAAGTTGGGCGCTGGGGCTTCATCCTCGCCAGTCCGGCACGACGCTGCCGCTTCGCTGACGTCGCGTCACAGGTCCTGCCACCTGAAGCGAAGCACAGAAACACACCGCCAGTATAAAATCGCGTCAAACGTTTTTTCGAACGCAAGAGAAGTTAGCTAAAATAGTGCGTATGATACGGTCTAAATAAAACGTTAAAACACAGCTCCAAACACATAATTTACATCCGAATCTACATTTTTACACAGCACAACGCTTCATCTACATCTACATCTACATCTACATGATTACTCTGCAATTCACATTTAAGTGCTTGGCAGAGGGTTCATCGAACCACAATCATACTATCTCTCTACCATTCCACTCCCGAACAGCGCGCGGGAAAAACGAACACCTAAACCCTTCTGTTCGAGCTCTGATTTCTCTTATTTTATTTTGATGATCATTCCTACCTATGTAGGTTGGGCTCAACAAAATATTTTCGCATTCGGAAGAGAAAGTTGGTGACTGAAATTTCGTAAATAGATCTCGCCGCGAAGAAAAACTTCTTTGCTTTAATGACTTCCATCCCAACTCGCGTATCACATCTGCCACACTCTCTCCCCTATTACGTGATAATACAAAACGAGCTGCCCTTTTTTGCACCCTTTCGATGTCCTCCGTCAATTCCACCTGGTAAGGATCCCACACCGCACAGCAATATTCTAACAGAGCACGAACGAGTGTAGTGTAAGCTGTCTCTTTAGTGGACTTGTTGCATCTTCTAAGTGTCCTGCCAATGAAACGCAACCTTTGGCTCGCCTTCCCCACAATATTATCTATGTGGTTTTTCCAACTGAAGTTGTTCGTATTTTTTACACCCAGGTACTTAGTTGAATTGACAGCCATGAGAATTTTACTATTTATCGAGTAATCGAATTCCAATGGATTTCTTTTGGAACTCATGTGGATCACCTCACACTTTTCGTTATTTAGCGCCAACTGCCACCTGCCACACCATACGGCAATCTTTTCTAAATCGCTTTGCAACTGATACTGGTCTTCGGATGACCTTACTAGACGGTAAATTACAGCATCATCTGCCAACAACCTAAGAGAACTGCTCAGATTGTCACCCAGGTCATTTATATAGATCAGGAACAGCAAAGGTCCCAGGACGCTTCCCTGTGGAACACCTAATATCACTTCAGTTTAACTCGATGATTTGCCGTCTATTACTACGAACTGCGACCTTCCTGACAGGAAATCACGAACCAGTCGCACAACGGAGACGATACCCCATAGGCCCAGAGCTTGATTAGAAGTCGCTTGTGAGGAACGGTTTCAAAAGATTTCCGGAAATCTAGAAATACGGAATCAACTTGAGATCCCCTGTCGATAGCGTCGATTACTTCGTGCGAATAAAGAGCTAGCTGCGTTGCACAAGAACGATGTTTTCTGAAACCATGCTGATTACGTATCAATAGATCGTTCCCTTCGAGGTGATTCATAATGTTTGAATATAGTATATGCTCCAAAACCATACTGCAAACCGACGTCAATGATATAGGTCTGTAGTTCGATGGATTACTCCTACCACCCTTCTTAAGCACTGGTGCGACCTGCGCAGTTTTCCAATCTGCAGGTACAGATCTATCGGCGAGCGAGCGGTTGTATATGATTGCTAAGTAGGGAGATATTGTATCAGCGTAATCTGAAAGGAACCTAATTGGGATACAATCTGGACCTGAAGACTTGCCCGTATCAAGCGATTTGAGTTGCTTCGCAACCCCTAAGGTATCTACTTCTAAGATACTCATGCTAGCTACTGTTCGTGCTTCAAATTCTGGAATATTCCATTCGTCTTCCCTGGTGAAGGAATTTCGGAAAACTGCGTTCAATAACTCCGCTTTAGCGGCAGAGTCGTCGGTAGCAGTACCATCGGCACTGTGCAGCGAAGGTATTGACTGCGTCTTGCCGCTTGTGTACTTTACATACGACCAGAATTTCTTCGGATTTTCTACCAAATTTCTAAACAATGTTTCGTTGTGGAACCTATTAAAGGCATCTCGCATTGACGTCCGTGCCAAATTTCGCGCGTCTGTAAATTTTAGCCAATCTTCGGGATTTCGCGTTCTTCTGAACTTCGCATGCTTTTTCCGTTGCCTCTGCAACAGCGTTCAAATGGTATTGAGCTTAGCTATAACGACCTTGTGATCACTAATCCCTGTATCAGTCATGATGCTCTCTATTAGCTCTGGATTGTTTGTGGCTAAGAGGTCAAGTGTGTTTTCGCAGCCATTTACAATTCACGTGGGTTCGTGGACTAACTGCTCGAAATAATTTTCGGAGAAAGCATTTAGGACAATCTCGGAAGATGTTTTCTGCCTACCACCGGTTTTGAACAAGTATTTTTGCCAACATATCGAGGGAAGGTTGAAGTCCCGACCAACTATAACCGTATGAGTGGGGTATTTATTTGTTACGAGACTCAAATGTTCTCTGAACTGTTCAGCAACTATATTCACGGTTTGTGGTGGTCGGTACTTTTAGTAATGTAATAATTTAATAATTTAATCCATTTCCTGTTCCATATGTGAATGAGGATGAAGAAAGTGTTGTGGACTGGCAAGACAGCCAATCCACAGTGACGGGTAGCCGAAAGGCACGCGTTTAAGCTCACGCAGGCTGGCGTGAGGTCTGGAACAGTTAAAGGAGTTATACTAGCAAGAAAAGTACGTAGCTGCTGGAATACTTAACTTTAATCCATAATTGGTGAACATCGGTCGGACGGTACATGCATCACAAGATAAATAGCAAATGATAATGGCGCCTTGCTAGGTCGTAGCAAATGACGTAGCTGAAGGCTATGCTAACTATCGTCTCGGCAAAAGGAGAGCGTATTTTGTCAGTGAACCATCGCTAGCAAAGTCTGCTGTACAACTGGGGCGAGTGCTAGGAAGTGTCTCTAGACCTGCCGTGTGGCGGCGCTCGGTCTGCAATCACTGACAGTGGCGACACGCGGGTCCGACGTATACTAACGGACCGCGGACGATTTAAAGGCTACCACCTAGCAAGTGTGGTGTCTGGCGGTGACACCACATTTTATTTGTTTATCGTATCCAAGACATCACCATTTTACAAAAAAAATTATATTACAATGCAAGAGAAGCAGTTATAATACAATAATACATGGTTATAAGGTAAATTAACTACAATAATGTAAAAAAGTATGTAACATATAATGATAAGCGCTAAGGATGCGAAACAAAGCGATTTTAATATCCCACGTGAAGCCCAATACACTGCAGCTTGAATAGCCTTGTCATTTGCTTCAAATAGGTCTTGAGTCGAACACGGGTTGTTTAGTTTCCTGCAGACCAGTAGGTGTTGTGGGTCTTGCTGTTCTCCACTCTCGCAGGGCTCGTCTGCACTGATGTAGCCCCATTTTTCCAAGTTTGCTCTGCATCTTGATACGCCTGTTCGTAGTCTATTCAGGGCTTTCCAGGTCGTATATGGGAGTTCAGAGCCAGCTGTGGGTTCTTACCTGGGGCTATTCCCTGGTCTTCCTGGGTCCACATTGTACCACAGCTCTTCTCGTCGTGCTCTAGGCGATAAAGGAGTTGCTTCAGTTGTTCGTAGGAAACTCTTCCTTGATTTAAGTCGGCGAGGTTGAAAATTGTATCCGAACATTGGATGCCTGGGATCTGTCTCCTGTTTATGTTTCTCGATTTCTGCGGCAGTCCTTCTTCTGATGTCTGGCGGGGCTATGCCCATGACGTGGTACAGCTGCTTTGTGGGAGTTGGGCGGAGGCATCCTGTCACGATGCGTCCAGTCTCATTCAATGCTATATTTACTTGTTCAGCGTGGGTGGAATTTTGCCAAACGGGTGCCGAGTACTCCGCAGTGGAGAAACATAAAGCTAAAGCTGACGTGCGGAGAACTGTAGGTTGCGATCCCCATCTGCTACTTGTTAGCTTGCGGATGATGTTGTTCCTGGCACTCACTTTCATCTTTGTGGCCAAACAGTGTTCCTTGTAGGTGAGAGCACGGCCCAGTTTAATCCCAAGATATTTTGGTGTGTCGCAGTGAGATAGATGTTGTCCCTTCCAGCTTATGTTGAGTTTCCTCCTTGCTTCCTTATTACGTAGGTGAAAAGCACAGACCTGGGTTTTTGCTGGGTTTGGCTTGAGGTGGTTATTATCATAATAGTCACCCAGCTTTTCAATCGCTAAAGTTAATTTACTTTCTACCTCTTCATTTTTCCCTGGGTGGCTACGACTGTATCGTCTGCATAGATGAAGGAGCGAGCGTCCATGCTGATTGGTTGGTCATTGGTATAAATATTATACAGCAATGGGGCGAGGACGCTACCTTGAGGTAGGCCGTTTTTCTGGGTCCGCCATCGGCTCTTCTTCGACTGCAGCGTGACAAAATACCGTCTATTCTGCAACAGACACTGGATGAATTGCGCCAGTCGGTAGTCTTTTGTGGTGTTATATATTTTTGATATTAACTTACTGTGGTTTATGGTGTCGTAAGCTGCTGTAAGGTCGATAAAGGCTGCACCTGTAATTTGTTTCCGCTCGTATCCATCTTCTATGTACTGTGTAAGGTTGAGGATTTGTCCGCAGCATGACCTTCCTGGGCGGAATCCTGCTTGCTCTTTAATTATATTCTTGTCTACATGTTCTGAGATGCGGTTAAGGATCATTCTAAGACTTTATAGAGCTGACAAAGCAGGGAGATAGGCCGAAAATTTTTAGGGTCTGTGGGGTTTTTTCCAGGTTTTGATATAGCTACTATATTTGCCTTCCGCCAAGTCTTGGGGATTTTCATTTCAAGAACACATTTGTTCATCATATCTAATAACCACCGTCTGTTAACAGGTCCGAACATTTTTATTTGTTCTGGGCGTAGATCATCTAGGCCAGCGGCTTTATTAATTTTCATTATGGAGATCGAATCTTCTAATTCTTTCAGAGTAAAGGGGATGCCTAGGTGGTGACACCACAGAAAGAATGTAAGTGAGACTGATTTCCCTTATTTTTTCCCCTCGTGGTCATTTCGCGTGATTTATATTCGAGTAAGTAACGTTTACTGACTTTTTCGAGCGCATGTTCCCTGAGGCATAATGTCCTTCCTATAATGTGTGCTACACGAGGATGCCGATTCTCTCCGTAACTGTCCCGCGCTTACGAAATGAACATGTGACGAATGGTACCACTCTTCTTTGGACTCTCTCTCTCTTAACGTTATCAGTTCAGGATCCCAGACAACGAGCATTCGGCAATAATTTTCGGAACGAGTGTTTCGTTAGCTATTTGTTTCATGGATGAGTTTTATTTCCTGAGGATTGTTGCAGTGAATATCAGCCTGGTATTTGATAAATCTATGACTTTATTTTTGTTTTCATAGCAGTGTAAATCGTTCTCGACAATTAGTCCTAGCTATTTTACGGATGTTCTGTTTCCTGTGGTTTATCACAGAATGGAGAAATCGATTGTCTTTTCTGCCTATTTATGAGCAATGTTACATTTCCTTACAACAAGAGTCAACCACACAGCACAAAACATCGATCTTCTTTAAGTCTCCCCCCCCCCCCCTCCCATTTGCTAAAATTCACCGGCGCTACCTTCAAACTGTTTCCGTACCGTTCCACTCTCGAACAGCGGGTAAAGAAAAGGAGCACTTAATTCATTACGTTCGAGCTCTGATTCCTCTTATTTTGTTACGGCGATCATTTCTTCCCATATAGCTGGGCGCGAACAAAGTATTTTCGGAATCGGAGCAGAAGTTGGTGCTGAAATTTCATAAGAATATCCTGCCGCTATGAAAAACGCCTTGCTTGGATGATTGCCATCCTAGTTCGCATATAATATCCTGTTTGGCAACGGTACAAAAAGAGGTGCCCTTCTTTGAACTTTTTCGATGTCATCCGTCAGTCTTACCTGATGCGGATCCAACACCGCACAGCAGTATTCCAGAAGAGGGCGGACAACCGTAGTGTAGGCAGTATCTTTACTAGACCTGTTGCATTTTCTAAGTTTTCCACCAATATTTCGGTCTTTGATTTGCTTTCCCCAGAACATTATCTATGCGATCGTTCCTGTTTAAGTTATTTGTAGTTGTAATCCCTAAGTATTTAGTTAACTTTGCAGCCTTTTAGATTTGTAAGATTTATTATATTGCCGAAATTAAGCGGATTCCTTTTTTTATGTGAATAACTTCACACTTTTCGTCATTTAGAGTTAGTTGTCACTTATCGGACCATACAGATATCTTGTATAAATCATTTCTGCAATTGGTTTTGGTCATCTGCTGACATTGCGAGATGGTAAATGATAGCATCATCTGCAAACAATCGGACAGTACTGGTTACATTGTCCCCTAAATCGCTTCTGTAGATCACGAACAGCACAACTCATCTGTGAGCCTTTTAACACGATATCACGAATCTGACCGCACAACTGAGTCGATATTCCGTAGGCAGGCAATTTGATGATAAGCCGCTCGTGAGATACGTTGTCAAAAGCTTTCTGGAAGTCTAGAAATACGGAATCAGTTTTGAACCGTTGTCGATAGCACTCAACACTTCGTGTGAGTAAAGAACTAGTTGTGTTTCACAAGAACGAAATTTTACAAATCCGTGTTGACTATGTGTCAATAGACCATTCTCTTCCAGGTAATTCATAATGTTCGAACACAATATATGTTACAAAATCCTACTGCAAATCGACGTTAGTGATATGGTACTGAAATACAGCGGACACTCCCATTTTCTTTCTTTGGTGCTGGTGCGACCTGCGTAACTTTCCAGTCCTTAGGTACGAATCTTTGGCCGGGCGAGCGGCTATAAATGATCGATAAGTAGGGACCTTATGTATCAGCGTACTCTGACAGAAAATAAACTGATATACTATCTGGACCGGAGGCCTTGCCTTTATTATGTGATTTATGATGCTTCACTACACAGAGAATATCTACGTCTAAGTTACTCGTGTTGGCGGCTGTTCTTGTTTCTAAGTTCTGAATATTTACTTCCTCTTCTTTGGAGAAGGAATTTTAAATACTGAGAGCTTTCCAATAAATGATAGTGCCATTTAATTAACAAATATTAAAGGGAGGTAGCCATATAATTTATTTTGAAAAGTTGATTAGTTTAGATTCAACGACACTTTATGGCTAAATTTTACACGTTTAGTTTTTTTTACTGAGCAAGGAAATCGATCAATAACTACCTCAGGTATAGGAGCGACTGTACCAAATATTTTGGTTTCACAACATCCGCCTTTCATTCATTAACTGTAAAAACCTTTCACCAGCCATGATCGCTTGTCATTTTATTTAAAAACATAAAACCATGACAAACCATTTATAATGTGCTAATTTTTATCCACTTGACATCCTGAGCGTGAGGTTCAGCGTAGAACGAACGTGTTTTACAACAAAAAGATTTTAAGACCTGAAGATGAAAGCAAAGTATGTTGAAACCGGTTGTCTTAAATAAAGAAATATTTTATGCAATCCCGGCTGGTGAACGGATTTTTAAAATTGATTTTTAAAATTAAAACAAATCGCCCATCAGTGCTCTCAAAATGAGAAGATTCAATTCATTAGTTGGAATAGAAGAGATTGTTGCTAATGGGAAGCAGCTGCTGTTGGTTCGAATGCTGTTACTTCATTTAGGTTTTCCTCACCTACGTATAGTGAGTAACAGCCCGACGGAGTCCCAATGGTTTCTCCTGAGTCCGGTGAGTGGCTGAAGGCCCTCGCGCCATTGGCGGTGGAGCGTTGGTAACATGTCGATTTCTCGCTCCTCTTGTTTGTTGGGAAACCGAGCTGATAAACCTGCGAGTACAGTTCACCTCACGGTCACTGTGTGTATGTGCCTCGGTCGAATTACATTTTGGTGGAGACGAGTCGTCCCGTGGAAGGCCAGGAAGACAGAGTATTAGTACAAGAGCCATTAGCCCAGGGCGCCCGTGTTGGCCTGTTTTCCGATAGAGATTGACGTGCATGTTTAAAATTTGGAAATTGGTGGTAAGGATTGTGGGACCAAACTGCTGAGGTCATCAGTCCCTAGACTTACACACTAATTAAACCAACTTAACCTAACTTACGCTAAGGACAACACACACACACACACAAGCCCGAGGGAGGACTCCCGAAAGGGGAAGCCCCGCGAACCATGACAAGTCGCCCGAGACCACGCCCGTCTACCCCGCGCGGCCGTTCATGTTTAGCAAGTGTTGGCGGGCATAGCAAGTCAAGCATTCCTGTGCACACTAAGCCATGATTTACTGAACATTAATTTTACCAGCTCTCGATGTTGTTAGTGTTTCACCGTCGGCATGGCTGCCGCCTGCTCTACTTCGTATCCAAGCCATGTGAAGAACCTACGTCGGGAATCCAGTTCTCCACATGAATTCTCATCGTTTATACCCCTATCCTTGATTTTCCCAGTCACAGTGCTTTAAAGCGTCCTCCACGTCAGAGGTCGACCATGGCCAGAAACGATAGTTGTGCTAACTGCCTTGTTAGCGATAGGGATAGACTATTTTCCATTTACGATTAAACTTTCCGCTGACGATTCCCTTGAATTATTAAGATGCAATACCCATTTGTTACAGTGAACAGTACTATATTTTGTCAGTATCTTTCTCTTTCTGCATCAGTTTCATTGCTTGCTGAAGAATAAAAAAATGGTTCAAATGGCTCTAATCGCTATGGGACTTAATATCTGAGGTCATCGCTCCCCCTAGACTACTATGCTAGTTTGCTGAACCCACTATCATTGTGCTCTCGTATTTTCTTCTGTCGATCTATCCCCGCCACCACAATATTCAGAAAGAAAGAGTCCCTTACCTGTAACTAAGTGAGTGTCCAGATTGCCAGTTAATGGAACTTAAGTAAATAGCCCATTTCTTTTGTGTTGTTGATTTCCAGTCTGAGTGGAAAAAGGTTAGTTAGAACAGTTCTCCAGGTCTACCCGCTTTCTCTTCCTAAGGAGCAGAAAAAGTCTCCCCAAGCAAGGCGAGGCCGTTTCTTCCTTAGCCGTAGCCAGCCTAGCACTTAGAGGTTGAACCAGAACTCGACCGACAAAATTTCTGAAATTGTTAAGGGACATTTGTCATAATGGAGACGTGGTCTGCCGGCCGTTGTGACCGAGCGGTTATAGGCGCTTTAGTCCGGAACCGCGTTGCTGCTACGTTCGCAGGTTCGAATCCTGCCTCGGACTCGAATGTGTGTGATGTCCTTAGGTGAGTTATGTTTAGGTAGTCCTAAGTCTAGGGAACTGATGACCTCAGATGTTAAGTCCCATAGTGCTCAGAGCCATTTGAACCATTTTTTGGGACGTGGTCTCCGGGGGCTCGTTACACATTAATGAAATATTTACGATTTATTCAGTTAATCACCACAATAACCTTCATTTGTGGAAAAGTATCTTCACAACAGTGACAAAATCAATACTCATCAAAAAAATGTTTTGCATCACTTGAGTTGCCAGGGCTCCTGAAGACAGACGTTGACTGTGGCTATTGTATCAAAGACACGGTCCCTTTGACTGTTCAGAGATGTCACTAAGCCCGCCCAAAGATGTAAACAACCATGCATGAGGAGCGCCTATTAGGCGGAGGGAGTCCGACAGCCGATCATTTACAGTCATTCCACAAGGAAGGAGGTACATGGCTCGTGTTGTCTGTAGTTCAACCATGCCTAGACGGTCAATAACGCGGTCCGATCGCGTCCACATTGTTACTTTGTGCCAGAAAGGACTCTCAACAAGGCAAGTGTCCAGGCGTCGCGGAGTGAATCAAAGCGATGTTGTTCGGACTTGGAGGAGATACAGAGAGACAGGAACTGTCGTTGACATGCCTCGCTCAGGCCGCCCAAAGGCTTCTACTGCAGTGGATGACCGCCACCTACGGATTATGGCTCTGAGGAACCCTGGCAGCAACGCCGCCATGTTGGATAATGTCGGGTTACGACTCAAACTGTGCGCAGTTGGCTGCATGATGTCCATGGCGAGGTCCATCTTTGCAATCACGACACCATGCAGCGCGGTGCAGATGGGCCCAACAACATGCCGAACGGACCGCTCAGGATTGCATCACATTCTCTTCACCTATGAATATCGCATATGCCTGCAACCTGACAATCGTCGGAGACGTGTTTGGAGGCAAACCGCTCAGGATGAAGGCCTTAGACACACTGTCTAGCGAGTGCAGCAATGTGGTGGTTCCCTGCTGTTCTGGGGTGGCATTATGTGGGGCCGACGTACGCCGCTGGTGGTAATGGAAGACGCCGTAACGGCTGTACGATACGTGAATGCCATTCTCCGACCGATAGTGCTACCATATCGGCAGCATATTGGTGAAGTATTCCTCTTCATCGACGACAATTCGCGCCCCCATCGTGCCCAACTTGTGAATTACTTCCTTCAGGATAACGACATCGCCAGACTAGAGTGGCCAGCATGTTCTCTAGACATAAGTGAACCGTATCGAACGTACCTGGGACAGATTGAGAAGGGCTGTTTATGGACGACGTGACCCACCAACTACTCTGAGGGATCTATACCGAACAGCTGTTAAGGAATGGGACAATCTGGACCAACAGTACGTTGATGAGCTTGTGGATCGTATGCCAGGCCGAATACGTGATACTGGGTACTACAGGTACCGGTGTGTACAGCAATTTGTACCATCACCTCTGAAGGTCTCGCTGTAGACCATGATGGTACAACATGCAATATGTGGTTTTCATGAGCAATAAAAAGGGGCGGAAATGATGTTCTTGTTGATATGTATTTCAACTTTCTGTACAGGTTCCGGAACTTAAAATGGGATTATAGTGTAAATGATGAAAGTATGTGAATGCAGCTTGCCGCTAACTTGGTGTAATGTCTCTCACACATGAACCTGTATAGCAAAGTAAGGGCCTCCTGTTTTTATCTTTAGGCTGATCCGTGATAAGACAGGCAAACAATTATACTAATGGAGGATTCTGCGTATTTTCTCTAATTTCATCCGCTCTCTCTCTCTCTCTGTCCTTTATCTATATACAGTTTTACATATATTATTTAATTACGTGAACTCAGCCCAATAGAATCTCTGGTGGAGCCCTTCGTCTTAATATTCAGCGGCTGGCTTGGTGTAAAAGATCTTTATATCTATTATTTATGTTAAGCGCTGCATTCAGTTGGGAAAATCGATCGTTTGAACAATTCGTTCATTTTACGACAGATTTAGAATTTCAGATGTGTCCGAAGCCTTTTTGGACGAATTTATAAAATAGCGGTGATTGCAGGCTCTCTTCGTCACGACTGAAACTTCCCCACTAATTACAGGGCCAAGACAATCATCAATGATTCAGAGAACTCATTCGTCATTCACTCTAGAATAAAAGGGTCAAAAACCTTATTTCTGAAGAAAAATTGTATATTCAATCCATTTCCAGTACATGTTCCGTTTTCTGTTGATTCCAAGTCTTACTTAATTAGCGTTTACAGTTTTTCTCTCTCTCCAAATAACCCGCTAGTGGCACAAACGTTAATAGCTCGCTTTAGCGAGAAGAAGAGCAAATATGTCTCTTTTAGCAACCCGACAATCTTCCAAGCGATACTTCCGAAGCTGTCCTCGTTATTCCTCCCTAACAACCATAGAGAATACATATCTGTATCTCTATTCTTCCAAAGAATAAACGTACTAGAAAAATACCTTGGCGTCGACGAGCTGTCGGCGCATATATTACTAGAAAATCCGATCAGATACTTTCCAAAAGTGAATAAATGTGGATGATTTGATTGATAATTATTAATTATTGCTTGGTAGAGGGTAATTTTCCGTGGGGAGATTACAAACTCTCGGAACTGAGGTGATGGCAAAAATTTTATGATGTGTGTATAATATGACAACACGAAACACAGATAATTTCTTCATGTAGGAGCCTTCAGCGTCATTCCTACAGCGTCATTGTATTGTGTAAAGATGAGAACACGCACACCACTCGTGTAATATTGAGCAATACTCATTATTAATTTCACAAACCGGTTCTCCGCTGTTACGCCGACATCAGGTACAACGGTGAGTATGTGATGCAATGCAATTTTGTTGGATCAAAGATTTTAAACTAGTGCAACTCCAGAATATCTCCATTTCCAGAGATGAAAAATGTTAGTGTTAGGTTTAGGAATAAAACAACAGGGATAATAGTGAGATTATTTAACCAAGGTAAAATATGTGGCACATTAACTAATGAACTACATACTAATTCCGACAGTTCAAATGGCTCTGAGCACTATGGGACTTAACTGCTGTGGTCATCACTCCCCTAGAGCTTAGAACTACTTAAACCTAACTAACCTAAAGACATCACACACATCCATGCTCGAGGCAGGATTCGAACCTGCGACCGTAGCGGTCACGCGGTTCCAGACTGTAGCGCCTAGAACTGCTCGACAACTCCTGCCGGCCTGAAAATCCCGACAGTTGTTTATAGAAGAAAATAAATTGAACAATAAACTTGGGTGACATGTTCTAAAAGTGTAGCTGAACAAAGTAATCTTGTCTTCAATGGGTCCTAACTTAGAGACAGACGATTTACACTATTGAGATTAAGCAGGTTAGTGAAGCTGCTGTGAATATACAAACTGAACTGTTTCAACAAAACAAGGAAAACTGTTGTAACGGAAATGAAGGGAAATGCGACATATGAGTAAGACGTGTAATTTACAACATGGCCTGAATGGGACTATGAATAGTATCTGCAGTTAGAAGGGGGAATAAGTCAACTATGACTGTTCGATACGGTACTAAGCTTGGGTTGATGGACATCATTAATTTCTATTATTTCAATATAGTTCATTTCCTTCTATTACGGATGTGATGTAATGCTTCATATGTCACCTTGTAACTACGGCCGGAAATGAACAGACATAGCTGACTTACTCGTCCTTCTAACTGCCAGTAATACCCACAGATCCATTCAAGTCGTGTTGTAAATCACACCTCTTACTCGCATGCCATGTTTTTCTTTATTTCAGTTACTATAATTTTCGTCTTTGTTTAAAAATTTGCTTTTTATTATAACAGCTGCTTCACTTACATAATTAATCTCACTAGTATAACTTATCTATTTTTGATTTTGGACCTATTAAAGAAAAGATTATTTTGTTCAGCTACACTTTTAGAGCACGTCACCAAAGTTTATTGTTGAATTTATTTTCTTCTATGAACAACTGTCGTAACTTGTATTTAGTTCATCAATTAACGTGTCACACATTTTATCTTAGCTAAGTGATCTTTATTGAACTTACACTGAAATAATCCGTCTTCTTTTATTCCTAAACCTAACGTTAACATTTTTCATCTCTGGAAATGGAGATACTCTGTAGATGCACTGGTTTAAAATATTTGCTCCAACAAAATTGCACTGCAACACATGCTTATCTTTGTACCTGATGTTAACGTAACAGCTGAAAATCGGTGTGTGAAATAAATAATAAATATTGTAGAATGTTACACCAGTCTTGTGTGTCTTTTCATTCATAATATATAAAATATGCTGCCAAGAATACTGTTTAAATGATGGAACAGTTTTAATCACCGTAGGCTGTTAGTTTTATTCCTTTAATGCACCAGCCATATAGGCAGCCAAAGGTTGAAACTGGCCAATAATGTAAATTATGTGCTTGATTTATCAGAGGGATAAAACTATCATCCCACAGTGGTTAAAATGCTTCCATCATTTAGTCAAAACACACAGTAATGCAGCAAGTCTCAAACAGACACAAAAAAAAACTGTAATGGATTTGCATTCGATGGGACGTGTCAGTATGTTGTCGATTTGCCGCTCTTTCATGGCATTCAGTGAACTCGTACACGAGGTGCATTTCGCAAACCCTACACGAATAAACCTGTCCATACTGCTATGCATCTCCGTTAATGAACAACAAACTCAGGCGGAAAAAACTAGACAGAAACGAACAGTACTGAATGCAATCTAGAGGTCATAGAATAAAGTGGGATTTGCTGTTGTCAACAAATATCATCAGTGAATGGGAAAAAGTAATTCCTAATGAGACACACAATGCGTACCATCGACATATGTGCAGTGTCGTGCAGATATTTTCAGTGCAGTCAGGCAGAAAGATAAATGAGGGCAAGAAATCGAATGAAATGCAGTTACTCTATAACGAGCCGCAGGAAGCCACTAATCCTATGTACCAAACTATACAGAAGAATTGCCGGAGAAACCTCCCCCTTTTGTCGCTGCTGTTCACCATGTATAATAATAGCTCATAATCCTTGGAATTTTAATTCAAGGCTAATATGCGTAAGGATATTCCACAAACAGCCCCAAGAAATTTTCTAATTCAGGACATGATTGGAAGATAGAAAGGTAACGTCTGCCTTTGGTCTGGCACACGTAACGTTAACAGAGAGCGCAGCTATTACCAGCAGTAATACAACTCACAGTGATTTCGAACATTGGCATTAATAGAGTCTTTACGTTCTTCTGCTGATTTGAAAGCAACATAATGAGATTTTCACTCTGCAGCGGAGTGTGCGCTGATATGAAACATCCTGGCAGATTAAAACTGTGTGCCCGACCGAGACTAGAACTCGGGACCTTTGCCTTTCGCGGGCAAGTGCTCTACCATCTGAGCTACCGAAGCACGACTCACGCCCGGTACTCACAGCTTTACTTGCGCCAGTATCTGGTCTCCTACCTTCCAAACTTTACAGAAGCTCTCCTGCGAACCTTGCAGAACTAGCACTCCTGAAAGAAAGGAAATTGCGGAGACATGGCTTAGCCACAGCCTGGGGGATGTTTCCAGATTGAGATTTTCACTCTGCAGCGGAGTGTGCGCTGATATGAAACTTCCTGGCAGATTAAAACTGTGTGCCCGACCGAGACTCAAACTCGGGACCTTTGCCTTTCGCGGGCAAGTGCTCTACCATCTGAGCTACCGAAGAACGACTCACGCCCGGTCCTCACAGCTTTACTTCTGCCAGTATCTCGTCTCCTACCTTCCAAACTTTACAGAAGCTCTCCTGTGAACCTTGCAGAACTAGCACTCCTGAAAGAAAGGATATTGCGGAGACATGGCTTAGCCACAGCCTGGGGGAGGTTTCCAGATTGAGATTTTCACTCTGCAGCGGAGTGTGCGCTGATATGAAACTTCCTGGCAGATTAAAACTGTGTGCCCGACCGAGACTCAAACTCGGGACCTTTGCCTTTCGCGGGCAAGTGCTCTACCATCTGAGCTACCGAAGAACGACTCACGCCCGGTCCTCACAGCTTTACTTCTGCCAGTATCTCGTCTCCTACCTTCCAAACTTTACAGAAGCTCTCCTGCGAACCTTGCAGAACTAGCACTCCTGAAAGAAAGGATATTGCGGAGACATGGCTTAGCCACAGCCTGGGGGATGTTTCCAGAATGAGATTTTCACTCTGCAGCGGAGTGTGCGCTGATATGAAACATCCTGGCAGATTAAAACTGTGTGCCCGACCGAAACTAGAACTCGGGGCCTTTGCCTTTCGCGGGCAGGTGCTCTACCAACTGAGCTACCGAAGCACGACTCACGCCCGGTACTCACAGCTTTACTTCTGCCAGTATCTCGTCTCCTACCTTCCAAAATTTACAGAAGCTCTCCTGCGAACCTTGCAGAACTAGCACTCCTGAAAGAAAGGATATTGCGGAGACATGGCTTAGCCACAGCCTGGGGGAGGTTTCCAGAATGAGATTTTCACTCTGCAGCGGAGTTCTGCAAGGTTCGCAGGAGAGCTTCTGTAAAATTTGGAAGGTGGGAGACGAGATACTGGCAGAAGTAATGCTGTGAGTACCGGGCGTGAGTCGTGCTTTGGTAGTGCAGATGGTAGAGCACTTGCCCGCGAAAGGCAAAGGTCCCGAGTTTGAGTCTCGGTCGGGCACACAGTTTTAATCTGCCAGGAAGTTTTGAAAGCAACATGTTGTGTGAGAAGGACCGAGCGCCTATCGAAGCCCCAGACGTGCTCCTTTCGTGCCGAGAGAGAGACGTGATCACTCACACAGTTGCTTGCTTCTGAACAGATTCCACCAGGAGGTGATCCCTGTGTGGTCCAGCGTGGTCGTTTTGTGAGATGAAATTATCAACAATCTCCTTCTTCATTCTGCCCTTATCTCATTCGACTATGACGTCAGTGGTGCTATATGGTTGAAGCAATGTCAGTGACTCCAGATGGCCGGATGCCCTTCGTGAGATCTCTTCTCCCGGACCGGCAATCGAGTACCCCTTGTTTCTGCCTCCAAAAGAATCCAACTGATGCTCAAGATACTGACATTAAAACCAACTACACGGAAGAGACAGAGAAACTGGTACAACTGTTTAATATCATGTAGGGCCCACGCGAGTACGCATAAGCGCTCCAACACGCCATGCATGGACTCGACTAATTTCTGAAGTAGCGCTAGAGGGAATTTACACCATGAATCTGAAGGGTTGTCAATAAAATCTGTAGGACTACGAGGGGGTGGAGATCTCTTCTGAACAGCAGGTTGCAAGGTATCCAAGATATGCTCAATAATGTTCATATCTAGGGAGTTTGGTGGCAAGCGAAAGTGTTTAAATTTTCGTAAACATTTTTGGAATACAGTGATCGATATATTATTATACACTGCTGGCCACCGTAAATGCAACACCAAGAAAGACAAGAGGTAGCACAACAAGATTTATTTTGTAGATAACATGTTGACCAAGTATCAAATGATTACGTTCACAAACGTCTGTGACATGTGGTTCCTGCCATTATCAGTAGCCAGAGTAGCCGCCATTGTTGGAGATCACCGCTGCCACACGTCTAGGCATTGAGTCAAAGAGACGTTGGATGTGTTCCTGGGGTACAGCAGCCCAAGCAGCTTCCACACGTTGCCAAAGATCATCTGGTGTGGCAGCTGGGGATGTAATCTGGGTCACTCGTTGAGCAACCACGGACCACATGTTCTCTATCGGCGAAAGATCCGGAGATCGAGCCGGCCAGGGAAGCAATTCAATCTGGTTATTGACGAAGAACCTTTGGACAATGCGTGCCACGTGTGGTCGTGCATTATCCTGTTGAAATATGGCTGTGGCCGAGCCCTGAAGGTAAGGAAGGACAACTGGCTCCAGCACCTCGGATATGTAGCGCCGGCTATTTAAAGTACCGGCAATACGTACTAGAGGCGTGCGAGAGTAATATTCAATACCGCCCCATACCATAATACCCGGTGCAAGACCAGTGTGGCGGTGCATAATGCAGCTGTCCAGCATCCTCTCTCCACGGTGTCTCCACACTCGAATCCGACCATCGTGGTGCTGCAGACAGAAGCGTGCCTCGTCAGTAAAGACAACGTCATTCCATTCTGCCGTCCACATCCGTCTGTCATCACACCATTGGCGACGGAGACGTCTGTGGTTCTGCGTCAATGGTAGACGAAGCAATGGACGTCTTGCGGACAGACCACTCTGCTGTAAACGGCGTCGAATGG
Organism: Schistocerca nitens; assembly: GCF_023898315.1. Classification (NCBI taxonomy): domain Eukaryota; kingdom Metazoa; phylum Arthropoda; class Insecta; order Orthoptera; family Acrididae; genus Schistocerca; species Schistocerca nitens. The sequence continues at coordinate 23,748,747 of NC_064615.1, read as the reverse complement.
TACGCGCAGACACTGGATGATGCGTTACAGACGCAATGTGCTGTGCTATGGTTCGGGATGTCACTGAGCGATCCGTCACTGCCATGCGCACAATTTGCCTATCAGCACGTGCAGTGGTGCACCGAGGTGAATGCGATCGACCACGTCGGTCCGTCGTACCCTCCTGCATCCAACGGTCACATATCCGCATTACAGTTGTTTGGTTTCGTCCAACACGACTAGCGATTTCTCTGTATGATAATCCACAATCTCGGTAAGCCACTATCCTTCCTCTGTCGAACTCGGATACTTGACCAAAATATGTTCGCTGTTGTCTACGAGGCATAACTGATTGTCTTGTGAAACAACCACAAGGTAAACACACGTGCCGAACGTACACTCGTCGAAATCGCCAAGCCTTAAATGGCGCTATGAGGTGGCGCCACAGGCGAGCGTGATGCGCGTCTGCGCTGAAATTCTAATCAGTTGCATATCTCATCGCTGCAAACCCATGGTGTAAATTTCACTTGATTCGGATGCTTCCTTCAGGGTGTTGCATTTACGGTGGCCAGCAGTGTATTTTGACTAAAGTTCAGTCTTGATCACACCATTTATGTTTCAATTACATACGTAACCGGTTTCGGTTATTTTACACAACCATCATCAGACCTGTGGATTAATTTTAGGAAATACTAGAAACCAATCTTTAAATAAAGTGAAAGTGTCTAATGACGTCAAAATTTAACAAGATAAAATAAAATAAATTATACCCATGGCTCCCTTAGGATGGTATGCGGAGCTCTCCTCAGCTGCTACGAAGTCAACTGATGGTTATGAGTGGTGAGCACGAGCTTAAATATGCAGAGGCTCCGCCTACTTCCTGTCACACTACTTCACAACTGCCAATCAGCGTTCATAATACGACGCCATCGTCAAAGTATAAAAGTAGGAAACACACTAATAACATAAAATTGATTCATTTAAAATGTCTGATTAACAGATAGTTAGTATGTGTACAGCTTATTTATATTTTAGATAAAAACAGTAAACTACGATGTGTAACAGTTGTGCCCTCTATGGGCAACCTTAATACTATTACAGTGTCAGTTACATCAAAGATGTGAAAGTCCTTGGAGTTGTGGTATATATCGATTATACCGAGTCGCCTACATCACAATTGCATCTTTGTTGGATGCTGTAGAATCGTCTTACCTTAACTGTAGTTTTCATAGCAATATTCTTTATAGCAGTAGGGTAGCAGCCAAGAGTACGTTCCGCATTATGCATGTCTGAATAACTGACGAGACCGCTGATTAAATTTTTCTTTAGAACTCATCGATCTAATAGTTTTTATAATAATCAATGTCAATTTAATAAAATTTTTTATATGTTATACAGCATATTTTACATACATAGCTTTTGCCATAGGTATAATTAGTCTTATATTTTAAAACAAAAAAGTAGGTGCTTTTATTATAAAATTTCGTCAAAAAGGTCGTAAAAATATTTTTCGCGAAAATCTAATTGTTCATTGAGCAGCATTGATGATTTGGTTTTCAAATGAGCATATATCTCTTATTCTTAAAAAAAAATGGCTCTCAGCACTATGGGACTTAACATCTATGGTTATCAGTCCCCTAGAACTTAGAACTACTTAAACCTAACTAACCTAAGGACATCACACAACACCCAGCCATCACGAGGCAGAGAAAATCCCTGACCCCGCCGGGAATCGAACCCGGGAACCCCGGCGTGGGAAGCGAGAACGCTACCGCACGACCACGAGATGCGGGCTCTCGATTTCTTCTAAGATATTCATAAGTAAGCCTTTATTTGCATAATGAAGAACTTGTAAATTCTGCTCTACTGTCCCCTCAGCATGATTATTGAATGCTATATGATGGCCGAATTCAGACTGTTCGTGAGGTACCCGACGTATGTTCTTTGTACCTTACTGCAAAATTTCGACCTGTTTGGCCGATGTATATTTTCTCAAGGTCTCTACATTGGATCTTGTACACTCCTGATCTGGTAAATTTTCCATTATCTTTACTTACGGTATGTCTTAATTTTTGTTGTAAAGTATTGTCAGTTGTAAATGCTATTGTTATTCCAGAATTTTTGAATAAATTACTAATTCTATCTGATATGTTTCCCATATATGTCATCTTCATATATTTTGGATTACCTATTAGTGGAGTACTTTGTGATTGTTGCGATTTATTAAAAATGATATCTACCTGTCGTGTGTTTAAACTCAGAAGAGTGTTCCTGGAACCACTCTGTAGCAATTCTGGACTTGTAGAGTGTCGCTTTGTTCTTCTGGAGTCGCCCAGCTCTGCCGGAATGACTCAAATGGTTCAAATGGCTCTGAGTACTATGTGACTTAACATCTGAGGTCATCAGTCCCCTAAAACTTAGAACTACATAAACCTAACTAACCTAAGGACATGACACACATCCATGCCCGAGGCAGGATTCGAACCTGCGACCGCAACGGTCGCGTGGTTCCAGACTGAAGTGCCTAGAACCTCGGGGCCACAGCGGCTGGCTCTGTCGGAATGCACAATGGACATGCATGGATGCAGGTGATGAGACAGGATGCTTACATACATGTCACCTGTCAGAGTCGTAACTAGACGCATCAGGAGTCCTATCAAACTGCACCCGCTCCACGGGATTACAGAGCCTCGATCAGCTTGAACAGTCTTCTGCTGACATGGAGGGTCCATGGAATCACGGGGGTTGTCTCCATATCCGTACACATCGATCCGCTCGATACAATTTGAAACGAGACTGGTCCGACCAGGCAACATGTTTCCAGTCATTGACACTCGAAAAGGTATTGACGGGGACGTTGTCTCAAAAAGTTTCGGAACATATTTCCACAGGACTTGAAACGCCAGCTCGTGCAAGCACTCGTTCTACCGAACCTCCACTATTGTGATGTGATTCAACAAGGCACGAGTAGTGAAAACAAAAGACGGCTAGAGCTAACCATGAATGCCTGTGTGCGTTACACCTGCAACATTCGCCGATATGATCATGTTAGTGCTTCATACTCCGAGCTAGGGTGACTGCGGCCGGACAAATTGCGTGACTACCACACTCTATGTCTACTCCACCGACTCCTCGTCGCGCAAGCACCCCAGTACCTTGCTTCAGAGATTAAAAACCTGTCATGCCATCATAATCGAAACACGAGGTCACTCTTATTTGGTATCCTAACTGTGCCCACTCACAAAACAAAAACTTTTGCAAACTCCTTCTCAGTTGCCGCTGTCCGCCTCTGGAACAAACTGCCCCTTACCTTCCGCAAAATTCAATCTCCTGCTGCTTTTAAGAAGAAGTTGAAGCATTTCCTACTATCATCCTCATAAAGTTCTCCACAAAATTAATGTACAAGGCCAATCCTCTCATCTGTCAAATAGCAAAGCTAGCGTCTCCTATCTTGCTCCTGAGATGCCTTCTTCTTCATCTATCTCTATTAGCCACGGAATCTTCTTTTCCTTTATATTTCCTTAATTATGTTTCATCATGTCTCTCTATTCCCCTCCTCCCTTCACCATGAGTCTCCCTCATACTCCCTGCTGCCAGCACTCCTATCTAAAATCTGTCTCTTCAATAATGTCTAATTATAACAGTACTTGTGATCTAAGAATATAAACTCTATATGTATGTATTTTTCCAGGTGTACCTTTCAAATTGTTTATTTCACTTTTTATACTAGATGTAGTTTAAGATGCCTACTAAAACATATGAATGTAAAATAAGTAGAATGCCTGGTTAGATGTAAGAGAGGGCCTGATGGCCCTAATCTTGCCAGGTTAAATAAATAAATAAATAAATAAAAATAAACACGATGCTGTTACTGTTGTGTCTAGACCATACAGCCCAGACACAATGCTGTAGCCGATAGGGCACGCAAGGCTAACGCAGACGGGCGTGAAGTCTGGAACATGAGACTTATAAATGCACTAAAGAAAAATACGTAGCTGTTTTAATACTTAACTTTATTCTCTTGTTGGAATACATCTCTCCTGCATACTCGTAAGCTATTGGCACTGATACAAATGGCGCCTTGCTAGGTGGTCGCCATTTAACTTAGCAGAGGGCTATTCTACTGTCTATCTCTCGGCAAATGAGAGCAAGGCTTAGCACGTCCAATCGCTAGCTATGTTGTCCGTACAACTGGGGACGAGGTCTCCTCAGTCTCTCGAGACCTGCCTTGTGGTGGCGCTAGGTTTGCGATCCCACAGTGGCGACACGCGGGTCCGACATGTACTACAGGACCGCGGCCGATTTAAGTTACCACCTAGCAAGTGTGGTGTCTAGCGGTGACACCACAGTTACCACCTTTGCTGGGACGACAGTTGACTTACCTTCTAGTAAATGTAAGAGGCGTATATTCCCAACTAAAGGAACAGATTATGTCAGGGTATGTTCGTAATGAAAGGAGTACTCTAGTGACGTGAGGATTCACCAGCGGAACTTGCCTTCTGAAAGACCTACCACAATTTTCATCGATTAATATTTTTTGGAGTTCGAAAACGGGTCGAACTTATAAATGAAACTCATGATCTTCATTCGATGCACGCGCTCCCTTCGTATCCGTTACTATATTGATAGCTCACTTGTGGCAGGTTATTTCGGCTTTCCTTTGTTTTGCCACTGTGCTGCGTGCGCCTAGGGCCGCGACGTCTCGGAAGCTGAGACAGACAGGGTGTGCACGGGCCGTTTCGCGTCGCGCTGTGCCGTGTACCGCAGGCTGTCGCCGCTATATTGCCTCCTTTGTGCAGTCGCTGCTCGGGTGCAGATTTCATTCAGACTGCGCGCCAAGTGGCGGAAGACAATTTCGTTTGCGACGATTCCGCTCGCCCCGGGCAATAATACTTCATCCAAAGCACACGGCTTCCTGCGTACCCTCCGCAGGTTTTAATCTCGAGTTTATTCGTCTTTGTTGGGGCAAGAACAGAGGGAAAGGAGAAAAATGGTGGGAAGCTGGAATCTCAGAAAGTCGTTCCGTTCCGTAGGCACTATCTATGAATTTGCTTTGTAGATGGTAGTAATTTATACTGAAGTATCCAGCAATGTGCTGAACTGTAAGGAAGGTAGGATGATGTTCTATGTAAGATCATCTAAAATGGAGCTCCCGGGAAGGGAAAAAATATCGTGAAGGGAGTTACTACAAAATCTACAGCAACTTATCACAGTAAATTTCTTAGTCTCAAATTTCAGAGAAAGCGTGAATGAATAAGACGACAAGAAATATACGAGGCCTGTTCAGAAAGTAAGCTCCGATTGATTGCCAAATTGAAACCACAGTGAACATCAGAAATGTTTTACTTGTAACAATTAGCTACACCTTTCAGCTACTTCTCTACGTAGTCGCCGTTCTGACTTAGACTTTTGTCATAGCGTTGTACCAACTTTTCAATAGCCTCATCATAGAAGGCAGCCGCCAGTGCTTTCCGCCAATTCTCCACGCTGGCCTACACCTCATTGTCTGTGTCAAAATGTTGTCTTCAAAGACAGCGGTTCATGTGACCAGAGATGAAACCCAGGGGGAGACAATTGCGGACTGTATTGTGGGTAATCTCACATTTCCATTTGAAAACGATGCAGGAGCATCTTCATTGCCCCTGCAGAATGCGGCTGACAATTGTCTTGAAGAAGAAACAGCACGACAGTTATGTAATGTTAGCTGCATAGCTTCAGGCGAAATTTCTCACCAGGCCCTCGTACTTGGCGGCAGACACTATTTTCTAGACATCTTTACGCACTCACTGCGAGCTCAGAAATGAGAAGAGCGACGTGATGCTAACTGGGGTTATACTAGAGACACTACCCAACACATCTGTGCAAAGCTTTATCGGATTTTCATAGTCGTTTCCATTTCGCGACCGATCGGAGCTTACTTTCTGAACGCCCCTCGTAACTGAAGGTATTGCAAGGGTACATAGGATGTGTTTTGACTAGAGCTGTGTAAAATGGTTTTGTTAATCTGATAAAATTAACTCTTGCACTCCAAAGTAAAAGAATATGGAAGTCGATAGCTATGAAATGAAATAAGAATAGAAGCTAAGTCATTTTGCAACATTACAAGTGCACGGGAAAACACCTGACAAAGACACAAATCGAAACTAATAATTAGCAAGGCTGGCTAAAGAGTCTGGGCTCTGATTCTAACAAATGTGTATCAGTACAAACCAGTTATAATCGTAGAGTCGTACCGTGATTGCCGAAATGTTAGTATTAAATGGCAAATAGCGATAGTGAAGAGGTTGCATTTGCATCTGTGGCCGTAGTTGAAAACACCCTTATCGTAAAATCTGCAAGCAAGTCTTTTGGATGAATCCTGAAGTTCCTGAAACTCGGTAAAAATGATTTGACTGTACCTACTGTTAAATCTCACCATCTTCATCTGCAGGTGGATGCTTAAGTAGAAGCGAAATCGTTGGTCGTGTCTGCAATGAGGTACAACTTAGCCGGAAACTCTTGCAAGTGCGCCGCTCAACTGCTCAGACAAGTGCCTGGTTGCTCATACACCGCGGAGGTGGGCCATGGGAGAGGAAAGCCCGATGGAGAAGATCCGTGGAAGTGAAAAACCCTGGGGATGAAGTGATTTTGTAGCATCTGCTTCCTAAAAGGAAGACTCGTATTCATATTTCCACATTTCCGTTCGCCACGTTATTCCGATTGGCTAAACTATGGACGTTACGAGCGCTAACCAGTAAAAAGATACATTAATAGAAGCTGCTTCCCTTCCCTGGCTCTTGTTTCAGGCAGTTAACGAGTGGTACGATCCCTAACGCTTGGCGCTGAGAAGCTGTGTACTAGTCTCTTTCTATCTCAGCTTGTGGCCAATGAGATGGTCCGTCAGCAGCACAATCAACTTTCTCTCTCTAAATTCTAACTTGTTTATGTTAACCAGTCCTGGCAGTTCTTCCAATGCATTAAACATTTGGTTTTTGTACTGCCTGCTTTCGGCGGCATCCCATGCCCCCGAATGTGGACTAACTAACGGGTTCTTCCTCATTCGCTGCTGTTATCTGTAGGTGGAGGTATATTTCGAAGAAGCTCTGCTTTCTATGTTCTGTTTATAATAGTGTCGTTCTGGATCAAGCCTATAACGGCTTTTATCCTCTTTCCACACTCACATTGTTAAAAACAGACTTTGTCGATGGTCCTACACTGTTGGAAATCATATCTGTATTGTGACTTGCAGTGAGTGACGCCCAGGGGCGGATCTTCAAAACAGGGCTAGCTGACCAAGTGTCATTGACCTCCACCGCTGTCAGCGCGTCTCTTCCGAGAATTTTCCCTAGGGCTGCCTCCCCTGTTGGTGTGTGTACGTGACAATCTAGGTGGCTGTGGGCTTGCAGCTCACTCGGTGTACCTTTACAGTGACCTCTCATTTGGATGAGCCATACAGTTCAGCATAAAAATGTAATGTATGTCATTTGAGTACTGACAATCAACAGTACTGATACACTTGTCAGTTATCGATGGAGGATTAATTATTCTCATTTGATTGATTTGTTTAATTCTGATTTATATCAGCAAACGGGACAGTTTTGGGAAAAATGGTCGTTTAACAGAACATTATTTCGTATTATGACGAAACGTAAGCATTAACAACATCTCTCTTCTTCTAATCACACCTTCTGTAATGTCCCCTCCTGCATTCAAGCTCTATCTCTGTCTCTCCCTACATATCTGTTTGTATTTCTATGTATGTATTCGTTTTCGTAGAGTCACCATGTGTGCTTGTGTGTGTGTGTGTGTGTGTGTGTGTGTGTGTGTGTGTGTGTGTGTGTGTGTGTGTGTGTGTGTGTGTGACTGGGTACGGTAAGTTATAAAAGTTTGGGATTACTGCTTCATTTCACATCACTTCAGTGTTTTTTACCGATCTTACCAAAAAAAAAAATTCATCATCCCAAACAATTTTTTGTCAAGAAGCAAAATGAAAAATCTATCAAACAAATATTGTTTAGCTACCAGGGGGACGTCAAACAACGTTATTGCATTTCTTGTAACTTTGTTCGTTACAATGACAGTGGCACGTCTTTCTTCAATAACGTTTTACATTTTTTTATTCCTTGAGTCTCCTTTCAAGACTTGTTTAGAAAGGTATTACAGTATACAATTCACGTAAACATGATGTTATGAAACAATGTGACACAATGAGACTTTGACTTTCCTGTACTAGTACACAGTGCAGGTACGTGGAGTATACATAACTCGTCCACAGTAAACAAATGTAACATCAAGCAAAATGCATGCCAGTTATTACTCCACTGCCAACTTGCATTCTCCGTAAATTAGTAGCATTTATACCTTCCCCTCATTCGTCTACATTCTACTCACTCAAACGTTTGATTGAAGATGGCTAACTGACTCACCAGTGCGCATTCTCCAAGTGTTTCCGTTTATTCACTGTCACCTCCAACAATTTGACGAGCTACTTTACTCCGTAAAGAAGGAAGATTACGGTTTCAGGTCCGGTCGAAAAGACGCTCGGATTGGGGAAGATTGGGAAAGGAAATCGACAATGTAATGTTGGTATTTACATCAATCAATTTATGCTGATCACAGGAAAATTGATGGCCTGGTTGAGATTTGAATACGGCCAGACCCACTTCTATCTGTTGCTGGAAATTCTGGTGTTACTTTATTATCGTGATGAATCTCAGAACATTGAGATTTCATACTTATTTCTGTAGCCGGATTTCTGGCACTAAGGCGTAGAGATGAATCAGTCTACTTATTAACTTAATCGTGTCCGGAAAATCATATAATAACCACCTTCTAGACAAATTATCAGGTATGCAAACTCAGAAATGATTCATCTGGCAATCCCATGTTTTGCAAGCTGTATCTCTACATTTTATACTGAAAGGAAGGACGCCAGTGTCCTTAAAGACAGATAAAGTGCTGCAACTGGAGACGGACTGCATACATGTGTCTTCCTCTTCAAAGGATCGTCAGTAATTCAGTTAAACCACAAAAATCCTAGATCTCGATGTCTATCGGAGCCTGAACCCCACTCCTGGCAGTCGAGTCCCTAAATTACTGCGCCTCTTTGCCCGGTATGTGTTACGATAGTGTAAGTGATGTGCTCAGGAACAGGTAATCTTACCAAATCGAAAGAATTTCCGTATTTGTCAGTCTGAAGTTCCAGTGCTTATTACTTACTGCTGTCGAGTCCGTACGTATTGTCCTAGCCTCTTCGTCTACTTTGTTTCCCACAAGGAACGATTTGTTTGTGGCACCCTACCAGGCAATGTGTGGTGTTTCTGTTGTTTGAGAGGTGGGATTAATTATATGCCAGTTCCCCCACACACACATTCCTGGACGCCCTAAGAATTATACGACTCCGACTCAGGTGAAGTGTCCAAAAGCAGGGGCCTAATATTCAAACCTCCTAATTTGCGTAACGGATATTCAATTAAAATTGTCTATTCTTGGTCCTGGACATATATCTGACTGTGTACTGAAATAAATTCTGCCATCTACCCATATCTAAATTTCAGGTTCCTAAGTGTTCAGTTACATTCCAAAGGCTAAATATTCCGCTTTTTTCTCGTAATTATTTTTCACATAAATAAAAATGATACTATGAAATATCCTTTAGCCGTAGAACGCTAAAAAGAGGTTGGGGGTGTTACATTGCTACTAAACCATCATAAATTTACTACTCCTCATTTTATTCAAAGGAGATCGTAGTTTACAGATTATGCAGTACATTATTACTATTACTTACTCTCGAATGCTATGTTGAATAGCAAATTAAATACAATATGTCATGTTTTATTCCCTACTGCAGTCGTAAATTTTACAAGGGTTTAGTAATGTACGGTTTCGAAAACATCCCACGCAATATGCGACGCACGTCTATTTCTATATCTACCTCCAGATATTTCATTTCAAATTAACTACGCTTTTCTTTAAATGGTCTGGCCTGATGCCTTACGTCACTCAGATAACCACACAAGCCAAAGGCAGAGGGTTTACAAGGTTTTCAACATTTTTTTTGTGGTGCCACAGCCAGACACCACACGTGCTAGGTGGTAGCTTAAATCGGCCGCGGTCCTGTAGTACATGTCGGACCCGCGTGTCGCCACTGTGTGATCGCAAACCTAGCGCCACCACAAGGCAGGTCTCGAGAGACTGACTCGAACTCAGCCCCAGTTGTACGGACGACAGAGCTAGCGACTAGACGTACGAAGCCTTTCTCTCTCATTAGCCGAGAGACAGAATAGCCGTCAGCTAAGTTAATGGCTACGAACTAGCAAGGCGCCATTAGCCTTACAGTGATTGTAATTAAAGTCTCCTTTGTGCGATGTACCACGTCTGTTTGTATTAAAGATAAGTATTATACCAGCTACGTACTTTTCTTCATAGCATTAATTACGTATCCTGTTCCAGTACTTCACGCCCGTCTGCGTTAGTCTAGCGTGCCTTTTAAGCCACCTCTATCTACAAGGTGTTGGCCCAGCTGCCGACACATCATTTTCAGTAGCAGCAAAGGTGCCCAGGCACTCCTTGACGACCGGCCAATTGTAGCCCTGCTGTGCGCGTGCAATCTGCTACGTCCTCGTATTTCCTTTGCAAACTCTCAAGACTGCTTATCAATTTTGCTAGAACAGATTTCAGAACAGATTAATACACGGTTTGGCGACGGTCTTGCCACAGTGGATACACCGGCTGGCGTCAGATCACCGAAGTTAATCGCTATCGGGCGTAGCCGACGCTTGGATGGGTGACCATCCAGGCCGCCATGCGCTGTTGCCATTTTTCGGGATGCACTCAGCCTCGTGATGCCAATTGAGGAGCTACTCGACCGAATAGTAGCGGCCCCAGTCAAGGAAACCAACATAACGACTGGGAGAGCGGTGCGCTGACCAAACGCCCCTCCGACCCACATCCTCAGCCGAGGATGACACGGCGGTCGGACGGTTCCGGTGGGCCACTTGTAGCCAGAAGACGGAGTGCTAATAGACGCTTTATACCGTACTGTGACTTTTTAAAAAAAATAATTATTGGGTTTGGGGAATCACCCAGACAGTCAGCATCAGAACCACAACAGAAGAGTTATCTTTCACATCCAATTAAACTGAACTTAAGTCACTCATTTAAGTAAATTAACATATTTGGAACATTACACTGTTAAGAAAATTTCCAAATGATTCTGTTTTCCTATATTCTTATTTGATGCTGTGGTATAAAATCGTGTTGTTGTTGTTGTTGTTGTTGCAGTTGTGTGGTCTTCAATCCGTTGCTTTTGTTGTGGTTTTCAATCCGAAAACTGGTTGATGCTGCTCTCCATGTCACTCTGTCCTGTGCAAGCCTCTTCATCTCCGAATAACTACTGCAACCTACATCCTTCTGAGTCTGTTTACTGTATTCTACCTATGGGCTCCCTCGACGATTTTTGTCCCCGACTCCATACTTCCCTCTAATACTGTTTGGGCATCCCTTGATGTCTCAGAATGTGTCCTAACAACCGATCCTTTCTTCTAGTCAGGCCACGCCACAAATTTCTTTTCTCCCCAGTTTTATTCAGTACCTCCTCAATAGTTACGTGATCCACCAGTCTAATCTTCAGCATTCTTCCGTAGCACCATATTTCAAAACCTTATATTCTCTTATTGTCTAAACAGTTTATCGTCCATGTTTCACTTCCACACATGGCTTCACTCGAGACAAATATCTTCAGAAAGGACTTCACTGACAAAGCCGGCCGCTGTGGCCCAGCGGTTCTAGGCGCCGGAACCTTCCTGCTGCTATGGTCGCAGGTTCGAATCCTGCCTCGGGCCTGGCTGTGTGTGATGTCTTTAGGCTAGTTAGACTTAAGTAGTTCTAAATCTAGGGGACTGATGACCTCAGATGTTAAGTCATATAGTGCTTAGAGGCATTTGAATTTTGACACTTGGATCTGTATTCTGTATTAACAAATTCCTATTTTCTTGCCACTGCAAGTCTACACTTTACATCCTCTCTACTTCGGTAATCGTATGTTAATTTGCTGCCCAAATGGCAAAGCTCGTCTACTGCTTTATGTGTCTTGTTTCCTAATTCCCTCAGCATCTCCTGATTTAATTCGACTACATTCCATTATCTTTGTTGTGCTTACGTTGATGTTCATCTTATATCCTCATTTCAAGATACAGCCCACTTCATTTAACTGCTCTTTGTGTCCTTTGCTGTCCTTGACAGAATTACAATGTCATAGACAAAGCTCAGAGTTTTTATTTATTCTCCCTGAACTTTAATTCCTATTTCAAATTTTTCTTCTGTCTTTTTTACTGCTTGCTCAATGTACAGACAGAATAACATCGTGGATAGGCTGCAACCATGTGTCACTCTCTTCTCAACCACTGCTTACCATTCAGGCCACTCGACTCTTGAAACTGCCCCGTGGTTCTGTGCATGTTGTAAGCAGCCTTCCGCTCCCTATATTAGACCCTTGCCACCTTCAAAATTTCAAAGAGTATTCCAGACTACATTGTTCTCAAAGTCTACAAATACTATAAACGTAAGTATGCCTTTCCTTAATTTATATTCTAAGATAAGTCAAAGGGTGGGTATTGCCTCGCGCGTTTCTACTTTTCTCTGAAATCCAAACTGATCTTCTCCGATGTCGGCTTCGACAGTTTTTTCTTTCTTCTGTAAAGCTTTTGTGTTAGTATTCTGGAACCATGACTTATTAAAGTGATAGTTCGGTAATATCCACACCTGTCTGCATCTTCTTCCTTTGTAGTTGGAAGTCTGAGGGTATTTCGCCTGTCTCATACATGTAGAACACCATACAGAAGAGTTTTTTCACGGCTGGCCCTCCCAGAGCTATTACTAGTTGTGACGGTATGTCATCTATTACAGGGGCCTTGTTTCGAGTCAGGTCTTGCTGTGCTCTGTCAAATTCTTCTCGCAGTATCATACCTCCCATTGGATCTTCACCTACGTCCCATTTCACTTGTATATTATTGCCTTCAAGTACATCTCCCTTGTATAGGCCCTCTACATACGCCTTCCTCATTTCAGCTTCCCCATCTTTGCTTAGGACTGGTTTTCCGTCTGAGCTCTTGATATCCGTACAATTGCTTTTCTTTTCTTTAAAGGCCTCTTTAATTTTACTGTAAGCGGTGTCTATCTTCTTTCCCCAGTGAAGTATGCTTCTAAATCACTGCAGTTGTCCTCTACCCGTTCCTGCTTAATCATTTTGTACTCCCAGTCAATCTGAATTTATAATGTTTAGATTCTCTTTCGCCTACTTCATTTGGTGCATTTTTATATTTTCTCCTTTCACGAATTGAATTCGGTATCTCCTGTGTTATCTAATGATTTCTATTAGGCCTTGCATCTTTACCTATTTGATCCTCTGCTGCCTTCACTATTTAATCTCTGCAAGCTGCCCATTCGTCTTCTACTGTATACGTTTCCCCTGTTTCAGTCAATCGTTGTTTAATGCTCCTTCCGAAACTCTCAACAAAGTCTCGTTCTTTCAACTTATCCAGGTCCCATATCCTTAATTTCCTTCATTTTTACAGTATCTTCAGTTTTAATTTACTCTTCCCAGCCAATAAATTCTGGCCAGAATTCGCATCTGCCCTGGAAATGTCTTACAATTTAAGATGTGGTTCCTAAATCTCTGTCTTGCCCTATACACGTATAATCAGTCTGAAGCCTTCGGATGTCTCCACGTCTCTTCCACGTCTGCACCTTTCTTTCATGCTACTTAAACTAAGTGTTAGCGTAGATAAAATCATACTCTGTGCAAAATTCTACCAGGCGGCTATCTCTTTTATCCCTTTCTCCCAGTCCATATTCACCTACAATTTCCCCTTCTCTTCCTTTTCCTAATATCGAATTCCAGTTCCTATTAAACCTACTCCTGCCTTAATCCTGTTTGATTTCTTATTTATAACCCTGTATTCACTGGACCACAAGTCATCTCCCTCCTGCCACAGCTTTTCAGTAACTCCCACTACATCTTTCAACCCACCCATCTTACTTTTTAAATTTTCTAACCTACCTGCCCGTTGAGGAGATCTAACATTCCACGCTACGATCTGTAGGTCGCGTTTTGTTTCTCCTGATGACATCCTCCTAATTAGTCAGCACCCAAAGATCCGAATGGGGGACTATTTTACCTCCGTAATTTTTCGCCCGTGAGGATGCTGTCATCATTAAACTACAGAGTAGAGCCGCATACCATCGGGAAAAGCTACAGCTGTAGTTTCCCCTTGATTTCAGTCGTTTGTGGTGCCAGCACAGTACAGCCGTTTTGATTGTTACAAGGACATATCAGTCAATCATCCAGACTTTTTCCCCTGCACCTGCTGAAAAGGTCGCTGCTCTCTTCAGGATCCAAACTTTTGTATGGTCTCTCAACAGATTCCCTTCCTGCTACTCACTATTGTGGTTTCACCAACTGTATGGCTACCTGTATCGCTGGATTATATAGGAGCTTAAATACACTCCTGGAAATTGAAATAAGAACACCGTGAATTCATTGTCCCAGGAAGGGGAAACTTTATTGACACATTCCTGGGGTCAGATACATCACATGATCACACTGACAGAACCACAGGAACATAGACACAGGCAACAGAGCATGCACAATGTCGGCACTAGTACAGTGTATATCCACCTTTCGCAGCAATGCAGGCTGCTATTCTCCCATGGAGACGATCGTAGAGATGCTGGATGTAGTCCTGTGGAACGGCTTGCCATGCCATTTCCACCTGGCGCCTCAGTTGGACCAGCGTTCGTGCTGGAAGTGCAGACCGCGTGAGACGACGCTTCATGCAGTCCCAAACATGCTCAATGGGGGACAGATCCGGAGATCTTGCTGGCCAGGGTAGTTGACTTACACCATCTAGAGCACGTTGGGTGGCACGGGATACATGCGGACGTGCATTGTCCTGTTGGAACAGCAAGTTCCCTTGCCGGTCTAGGAATGGTAGAACGATGAGTTCGATGACGGTTTGGATGTACCGTGCACTATTCAGTGTCCCCTCGACGATCACCAGTGGTGTACGGCCAGTGTAGGAGATCGCTCCCCACACCATGACGCCGGGTGTTGGCCCTGTGTGCCTCGGTCGTATGCAGTCCTGATTGTGGCGCTCACCTGCACGGCGCCAAACACGCATACGACCATCATTGGCACCAAGGCAGAAGCGACTCTCATCGCTGAAGACGACACGTCTCCATTCGTCCCTCCATTCACGCCTGTCGCGACACCACTGGAGGCGGGCTGCACGATGTTGGGGCGTGAGCGGAAGACGGCCTAACGGTGTGCGGGACCGTAGCCCAGCTTCATGGAGACGGTTGCGAATGGTCCTCGCCGATACCCCAGGAGCAACAGTGTCCCTAATTTGCTGGGAAGTGGCGGTGCGGTCCCCTACGGCACTGCGTAGGATCCTACGGTCTTGGCGTGCATCCGTGCGTCGCTGCGGTCCGGTCCCAGGTCGACGGGCACGTGCACCTTCCGCCGACCACTGGCGACAACATCGATGTACTGTGGAGACCTCACGCCCCACGTGTTGAGCAATTCGGCGGTACGTCCACCCGGCCTCCCGCATGCCCACTATACGATCTCGCTCAAAGTCCGTCAACTGCACATACGGTTCACGTCTACGCTGTCGCGGCATGCTACCAGTGTTAAAGACTGCGATGGAGCTCCGTATGCCACGGCAAACTGGCTGACACTGACGGCGGCGGTGCACAAATGCTGCGCAGCTAGCGCCATTCGACGGCCAACACCGCGGTTCCTGGTGTGTCCGCTGTGCCGTGCGTGTGATCATTGCTTGTACAGCCCTCTCGCAGTGTCCGGAGCAAGTATGGTGGGTCTGACACACCGGTGTCAATGTGTTCTTTTTTCCATTTCCAGGAGTGTATATCTTCGGTTCCTAAAAAAATTTCGATGTTTGTTGGTAAAGAATTTAAAGGGGGCATCAGACACTGTTATAATTTCGTAGTTTCCTGATATATTCTCTCGTAGCCGAGGAAAATATGAATAAAACCTTCAACAATGCCACATTCACATGAAGATGCGGCATTGATGAGGCGGTACAGGTGTTGCTGGTTTCTCTCATGATTAACTTGAAGTCTTGCTATTGTTGCTATAACGTTTGTACCGTATTTGCAGTTTTGTTACCAAGAACACGATGGGAGAGGAGGTAAGACTGCAGCGTAGTGTTTCCTTTTAATTTCGGAAGACCGTTTGAGGTTTTCGTTCCATTAGGCGCTGCTCATAGTCCTTACGGTATGAAAAAGATCGGCGGGTGGCGCTTTATCACTTTATCGTATTTCACTGGACCAATGTACACATCTTCCTTGAGCATTGTACCTGCTTATTTCATTTCCCTTTATTCTGCTACGAGCGTTCACTCAAACCGTGATGGTAATCTTATTCGGTCGAGAAAGCTCTTGAACTGCTGGTATACTGCAATATACAAAGTAGTATTTGTATTGTTGTTATCGTGGCATTTTAACAGTATCAATGTTTGCAAGTCGCCACTTGCTTTAATTATAAATATATGTCTGAGGTAGCTGAATGTTATTATCTTTACGTAAAGATAAATATTATCTTGGCAAAAACCTTCAAATTGTGCGCTACACCCTTCATTTGTCTACATGCACTAGTGAGTTTACTCATGGCAGTTTTGTTGCCCTAGGCCTGTAATCACTTTCAAAACTCAACTTAACTAATTTAATAAGCTTGAATCTTAAACTGCTGGTGTGTCCCTGTTCCACCATACCAAAATAAAACATCATCGCACCATTGGCGATAATGCATAAGCGTTAACCACAGACGAAAAGATATCCCCGGCGAAACATATAGTCGATGATCCGCAAGTGTAACCACACTCGGAAACCATCAGAGAGAACACCTCGCTCCACAAGCGACACCCTAATCGAACCACAGCGAGGAAAAAAAAAAAATACTTGAACGTCAACACATCTATGGCGTGGAGAACCCTTGTCCATCTCGCAAGATATTCACATCGGTATGAGTGGCATGATCAGAATAATCCAAAGATGTACTACCGGATGGCAAATTAACTTCTGTGGCACCACTATTGCCTCCTCTCTCCGAATGGTGGAACACATCGTGCATGCACCCCACAGGCAACGCACACAATAGCAACGGAAGAAAGCAAACCATTATTACATTCCAAAATGAATTCTGAGAACAATTGTGTCTGCAGGACTTGCGCAATTATTTCTGAACCAAAAATGCAATTTTCACGTTGTTCCAATACATACCTTTGCTGTGGCGTGACAAGCTATTAATACAGCAATGCTCGAGTGTTATACCAAACAAGATAAATCGGCACGTTCCCATCCACGAGATAATTTTCTATCTGTGAAATATGAGAGCACACCAGTACGTCACAAATTTGCGGTAAA
Organism: Schistocerca nitens; assembly: GCF_023898315.1. Lineage (NCBI taxonomy): Eukaryota > Metazoa > Arthropoda > Insecta > Orthoptera > Acrididae > Schistocerca > Schistocerca nitens. The sequence goes on along the minus strand of NC_064615.1, from coordinate 23,731,347 downwards.
TTACAGATGTGGAATTGCTGGACAGAAAACTACAAACGCCTAGCTCATTGATCAGATGTCACAGCATAAGAGCTTATCCTCTAATTATAATAATAAATCATTCAAAACATCTAGGTACAAACAAATAAAGAGCAATACACTAAATGACTATATAAATGAACCGGAAACAAACGATTGTTAAGTCTACCTCAATAATATAACTGTACAAGTTTGCCCGTACCGATATTACGTGTGGCCGAGACCGCAGCTTCCGACAGTCAGTTCTTACGTGGACTTCTAGTGCGGTTTCTGTTTGAGGGGTTGGATGGTCTGATTTCCACTACATCATTCTGGTGATCATGTTGCGGACTTCGCCTACCAATCCTTCCATTATTTCTTGTTTGCCCTGAGTTCCAGACCGGCTGCTTGAAGTGGTTACTATTTCTGTTCTATTGAAAGTTACCGCCATACGTCCCCCATCTGCTTCTTCCATTCCAATGAGGCTCATTATTAAATCTATGGCCTTGATATTGGACCCCTTTCTCCCTGTTCCTATATATGTTTTTCCCGTCAGTATTTCGACCAGATGGACCCAGCGAATTTCGTTCATTATGTCTCCTTCGGTCCCTCGGTTTTCGTGCTTCCTTGACAATGTCACGTAGAGCGCTTTTGAATGGCTGTCTAGTGACATCACATTTGCCAATGAGCAGTTCTTGGTAGCTCAGCGGCAGTTTCACGTAGCAGTGTTGCATTATCTTATTATCAGTATACAATTGGTACAGGTAGGAGTTCTTGTTGACAAGCGTTTCGAAAAACTTTACCGGACTGCGGCACCCCAATGCTTCGTAATTCTTCCCTAACATAACCACCTGTTTAATCCTTTCTTGGATGTCCTGTGATCAGTAGGTGTTTAGGAAAGCCTCTCTGAAGTCTCCGTAGATGCAGCAGTTTGCTACAATGCTACGCATGTGTTCTGCTGTCGAACCTTCCATGTATCCAAAGACAAATTCCAATTTGTATACTAGTGGCCGTGACTCCGGTAGTACCGTGGTTCTGTTCGTAAACATGAAATTGTTGAATTGAGAGAAAATGTTTTAAGTCGAAATACACTCCTGGAAATGGAAAAAACAACACATTGACACCGGTGTGTCGGACCCACCATACTTGCCCCGGACACTGCGAGAGGGCTGTACAAGCAATGATCACACGCACGGCACAGCGGACACACCAGGAACCGCGGTGTTGGCCGTCGAATGGCGCTAGCTGCGCAGCATTTCTGCACAGCCGCCGTCAGTGTCAGCCTGTTTGCCGTGGCATACGGAGCTCCATCGCAGTCTTTAACACTGGTAGCATGCCGCGACAGCGTGGACGTGAACCGTATGTGCAGTTGACGGACTTCGAGCGAGATCGTATAGTGGGCATGCGGGAGGCCGGGTGGACGTACCGCCGAATTGCTCAACACGTGGGGCGTGAGGTCTCCACAGTACATCGATGTTGTCGCCAGTGGTCGGCGGAAGGTGCACGTGCCCGCCGACCTGGGACCGGACCGCAGCGACGCACGGATGCACGCCAAGACCGTAGGATCCTACGCAGTGCCGTAGGGGACCGCACCGCCACTTCCCAGCAAATTAGGGACACTGTTGCTCCTGGGGTATCGGCGAGGACCACTCGCAACCGTCTCCATAAAGCTGGGCTACGGTCCCGCACACCGTTAGGCCGTCTTCCGCTCACGCCCCAACATCGTGCAGCCCGCCTCCAGTGGTGTCGCGACAGGCGTGAATGGAGGGACGAATGGAGACGTGTCGTCTTCAGCGATGAGAGTCGCTTCTGCCTTGGTGCCAATGATGGTCGTATGCGTGTTTGGCGCCGTGCAGGTGAGCGCCACAATCAGGACTGCATACGACCGAGGCACACAGGGCCAACACCCGGCATCATGGTGTGGGGAGCGATCTCCTACACTGGCCGTACACCACTGGTGATCGTCGAGGGGACACTGAATAGTGCACGGTACATCCAAACCGTCATCGAACCCATCGTTCTACCATTCCTAGACCGGCAAGGGAACGTGCTGTTCCAACAGGACAATGCACGTCCGCATGTATCCCGTGCCACCCAACGTGCTCTAGAAGGTGTAAGTCAACTACCCTGGCCAGCAAGATCTCCGGATCTGTCCCCCATTGAGCATGTTTGGGACTGGATGAAGCGTCGTCTCACGCGGTCTGCACGTCCAGCACGAACGCTGGTCCAACTGAGGCGCCAGGTGGAAATGGCATGGCAAGCCGTTCCACAGGACTACATCCAGCATCTCTACGATCGTCTCCATGGGAGAATAGCAGCCTGCATTGCTGCGAAAGGTGGATATACACTATACTAGTGCCGACATTGTGCATGCTCTGTTGCCTGTGTCTATGTGCCTGTGGTTCTGTCAGTGTGATCATGTGATGTATCTGACCCCAGGAATGTGTGAATAAAGTTTCCCCTTCCTGGGACAATGAATTCACGGTGTTCTTATTTCAATTTCCAGGAGTGTATTTACAATTTAGCGCTCCTGGAATTTCTCTAATTTCCGGCGCGTGTGCGCCCAACATTTCATGGCCAACCGGTCCCTGAATACTGTTGTACCCTCGTCTCCTTTCATCAGAGTCATGTGATAATGTTTCCGTACGTCTGAATCGCGTGCAGTCGTAGACCGGCTCGTTGCTTTGTGCCGAGTACCGTACTCCGGCACACCTGCTGTGTATTGTCCTGTGTCGGGGATGTGGCTACGGGTTCAGTTGCAAAATTTTGTCTTTTACTTTCCTGATGACCAACGAACTCACGGCGAAGTGCTGTTACTTCTGGCTGAATTTCTGCACGAGCGACCCGTTGGCACATTTGTCTCATCTCATCCGCCAGCTCATTCTGCTGGGTAATGAAATGTGCTTGCTCGTGTTTGATTTCTAACATTTCTTCCTGTGTGCTTTCAACTACCTTCTGTCCCTGTTGTTTAAGAGCAGAAATAGCCTTCTTGGTTGCACTCACTTCGACCTTTGCCAACGCTGCCTGCATTGTTTCGCGCATCTCGTGCTTCCTAACTGGCTGTCCCAGCCTTACGTTTCGACTCTACCGCTACTTCTCGAGTTTCATCTGACGTTCTCCTAATATCATTTTAAACCCTTAATTTCACTTCTGACCTGATTTAGGTTTTTCACTAACTCATCAGCTCTCCTTAGAATTTTCCTAATTTGTTTCATGACTTCGTCCTGTCTCCTTTCCTCCTTGTCTAGTCGCTTGTGAATTTCCCTAATTTCATTAACTAGGGTCTCCTATCATTGATCTTCTTCCTGCCGTCTCTTTTCCTCTCATTCCTTCCTCTGTTTTTCCTCCTCTTGTCGTCTCTTCTGTTCCCTTTCCTATAGTCTCTTCTCTACCTCTTGCATAAATTGAATGGTCGATTCTAATTGTGAATTTCCAATGACGTACCCTGGAGTAGACGCACGTGACTCAACCGCTCTAAGACGCCTTGTCCTCTAAATCTGGCTGTTACTTTCCCTAGCCGTACCTCTTTCCGTAATTACAGAACATACGAGACCTGCCGCCTCGCTATCGTTTTCACATTCATATCCTGAGTGATTTGAACCCTCATCATAGGAGTATTCTGCATTCGACATTTGTACCGTGTTTGCAGACTGATTTAAATGAACTTCTTCCTCAGTTCCATCTTTTTATGCATCAGTGGCTGGCTCGTGTTCCGTTTTGAACGACATCAGTTCGCAGCCTTTCTCACTACACACACGAGCTTTGCTTCTCGTAAGCATTAATATCGATTGCTCCCTCCGCAAGTTTCCCACTCTAAAGCATCACGAGCCACAGTTAAACTCAGATTTGCTTTTAAATAACCACACATTTATCCCTAATCCCATGAAACGAAACCTGTTCTAAACCGTCGTACACACCATTAACAAACTTATTCCACAAAAGCTTGCACAACGCTGTTAGCAACGACGCAACATTAGCCAACGAGTGACTCACAGGTCACTGACAAGATACGATGAGAAACAAATAAAGAAATAGTAAATGACACAAAAATTGCATACACTGAAATAAAATGACTACAACATTCTACAAATTCCTGAGATACAACGCATAGCACCAAACCCGAGTCTAAATCTTCTCAGTGCACCATAGTCTCACATTGAAAGAAAAAGAAAAGAAAAACACGCCCATTCCGCAAGATGACGCACTAACTACCTCACAAATGAGCCTTGATTCGAGATCCTGGCCAAGGGTCGCCAATTGCAAGCCGTCACTTCCTTTAATCATAGATGTACACCTGAGTGAAACTAAATGTTATTATCTTTAAGTAAAGAAAAATATTATCTGGGCAATAACCTTCAAATTGTGCATTACACCCAACATTTTTCTACATGAATTAGTGAATTTACTCTTGGCACTTTCGTTGCCCTAGGCCTGTAATCACTTTCGAAACTCAAATTAAAAATCAAATTAACTAATTTAATAAGACTGAACCGTAAATTGCTGGTGTGCGCATGTACCACCACATCAAAATAAAATAGTGAATAGTAGAGGATGTATGAATGACAGTGTCGTACTTAAGTTAACAAAATTATGACAAGTTTTATTAAATCTTTAGTAGCTACAACTTTCTGGAGAGTCAGCTGATAAATCTTACACAAAAATGACAAACACAAAGCAGTTAAGGAATGGTGCTTGATAGGCAAAGCATACATTGAGGTGCAAGTTATACTAATCCTCGTCTGAATTAATCCCTTTTACACCGCAGTCTGACTTTGTTTACATGAATCCACTGCGAGCCCCAACTCTATTTAAGTGGAATCAACTACGACCAAGTACAATACAAACTATGGCTCACCTGACAACAGGGAGCTTTAAATATCATTTAACAACCCTACGCTGGTGCAGCAATACTTTACCCTTTACATCTACATCTACATTTATAATCCGCAAACCACCCAACGGTGTGTGGCGGAGGGCACTTTACGTGTCACTGTCATTACCTCCCTTTCCTGTTCCAGGCGCATATGGTTCGCGGGAAGAACGACTGCCGGAAAGCCTCCGTGCGGGATCGAATCTCTCTACTTTTACATTCGTGATCTCCTCTGGAGGTATAAGTAGGGGAAGCAACATATACGATACCTCATCCAGGAACGAACCCTCTCGAAACCTGGACAGCAAGCTACACTGCGATGCAGAGCGCCTCTCTTGCAGAGTCTGCCACTTGAGTTTGCTAAACATCTTGTGGTGTCACCGCCAGACACCACACTTGCTGGGTGGTAGCCTTTAAATCGGCCGCGGTCCGTTAGTATACGTCGGACCCGCGTGTCGCCACTATCAGTGATTGCAGACCGAGCGCCGCCACACGGCAGGTGTAGAGAGACTTCCTAGCATTCCCCCCAGTTGTACAGCCGACTTTGCTAGCGATGGTTCACTGACAAAATACGCTCTCATTTGCCGAGACGATAGTTAGCATAGCCTTCAGCTACGTCATTTGCTACGACCTAGCAAGGAGCCATTACCAGTTACTATTGATGCTGTAAAACATGTACCATCAAGAGCGATGTTCACCAATTATGGATTAAAGTTAAGTATTCTAGCAGCTACGTACGTTTTTTGCTAGTCTAATTTCCTTGACCTTTTCCAGACCTCACGCCAGCCTGCGTGAGCTAAAACGCGTGACTTTCGGCTTCCTCTCATAGTGGGTTCGCGCTCTTGCCAATCCACAACACATCTCCCTAACGCTATCACGGTTACCAAATAACCCTGTGACGAAACGCACCGCTCTTCTTTGGATCTTCTCTATCTCCTCTGTCGAACTGACCTGGTACGGATCCCACATTTATGTGCAATACCCAAGTATAGGTCGAACGAGTGTTTTCTAAGCCACCTCCTTTGCTGATGGACTAAATTTTCTAAGGACTCTCCCAATGAATCTTAACCTGGCACCAGCCTTACCAACAATTAATTTTATATGATCATTCCACTTCAAATCGTCCCATGCGCATACTCTCAGATATTTTACAGAAGTAACTGCTACCAGTGTTTGTTCCACTATCATATAATCATACAATAAAGGATCCTTCTTTCTATGTATTCGCAATACATTACATTTGTCTATGTTAAGGGTCAATTGCCACTCCCTGCACCAAGTGCCTATCCGCTGCAGATCTTCCTGCATTTCGCTGCAATTTTCTAATGCTGCAACTTCTCTGTATACTACAGCATCATCCGAGAAAAGCCGCATGGAACTTCCGACACTATCTGCTAGGTCATTTATATATATTGTGAAAAGCAATGGTCCCATAACACTCCCCTGTGGCACGCCAGAGGTTACTTTAACGTCTGTAGACGTCTCTCCATTGAGAACAACATGCTGTGTTCTGTTTGCTAAAAACTCTTCAATCCAGCCACACAGCTGGTCTCATATTCCGTAGGCTCTTACTTTGTTTATTAGGCGACAGTGCGGAACTGTATCGAACGCCTTTCGGAATTCAAGGAAAATGGCATCTACCTGGGAGCCTGTATCTAATATTTTCTGGGTCTCATGAGCAAATAAAGCGAGTGGGGTCTCACAGGATCGCTGTTTCCGGAATCCATGTTGTTTGCTACAGAGTAGATTCTGGGTATCCAGAAATGACATAATACGCGAGCAAAAAACATGTTTCAGGTTGACTCAGGCGGCAGCAGAGAATGGTGCGCTGTTGGCGAGGAGTGGGGCGCTGTTGCAGCTGTATGTTCTGACGTGTCTACGAAAATATGCGAACTACGCGGCCTGGGATTCTACGAGGGCGGTTCAGAAAGTAACCTCCGATTGGTCACAGTGCGGGTTGTGGGGGGAGTAGCGACGCCATCTGTGCGTTCACACACTCAACAGGTCAGTCGGCATCAAGCCGTGGTCGAGTGAACGTCGTACCTGCGCTAGTTTAGTTTTTGTGGCAGTTTGAAATGTGTGCTGCAATAGAAAACCCCGCCAAATGTGAAGTGCGTGCTGTCATAAGGTTTTTTACAGCCAAAGGATATTCTGCAGCAGCTATTCATCGTGAGCTTTGTGCCGTGTACGGACCAAGAGTTATGAGTGAAGGAGTTGTCCGTGAATGGGTACGTTTATTTAAAAGTGGACGAGGAAACGTTCATGATGAAGAGAGGAGTGGTAGACCATCATTGGTGACTGACGAACTCGTTCAGACAGTTGATGCAAAAGTTCGTGAAAATCGACGTTTCTCAATGTCGGAGTTGTTTACTGCTTTTCCACAGATTTCTAAGACTCTCTTGTACGAGATAGTGACAGCAAGATTGGGTTACCGTAAGGTCTGTGCACGATGGGTGCCCAAAATTCTTACCGACCACCACAAAACTCAGAGAATGGCCTCTGCATTAGACTTTCTGTCACGTTATGAGGACGAAGGAGAACCATTGTTAAACAGAATCGTGACCGGTGACGAAACCTGGATTAAGTACGTGAACCCTGAGACAAAAGAACAATCAAAGATGTGAGCACATTCAAATTCGCCTACCAAACCAAGAAAAGCCTCGCAACATTTTTCTGCCAGAAAACTGATGGCAACGGTGTTTTGGGATGCCAAAGGGGTGTTGTTGGTTGAATTCATGGAACGTGGTACGACCATTAATCAAGACGTGTACTGTGAAACAATAAAAAAGTTACGACGGGCTATACAGAACAAACGCCGTGGTATGCTGACTTCCGGTATCGCTTTTTGCACGATAACGCCCGTCCTCACTCTGCTCGCAGAACAACAGCCCTTCTTGAGTCCTTCAAGTGGTACGTTATCAACCATCCACCTTACAGCCCAGACCTGGCGCCAAGTGATTATCACCTCTTCATGCATTTGAAGAAATGGCTCGGGTCACAGCGGTTTGATGACGACGAAGAGCTCAAAGATGCGGTCACAGGCTGGCTCCAGGCACAAGCGGGTGATTTTTATGCAGAAGGAATTTCAAAGCTTGTGAAGAGATACGATAAGTGCCTCAATCGCTATGGAGACTATGCAGAAAAATAGTGCAAAGATGTAGTTGTAAGATGTATATATTAAAATATTTTTATTTAACTTGGTGTATTTTTTTAAATCAACCGGAGGTTACTTTCTGAACGGCCCTCGTAATTATCAGACCAAGGGAAACTTCCGCGTCAGAGACCTGAAATGCCGGCAGATTTCGGTGTGAGGTGCACCCGTTCGCCGATCTGGCCAAACAAATTTGGCTCACATGTACGAGGGTGCATGCTGGAATTGTCAAACGTCCGACGCCGACTCAGGACGAATACGTTCACCCTCATGACACACGATATATCCGAGATGATATGCAATTCCACTGTCAGTACAGTTAGAATCTGCCACTGGCTCTTAGTCCACCACAATATACAGACCACAAGTTTCAATCTCCAGGTAAAGACCTGAAATTCTCAGCCAGGCGAGGAACCACATGAGGAAGTGGGCAAAGGATCCAGACAACTTTCCACGAAGCCTCACTAGGGAAGTGGAATTACCAAAACTGAAATAGCCCCCACATTGCACAAACCAATCGAACTATCTCTACTCATTGAATCTCCCTCTTATCTGTTATGTTGGCGTGGTAGCCAATCCAGACACAGCACTGGGATTCCAACGCTGGGGAACAACCCTCCGCTTTGCATATCCTGAATGGAGCCAATCAACGACTAAAAATCTCTCTTGTCCGAAAAGAATAATATTTTAGACAAGGGAGCGTCATCTCATGATAAGCATGGCCATGTTCTGGGAGAAAGCATCTACCTAGACAGGATCACAGTTCCTCATTTATGGATCGATCTGATCTTTGCGGGCCAACCATTTCCAGTTTCTGAAAGAAGCCTATTAAGCATCCCAGACAGTCATGCTCATGAAATACATGTTTTTGCCACACGATACAGAAATGTGGCGACTTCCTGGAGTCAGGAGGGATTGCAGTCTTGCCTCCACTAATCATGTACGCGAGCTGCTCTGTCCGTATTGTCCCAGCTTCTAACACGAGGATGCACAGAGTTTTATAACCTTCCGAAGGTTTGCACAAAAGTTCAGTTTACAGCACTCTCTCATAAATGGATTGTTCCATCCACTTCCCACCATCTGGCCACCTTCACAACAGACCCAGGTTAAATTTTTTGAGGACTGGCACCCTTCTGCCCAGCCCTAAGCAGAAGGAAGAGAGGGCTTTGGCCAGTAGCCTCTCTGGACATAAGATCCGCTGAGCGCTGCTTCCCGAATCACTCACACTGCCAAGTCACTGCACTCAGCATTTATGACCCCTAGTTCATCTTTCCCACTGTTCTCCTTCGCCTCCAATACGGCCCCTTGGGAACAAGTTCAAAAAGTGGTTCAAATAGCTCTCAGCACTATGTGACTTAACATCTGAGGTCATCAGTCCCCTAGAACGTAGAACTACTTAAACCTAACTAACCTAAGGACATCACACACATCCATCCCCGAGGCAGGATTCGAACCTGCGACCGTAGCGATCGAGCGGTTCCAGAATGAAGCGCCTAGAACCGCTCAGCCAAAACGGCCGGCGGTGCAAGTTCTCTACAGGTTACATATGCAGTTATAAGAGCATGCTGCCCACAATATCCGTATGTAGAAAAGTCATAAACCACACATATCGAATGTAGTACTGAGGGACACAGAAATCATGACATAAAATATTAACGTTAATCTGACTGATAATGTTGTTAAAGTGAGAGAGAAGCGTGCCATCTTTTATGCCGAGTTTGAATCTGATAGAAGCATGATTGTTTCTTCTTGAACTCGTTTTGCCTATTGAAAGCCCTCTGTAATTACTGTAAGATTTGCAGTGAGTATAGGCATTATTTCAGGGAGTTTGAATTAAACTCAACGGTTAGTCCTGCCCTTTGGGGATGCACTTCCTCCCCTGTCTTTTTGTTTATATCTGTCCATGTTGATCTGTCTTGAGGATGACCATGTGCTCAGCCTGTCAGCTAAAATTTTCTCATGAATTGTACTTTGGACAAATGGAAGATGCGTCTTGATATTCAGCTTCCCTAAGTTGTTAGCATATTGTCTGATGAATAAGCTTGGATTTCGAGCAGTGGGGATGTATTCGTGCGTGATGACTGGGTGTTGTGTGATGTCCTTAGGTTAGTTAGGTTTAAGTAATTCTAAGTTCTAGGGACTGATGACGATAGATGTTAAGTCCCATAGTGCTCAGAGCCATTTGAACCATTTTTTGATGTATTCGTGTAAAGGCGAAGTACTTAAGTACAAATCCGGTAAGGGGGGTGGTTTCTTAGGACTTAACCCTACCGCTTAGCAGCATTTTTCTTTACATTTTCCTAGCATTATTATTTATTAGAGAGAGTAACACAAGCGAATGCACAACCGACATGCGCAGACCGTTACAAAGTGAGTGATCTATGTTTAACTATGAGGAAATCAGAAAGGAAACAATAGCAGCCATTTGAAATTCAGTGTTGATGAGGATACTACGAACTAAAGTGGATATAAGAATATATGGAATTCTCCTCATACGGCATAACAGGCAGATCACTGACTTGAGGATGTTACCTTTGTTTTCCTGATAATCATTAGTCTGGTTTGATGTATACTGACACCAGTTCCTCTTCGTTCCAGTCTCTTCATCTCAGAACAGCACTTGCTACCGAAGTTATGAAATGTTTCATGTATGTATCCCAGGCTCTCTCTTTTCCTAAAATTTTTGCCCACTAAGTTTTCCTCTGATGATATGGATATTATTCCCTGAAGTCGTGTCACCCTGTCTCTTCTTCTAGTTTCCCGCTCATTCCTTCCTTGGAGATTCGACGATGTATCTCGTCTTGTGCGGGCAACTGTTGTATTTTCATAGATCAAGTGAATCAACACAGGTGAAAACTAATAAGCTGGAAGATCACGTAAGAAGAATTAAGCAATGGAGACACCGCAAGCCGATGAGCAGTGGCAAACGTTCTTTTTTACAATTATTCAGATATTAAGGACATACAAATGGAACAGAAATTTTACAAACTGTCTGATATAAAGTATGTTGTTGACTGAAATACATACCATGAAAAAGAGTGAGAATACCTGGTGATACAAAAGGTAATAAAACGTTAAATCGAATGACAAAATACGAAACAAATAATCTCTAGAAAGGAGAGACGATTAAATGTTAGTATGAGAAATTGCTAGCAGAAAAGGAGATACGTTCTTGGCACATGGTTTACGTCATCCAGAAATAGGACACATGACATTATAAAAAAAATAGTAAATCTAGTCGACAAATAACACTATATGTAAAGTGAATTATAAAGAACGTTGGATATAGTAGGATTCCAGAAAAAAATACAGCAGGAGAAAACAGAAAGAAGTAGAGAAAAGAATAAATTTAGATCTACAATTACACTTGCTAAGGACGCAATGTGAAATTAAGACATATTGAGCAGCATAGGGAACAGTTAAACTCACAAGTAAAACAGAGAAAAACTTATCTTTACACAAAGTCTGAATTACGTAGTAGATGCTGCGAAACAATTTTGGGGGTACCGGATATGTAGAGATGAAAAAGCATTGGACAGTAAAAGATGGATGACTGCATTGTAAGTAGAATTGGCAATGACTCAAATAATATACTATTTGTGGTTTCGTTACAACTGCTGTTGCATTAGTAGCACTCACCGACAAAGCTGCGAAACACGTGGCTACTGGTACAGTAGTGACGCAATCTTAAGCTCGCCGCTGCGTAACTGTAGGCCACCTATCCGGTGGAATGAGTTAAGCCCCTTTCACACCTGGTTTCGTGTCTAAACGGAGAAAGCTTCGCGTAGTTCCATTACTTCGCCCGCGGCACTGCACAACCACTAGTGTTATCCCTTTCAAAGTCGTGCAAAAGTTTGCAAATTTCGACACAACGAATCGCGTCCGCGGTATAAAGAGGTCTGTACTGGAAAACAATTTAATTTGTGAGGAAGTTTCAAATTAAAAATGTTGTTGTTGTGGTCTTCAGTCCTGAGACTGGTTTGATGCAGCTCTCCATGCCACTGTATCCTGTGCAAGCCTCTTCATCTCCCAGTACCTACTGCAACCTACATCCTTCTGAATCTGCTTAGTGTATTCATCTCTTGGTCTCTCTCTACGATTTTTACCCTCCACGCTGCCCTCCAATGCTAAATTTGTGATCCCTTGATGCCTCAGGACATGTCCTACCAACCGATCCCTTCTTCTAGTCAAGTTGTGCCACAAACTTCTCTTCTCCCCAATCCTATTCAATGCCTCCTCATTAGTTACGTGATCTACCCACCTTATCTTCAGCATTCTTCTGTAGCACCACATTTCGAAAGCTTCTATTCTCTTCTTGTCCAAACTATTTATCGTCCATGTTTCACTTCCATACATGGCTACACTCCATACAAATACTTTCAGAAATGACTTCCTGACACTTAAATCTATACTCGATGTTAACAAATTTCTCTTCTTCAGAAACGATTTCCTTGCCATTGCCAGTCTACATTTTATATCCTCTCTACTTCGACCATCATCAGTTATTTTACTCCTTAAATAGCAAAACTCCTTTACTACTTTAAGTGTCTCATTTCCTAATGTAATCCCCTCAGCATCACCCGATTTAATTTGACTACATTCCATTATCCTCGTTTTGCTTTTGTTGATGTTCATCTTATATCCTCCTTTCAAGACACTGTCCATTCCGTTCAACTGCTCTTCCAAGTCCTTTGCTGTCTCTGACAGAATTACAATGTCATCGGCGAACCTCAAAGTTTTTACTTCTTCTCCATGAATTTTAATACCTACTCCGAATTTTTCTTTTGTTTCCTTTACTGCTTGCTCAATATACAGATTGAATAACATCGGGGACAGGCTACAACCCTGTCTCACTCCTTTCCCAACCACTGCTTCCCTTTCATGTCCCTCGACTCTTATAACTGCCATCTGGTTTCTGTACAAATTGTAAATAGCCTTTCACTCCTTGTATTTTACCTCTGCCACCTTCAGAATTTGAAAGAGGGTATTCCAGTTAACGTTGTCAAAAGCTTTCTCTAAGTCTACAAATGCTAGAAACGTAGGTTTGCCTTTTCTTAATCTTTCTTCTAAGATAAGTCGTAAGGTTAGTATTGCCTCACGTGTTCCAACATTTCTACGGAATCCAAACTGATCTTCCCCGAGGTCCGCTTCTACTAGTTTTTCCATTCGTCTGTAAAGAATTCGCGTTAGTATTTTGCAGCTGTGACTTATTAAACTGATAGTTCGGTAATTTTCACATCTGTCAACACCTGCTTTCTTTGGGATTGGAAAATTAAAAATAGGTTTAATAAAATAAGGTGAAGAACCGAAATCCTGATTAGCTACTTTCGTCTTCTTTTCTGAGTGTGATTGTTTATTATGGTGTTAGCTCTGCACTGGATGCAGTTAGTACGACCATTTTTTGTACTCCCGGTTGACAGGACTTGATAACAAAGTAAGTCATGGTTGCATTTCATCCAGGCAGTCCACAGTACACGACACCTACCTTTTATCCTGCAAATCACAATCTTCCATGGATGAATGATAACTTTAGCCATATATATTTTGCTTCCATGTTTCTCTTTTGTTACTGACAGTAAAAAAGCCATTTATCGTCAGCAGCAACAATCATCGATGAGTTTAATGGACGTGGTACACGAGCTTCCTTGTACCAAACTACAAATGATCTCTCAGACATTTTTGTCATTTCAACCGGCTTGTTTAACCCCAACATACTTCCCACAGGGGCATAGTCCATCATATTTGCCAGTATTAACTTTAAGTCGACGAACGTGTAGCTGTTAGAAATGACTGGTCCATCTTGCAGCTCGTGAGATGCGCAAAATGTATTTTGAAACCCCTCCCCTCTGTATTTCTCTTGCGGTAGAGTGGAAAGACAAATTCGTAGCTCAGTTTCTTTTCTTTCTTCTCTCTGTCTGCCCGAACGGGCCTCCGAAGGCTCAACGGTACGTACCAACTGCTGTGTCTTTTAAGCCGGCAGGCGTCAGAGGATGGGGTTATGGAGAGACATGTGGCCAGCACACCGTTCTCCCACCCGTTGTCAGCTCTCGTGACCAGAGCTGTAACTTCTCAATCAATCAACTAGCTCCTCAGTTGGCTTCACAAGGGGTGAGTTCCCTCTGCTTGCCAATAGCGCTTGGCAGACGATCACCTACCGTACGTTGGTGTTATTTAGTGGTCGATTGTAGAAAGCCGGCCAGTGTGGCCGAGCGGTTCTAGGCGCTTCTGTCTGGAACCGCGCGACTTCTACGGTCGCAGGTTCGAATCCTGCCTCGGGCATGGATGTGTGTGATGTCCTTAGATTAGTTAGGTTTAAGTAGTTCTAAGTTCTAGGGGACTGATGACCTCAGCAGTTAAGTCCCACAGTGATCATAGCCATTTGAACTATTTTTGATTGTAGAAAATAGTTTGCATATTTTCAGAAAGCGTTTGTTCGGTGTGGTATACATTCTGCATAGTCGTATCTCTAATTGCAGCAGTTCGTTTTATTCTTTATTTCAACCTGGCCCAATCATTTGTAATAACAATTAGTAATTACTATCGATTGTATTTTTCTAATAATGCATTGTCTTAGACCCTCCTAAAAGTATGATGAACGATTGCTGAAAATTGTTAGGTAATGGCAGAACTGCGATAGAAGTGTTCACTAATGTGTGTGTACAAATGTTGGTTAAAAAATGTTATTGCAGATTTTGGCTCTCACGTAAGTCTCAGGGGATTATTTCCACACTTGGTGTATTAGTTATGCTGTTCCACACCCGCGCATTTGTTATAGTTTTTGAATTAATTATTCACTCAGACATGAGTACAGTCTATGCTAGGGAACAAAAATTAGGCGATTATCATAGCAAAATCAGTTTTTTCACTACACAGTTCAATCACCATTTATTGGCATTGTCCTTTTCTTTCACACAATGACGTTAGCACTGGTGAGACTGTTTATAGTTTTACTTAAATAATAATTTGACTCCGAGCCCCCAGACGCAGTAATGTAGGCCGCTATAAACGAATAAATGCGAAGAGAACCGCGAGTCCCACTGCCCTCTTTGTTCTAGCAGTTTTGGCGCGAAATAACAGATCGCCACACGTTCACTTACGCCGATGTATACCTCGTAATTCGCACTCACACAAATAACCGTAGCATCTCCACTTCACCAAATATACGCTTGAACACTTGCACCATGAAACAATACTCTTTGTCGACATAAATCGGCGCGAGAAAAAATTTTCAAATGACCACATGGGCCACCCTCGAGTGAGGCTCACTCGCCACCCACCCTCCAAAACGACTGACCAACGACTGACCCTGGCCAAGATGGCTGCTCGCTTATATGGGCTCGGATGTGAACCCCCTGATTATGCAATTACCAATCCCACCAGTTAAGGTTACAACTTTTGATACATACATCTCTAGATAGAAATAAGTACACCATCGGAACCGCGCTAAAAAGTACATCTTATTTACTATTTTACATTAATTTCTAGGATTATTCTATCGCCCGTAAATCAAGTTTTAGTTTTTGCAAAATTTCGCCACTTTCGCAAATTTGTTTGTTTACATCTGTACTGCAAACTGTTGACATAGAACTGTATATAGCACCGTTTTTAGACTAATATATAGCGATCTACACATTGCGCTGCTGAAAATCTTCATACATATAATAATTAATTAATTATGGGTGATAAATGCTCTCGCTTCCCACGCCCGGGTTCCCGGGTTCGATTCCCGGCGGGGTCAGGGATTTTCTCTCCCTCGTGATGACTCGGTGTTGTGTGATGTCCTTATGTTAGTTAGGTTTATGTAGTTCTAAGTTCTAGGGGACTGATGAACAAAGATGTTAAGTCCCATAGTGCTCAGAGTCATTTGAACCATTTTTTTTTGTTAAATGTTAGTAATAATTTACAAACTATGAAAACTATTGCAAGTTAAGTGTATAGCATAATTTAACCAATCTAAAATACGAGTGATGCCACCCAAAATATTATATAGTGCCGTTCTTTACGTCATGAATTTTCTATTGAATTTTATAAACAATTTTCCCCCAAACTTCGTTTATTGGTCTTTACGGGCTTTATTATTTATGAATCTTAACGTATGACTACGGCACTCGATCCGCTATGAGGAAACGTTTTTAATGAGTGCTCGTTCTTCCCTGTAAGTTGTTATTTACTATATTTATTAATCTTTCAGTACTCGTGATGTTAACCGATTTTGAGGTTACTATAACTTTTGCGTCTCGTGACTTGAAATAAAGATCGATCTTTCAGAAGGTGCATATTACTGACCACAATCCAATGCCACATCGCTCTTCACAGTTACATAGTTTTCGCGTAATGCGCGAAAAACCAAACAATGCCCCAAGCTGCGGGCCACGTGGAGACATCCCACCGACGTTGCAAATCCCGCGCGGGCGCGCCACGCGCTTCCGCGAATCGCGCATCATGTAGCGCGCTCGCTCTCCACAAAGCAATACTTGCATACTAGACCTATTCATCTAGTAACAGGGGTTTGTACCCTCACAGTGTTTACCCAGTATTTTAGCCAACATATATTTACCGCCTGACCACGTTATTATCCCTGTTTTAGTCCTAACTGGTAACGTTTTTTAGCCACATGTGTTTAGGCGTGAAACTATTACTGAGGCAGTTTGAGAGTCCATAGTGATGTGTTAGAGACCAGTTTGATGGATATGTTTGCGTGGGTGGCAAATAACATTCTGATAAGTACCTTAAATAAACCGCCCACTTTTTTGAATAATGAGGTATTTTTGCAAACAATGTAGAGTACTGTGACATTTGACAAGAACATATATATGCAAAATAATTACTTTTGGGCTCTATTGCACCTAATATTATGGTGTATTAATCGAGCTTCGAACACTTACAAGTGCAGCCATTTTCTGGTAACGATAAGCAGTATTAGTAGAGATGATTTTATTGTATCTTTTGAAGTTTTACAGAACATTGTTGTTGTTGTTGTGGTCTTCAGTCCTGAGACTGGTTTGATGCAGCTCTCCATGCTACTCTATCCTGTGCAAGTTTCTTCATCTCCCAGTACCTACTGCAACCTACATCCTTCTGAATCTGCTTAGTGTATTCATCTCTTGGTCTCCCTCTACGATTTTTACCCTCCACGCTGCCCTCCAATGCTAAATTTGTGATCCCTTGATGCCTCAAAACATGTCCTACCAACCGATCCCTTCTTCTAGTCAAGTTGTGCCACAAACTTCTCTTCTCCCCAATCCTATTCAATACCTCCTCATTAGTTATGTGATCTACCCACCTTATCTTCAGCATTCTTCTGTAGCACCACATTTCGAAAGCTTCTATTCTCTTCTTGTCCAAACTAGTTATCGTCCATGTTTCACTTCCATACATGGCTACACTCCATACAAATACTTTCAGAAACGACTCCCTGACACTTAAATCTATACTCGATGTTAACAAATTTCTCTTCTTCAGAAACGATTTCCTTGCCATTGCCAGTCTACATTTTATATCCTCTCTACTTCGACCATCATCAGTTATTTTACTCCTTAAATAGCAAAACTCCTTTACTACTTTAAGTGTCTCATTTCCTAATGTAATCCCCTCAGCATCACCCGATTTAATTTGACTACATTCCATTATCCTCGTTTTGCTTTTGTTGATGTTCATCTTATATCCTCCTTTCAAGACACTGTTCATTCCGTTCAACTGCTCTTCCAAGTCCTTTGCTGTCTCTGACAGAATTACAATGTCATCGGCGAACCTCAAAGTTTTTACTTCTTCTCCGTGAATTTTAATTCCTACTCCGAATTTTTCTTTTGTTTCCTTCACTGCTTGCTCAATATACAGATTGAATAACATCGGGGAGAGGCTACAACCCTGTCTCACTCCCTTCCCAACCACTGCTTCCCTTTCATACCCCTCGACTCTTATAACTGCCATCTGGTTTCTGTACAAATTGTAAATAGCCTTTCGCTCCCTGTATTTTACCCCTGCCACCTTCAGAATTTGAAAGAGAGTTTTCCAGTTAACGTTGTCAAAAGCTTTCTCTAAGTCTACAAATGCTAGAAACGTAGGTTTGCCTTTTCTTAATCTTTCTTCTAAGATAAGTCGTAAGGTTAGTATTGCCTCACGTGTTCCAACATTTCTACGGAATCCAAACTGATCTTCCCCGAGGTCCGCTTCTACCAGTCTTTCCATTCGTCTGTAAAGAATTCGCGTTAGTATTTTGCAGCTGTGACTTATTAAACTGATAGTTCGGTAATTTTCACATCTGTCAACACCTGCTTTCTTTGGGATTGGAATTATTATATTCTTCTTGAAGTCTGAGGGTATTTCGCCTGTCTCATACATCTTGCTCACCAGACGGTAGAGTTTCGTCATGACTGGCTCTCCCAACGCCATCAGTAGTTCTAATGGAATGTTGTCTATTCCCGGGGCCTTATTTCGACTCAGGACTTTCAGTGCTCTGTCAAACTCTTCACGCAGTATCTTATCTCCCATTTCGTCTTCATCTACATCCTCTTCCATTTCCATAATATTGTCCTCAAGTACATCGCCCTTGTATAAACCCTCTATATACTCCTTCCACCTTTCTGCCTTCCCTTCTTTTCATAGAACTGGGTTGCCACCTGAGCTCTTGATATTCATACAAGTGGTTCTCTTCTCTCCAAAGGTCTCTTTAATTTTCCTGTAGGCAATATCTATCTTACCCCTAGTGAGACAAGCCTCTACATCCTTACATTTGTCCTCTAGCCATCCCTGCTTAGCCATTTTGCACTTCCTGTCGATCTCATTTTTGAGACGTTTGTATTCCATTTTGCCTGCTTCATTTACTGCATTTTTATATTTTCTCCTTTCATCAATTAAATTCAATATTCCTTCTGTTACCCAAGGATTTCTATTAGCCCTCGTCTTTTTACCTACTTGATCGTCTGCTGCTACTTCATCCCTCAGAGCATAGCGTAAGCAAATTTTGGCTTTCAACTGTATAAGTTTTATACACATTCTAATATTCCATAGTGAATGTTGTACACTTTCCAGCGATATTTACAGATGCGACTGGTCGTACACTCCATAAAAACGTCTTTGTAGTCAGGAGTGAAAACATAGCAGCTTCTCCTCAAATTGGTTTGGAGTGGGGAAAGGTTACAAACTACAACTAGATTGGTTTTGCCATCTTGTAATTAGACTGGCTGTTTCATTTTAATATTAGACTCTGACTGGCTGGAGAAATGATTGGGATTTAAATTTCCCACTACCCGACCAGGTTACATTTGCCATCTCAGATCCTGACTGGCTTGAGATAGCGGGATATTGGGGGGGGGGGGGGGGGGGGAGGGAAGTGGAGTGGTGGGAAGGTGATTTAGTATTTCGATGTAACTGGCTGTAGAGAAGGAGGAGGGGGTACAATTTACAATAGTGGTAGTTCTGATATCTTGACTTGTTTTAATTTCCTGCAAATTTTTAAATTTCCTATCATCCACCTGTTGAATTTCTTAGTTTCTACCACCGCCAGCAAGTACAGCACCACGACTGTCGTGCCAACTAGCTGTGGAAACTTTATACCAGAATCGGCTTTGATACAGTACTGCATCTGCATGAGCTGGAAACTATGCTGTCAACAAAAGTTAAGTACAGCCTGTAATCATAACAATGATTTTCGAACTTCCATTCGAGCAGTTACGTCTTAATGGCGTGAAATTTCAACGAACATGGCTGGAAACTACAGAACACTACTTGTTCAGGTCGACGGGAAAGATAACTAGATCGCACAATCAGCTATTGTCATTTCGAGAGTTGAAATAGTCAACCCCCCACATCCTTCGCGAGGTTTCACTTCTAAAATGGTGTACGTGTTTGTTATTATTGGCCGTTCAATGAAGATTATACTTGCACGTAATTAAGTATTGACAGCATTACATTTAACATGTAACACCATTATAAAAAACTGGCAACATCAAAATTACCTTTGACGTAATTTCAGTCTTCATATGCTGGAAAGGTACGAATGACTTGAACCATGTTTGTAATAGATTAACGTAAGTCACGTCAGCTCGGAAGTGAACATGAAAACGTACATTACGATCTAAACAAACTCTCAGACCACTTGGACAGGAAATTATGTTTATTTTGCCTTCTTGGTCACGTAAGTTGCGTATTGTGTCAGATATCATGTGATGGAGGATGCCACTCAACGTCTGGAAATAACGCTACCCATTTCCCTTTAATACTTCATGACCGTCTTGGAAAATGAAATATCGGTTGCGCTATTGAAATCTGCAGCAGGAGCACATTTTTGTCTTGTTGTGAAATACAGGAAAACTTGGCGGAGAATCGATTGTAAACAAAGGCCCGTGAAGGCTATACAGGGTGTTACAAAAAGGTACGGCCAAACTTTCAGGAAACATTCCTCACACACAAATAAAGAAAAGATATTATGTGGACATGTGTCCGGAAACGCTTAATTTCCATGTTGGAGCTCATTTTAGTTTCGTCAGTATGTACTGTACTTCCTAGATTCACTGCCATGATTTCAAACGGGATACTCTACCTGTGCTGCTAGAACAAGTGCCTTTACAACTACGACAGAACATGTGGTTCATGCACGATGGAGCTCCTGCACATTTCAGTCGAAGTGTTCGTACGCTTCTCAACAACAGATTCGGTGACGGATGGATTGGCCTTCACGCTCTCCTGACCTCAACCCTCTTGACTTTCATTTATGGGGGCATTTGAAAGCTCTTGTCTACGCAATCCCGGTACCAAATGTGCTCGTATCGTGGACAGCTGTGATACAATACGCCATTCTCCAGGGCTGCATCAGCGCATCAGGGATTCCATGCGACGGAGGGTGGATGCATGTATCCTCGCTAACGGAGGACATTTTGAACATTTCCTGTAACAAAGTATTTGAAGTCACGTTGATACGTTCTGTTGCTGGCTGTTTCCATTCCATGATCAATGTGATTTGAAGAGAAGCAATAAAATGAGCTCTAACATGGAAAGTAAGCGTTTCCGGACACATGTCCACAAAACATATTTTCTTTCTTTGTGTGTGATGAATGTTTCCTGAAAGTTTGGCCGTACCTTTTTGTAACACCCTGTATATGCCCGCACACAAGCACCGGGAGGAGGCATCCAAGCTAACAGACGAAGAAAACGTTCATGTCATGTTTCTCGGATACGACACTTACCTTTGCATTAGTATTCCTAAGAGGTCATGTTATCTATAGTAGCCTACTGACTGCGATAGAGACCTCTGAATTGCATATGAAAGTGGATATATTTTGACTAAGGCTAGTATTTCAAAACAGCATCACAATAAGGGAACGCATAGATGAAGGAGCAAAACGTCTTTCATAACCACGTTTGCATGACAAGTTTTCCAGTAATCCTTATGCTGGCAATGACACTCCACAGCCTACTACGATGGTTCCCGCTAGGGTGTCGCACTTAAACGGTTCTAAACAAGTACAAATGGAGAATACCTATTTGCTCATAGCAAATAAATCAGTATTAGTCCTTCGAGATGCCTTAAGCACATGGAGATGCAAGCACTGTTATGGTCTCCCGCCGCTGCTTTGCGAGCCATGTACAGAGTAAATTGAGTGTGTCGTCGACAGCCCGTATAGGCAGTATTTAATATCTTCCAGCTATTCACCGGCGCAGTACCGGTTTTACAACTATCCATTGCTTAACAGCGCTAACAAAGCCGCCCAGTGCGTCGCATACGTATTACCCTGTTGGAGATTTATATCCGAAAATAGACATAGAAGTAGTAAATTCTTTATTTGTGTGCCCATATTGGCCGTCGTTGCTTTACAATTCGCGGACGTGTTTCCGTTCCGTCGCTACAATGAGAAGAAAATACGTGTTTTTCTCACCACAGGCGTTTCTCTTTATTGAAGTAAAGTAGCCTCAGTGGTGGTAATTCTGCAAAAATTGCCACCACTGGTGATGCTCACCTTCAATAAAGCGAAACGCCTTTGATGAGAAAAACACGCGTTTCAGGCATTTTTTCTGTTTGTAGCGACAGAACAAAAATACCCTCAGTAAATGAAAATTGTATTACTTGATACTATAACAGGTGTTATACTTTTATCATTTATTTAAGAGCGTCCGTATCGTCATGCGAGACAAAACTAATTGATCATGAAGTGAGTAAAAAGTAAAGGAAAGCCGGAGGACCATAAAAGGCAGGTTCAGGCGCTGAGTAGATGTAGAATGCTGATTTAAAAATTTATAAACAAAGAAACTACTGAATTAGTAAAACACGAACAGTATTAGAGTATACGAATAAATAACAGAAATAAAGAGGAAAGGTAACAACTACTGCGAGGGATTCCTATACAGAAGAAAATTGTTCCGAAAGGAAAGCTTGCAGTTTAGATTTGAATACTTCTGTTCGAAGCTTATTGAAAATAATTTATTACCATTATTACTATTCATGATTACACTGCCGTATGTATACAGTGATATGACAAATGACATGCTATACCTCCTAATATCGTGCTGACCTCCTTATACCCGGATTATTGCAGCAGCTCGACGTGACATGGACTCAGCAAATCGTTCGAAGTTCTGTGCAGAAATATTGAGCCGTGCTGCCTCTACGGCCACCCATAAAGGCACAAGTGTTGTAGGTGCTGGATTTTCTGTACGAACCTGACCTCTCAATTACGTCCCAGAAATTTTCGATGGGGTTCATGTTGGGCGATGTGGATGGCTAAACCATTCGCCCGAATTGTCCAAAGTGTTCTTCAAACCAATCCAGAACAATTGTAGCCCGGTGGCACGAAGCAATGTCATCCATAAAAATTCCATTGTTATTTGGGAGCGTTAAGTCCATGAATTGGCCGTCCGGAGTGGCCGAGCGGTTCTAGGCGCTAGAGTCTCGAAACGCGCGAGGGCTACGGTCGCAGGTTCGGATCCTGCCTCGGGACTGGATGTGTGTGATGTCCTTAGGTTAGTTAGGTTTAAGTAGTTCTAAGTTCTAGGGCACTGATGACCTCAGATGTTAAGTCCCATAGTGCTCAGAGCCATTTGAACCATTGCACGAATTGCTGCAGGTGAAGTAGACGAACATAACTATATCAAGTCAGTGATCGGTTCAGTTGGAGCAGAAGGCCCGGTCCATTGAATGTAAACATCATGAGCACTGTCTTGTTGGTAGCTTGGGTGCATGTCTTCGTGGGGTCAGCGCATAATCGAACCCTACCATCAGCTCTTAGCAACTGAATCCGGCACTCATCTTCCAGCAATAAAGGCACAATCGCGATATTTATTTTTGTTTATTTATTTATTTATTGTTCCGTGGGACCAAATTAAAGAGAAAGCTCCATGGTCATGGAACGAGTCAATACGTGAAATCATAACACGATAGTAGAAGTAGATAAAATGAAATATAAGAAACATATTCAGGCGACAAGTCGTAAGTTTAAATAAAGAAAATCAACAATGTAACACCGGAATTTGCTTAATTTTTCAGCTCTTCCAAGAGCTCCTCGACAGAATAGAAGGAGTGAGCCATGAGGAAACTCTTCAGTTTAGACTTAGAAGTGTTTGGGCTACTGCTAAGATTTTTGAGTTCTTGTGGTAGCTTATTGAAAATGGATGCAGCAGAAAACTGGACTCCTTTCTGCGAATGAGTCAAGGAAGTGCGTTCCACATGCGGGTTTGATTTCTGCTTAGTATTAACTGAGTGAGAGCTGCTAACTCTTCGGAAGAAGGTAATATTTCTAACAACGAACGACATTAAAGAAAATATATACTGTGAGGGCAATGTCAGAATTCTCAGACTATTGAATAGGGGTCTACAAGAGGTTCTCGAACTTACACCACATATAGCTTATAATATGCCCATTCTGTCTGATCACAATATAGGTTCTTGTCGACTTGTGAGTTAGAAACTGTAAAAACTGAGTCTTACTGTGATTTAGCATCAAATTATTTTCCACAAGCCACGAACTTATTTCATGAACTACATTATTTTATACTGTTTCAATATTACACACAAGATACTTCACTACCAAGCTTGTGTCATCAGCAAACAAATATTTTTGAATCAACTGTGATACTAGAAAGATTTTTTTTTTGTCATCAGTCTACTGACTAGTTTGATGCGGCCCGCCACGAATTCCTTTCCTGTGCTAACCTCTTCATCTCAGAGTAGCACTTGCAACCTACGTCCGAAATTATTTGCTTGACGTATTCCAATTTCTGTCTTCCTCTACAGTTTTTGCCCTCTACAGCTCCCTCTAGTACCATGGAAGTCATTCCCTCATGTCTTAGCAGATGTCCTATCATCCTGTCCCTTCTCCTTATCAGTGTTTTCCACATATTCCTTTCCTCTCCGATTCTGCGTAGAACCTCCTCATTCCTTACCTTATCAGTCCACCTAATTTTCAACATTTGTCTATAGCACCACATCTCAAATGCTTCGATTCTTTCTGTTCCGGTTTTCCCACAGTCCATGTTTCACTACCATACAATGCTGTACTCCAGACGTACATCCTCAGAAATTTCTTCCTCAAATTAAGGCCGGTATTTGATATTAGTAGACTTATCTTGGCCAGAAATGCCTTTTTTGCCATAGCGAGTCTGCTTTTGAAGTCCTCCTTGCTCCGTCCGTCATTGGTTATTTTACTGCCTAGGTAGCAGATTTCCTTAACTTCATTGACTTCGTGACCATCAATCCTGATGTTAAGTTTCTCGCTGTTCTCATTTCTACTACTTCTCATTACGTTCGTCTTTCTCCGATTTACTCTCAAACCATACTGTGTACTCATTAGACTGTTCATTCCGTTCAGCAAATCATTTAATTCTTCTTCAGTGTCACTCAGGATAGCAATGTCATCAGCGAATCGTATCATTGATATCCTTTCACCTTGTATTTTAATTCCACTCCTGAACCTTTCTTTTATTTCCATCATTGCTTCCTCGATGTACAGATTGAAGAGTAGGGGCGAAAGGCTACAGCCTTGTCTTACACCCTTCTTAATACGAGCACTTCGTTCTTGATCGTCCATTCTTATTATTCCCTCTTGGTTGTTCTACATATTGTATATGACCCGTCTCTCCCTATAGCTTACCCCTACTTTTTTCAGAATCTCGAACAGCTTGCACCATTTTATACTGTCGAACGCTTTTTCCAGGTTGACAAATCCTATGAAACTGTCTTGATTTTTCTTTAGCCTTGCTTCCATTATTAGCCGTAACGTCAGAATTGCCTCTCTCGTCCCTTTACTTTTCCTAAAGCCAGACTGATCGTCACCTAGCGCATTCTCAATTTTCTTTTCCATTCTTCTGTATATTATTCTTGTAAGCAGCTTCGGTGCATGAGCTGTTAAGCTGATTGTGCGATAATTCTCGCACTTGTCAGCTCTTGCCGTCTTCGGAATTGTGTTGATGACGATGTTCCGAAAGTCAGATGGTATATCGCCAGACTCATATGTTGTACACACCAACGTGAATAGTCGTTTTGTTGCCACTTCCCCCAATGATTTTAGAAATTCTGATGGAATGTTATCTATCCCTTCTGCCTTATTTGACCGTAAGTCCCCCAAAGCTCTTTTAAATTCCGATTCTAATACTGGATCCCCTGTCTCTTCTAAATCGACTCCTGTTTCTTCTTCTATCACATCAGACAAATCTTCACCCTCATAGAAGCTTTCAATGTATTGTTTCCCCCTATGTGCTTTCTCCTCTGCATTTAACAGTGGAATTCCCGTTGCACTCTTAATGTTACCACCGTTGCTTATAATGTCACCAAAGGTTGTTTTGACTTTCCTGTATGCTGAGTCTGTCCTTCCGACAATCATATCTTTTTCGATGTCTTCACATTTTTCCTGCAGCCATTTCGTCTTAGCTTCCCTGCACTTCCTGTTTATTTCATTCCTCAGCGGCTTGTATTTCTGTATTCCTGATTTTCCCGGAACATGTTTGTACTTCCTCCCTTCATCAATCAACTGAAGTATTTCTTCTGTTACCCACGGTTTCTTCGCAGCAACCTTCTTTGTACCTATGTTCTCGTTCCCAACTTCTGTGATGGCCCTTTTTAGAGATGTCCATTCCTCTTCAGCTGTACTGCGTACTGCGCTATTCCTTATTGCCGTATCTATAGCGTTAGAGAACTTCAAACGTATCTCGTCATTCCTTAGTACTTTCGTATCCCACTTCTTTGCGTATTGATTCTTCCTGACTAATGTCTTGAACTTCAACCTACTCTTCATCACTACTATATTGTCATTTATATAAATGAGAAACAGCAGGGGCCCCAGCACCGACCCTTGGTGAACGCCCGACTTAACAGTGCCCCATTGGGACTGAACATCACTACCACTCTCAATATTGCGGAGAATTGGTTACGAGCCGAGGAGAGGCACTGCAGGGCATGTCATACTGTCCTCTGCTGCCATAGGCAACCATTCCTTAATTTCGCTGCACTGTCCTAACGGATACGTTAGTCGTACGTCTCCCATCGATTTTTGCGGTTTTTCACGCAGTATTACTTGTCCGTTAGCAATGACAACTCTACGCAGACTCCGTTGCTCTCTGTCATTGCCGGCCGCGGTGGTCTCGCGGTTCTAGGCGCGCAGTCCGGAACCGTGCGACTGCTACGGTCGCAGGTTCGAATCCTGCCTCGGGCGTGGATGTGTGTGATGTCCTTAGGATAGTTAGGTTTAAGTAGTTCTAAGTTCTAGGGGACTGATGACCACAGCAGTTGAGTCCCATAGTGCTCAGAGCCATTTGAACCATCTAAAATCTCTGTCTTTGAGTAAAAGGCCGTCGACCACTAGGCTCTCCGGGATGAGCCGTAATGCCAGTAATTTGGTATGCTCTACACACTCTTGACACTTTGGATATCGGAATATAGAATTCTCTAACTATTTCCAAAATAGAATGGTAGTTGGAGCTACGCTCATGGAGCTTTCTATGTTCAAAATCTGTTTAGACCCGTCCTGTGGCCGTATCATGTGGGAAACCTGTTCGTTTGAATCACCTGAGTACAAACCGCAGCTCCGCCAATGCATTTCCCTTTTATATCTCGTGTACGCGATACGACTGCTAGCTGTATATATGAATAACGCTATCCCATGACTTTCGTCACCTTAGTGTACACGATGAAAGAGAAATACCGACGTTAGTCGCATGAGGCCATTGAAATAATTTAATGCTGACAAGTAAAAATTTGTTCCAGACCAGGAGTCGAACCCGGATTTCTCGCTTTACGCGAGCGGTCGCCTAAACTGCTTCGGCTATACAGGTAGAGCTCCCATTCCATCAAACTTTCCAACCTGTCACACATTACTTCCGCAGCGCCCCTTGTCAGTTTTCGTCGTTGTTCGCTGCATCTCTCATGATTTCCGCAAGAGGTCGGGCCTAGGTTTCTCAAACGGTTCAGATGGTTCTAAGCACTACGGGACTTAACATCTGAGGACATCAGTCCCCGACACTTAGAACTACTTAAATCTAGTTAACCTAAGGACGTCACACACATCTATGCCCGAGGCAGGATTCTAACCTGCGACAGTAGCAGCAGCGCGGTTCCGCGGTGAATCTCACAGAACCGCTCGGCCACAGCGGCCGGCCACCTAGGGTGCATTCATACTTAAGATATCAAGATATGCTGCCAAGGACCACATATACGTATATTACTATTATATGTGTGGTTTTTGTTTTTTCGGACATGCCCGAAAAATCTGTAGTACACATATAACTGTAGTATTTAACCCTCGACGGCACTTCGCACGAACTGACATCTCATATCTCTGTGATCGCTCATCTTCGGGGTGTTACAAAAAGGTACGGCCAAACTTTCAGGAAACATTCATCACACACAAAGAAAGAAAATATGTTTTGTGGACATGTGTCCGGAAACGCTTACTTTCCATGTTAGAGCTCATTTTATTGCTTCTCTTCAAATCACATTAATCATGGAATGGAAACACACAGCAACAGAACGTACCAACGTGACTTCAAATACTTTGTTACAGGAAATGTTCAAAAT
This sequence comes from Schistocerca nitens, assembly GCF_023898315.1. Lineage (NCBI taxonomy): Eukaryota > Metazoa > Arthropoda > Insecta > Orthoptera > Acrididae > Schistocerca > Schistocerca nitens. The sequence goes on along the minus strand of NC_064615.1, from coordinate 23,703,330 downwards.
GTCCTCCGTTAGCGAGGATACATGCATCCACCCTCCGTCGCATGGAATCCCTGATGCGCTGATGCAGCCCTGGAGAATGGCGTATTGTATCACAGCCGTCCACGATACGAGCACATTTGGTCCCAGGGTTGCGTAGACAAGAGCTTTCAAATGCCCCCATAAATGAAAGTCAAGTGGGTTGAGGTCAGGAGAGCGTGGAGGCCATGGAATTGGTCCTCCTCTGGCAATCCATCGGTCACCGAATCTGTTGTTGAGTAGCGTACGAACACTTCGACTGAAATATGCAGGAGCTCCATCGTGCATGAAGCACATGTTGTGTCGTACTTGTAAAGGTACTTGTTCTAGCAGCACAGGTAGAGTATCCCGTAAGAAATCATGATAACGTGCTCCATTGAGCGTAGGTGGAAGAACATGGGGCCCAATCAAGACGTCAACAACAATGCCTGCCCAAACGTTCACAGAAAATCTGTGTTGATGACGTGATTGCACAATTACGAGCGGATTCTCGTCAGCCAACACATGTTGATTGTGAAAATTTACAATTTGATCACGTTGGAATGAAGCCTCATCCGTAAAGACAACATTTGCACTGAAATGAGGATTGACACATTGTTGGATGAACCATTCGCAGAAGTGTACCCGTGGCGGCCAATCAGCTGCTGATAGTGCCTGCACACGCTGTACATGGTACGGAAACAACTGGTTCTCCCGTGGCACTCTCCATACAGTGACGTTGTCAACGTTACCTTGTACAGCAGCAACTACTCTGACGCTGACATTAGGGTTATCGTCAACTGCACGAAGAATTGCCTCGTCCATTGCAGGTGTCCTCGTCGCTCTAGGTCTTCCCCAGTCGCGAGTCATAGGCAGGAATGTTCCGTGCTCCCTAAGACGCCTATCAATTGCTTCGAACGTCTTCCTGTCGGGACACCTTCGTTCTGGAAATCTGTCTCGATACAAACGTACCGCGCCACGGCTATTGCCCCGTGCTAATCCATACATCAAATGGGCATCTGCCAACTCCGCATTTGTAAACATTGCACTGACTGCAAAATCAAGTTCGTGATGAACACTAACCTGTTGATACTACGTACTGATGTGCTTGATGCTAGTACTGTAGAGCAATGAGTCGCATGTTAACACAAGCAGCGAAGTCAACATTACCTTCCTTCAATTGGGCCAACTGGCGGTGATTCGAGGAAGTACAGTACATACAGACGAAACTAAAATGAGCTCTGACATGGAAATTAAGCGTTTCCGAACACATGTCCACATAACATCTTCTCTTTATTTGTGTGTGAGGAATGTTTCCTGAAAGTTTGGCCGTACTTTTTTGTAACACCCTGTGTAGCTACTCTTCAGAAGAGAACCTCCCGCAAAATCTGATACCATAGGAGACAATAGAGTGAAATTATCAAACGAGACATAACTTCGCCCTTTACTGTCCGAGATAGTACAGATTATCTCATGGTGAAGGCAGAAAATTTCATTTTCTGCTCATGATCTTAAATTGATCCACCGAATTTCGGTTGATGAGTTCATCGTTTTAATGGTTCTTCGTCTGTAAGCAACTAACTAGCGTCGAAAAGGCCACTAGTGTGTGTAAACCAAACATTAGAATAAAGGACACTTCAGCACACAAATAATATTTGGTTTTTATATTACATGAGAAATGTCAATTCGAGCGCTCACAACTAATGTTATTCACCAGGCTTGTAAAATTGCAGAGTTAAGCTACGACTTACAAAATACGTAATGTAAAACACAGCACATAAATAAGGCATACAGTATTACACTGATGGGACAAAAGAACTAGTATAGACATGTGAAATCAAATACATAGATATGTAAACAGGCAGAATACGGCCTGCGGTCGGCAATGCCTATATAGGAAAACAAGTGTCTGGCTCAGTTGTTGGATCGGTTACTGCTGCTAAAATGGCAGGTTATCAAGATTTAAGTGAGTCTTAACGTGGTGTTGTAGTTTGTACAGCCGGCTGCTGTGGGCGAGCCTTTCTGGGCGTTTACGTCCGGAACCGCGCTGCTGCTACGGTCGCAGGTTCGAATCCTGCCTCGGGCATGGATGTGTGTGCTGTCCTTAGGTTAGTTTGGTTTAAGTAGTTCTAAGTCTAGGGGACTGATGACCTCAGAAGTCCCATAGTGCTCGGAGGCACTGATAAATGTTTCTTTGGGTCTTCGGCGTAAAATAAACAAGTTGTATGAATGTAACGCTAAAGATCGTTAGGAGAAAGATAACACGGTATAATTACAATAATATTACTGTACTAGTTAGGGCATACGAATGTGATCATCTGGACTGACATTAAGAAGTTTGTCGCTGGTTGACTTGAGCATGTGACGCTTAATAATAAGAATGTGCACAGGTGCAAATGATCATTTAGAACCAAGTGGCGGTTTGACACTAAGTTTTTATTTACTCCGTGTTTTAGTAATAGCGTGATGTTTTTTCTTTGGTTAGTTATGTGTAATACTTATATGTTGACTTATTATCTATCACCTTCCTACAGCTCATCTTCAACAGAAGTGGAATTAGACTCTTGCAACATCTAGTTACGTTCATTCTCAGTCTAGATCCATAGCTATGCTTGTCTGACCAGTATACAGTTTATTACAGATAGTCCATATTAAGAATTTAAAATGGTCGAGATTGCTCACTGCCCAACTTGGTACACTAAAATTTCCCTTTTACAATAATTACGTGTCAAAAACAGTGGGTAATTCGTTCCTTCGCACTTACGTGCTATTCTGTTTCCTGGAAGTCACATACTGATGTTACCAACTGCTTCATTAGCTACATTGTTTACATTACATTCTACATGATTCACAATAACACTTGTGCCACCTGCAAAGTGAAAATTTTTTTAATCATATGCCATCTTTACTGGCAGATCAGTGACATTTATGTAGGAAAGCAAGCAACCCAGAACCGATTCCTCTGGAAGCAACCTCTTTACACGATCCCATTCACAATCAAACGTCTTTCCTCTTTGTTGACACTGCAGGACAACCATCTGCCTCCTATTTCTTAGACACGAACAATCCCATAGTGTTCCCACTTATTTATATTAATTACATGCTGTACCTGGAACCACAAGTCTGCCAGAAGATGGTATTACAGTTGAAACTAGTTTCAGGATAAAATACACACCAAAAAGAGTTTTGCATCACCCCGGTTCCCAGAACTCCAGAAGATAGACGTTGATTGTGGATATTGTATCACAGATAGTGTCTTTTTGACTGTTCAGAGATGTCACTGCACCAGTCTAAAAATGTAAACAACTATCCACGAGCAGCGCCCATTAGACGGAGGGGGTCCGATAGCCGATCAGTTCCAGTCATTCCGCAAGGAAGGAGTTACACAGCTCGTGTTTGTCGTTCAACCATGCCTAGACGGTCAATGCCGCGGTTCGATCGCGCCCGCAATGTTACTTTGTGCCAGGAAGGACTCACAACAAGGGAAGTGTCCAGGCGTCTCGGAGTGAACCAAATCGATGTTGGTCGGACGTGGAGGAGATACAGAGAGACAGGAACTGTCGATGACAGCCTCGCTTAGGCCGCCCAAGGGCTACTACTGCAGTTGATTCCCGCTACCTACTGATTATAGTTCGGAGGAACCCTGACAGCAACGTCACCGTGTTGAATAGTGCTTCTTCGTGCAGCCACAGGACTTCGTGTTACGACTCAAACTGTGCGCAGTAGGCTGCATGATGCGCAACTTCACTGCCGACGTCCCTGTCGAGATCCATCTATGCAACCACGTCACCATGTAGCGCGGTACAGATGGGCCCAACAACGTGCCGAATGGACCGCTCAGGACTGGTATTGTTGTGTCTAGTTCCTACAGTCTAGACACAATGAGGTAGCTAGGTGCACGCTAAACTAACGCAGACGGGCTTGAAGTCTGGAACAGGAGACTTATTAATGAATAAGACGAAAAGTACGTAGATGTTTGTTACTTATCTTTAATTCTCTTGTTGGAATACATCTCTTGAATAGTAGTAAGCTATAAGCATTGATACAAATGGCGCCTTGCTAGGTAGTAGCTATGGACTAAACTGAAGGCTATTCTATCTGTCTCTCGGCAAATGAGAGGAAAGCTTCGGTAGGTCTAGTCGCAAGCTATGTTGTCCGTACAACTGGGGCGAGGTCTAGTCCGTATCTTGTGACCTGCCATGTGGTGGCGCTAGGATTGCGATTACACAGTGGCGACACGCGGGTCCGACATGTACTACAGGACCGCGGCCGATTTAAGTTACCACCTAGCAAGTGTGGTGTCTGGCGGTGACACCACAGGTATCACGTTCGCTTTACCGATGAGTGTCTCATATGCCTTCAGCCTGACAATCGTCGGAGACGTGTTTTGGGCAACCCGGTCAGTCTGAACGCCTTAGACACACTGTCCAGCGAGTACAGCAATGTGGTGGTTCCCTGCCTTTTTTCGGGTGGCATAGTGTGGGGCCGACGTACGCCGCTGGTGGTCATGCAAGGCTCCGTAACGGTTGAACGATACGTGAATGCCATCCTCCGGCCGACAGTGCAACCATATCGGAAGCATATTGGCGGGGCATTCGTCTTCATGGACGACAATTCGCCCTCCCATGGTGCGCATCGTGCACGTCTTCCTCTTTTCGAGGAACTCTATTGAGAACCGACATTTGAAGCTGACTGCACAAGGATTCTACAAACGCAACATACATTACACGTAAGGACTGCACTGTTAGAAACACGATCATAACCATTATGTTACTGTCACTCTGAATAAAAGGCGTGGTTCTACAGGCGTACACTAGAGTCGCCGATAGTGTAACGCTTTCTGGTAGAAATACTGCCAGTGATTTTGAATCAAGTCTCTACATTCACCCGCATTCGTCTTTTAACGATTACAGCCACTGGCGAATAATATTCGTGCCACTCTGATATCTCGAAACGAGTCACCTTTTGCGAAACTACACTACTGGTCATTAAAATTGTTACACCACGAAGAAGAAGTCTTACAGAGGCGAAATTTAACCGACAGGAAAAAAATGCTGTGATATGCAAATGATTAGCTTTTCAGAGCATTCACGCAAGGCTGGCGCCGGTGGCGACACCTACAACTTGCTGACATGAGGAACGTTTCCAACAGATTTCTCATGCACCAACAGCAGTTGACCGGCATTGCCTGGTGAAACGTTGTTGTGATGCCTCGATTAAGGAGGAGAAACGCGTACCATCACGTTTCCGACTTTGATAAAGATCGGATTATTACCTATCGCGATTTCAGTTTATCGTATAGCAACATTGCTGCTCGCGTTGGTCGAGATCCAATGACTGTTAGTAGAATTGAATCGGTGGGTTCAGGAGGATAATACGGAACGCCGTGCTGGATCCCAACGACCTCGTATCACTAGCAGTCGAGATGACAGGCATCTTATCTGCATGGCTGTAACGGATCGTACAGTTACGTCTAGATCCCTGAGTCAACACATGGGGACGTTTGCAAGACAACAACCATCTGCACGAACAGTTCGACGACGTTTGCATCAGCATGGACTATCAGCTCGGAGACCATGGCTGCGGTTACCCTTGACGCTGCATCACAGACAGGAGCACCTGCGATGGTGTACTCAACGACGAACCTGGGTGCACGAATGGCAAAACGTCGTTTTTTCGGATGAATCCAGGTTCTGTTTACAGCATCATGATGGTGGCATCCGTGTTTGGCGACATCGCGGTGAACGCACATAGGAAGCGTGTATTCGTCCAAGCCATACTGGCGTATCAACCGGCGTGATTGTATGGGGTGCCATTGGTTACACGTCTCGGTCACCTCTTCTTCGCATTGACGGCACTTTGAACAGAGGACGTTAAATTTCAGATGTGTCACGACCCGTGGCTCTACCCTTCATTCGATCCGTGCGCAACCCTACATTTCAGCACGATAATGCACGACCGCATGCTGCGGGTCCTGTACGGGCTTTTCTAGATACAGAAAATGTTCGACTGCTACCCTGGCCAGCACATTCTCCAGATCTCTCACCAATTGAAAGCGTCTGGTCCATGGTGGCCGAGCAACTGGCTCGTCGCAATACGCCAGTCACTGCTCTTGATGAACTGTGGTATCGTGTTGAAGCTGCATGGGCAGCTGTACCTGTACACGCCATCCAAGCTCTGTTTGACTCAAAGCCCAGGCGTATCAAGGCCGTTATTACGGCCAGAGGTAGTTGCTCTGGCTTCTGATTTCTGACGATCTATGCACCCAAATCGCGTGAAAATGTAATCACATGTCAGTTCTAGTATAATATATTTGTCCAATGAATACCCGTTTATCATCTGCATTTCATCTTGGTATAGCAATTTTAATGGTCAGTAGTGTACAGCACAATTCCAATGTAGTTTTACACAATTCTTCTGCATCTTGTAACCGTTCATCGGTCTCTGACCCAGCCTCCCTGCAGCTTCGTCCATGTAATCGGCTCAATTTAAGTCGAAACTGAGCAGAAGTCGGAGAGCGCTATGTTCAAATGGTTCAAATGACTCTGAGCACTATGGGACTTAACTGCTGAGGTCATCAGTCCCCTAGAACTTAGAACTACTTAAACCTAACTAACCTAAGGACATCACACACATCCATGCCCGAGGCAGGATCGAACCTGCAACCGTAGCGGTCGCGCGGTTTCGGACTGCGCGCCTAGAACCGCGAGACCACCGCGGCCGGCCACAGAGAAGTAACAGCCAACACGGTGAAGTGCGTAAATATTGAGGTACAACACATAAAAGTGTCTGTAATTATATCCGTTGCATGGTGTATAGCTACGCGAGGAGAAATCTCGACAGGAGCAGCTACGGAAACGTAGAAGACTGATTCGACTTTTTAACCCTCTATATCGGAGATGATTTATAATTATGTAACGTACATGTAACCGTCTCGGAATAGTGTATCACGAATTGGCTGTTAAACTGAAGTTTCGTTGCCAGTGTTGCTGACCTTAAGACAGGAGCTCCAGTGTCAGTCCACTGGAAGGTTTCGCCTTCCTGCTTGAACTTTCTGAATACATGTCTCGTTCGACGATTGGCATGTTCCAGGGCAGGGAGCACATACTGAAGTATTCAAGGCAGAGCAGTGCTCGGGGACGTGCCGCTGTTTTGTGAGCAGGAAGTTGTGCGCCAAAAGCCAGGCAAGCAGTGCTGCACCGCAATGTTCGGACTTCTTCTTTGTGAGTTGTCAGAAGCTTCCCCGTTATGTTCCACAAAGAGTGTCTGCAAAACAGTTCCCACTAAGTAGGCGGTGTTGCATATGAGGACATAGGAAAACGACTTGTGGCACAGATCTGTCGGTATCTTAGGCGCTCGTCAACAAATGCCATTAAGCAATATATGTGTCGATATAACGCAGATAATACCCACTGGATTTCCGTGCGCAATAACCCTTATAATACTGACAGCTCTGATTGCTAGTATATTAAACAAGCTACAGCAACACAGATGCTGCCTATAAGATATCTTTGCTCAGTTGTCTGATTCAAACTATTGAAGTATAACACTCGTTGAGGTAAGTGGCTATAAAATTTGACAGATTACTGTATATCTTTAAAACGTCCTTTAGAGTATAGATCCTGTACTGGTTCTTTATTTATGTGACCATTACGGCACTCCAACCGCAGTTCTCGATACCAGTAATATCGTACTACTTTTCTGCGAAGTATCAGACGTATTTTTGTGACAATATTCACATTTGGTTTTATTAATGTATAGGTACTCCGATGTATCGATATATTACAGTGATATGGTTCTTGTGTGTATTCATTTATGTGAGACTGTCATAATCTTTGACTTACTTGTAACCGTTTTGGCGCGAATGCGCACAGAACAGTCTTTGTTTCAATTTGAAGAAGTGAAGTTGTTATTTCGCTTTGTAAAAGAACAGTCAAGTCTTGTGTTTGGTTAAAGTGGAAATTAAATATATGAAGATTGATACAAAACTGTTTTCTTGAAGATGTGACAATTAAGAAGAAGCATATGTGAATTTACAAGAAGTTTAATAAAAATGTAGATCGTGAACACCAAGTCACAAATTATTTCTACCATACCATTGTTCTGATCTGGGATCGTTTGATCATTAAGAATTTCCTGAAAAACGTATTTGTTAATCTTCAAATATAGCTAAAATACAGATCTGGACCTTCTAGCAGTCAAAGCGGAATCACCCTAGAATCACAAGATGAACCATAACAACTTCGACGAACTCTACGTGGGAATCCATTCAAGATAAGTGCCAAAATTAATGACTTTTTTACAGTGACTTCATTATGTCCATTCTGACGATACCATCCACAGTCAATAACTTTTTTGTTACCCGAGAAAGCGGACATATGCTGCGTGAGCAACATTATTAATCTGATTTGTAACCTACTTTGCAAGTGCTGGTATTGTAGAATCTCTCACTGTATTTGGTAGCAAATGAGGAATGTTACCCAAAGCATGTGATTACTGCTTAGTTCCACGTGATTATTACCAGGCTTACTTTTGGTTGTGGTGTAAGATAATTTGTTGTGTAGAATAACGGATATTACTACATTGAAAGCTTAACTGTCTTTCGCAAACTTTTCGTTATTCATTAAAATCTCACCTTTTATTGTTCCATTAAAAAGCGACTGCTAATGGTATTCTTTGCCTCTGGTAGCTGCTTTTTTCACAGATTACAAATTATATTCCGATGTGATTCCGATATTTGATATTTTGTCGTATTTGCTTGCGTGAAATGTTTCATAAATTACCGGCCGTTGTGGCCGAGCGGTTCTAGGCGCTTCAGTCTGGAACCGCGTGACCGCTACGGTCGCAGGTTCGAATCCTGCAACGGGCATGGATGTGTGTGATGTCCATAGGTTAGTTAGGTTTAAGTAGTTCTAAGTTCTAGGGGACTGATGACCTCAGATGTCAAGTCCCATAGTGCTCAGAACCATTTGAACCAATTTTTGTTTTATAAATTCAATGTCAGAAATATTATTGTATCATCCTGTCTAGTTTTCTGCGTCTCAGGTAGAAATATTACGTATAAATAACGATACTGCCAATGAACATCATGGACTCAAGCTATTTTTATGCTGAAAATGAAATTGTAATTTATTTCTGAGTAATGACACAGCGACTGGTCATAGAGTATCAACAACTTCACAAAACCTGTTCCTCTTATCTTCAGCTTTAGGGGAAGAAAAGAAACGCAAAAAGCACAATGTATTGCTCGCTTCCGCAACATTTTCACAACCAGAAAATGAAAATTTAATTACCACTTCAGGCTTAAGTTCCTCACTAACATGGTTTCGCACTTCGCAGCTGATAAGACGACGTTATTACTCGATCCATAAACTTACCACATCATAATCACATCAAAGCATTCTTGTAAATGTATGAGTCGCTATACTGCACATTTTTTCACATCATTTCAATCTAAGTTCACATAAAATCATCTGTTTTGTTTTCGAATTCAAATTAATAATTCTTCCTTTCTGTGACAACCCAGCCGATAATGATTTTCTCTACACTACATAGTATTAAAGAGTTTCAGACACGTATCAGTTATTCAGCTTGCAGGCGAGACTACATACTCATAAGTTCGACTCCAATTTCTTAGTTGTCACTAAAAACGAATGAAAAGCGATTTCTTCCCATTTACACGCCATGACATCAGCTTTAAGAGTATTAGCTGATAACTCTTGCTGGCCATTGCTCCAAGTAATTCTCTGCTGTCCTCCTCGAAAGTCTTCAGATTTCTCATTACTCTGTTGTTGTTTCCGTTAGCCGCTACCAAATGGCTCTAATGTGACACCAATATAAAACCGGACGCTTCCGTATTTCCGTGGGTCGACAGAAGCGTCCGAACCCACGCGTCGGCTTTGACCCGTGACGTCATGACGGCGCGGAGTTTGGTTTGCGAGTGTGGCGTGTTTGTAGATGCCGTCGTGTTGTGGTTTGTTGTGCTCTCTGGTGGTATGTTCAGGGTCTTCGTTTGTGTGGTGTAGTGGGCTCAGTTTGCTTCTGCTCATTATCCAGAATTGTTCGAGTGTCGGCTGTGTTTGTAGTGGAATTCGTTTCAGTGAGTTAACGATTTTGTGTGAAGGTTAATTTACTGTTGTTCGCTGTACATCGCGTGGTAATTTTAGGAAAATTAATAGATTGTTGTTTTTGTTCAGGACTGGATATGAAGGATAAAATTAACAGTACGCAAGTCAAGGGAAGTGTTCGATCCCAATGTGTGGCTCTGTATGTTGATATTGGTATCGGGAGATGTTTTTGAGCTACATAGGCCAAGGGGAGTGTTTGATCCTAATTTATGGGATCGGGAGCTGCTGTTGAGCTATATAGGTCAAGGGAAGTGTCCGATTCCAGATGATATTGTGTTTAGTGGTATTTGGGGAGTTTTGTGATGTCCGTTTTTTCCGTCGTTTTGTGTGGTTTTGTATGGGGGTGGGTGTCTAAATTTGTTTATATTTAGTTTGCCCCCACCCAAAAACACCCAACTTCCCGCGCTTGTCCCGTTAGTGTCATTATGCTTTTTGTGGAAAGTGTGTGTGTTTGTTTTTCGATGTATTTTCGATCTCATAATGTGTACGTACCGACTTTATATGCGCCATATTGGAATCGTGGTTTATGGTGTTTCCGACATATTTGTGACGTCATGGGTCAAAGCAGACGGGCGGGATCGGACGCTTCCGTATTTCACACCAATATAAAACCCGATGTCTTCTGCTTTTCCCAGGCCTTTATCCCGAATCACATGGCAACGATAGTACTAGATGATAGCCGGATGCCCTTCCGGTCGCAATTTCCCCCACCCCCCTCCCTCTCCCGCCGCGACGGAAATTTTGTACCCCAAATGTTCGTATATTATGTGAGACACGACTAGTAAGCCGGTACAGATCTATCCGGGTGATGGAAACCGCGTAAAAACCACAAACATACTGATGGGCACACCGGTGTGCGGACATTTGACACGATTTTACCTGCTCCGGAGGGTTGGGTCCCTTCTCTCCCCCTCCTCCTCCTCCTCCTCCTCATCATCGCTTACTGAGCCTTTCCGCTGGTTTATTTAACATAGAACCAGAATCTCTTTGGATTTTCCGACACATTTCTAGAGAGAGTTTCGTTGTGGAAACTATTAAATGCATCTCGGATTGAAATCCGCACCAAATTTCGAGCCTCAGTAAAACTTCGACAATCTTGGAGATTTTGCTATTCTCTAAATTATGCTTGTCTTTTTCGGTGCTCCTGCAGCAGCTTTCTGTTGTGTTTTGTGTACCATGGGGGATCAGTTCCGTCTCTTATTAATTTATTTTGTATGAATCTCTCGAGTGCTGTCGATACTATTTCTTTCAACTTAAGCCACATACGGTCTTCACTTAGATAGTTTGGAAGGATTGGAGACTGTCTCTTAGAAAGGCGTCAACCGAATTTTTAGTTAAGTAGATATATTTCGCTTTCAGTTTTGGTGAATTTCTTTGTTACGGAATTGAGCCTCGCTACGACTGTGTGTTCACTATTCCCTGTATCCGTCTTGATATTCAGGATTATTTGTGGCTGAGAGGTCAAGTGTGTTTTCGTAACCATTTACAATAATTGTTCAAAATAATTTTAAAAAAAGCGTTTATAACAATTACGGAAGTTGTTTTCTATCTACAATAGGGTCTGAAAATGTATTTTTGTCAACATACGGAAGGTAGATTGAAGTCATTGCCAACCATAATTGTATGAGTAGGGTACCTATTTGTGATGAGACTCGAGGTTTCTTTGAACTGTTCAGCAACTGTTTCATCTGAGACCTGGTGTCGGTAAAAGGAGCCAGTTATTAATTTATTCCGGTTGTCGTATATAACCTCTGCCCACACTAAGTCACAGGAACTATCTGCTTCAATGTCGCTTGTGAGCTGAAACACACATTACATTATTTTTCCTTAAGTTGTGCTTCTTGTTTCTGTTGCAGTGCAGATCATTACAATTACGGCTTTTCCCTGCAAAACCTAGGATGCTATCTGTGTGACCCTGTAAATACCAGAGCTAAACAATGTAGAACAACAACGTATGTTACAAGCATAGCATTCTGTATTACTTCATTTCCTTATTTCTAACATTTTAAAATTGTACGTCGACTTCAGATGACATGTCAGTCACAGATGTCCTTATCTCTATTTAGTGAACGTATTTTCAGTCATGTTTTGAACATTGTCCCGCTACACTTTATTAACTAATGTTTCGTCGCAATGGATATCGCATTTTAGAAAGTAAATTAATATGGAGTATGTCGTTCTTCTTTTCACACATTCACGTACCCATATCTTCTTTTCTTATTGTTTTTTGGGGCATGCAGTTGTAATAATTAAAGCAGGCACAAATGCAGTGATCAAAAAGAAATGATTAGCGAACATTCGCATTCTCTTTACATCGTTCCTTTCTTGTTGCTCCCATGGCGATGGACTCTTTCTATCGCAATTAACTAATTACATACTGACATAATCGTTGGTATTAATTCTTTTCCCAAAGTTATAAATAATTCGATTACGGAAAAGAAGCTCTGTATTTTGCCAAGATGTCGAAGAAGAACGTCCCTTACGTACTGGTTGTATCGAGTAAGATGTGAAGACGGCGGTTTGAAAGCGGACAGAAGTAGTACGACGAAGGGCGACCCTTACCTGAGGGATCGCTACCTAGCGAAGGGGCAAGTGTGGCAAATGTCCGGCGTGGCAAGTGTCCAGCAATCCGACCCACGTCGTTAGTCCATCGGGTGGATTTTATTCAGAGCCGGTGCGCCTTCCCGAACTTCGGAAGCGGCGTACTAATGCCCCGTATTTACGGGCGGTAGAGTAAATTCTGATGAAAGTGTGGTATCCACCACTTCCATCTCTAATATACTACAACAAAATATTCTACAACAGAACATGACCAAAGATTTTAGTGTTTGCATTCTGTTATTTTCATTTTATGTGACACACTTTTTATACGAAATATAGTGGGAAACTCTTCACTTGACGTAGCTAAGTATTTTTGGCGCTTCGTATTACGGAAAGTATAGTTTAACAACTATTGTATCAAATATTGATGATTTTTCTTATAATTTTTGTTGCACTATACAGGGTGTAAATTTTAAGTTGACAAACCAAAATAACTCGAAAAATAAGCTTCACACGAAAAAATGTGTAGAATCCAAAGTTGATTATTTTCGACGGGGACATCTGTTAATGCTAAAATTAGCCCGCCACTCCAGCCCCCTCGGGGTGGGGTGGGAGGCAACAATAAAATTTCAGATGGGAACCCTCATTTTTATTGCAGAAAAAGATCCTACCTAAGAAACTACTTCTATTTTGTCTTAAACTTATTTTTTTAATTCTTGGTAGTTTGCGCTGTAATTCAAGAAAATCAATGTTCTCATTTTTACGTGGAGAATCGTTACGGATAAATAAAAAATACTTATTTACTTCGTACATTTTGATTCGCTTAAACTAATGTTTTGTTAGTTAGTCAGATGATTTGTCTGATAGTTAAACGTTGTGTGGCCTCATGACCACGAAACAAACGAAATTCAACCGAATCTGCGGAAAAAATATTTGGGCCAACATATGTAAGATTCTAATTCCTCTCTTTCAAACCCCACGCTATGGAGAGAGAGGGAGATTTTTAGTTTCAGCGAATCAAAATTTACGAAGTAATAAGTATATTTTATTTACCCGTAACCATTTTCCGAGCAAAAATGGATTTTCTTGAATTACAGCGCCAACTACCCAGAATCGAAACAAATGTTTAAGACAAAATGTACATAGTTATTTATGTATTATCTGATTCTGCAGTAAAAAATGGAGGTTCCCATTTGAAATTTTAAAGTTGCTTCCCGCCCCACCCCCAGGGGGTGGCGGGCTAATTTTACCACCAGCAGATGTCCCCCTCGAAAATAATCTACTTTGGATTCTACACATTCTTTCGTGTGAAGCTTATTTTTCGACTTATTTTGGTTTGTTAACTTAAAATGTACACCCTGTATATGCCACCTCTCGCTCTGTGAGCTTTGAATGACAATTTTGAGTCACATAACTCTAGTAATCGAAAACCCTGGAGAAATTACCTGCACAGATTTTAACTGATAACTCAGGTTGAGACCAATTGTTAGTAATAAAACTCCACATTTAACCACTTTCTGTGTTATTAGAGACTTGATGAAATTAAAGTTTCGGATGTTTCACATAGTCGTCACGTAGCCATGTGTAAGTAGGCTGTTTAGGTTTTTTTATTGGTAACGCCACCTGTGTATGAAAATCACTGGCTGTGCTGTGTGCAGTCTGTGGCTGCTTTGCATTGTTGTAATACTCGCCATTGTAGTGTTAGGCAGCTGGCTGTGAACAGCGCGTAGCGTTGGGCAGTTGGAGGTGAGCCGCCAGCAGTGGTGGATGTGGGGAGAGAGATGGCGGAGCTTTGAAATTTGTCATGAACTGCTATATTTATAAATGATGATATCAAGGTAAATACATTGTTTGTTCTCTATTAATATCTTTCATTTGCTAACTATCCCTATCAGTAGTTAGTGCCTTCCATAGTTTGAATCTTTTATTTAGCTGGCAGTAGTGGCGCTCGCTGTATTGCAGTAGCTTGAGCAGCGAAGATTTTTGTGAGGTAAGTGATTTGTGAAAGGTATAGTTTAATGTTAGTCAGGGCCATTCTTTTGTAGGGAATTTTGAAAGTCAGATTGCGTTGCGCTAACAAAATATTGTGTGTCAGTTTAAGCACAGTCGTATGTAAAATTGTTTAAAAAGGGGACGTTTCATATGTCGACCCTTAGCCGAGGATACCTCACTGGAATCTTCTGATTTTTTTTCTTGTAGTTTGTGTAATTAGTGTAGCTTTTGTTTATTGCTAGCGCGTAATTGTAGAGAAAATCTCCTTTGTAGTTGCAGTCTTTCATTGTTGTACAGTAGAACAGTTGTGGTATGCATGTAGATTTGCACCAAGTATTTCGCAGCTGCAATTAACTAGATATTATTTTCAGTGTTATGTTAATGTGTTCCCCTATTTTTGTTCTTCAAATTGTGTTTTTCTGTGTTGTCGTGTGAAATATTGTGACAATAATGGCGTGTGAAAAACGTAATACTAGGCTCCAAAGTAAACTGAGAAATGACAGTGAAGACGAAAGCAGTGTGTTAGCGCCGCAGAGTAATGAATTAACTAATCTTCAAAGTAATAATTTGGTAATTGTGCATAGGGGAATGGAGCGGGCGGCAAACAATGGCGTAGACAGTGAAACAATTAGTGAGCAGGGAAGCATTATCGATCGATCGGTCGGCAATAGCTCGCCTCAGGAATCCGAAATGACAGGACACAATTTTGCAAATACTGTAGATTCAGGTTTTGCGTCCTCACCGTTTTCTCAAATGAGTCAAGACACATTTTCTGCTTGTCAAAATGTGAATGTTGCCGGTGAAAATGCACTGCCAAAAAGCATAGAGAAACAGATTCCAGACACTAATACATTATTATTGCAATTAATGCAACAAATGGAACAAAATACAGCAACAGTTAGAAAGAATGGTACAAAAACTTCAAAAGTTAGACACAATGGAAGAAAATCTTCAAAAGTTAGACCCAGTGGAACATAGGCTTGAACAAACACGTGAAGATTTAACTACTGAGTTACATAACATTGAATCGAAATGCCAAAAAGTCTGTAATGCCGTAAAAACACAAATTTGTGAGCATTTTCAACCTATTTTTTCGCGTCATGAAAATGCACTACAGAATCACGAAGCAGCCATAAAAGAACTGCAAACTATTGTTCATGAAAATCATGAGACCTTGCAAGCTAAATTTGACTCAGTTGCATCTACCGATTCGGTTACGCAACTTGCAAAAACTCAGGAAAACTTAAAGGACACAGTAGATACTCTGAAACTTGGTTCAGAAAAACACACTGAGGAAATAAGTACACTATCGGATAAAGTAGCCGAACTTTCAGATCAGTTCACTAATTTATCTACGAAGGTAGATGATAATCTGAATGACACAAAACCGGTAGTCTTTAATGACACAGAAGAGTGCGAACAAATTAGAAAATTCAAACAAAATCAGAATCAAATAAATACGCAACACCAAAGAGAAATCCGGGAAGTACAAGATCAGCTGACACAAGTAATACAAGAATTACGTATTTCAGAGGACACTCGCGCCCCAATACGGGAAGAGGGACATAGAAATGCGGAACAGCCACAAAATAATAACACAGCGCATTTCGGAAATTATGAAAGAAATTGGCAAGGCACACCGAATTTTGAGATGGAATCACAGAAACAACGTAACAATGACCGATATGCGACTCGCCGACACGATGATTTTGACTATAAGCTGTTCATTACTACACGTAAATTCAAAACATTTAAGAATTCTGGTAATGACATTCATCCACAAGCATGGCTCCATCAATTCTCTCATTGTTTTCCTCCCAACTGGTCGTTAGAGCACAGATTAGAATTTATGTGTGGCTACTTAGAGAATGAACCAGCTGTAAGAATGCGATCTGTCATTCACGATTGTCACAGTGAAGGAGATTTTTATCATGCCTTCCTCTCAGCATATTGGTCTCAAGCCACACAAGACCGAGTAAAACATAGCATCATAATGATGAAACATTTCGAACAATCTGAATTCTCCAGTCTTGTGAAATATTTTGAAGATATGTTGCACAAGAATCAGTATCTTTCAAACCCATACAGCCCCTCAGAACTCATCCGAATTTGCTTAATCAAATTACCTGAACATTTACGACATATTATTTTAGCAGGACGTTGCAAAGACGACATTGAAGCTTTTCAGGGACTGTTACAAGAACTGGAAATTGACACTGACAATCGCGGAACGCAGGAGCACAACAATTACAGATCACATCCGTCGCAATTCCGTGATGACAGAAATAATAACTGGACACGACAAGGCTATTCTCACAACACAAATCGTGACCAAAACAGACACCACCCTTATGACAACCGCTGGCACAATAATAGATACAGAGAAAGATCGCATTTCCGTAGTAATGAATATGACAGAGACAATCATAGAAACAGACAATATGGGAACCAAAATAATTATTATTACGGGAGACAGAATAACTTTAGACGCAACGGTCCAGCGCGCAGTTACGATTCAGGGAGAAATTCTCCACCACTTAACCGACAAGAAAGAAACTACAGGAACTACCAACATGACGACAGACGATGTGATCGTAACGACAGACCTGAATTGCATCAGAACTGGCGGGATTTAAACAGGGCAGGGCCTTCTCGTCAGAGTGAATTTGTAGAAGTTAGGTCTCCTAACCGCAATAACGACGCGCGGCAACAAAGAGATAGCAGACAATGACTCGCACCACAGGCAGCCACGTGCGCCCGCTGGCTCAGGGAAAAATAACATAGAAGCTAACCTTGAGAAAAATTCCAGTATTCTTTACCGACGTATACCACTTGATAATTGCGTTAAAGTTGAAACTCTGCGTACTAGGAAGAGTAAAGGTTTACACCACATTTCACATGTAAAACCGTTTATTGAAAGATAATCTGCTTTTTTTTAATGCAACATTTTGGTTTACTTGCAAATACATTATGGATTCAAGGTGCTTTCTGAGAGATACCAGGTGACACAGTGGTTAGTTTATTTGACAGCTACACGATTTTTATCACGACGCTACTAATGAGTGACAGTTTGCAATGTTGCTGTTGCAGTGTTTCTGTTTTATATCTGCACAGTTTTCTGTATTGTTCTGGAAAGTAAAACATGTTTTAGTAGTAACTTTTGTGGTATAGCAACAATGAGACAGCCTTTTCCGTAGCACAACAATACGTTACAACACAGTACTTTCCTGATCACGGTAAGGTACGTAATAACTAAGATATCTATACACAAAGCATTTCACTTTTGTGTATCATGAGGTAAGTACATTGACTTCTGCAGAACTTAGCTTTCGGAGGACGATAACTACGACACTTCCACAGAATTATCTTACAACAAGACGCACATTTAGCGCTACACGACACGTATTTGAGTGATTAATCTTATACTTAAAACACTTAATTGCAAAGAAAGTTTTCCGTGATACATTTCATTCCATTGCTGTAATCTGTAACACCTGAGGGTATAATTACATTAATCCTCAGGGGGGTACACGCTTACTTTGTGTACCATGTGTGTGGCAACCACAAGGAGCCCTAGCTAATATGGTATTTGCTTATACAACTTTACACATCGGTACCATATTTCTCTAACACAAAATTACACAGCTATCTGATCATTTAACTGAGAGATAAACATATTTTTTTACTACATCAGTGACACATGTTTACGTAATTACACAGTTGAATAACTTCACACGTATGAAATTGCATTTTGTCAGTACTTTGGAACTGTTCATATTTTTTTGGAACCATTGTGATACTATGAGAGCTTTGAATGATATATTTGGTATGGGATCATGATTTTTGAAGTGCGTTTGAGGCGGATGACACTTTTGACATGAGCAGAGAATTTTTTTTAGGTTTTGAAACTATTGGAGGAAGCTACGACGATTTTGAGATTTGACTGAGGTGTTATGATGTTATTTTTACGACGACGATGTGTATTATGCTGCTGAGGTATGTTTATGGTCAAGAAGCTGATGCTATATGAGGAATTTGATTATGCTACGTGTTTCATATGATGAAATATTAAAGAAGCGTCGATGAATATATATATGTGTAATAAGGTAAGGAGTAGTGAGTAGCGGTTAGGAACTCTGCCTTGTGAAGACGTACGTTGGAAACCAAGAATCGTACTTTAAGAGTTATGAAATGAAATGTGTGTATATGCGTGAATGTATCACAATGCTGACGAATATTTTTTTTTGGACACTTACATTTATAGGATTTTGTTTCTACAGATTTGCAATGCTAATTCTTGACCTGTGAAATATTTTTATATGAGACTGCCACTGTAGCGCAAACTGCTGTCGTAAATATTTCCGTACGAAAGTTAAGTGACCACCTGCACGTAATGCGTCGCGGGCACCCACCAGGGCGACAGCCGCCCAAAAAAAAAGCCATTAGCCTTCCAGCGGCACAGGTAGAAAAAAAAAGGGGAGGCCATTATCCTCGCTATTGACGTTCCTTTGTAGAAAGCATCGCAAAAACGACACGGTCGAACTTGAAAACGATGAGAAACATTTCACGGCTATTGTCGTGCTAATTGAGAGAAATGCCATATGGCTAGTGAATGACGTTTCACGCCTTGCTTTGCCCATTTTGTTTAATATCTAGTTTCTAGCTGCACTGCAGCATTGGTAAAAATAAAATTTTATAGATGTACTAATATAAATATTTTCTGTCTCCAGATCCAGTAAATAATAGTTTTGTGATATATTTCCAAAAAAATGAGGGAGCATAAAAAGACATTTCCCTTCACAGGAATTGCATAAACAATTTCTTTACGATTTGGTAACTTATCTGCTATTGTAAGTTCTCGTGATGCATCATTCTAGTGTTAAGATGTGACATACATGGCCATTTTTACTGTAATATTTTTCTGCTTGAGCTATGTCATGTTTAGGTATAAGTTGCTGCTGTTTGCCAGGCATAGTGTTATTGAATTTGACTTTGAATTATTCTGTTAAGCCAGTTTTACTAATGATTTATTTTTATTGTTTGCTGCACATTGCCTTAGATTAGTTGTAATATTACAATTGCTTTGCTAATTTCTTAATGCAGCTTGCTTCGCAAATCTGCGTCTTTTTTCATTGCTGTTTATATTAATTGTTTTATGTGATGCTGCATTGCCTCGTCCATTGGTATATATATCTGAGCTCAGTAGATTTAAGTTAGCTTAAGAGGGGGTAGACTATATAAGAAACTAACTATGATGGATTGGAAGAAATGCATTGAGAAGCTTAAAGAAAATGCTTTGGCCAAAAAAAAGGGTATTTTGAAAGAGGATATGAACCAAAAAAGTAGGGTTTAGGGACAACAGGTTTAGGTAGGATTTTCTTGGAAATAAATGATGAAGTAAGATAATGGAAAATAAATAATGAGGTAAGAAATATGTGAACCTATATATACAGAAAGCATGCTTGAATAGGATTTTTTTTGGTGGAAACAAATGTGGAAATAAGACGAAAGATCTAGGAAATGAAGTCTTGGGTTGGACTGCAGTACCAAAAGTTACTCTGAAAACGAACCCTGTCCTTTCCATTGTGTTATCCCCCTATGTGTTTGTGTACCCTTGTGTATTTGTTTTCTTCCTGTCTCTGTGTAGTTTCATAGAATTTTTTCTTCTTCTAATACTAAGCTACATTCACTATGATGAGGAATGCTGTTATCCTC
Source organism: Schistocerca nitens (assembly GCF_023898315.1). Lineage (NCBI taxonomy): Eukaryota > Metazoa > Arthropoda > Insecta > Orthoptera > Acrididae > Schistocerca > Schistocerca nitens. The sequence continues at coordinate 23,682,961 of NC_064615.1, read as the reverse complement.
AAATATAATTGGCATTAATAATATGTTATTTTCTTTGTAGAGATGTTAGACATTATTTATCTGTTCTGTTTTGTTGCTCATGTGTGAAGTTGATGTTTCGAGGGTTATTCTGATCTTTTATGTATGTGCTTATGTCATTATTTATGTAA